>NC_051201.1:5823333-6426666 GCF_015220075.1 Falco rusticolus | reverse complement strand
GAGCATCTGCCTGAGCCTGTGTGTGTGTGTGTGTGCAGGCACGAGGGCATGGGAGAGCAACCAGCAGCACTGCCAAAGAGCAGAGCCGGAGCCAGGCTAGTCAAAAGAAGTCGATCTGAGGATAGCGAGTCATAGAGAAGTGGGTGAGAAAAGTAGAAAAATTATCACAAAAGCTTCTCTTAGCCAGCTGGCATAGCTTCTTTGCTAGTGAAAACCTAGAGGCTTTCAGTGCAGTATATTTCATAAGTGAGGTATTACAACTAAATTCAATTACAAAATCACACAAAAAGGTGTTTTAGCGTTTTCTACAGGGGCACTGATGCTGGAACCGAAGGCCTTTTGAGCTGGAAGCAAAACCCAAAGCCTTTGCTTTGGTTATTCATGTAACAGCATGAGACAGGCTTGGGCTTCCCAGGAGGTGGAGGATACTAGCATCAAATCTAGGACAAGGAACTCCTCTTCAGGAACTCCCAAGGATCAATCACTGATACAGGCTTCCTGATGGACAAGGTTTTGATTGCAAAGATCCCATGGTTATGGATGTGCTCCCTGAAAAGCAGGTTTTGCCGTGCATCTTACATCACAGTGGCCAGGTCCTGGACATACATCAAAGCCTTCACCCTATGAGTCGCAGTAGACATCAAGATGTGCTGCCTGCTCTGATGTGTGCAGCACCAGCTCTGCCTTCACAGGGATGGGTACCACACCTCACACCACCCCGGTGATGTTAGTGGCATCGCAGGGAATAGCCCTTGCTCTGAGCAGCAGCCTGTTCAGTGATCAGTCCAAGGTGGAAAGCAAACCAGTGGGTTTTCTACTAAACTATTTCTGTTCTTTGCAGGACTGGTCTGCTACAGCATATTTACACAGAATTCATTAGCACGTCCCTTCTGCTAATCCCATCTGGGTTTAATACAACGGTATACATGGATTTTCCCTGGCCTCTAGGACACCTGTGTCAAGTCAGAAGCGTGTGCTTTGGGACAATGTGAGCCCAGGAGCTGGCCCTTGAGAGATTAGAGAAATCAGGGCTCTGAATGTTCACTTGGAGGTACAAGTGGAGTGTATTTATACTATGATTCAAGGGAAAAAATCTGCCTCTTGAGACCCTCCACCCTTGCCTCCTACTTTAAGTACTGGGATGTACCAATCTTATCCCAAGGAGACTATCTGACACATACAACACTCTGACCCAAACCATGAAACAATAGAGACCAGGCTCCAAATTTAGAGACGCCCTCTCCTCATACACCCACACTGAAAAGACATCTTTAGAGTTCACTGAACAGGACATGCACTCCACCATCCCACGAAGCCCCAAGAACTGTGAGGTGGTTCAGCAAACTTGCTGCTGACAGTCCCAGCAGTTGAAGGAGAAAAAGATTCTCCTCCTTCTGCCAGCTGTGAAACTGAGCCCCGTCCAAACAGCCTTGGCTCCAAGGCAGCCACCTAATGATTCCCAGGCTTAGCTGAACATCTTTATCCCTCTAAATACCATACGATTTGGGATAGATTCAGTGGCTTTTCTGGACTACCACCATGAATAAACACGAGACACTCCCTGAAGATAAAGGTGGGGGCCATCTGCTGTACACTCAGAGGAGTCCAAACCATCACAGCAATCGCAAACATGTGAACATCACTTCTTTAAAATGCTGGCATTGCGGCACCCATCACGTGGTTCAACCGCACGAGCGCTGCCAAAACACTTCATGATATCATGTTGGGAGCCACCCCGCGTACGCCTGTCCTCAGCCCGGCTCAGCAATGCTGCTCAAATGCACCGCAAAGCCCTGCTGCCATGGGGAGAGGTGCAGTGGCCGGGGGGCTCCAGCCCCGGTGGGGCACAGCAGCCCCAGAGGAGGTATGTAGGAGAGGGAAAGAGATGGTGAGAGAGGTGGGAATCCAACCTGGTGGAGGTTTAGGGCACAGAAGGAAGGACATGAGCAATAGGAAGCAGACTTACGTCACCTTTCAGAGCTTGATCAGACTTGCACAGAGAGCAATGCAATTTATTTCTCTGTCTCTTTAGATGTTAAGTATCCAGTTGCACCCAACACCGAGCAACAGCTGGCAGCGGATGTAAAACCATACAAGTGTGGATATGTGGAGCTCTTACACTTTCTGGAAAACTTCATTAATAGTACAATCTAGAACATCAGCTGTGCCCTAGGAAATTCCCAACAGCTAGGAATTTCATTCTGTACTTAGAGGTAAATCTCCAAGTCCAGGTGCCCTGAACTGCCAGGTGCTATCATTGACAATGGTGGAGGATTTGTCCACTTTTTATTGCCTGTATTATATCATTTATTATCTGGAACAATGGTTTGGCTGTGAAATTTTCACCAGAGCTTATTTGGTAATAAGTCATTTGTGTAATAAGTTACACTTCCCAATTTGCAATTTTTCCCCACATGCCTCTCCTTTTTTGTGAATACATTCATTATTCAGAATGATCAGTTGTGTAATGCCAGGTATAACTCTTTGCCCCACCTATCTCATGGGATAGTTGGAGTAAAAATAATTTTGACATCAAATTAGGGCACAGGTTATGTTTCTGCTCCACAATTGTTTGTTCAAACTCAAGTTCTCAAAGTTGGGCATCTAAGTCTGTATCTAGAGCATAAAATAAAACCAATTTGTTTGTCAAAAGTGTGATTAACTGCTTTTCTGTCACTTTCAGGAAAGACAAAGCATTTAGGAGAAAGATTTTAAAGAATAACATTTTAAAATTTCCATAGATTTCAGCATCTCTTCAAATAACAGATGATTATTGTTATTACTACTACTGTGAGGTTTTGGTAATCTCATAATACCCATGTCAAGTTATTTCTCATTGTCAGAATTTGCATCTTCAATCTGGGCTAAAAATCATTAAATGAATAATCATGCACTCAGCCTGCTAGGTTCTGGTGCCCCTCCCCCTTGCAGCCCAGCTTGGCACTCTGCACGGGTGCTAGCAGATAATCCAGGTTTTAAAAGCTGACTCCCTCTTTATCATTATGTGACGCTGGCTTGCAAAGTTCAAGGTAAGGCCATTGTGTCTTGAGTCTATTTTTATTGTACAAAACACTGGATGGAACTTAATTATTTTTTCCATCTGCCAACCATTTTGACTAATTGAACCCTTTGCAGCCAGGAGTCAAGGTTTCCCAATGTAAACCAGACCCTGGAACTTGGCATTAGCAGAAATGTTGAAAAATCATGAAGGAATTTTTGGTTCTGAGGTTTGGTTCTGTTTTCCAGATTCTGACCAGGATTCAGAAGAAACCCAAACCCTCTCCTACATATACATTTTTTTGGGTTCCTTTAGCGTCTCAAATTTTCCAGGCACTAAAACTTCCCATTACCAAAAAAGAAGAAAAATTAAAAAATTGAAGGCTATAACTTAAAGCCACAGAAGTATGGAAATTCCCAGCAAAGGCTCAGACTTCCATTATTTTGGCAAAAGCAGAGCATGCTTGGGCAGCATTAAAAATGAAGCATAACTTAATACTGAAGGGTTTCCTGATAAGTGCTCTGTACTGCAGATCGGATTGTGGACAGTTCTGCAGTATATTTCAATGTTACTTTCACCAATACTTTTTCCCTTTAAGAGGGTAACTGGTGTAGCCGATGCATTCTGTTGCATGATTAATTTATTTGATGACCCATAAGTAAGTTTCTACCTGCAATAATATTCCATCTTTGATTTTAGCTCAGAACGTGAAAATCTTGGGTTTAGTGACTCTTCCAGCAGTGGGAGATCGTCAAGGACTGAAAGGTAAGAGGTATTACTGTCCAGCAGTGACTTGTGATACACCTCTTTAGTTCTACTTCAGATTCTACTGTTTGGCAGCGAAGCCTAAACGGGTGGCTTGTGCCTCTTAGTTTCAGCTTTGGTACAATAGATCTGCCTTGATTGAGTTCTTTTTAGAACCCGGTACAATTAAGGTGGCATTTCCATGCTGATGACTACTGTTTCATTCATCTTAGCCTCTTCTGCTAATGATGTTTCTTTCCCAAGTAGTTCCTCAACTTGCCACCAGCACTAACGACGCGCCACTGGAGATCCTTCACCCTTTGTTTTTCATGTCTTTGCTGCCTGGCCATTAGGAAGCAGATGATAGAATGACTTCTACCACCACGCTCATTCCCTTTGACAGAAAACTCATTTTACAGCATAGCTGTGATACTTTGGAAATGCTTCACAGAAATCAGGGATCTGTCTGAAATTCTACACTGGAGGCAAATGAAAATTTTTAATAGATCTGGGTCTTAGTTCCGCTAATTTCAATGGTTCGTTTCGCTGTTCTGGCAGTCAGGATCCATTAGTGGAACAGAAGGAGAAGCATGTATAATGCATGTACAGCAACCACATTCTAATCTGAAATTTCTTTTTTCTTTTAAGTTCTTATTTTCTAAAATAAATATATAATGAGTTACTGACAGTACTTAACAATATCTTATACTACACACTGTAATACCCCAAATAAATACTTAATTTCTGCTTTCCTGCAACTTCACTAGGATTACATCATGTCAGATTACTCTAAGTCTGCTTTAACCCAGTTTGAAAACACTAGTTATTCAAAGATCTTTACAATTCTTAATTTCTTTCCTTGAAATACCTTTTCTTTCGCTTCCTTTATACAGTTTTACAAGCCTGTGAAGGCCAGAGAGTTATTGAAGTCAGAACAAGCCTGCAAGGGAGGAAGTCGGGACAGCACAAATGCTGTTCAGCTGACAACAGAGCTCCCTCCCTTCCGCTCCACTGGCCAGCAGCACCTCGTTCTGCTGAGTAGGGACACAGCTAATTTCTGCACCTAATTCAACCTTTGGGCTGTCTGATGTGGTAGCAAACGTACCGCTGGTTGTTGTGATGTATAAAAGTGTCTACAGAGAATGACAGGGCCACCGTGAATTCAGTCCACACAGGGTCCTTACCACCCATGAGATAACACCTATTTTCGATCTGCTGGCCCGCCTGTAGATCAGAACCACTGAGTAAGGAGGGAGGTGTGCACTACCTTTAACCACGCAGTGAAGTCATTAACATGCGCTCCCTACCATGAATTAAATTAGTTTGGATTCTACTGACGATGCAAATAAACTTATGAAGCATAGCTCTACAGGGCTGCAAACTAACCCGTTCAAAAAGACTTTCGCTGCTTGTGTTTATCATGCTGTATGATAAACGGCCACCTCCCCAAATTATCAGGAAAGGAAATTTTAACCATTCAGCAAATAACAAAAATTGTTTTAATGATAAATAAAAAGTCACAAAGCTCAGCATGTTCTGCTGAGAACCATTAATGAGGGAAGATGGTGAGGCCTGTGAATTCACCTTCCCTTTTGTTAACACTCTCTTCCACCTGCAATCCATATAGGTGAACAGAACATAGATTCCTTACATAAAAATGAGAACACCCCCCCGCCCTCCTTAGATTTTGGTGCTCCTTGTCTTTCAAATGCTGCCTAATCTTGTGCTAAAGTCTTCTGAAAAGCTGAAGCAACTGAGCTCCTAATCCCACTATGCGTCTTTGAAAATCTGGACCATAATGATGACATTAATTATCGTTGCCTTTGACTTTCCTTCCTTCATAAATATCAGCTTAAAACCCAACTGTTAAAATAGCCTTCCTGTGCTAGGAAGCACCTTATCTTGTACTTTCGTGTCCCTGTAACATCTGCATGCGGTGCTCTGAACTTTGCTGCTGCTCTCCATTAAAAGCCAAACAAACAAAAACCCCAACCTTGATAATACTTTGTTGGAAAAGGACCTAAACAATATCCTGCTTATTGCAGAAAACCAACACGGTGTGTTCCTTTAGTGTAGAAAATAGGATGCAGAGTCTTGGGACACAATAAAGCCCGTGAAGTGCCCTTCCCTTACCTCTGCCTTCTGATCCCCATGCCTGTGCTCCACAGGCTTTCCAAAGCTCCCAGCACTTGTTTCCTGCTTGGTTATCTAAATGGGAGATACTGCTATCTCCTCGATTTCCAAAAATTTCTGGCAATCCTGTCATGTCTATTTTGAAACAATTTCTCATCCTTTCCCACTCTTAAAATGTATTTTAATCCCTTATTTATGAGCATCTTTAGTGCCTTCTATACAAAAGCTTTAAAACTATTTACTTGGTTGCATCTGTCTATGAGATTTTAGGTGATTTGGAAATTGCCTCCTCTTGGGATGTGTTTCAGGGCTCTACAACCAGCCTGTGCAAATGGCTTGGAACTCAGCTGACAGAGCGAACTGCATGGACAACTTTACCTGACCCCGTCCCAGCACAAACCCAAACCCTTCAGAGAACGGGACTCCACGCGAGCTAGTATCCAAACTGTAGCTAGTCTAAAAACACACACGAGAGAAAAACATACGGAAAGAGTGACTCCTCTGGGCCTCAATTTAGTCAAAATTACATCATTTCTACACGCAGGATCATTTTGCCTGAACCCACAGTATGCACACCAACCGCCGGCTCCCCCTCATCCCACCCACGTCCCCCCGAGGAGATGGGAGCTCCACTAGATGCCTGCAGATGGGACACTCTAAACCCCGAACTGCCAGACGCTATAAAATAAAGACCAGACAAGCAAGACCAAGACTGGGACAAGCAAGACAAGATACCACCCTAAAGTCTTTAGAAATAAGACGAGAAGCAGGGAGAACCCTGTTTCGCTCACATTCTTACATTTAAACGTAGCCAGTTGGCTGTTCATAGTATTTTAGGCAGGCAAAAAAGCAACAGAGAGAGAGCATGAGCACAGGCAGGGTGGGTACTGCAGATTTCGGAACCACAGAGCAAGTCACAGAATCCCCGCTGGCCTCAGACATGCAGCAGTGGGTGTTTTCCCAGAGAAGTGTCTGCTGGAGAAGACACTAAGGAGTTAGGTGGTGGGATGAACGTTTTTCATCTGAAAATGGGTGTTGGCTTCTGTCGAAAGCTGTCTCAATCTCTCCCCCAGAAAGCTATTGCCAATACTTCTATGTGACTTGGCATGATCATCTGTCTCTTTTCCAGAGAAAACTGCTACCCTGTCTCCACCCTCCTATGTGATAGCGGAGGCTCAGCAACCACATGCAGACCTCAGCGAGAGACACGAGGTGAGGAGCTCTGCTCCCTACCTACACAGGGAAAACACAAAGGTCTTTTGTCAAGGCACTGCAATCATAGGGCATCACATGCCATAAATGCACTGTCAAAAATAAAAGCAAGCAGATAGCATCTCTGAGGTTTTTAGATTTTAAATCCTTGTACATAAGGAATGGTCCACTTTAACGTGATTTATAAAAAACTTAAAACATCTGAAAACTTGTAGGGTTAATCGCTGCTTGAAATCGTTGGTTCAGATGGCTGGTCTTCCATGGAGAAATGATCAGACCCTTAGTGAAGGGCAATCGGGAATCCCATTCAGGAAGGATTATCAGAACAGTGTCATTTCTGTCTGAATTTCAGACTTCTTGACACTGACCTCAGAAAAATCCTGGCAAGTGTTTTTACAATTACTATATTCACTAGAATCTTCAAAAGGATTTTTTTCAAATTCCTCAATTCTTTGCGAATAGATGACATTTAGCTGCATATCACTTAAGTTCATAATCCTCTTAAAAACATGTGGCCTTGATTTGGCACCATTTGTTTCCATTTGATGCTACTCTGTGACTCTGTATCAGATAATTGCATAATTTATTTGCCTTGCATATTGAACTGAGGTCTGAATGCTGCTCTCCCAGCCCAATTACTCCAGACTAATGAACAGTGAGCCAGAACACGGTGCTTGAAAACCAAAATCAAGAACAATAATCAATGGGCACCTCTATACATTTTGTCAAGAACATACCACAGCCCGTGCAGAGCTGAAATTTTATTTGCTTATAGAAGTGTCCCATCTGTAACTCCCCATTTGGAGTTAACTTTAGAAATAATTTCATCCAAGTACTGAGTGGTACCTTCATCACTTATTATATCTTTCATTTTACACCCACAATTAATATTACTCACAAATGAAAACCCTCAGTTGCCTGTCTGCATCATTTGTCCACTTGATTGATAGCTGATGCAACTTATTTGGAGTGCAAAATAGCATCTGCACGTTTGGATGCTACTTTAGCCGTCTAATTAGGTTTTTAACTCTGTGTGATGCAGAAATCATGTTCCACCATGCTCCAACCCTGAAGTCTTTCATAATATACTACGGACCACTTGAATAAGGGAGAAGTTACCAGTTCTATGTCCTGGTACTAAGGAATATTCAAAATTAGTTTTATGAAATGAAAAAGAAATTGAATGCTGAGCTCACTGGATGCATTAAATGCTTACTTGCCTCAATATCAAAATTAGGACAGATACTAGTAAGTGTTAACATTTCGGCATTACCATGTTAAGACTTCTTTGTAAAACATCCAAAAGAACTGCTTCTCTCAGGTGGAATGAATAGGATTACTTCAGGTAACCCTATAGGCATTCCCACCTCTACCCTCCTCCAGAAGGAGCATTGAGGTTCAAGACGTGGAAAAAAACCGTATCTCAACATATGTGTGTGTTCACCTTGGACATCAACTGGACTTAAACACATGCTTTAAATTACAGATGAGCCTCTACACTGTCCTGAATGAGGAGGGATTTAGGCATGCATTTATACCCCTTCTGAATGGGGGCAAGAGGAAATTCCATAGGGCCTGGTACCACTTACACTCCACGTGCATAAGCTGGAATTAAGCAGCACAACGTTACTGGAAAGCCTGCCTTTCAGAGGGGTGAACATGCTCCTGGACAGGCTTTCACGACGGTTTGGGCAAGGAACGTTCAAGCCCATGTAAACAGGAAACCGGGTTTGCTTTGTCACGAGGGAGAATTCTCCTGTGCCAGAGATTCATTTCATGACAAAACAAAATTTCTTTTGTGCAAAAGCTGAAATAGCTTAGTGGTATCAGTTGTCATGGCTCTACTTTAAAATCAGGAAACTTCTTTCCACTAGATTATCATCATCAGGAGGCAGGCTGTTAAATGATGTTTAAGCCAGTAAGTATATTCTTCCCACAGATCGTCACAGGGGAGATGCAGGAAAAGAAACTAAGTATACTATAGTAGTGTGATCTTGGATAATTTCTGCCTTTACTCTGGGGAGGTTTCCCACAACACTATCCCAAAGGCTTACTTTTCCTTATTTATACTATATGGCTACAGCAGAAATCCAAAGGAGTGAAAATTTGCAGTAGATTTGGGGGTTTCTAAAACACCAATCATGATCGTAATAGTCAAGAGCATCTTAGTTTTTAAATAACACCAGTGTTTTCTGCAAAATTATGATTGGTTACATTTTGATTTTCTAGGTTTGTTGCAAATGGAAGTGAATCAGACAACATTCGCCATCATAATTGCTTTCTGCGTGAAGAGGTCTTTTTCAGGCTGGGCTGGCTGCTGCTGTTTTAATCAGAAGGTTGTCTATTTGTATGTTAATAGTTTCATCCTGGTTTATTAGGCTTGTTGATGAAAAAGCAAAAATCAGATGCTTTACTATTTTCAAGCTTCACTATTAATCTGTGATTTTTTTGGTGCCAACACAGAACCATTTCAGCATCCTCTGCCTTAAATCCTCTTAATGAAAGCATGAAGAATGACAAAATACTTCCTTTCATAAAGCAGAAGGCTGTGCCAATTCACTTTCAACATGCTCATTCAGTGGAACTGAGGTAAATATGTTGCTCCACAGGTGCTTCTCCTTGCAATAACATACTCCCTAGTAATCCATTAAATTCATCTCATGCTCTGTTTAGTGCCTACTCTGTGAACTGCCTAGCTGGTTAAGGTCATTGTGATAATAGCACCGGGTTAAACAGCATGGGTATGTTGAACCCTGACATTCATCCACTGTGGCCACAATACAGATAAGAAACGACGGACAGCATTAGACGTGTAATACCTACTCAGACCAACATGATCTTTTCCCCTCTGCAGCTCCTTTTACAAGCAAAAAACCTTGGGATCAGGCAAGCCTTTTCAGACCTGAATCTCAGGACTCCTTAAAATAATTTAGTGTCTTTAGAAACACGAGATCAGCAACTGGAAGCTCGTCTGGTTTTTTTGGCCATTATTGAACTAGCCCAAATGATTGAGCAGGAGGGGGCTGAGCATCCCTACGGGCTGGGCAGAGGGTGGGTCAGTCACCTGTGCTCGTGCGATCCGAAACTGCACTGCTGCTCACCTCGTGCGATCCAGAACTGCACCGCTGCTCACCTCGTGCGATCCAGAACTGCACCGCTGCTCGCCTCGTGCGATCCGAAACTGCACCTCTGCTCACCTCATACAATTTGAAACTGCACCTCTGCTTGCCTCGTACAATTTGAAACTGCACCGCTGCTCGCTTTGTGCCATCCCTGCCCAGGGAGGAACTTGAAAGCCATCGTTGCTTTGTTCATGGCACGGTATCTTCCCATCACAGGGTATAACTCCTGGATGATAACCTCTTTCATTAAGGAGTTCCTGTTAAAGGCAGACAAATAATTGCCCGTTAGTAAGTCTTTATTAAATCCAGCCCAAATTCAGCCCCAGCAATCCCTTCCAAAAGCCTGACGGGTTTTATTTTATTATTTCCTTTGCAGGGTGTTGGGAAGTGTAATCACTGGTAACTAATCAAACTTCTTTCAAATACCCACAAATACATAAAGAGAATGAAATGATTAATTATTGGGCTAAGCCATTTCAAATAAGACCTCATCTAAATGAGCAGATTTATTTCCAGAGCAAGCTGGGTGTAAATTTAGCTGGTTTTCAAAGCTCTGAATCTAAAGCATGCCTGGATTTGAGGATGGAGTGGGTTATGGGTGGCTGTATAACCTCTTTCCCAGACATCCAGCAAAAGTACAGCAATAAAAAAACTGACTGCAATTTTATAAAACATTTTTTTCGAACAAGGTGTTACCATTGGGTACTGTTAATTATAGGCAGGAGTAGGTTGGGGCATTAAACTGAGGTTTTTTAAAATTTCAGTATTTAAATGAGCATTTTTTTGCCCCACATAACTGTTTAATTCAAGGAGAAGAATTAAAAATGTTTTGTCAAATTTCCTTCTGTGTCTTTATTTTGTTCCTGTGGCTTCCAATCTGTTCCTCACCTGCCTGCTTTGTTCCTTTCATTTCTTTCAACATTGCTACCTATTCTAGCTCAGGGTGGAGCTTTAAGGAGTAAAGAAAACCCAAACATCTCTGGTTTCCCTCTTGCTATCCTCAGAAATCCCTGGAATTTGCAAAAGTCTTGCCACAGGAACTTTAACTCAGCACCATTATCCCAGTCTACTGCAGTTGTGATAATCACAGATAATCTCTAACAGTCTCTTTTCTTAGTAATGTCACAGGTTTATTTCTATGTATTTATTCAAAAAGGAATATTGTAGGAAAAAAATAATTTTATCCATACAAACCTAAGCTCACAGAACCACACCTGTCTCCAGAGATATGCAGCATTGCCCATATTAAGAAATACATAATTAGAAATGAGTTTGCATTAATGTATATGCTGAATATTCTTGTTTCTCAGGCACAAATTTAATTTGTATGATTCAGTTTTATGCAGCATTATGTGCATGTTTCTTCACATAGTGAGTATGTTTGACAAACTATCAGTCCCACCAAAGCCCTACTGCAAGGAATAACCCAAATCGTAAAGCTGGTGAAGAGGCTTCAGTGCACAATGTGGGTTGCACACATGGTGCACATGCGGGCATTGCATGTGTGCTTTGCAAGCGCCCCTGGAGTGAAACTGTCAGCACCAGAACCTTTGCAGAAACCTGCTTATAAATGCAAACAAACATTTATGGAAAGCATCTCCCCGATTTTGATATATCTAATTGCAACTAATTATTGCTGTCCCCGCAGTGGAAACGCTCCGTAAGGAGGCTGAGGTGTGCTGACGCGTGTCCAGCCCCACAAACACCGACCTGAGAGAGTTCTCCATGCAGCATTCGCGCTGTGCCGTTTTATTTTTTGTGGCATGCATTTAACAGCCCAGTATTTTATACTTGTCCCCAAGGTAATTGACAAAACACGTTTCTAATGCTATTTAACAATTTTAATGACAGCAGCTGAAAGATACATTAAAAAAAAATAACATTCTAAGCCAAACATTTTTTGTCAAATGACACAGTTTCCAAATTTGCTGTTCCATAGTGCTCTATTTCTGTAAAAACTCTCATTGAGGCTGTAGGTCACAAAAGAAGAATGAAGCCTTGGAAAGAGATACAATGACTACTTAATATTGTGGGGGATTATATGCAGTGGCCTGTGGCAATTCCTTATGTCTCTCTGGGTAGTGATGCCTTTCCAGCATCTTTTTTTTTTTTTTTTTTTTTTTTTTTGTCATCACACAATTCCATTGTGAAATATTCTTTTCATGAAGGAGGAAGAAAGAGCTGGTTACACCCTGCAGTGTTTTGGGGAAGACTAAGAAGCGTGGTTTGCAGGGAGTATGTGTGAAATATGACATTTCATTATGTGTAATTATTTTTTAACCAGTAATGTCCATGTTGAAATGAGTTTCTTATTTTTGGAATGCACGGGGAGTGGCTGGGGAGGGGAGTCATGTTTTTTTTCCCTGTTAATAAACTCAAGTCATTCTTATGCTAAAGTAATTTCTCAACAAAACAAATTTCTCTCCATCTGGGTAATGGCACACCCAAATGTGATTACATTACAAGGGATTTTAAATTAAATTTCAAGGTAGGAGCATTATTAATCCAATGCATTTGTCTTTATTATCATTGGATCTAAAACAATAAAAGACTTGAACTCACTTTTAAATGGCAGCTCAGCACTTGCTTCTTACGGCACCGTGGGTTTGATCAGAAATCCTCAGAAATCTGTGTCTTTTGGGTCAGGCCCCAAAACTCTCTCAAAAGGTGGAGCAGGAATGGCTATATCCATCCCAGGAAGACAGGGGAGTTACAGAAGAGGTTCACTTGTTTGGATTCTTTCTGCACTTAAGTGAGCAATATCACCCGCTGCTCCAAGAGGGTTTTTAAGTCACAGTGGTGACAGGGCTATGAAGAGGCGGGACGTACAGAACTGGCGCAGTCAGAACTACAAATTTTCCAGACTGGTAGCAAATCAAGTCATCATCTTGAAAAATCAGAGTCTGTATTTTTAACAAACTGCTAAATGTTGCCCACCCTGATATTTCAAAAAGTGTCTACATGCACATGGAAAGGAATTGAATGCCCAAATGACTCGTGCTCATCTGCCTTCTTGTGTTCACAGGCATTCAGATTACATTTTGGATGCAAAACCAATTTTGTTTAAGCCCATAGCCAACAAAATGCAGTAAATAAATACAGAATGTATGAATCCCTCTCGAGTACTGTTTTTCAATCCATCACATATGAAACTTCAACTATCTCTGCTTATAAAATGAATGCGATCAGAATTTGTCACCACAGCATTATTTGTCCATTTTTTTTCCTGGGGAACCTGACAGCTATCAGCTGATTACATTTGATCCAGCAACAGAACATGGATTTTACCAACTCTTCATCGCAACAGCAAAGAAAAAAAAAAAAATAACCACCAAGTAGCATGCTAGGTAACCTTATTACAAAATGTTACTGTGTGATTTTCTACCAAGCCGTAACTTTACAAAACATGCTGATTTCTCCCGTTTCAGCCCTCAGAGGGCTAGCAGGTCTGAGGTTCAGTTCCTTCCACCCTGTGCGTGGTGGACTTCAGAAAGCAGCAATGCAGCAGGAGGGCACAACGCCCTCTGACAGAGCCAGCCCCGCAGCGCTGCGGGGGCTTCCACCTTCCCGAGAGCCCACCCCAGGGTGCAGCCAATGTCAGGCACACCAGCGGGTGAAGTTCTGGTAGGAAATCAGAGCGGTGTCTTTTATGCTGTTGATGGGGGCTTTCCCTTTGCCACCCTGACCAAGGGACTGGGCTGCTCAATGCAGCACTTCTGGGATGCATCCCGGTTGCATTGGATATATGCTAGCCTAGTACAAACGGGTGCATGTAAGTGCACGCTTGTGACAGTGGGTGCCCACACAAATGTGGAGGGGGTTATCTAACACCTGTGCCCCATTTAACAAGAGACTCCGTGAGCCCTGCCGCAGCAGAGAAGCGGGCACTGCGTTTCAGCCTGGGCATCCTTTGCTATGCAGAAACAACTCAATCTTCACAGCATATCCCCTCAGTAACTGCCTGTGCATGAGATTTCCAAATGCTCAAACATAATTCTCTCACTGGAGAGTACAGGCTGATTATGACAAACTCCGTCAATTTTATTAGCCACACAGATGTTATAGATATATGTGAAAATCAACCGTAATTCTTGCCGTGATGTGCATAGTGGCACTGCTGCAGACCGTGCCTCTCCCCTCCACAAGCCCAGCGCTTACAGGCATCCTGCCATTCAGCCTCCATGTGTCCCCCCGAGCTAAGATGATCTTAAAAAGAGAAATATTAAAAGGATTAAAAATGACACTATTGAGCCAGTGGGTGCCTGCAACCACAGAGTCCCAACTGCTGCTGAAAACTGAAGCAAAACACAGGGATGAGATTGCTGCCCTGCGATCCTGCTCTGTGTGGGATTTCTGCTCCCAGGTGTATCCCAGCCAACCTGCCGGCAGGCTTGCGTGTATCATAGCAGTCACCCCTCCAGAGAACGTCTCTGATGCTGAATACCACGTGGCCGTGCCTGGCTGCATCTCTGAAGCTGGCAGGGGGCACAGCTGAGCTGTACGACCGCTGAGGTCCTCCCATGGTCCTTCTTTATACTTGCCATGGGGTCATGATGCTCACTATGTCTGTCTATGCAAGGCTGGCTGTGAAATGCAGTCTGGAAGAGCGGTGAGAAATATCTGCGTCAAGATCGTTCAGCCAAAGCCTTCCCTGGCTCCCAGCACTGGGTCTCAAAGGCTCAGCAAGCAGAGGGAAAGCGATGGGTACAATTAAGAGAAATATGAAGCCTATAGGGGGTTGTTGGTTTAAGTCCCTATTGCAACATGCCTCTAGCAAGCCAGGGAAAGAAGCTGAAATTAGGGTTTATTGTGGAGAGGCAGGTCCAGGAGTGAGAAGACCCATAAGGACTCAGCCCTTAAACGCTCTGCGCCTCAGCCTTCCCACCTGTAAGAAGTCCTCAGGTTTAATAACCCAGAGAGAGCGCAACGGGCCGTGCATGCGGGGTAAAGTAATTAGTAGCTGTGAAGTACAGAGAAACTGTTGGCAAAAAGAATCACATAAATGCAAAGTTATTACGGGCACCCAGTTACCATAGTGATTGGTGTCTCAGAAATGCTAATAATAGTAAAATAAATAATACAGGCCAGGCAGGAAGAGCCCCTAGAGATGAATGCGAGCGGCTCCCCTCCTGCGGGACTGCATGTACTGCTTTCTCAGCGCTCCTCGCCCCGCCTGGCTCCGGCTCAGCTCCCTCCTGGGGTAACACACTGTGCTTCTGCGAGAGCACTAGGTCAGCCAAGTGAAAGTGGAACTTTTAAGTGCTTTATTATTTTCAGGAGTCATCAGAGAAAACGAAACCCCCACAACCACAAATAATTGAATACGTCAATAATATTTTGACTTGTTCATGTCTTGCAAGGTTTACTATAGCTCAGTTAAGTACTTCATTACTGTCCCTTCAGTGATGTTAATTAAGTTCACCATAGGCTCACAAGTCCTTCCCCCCCCCCCTTTCCCATTTTGTTTTTGTTGTTTTGTGGTGTTTCTTTTTAACAACCAAGCAGCTCTCCCAAATATAATGCCTAGCAATGGGAGTTGCCATACAGTGGAAGGTACCCAGATTGGAAGGAGAAAAAGGTGAGGCATCCTTCATGATGATGGTCAATGTTTCTCCACAAATAGGTTTTCCAGCAATATCAGCTGAGGGATTGTGAAAGTCCAAAGAAAACGTTAAAGAGCCATGCCATATAAATAAAGAGCATCATCCTCAGCCTTGGGCCACTGTCACATTAAAATTTGTTTTACCCATGTACAAAGGGATGTTCAGAGCCAAACAGCTTCAGTGTTTCACTCCTTTCCCAAGTAATTTTATATTTATGTTACATTTTCTATTTATGTTTTTATCAATAGCGGAATCAAATGCGGACAAGCTTAGAAAGGAGAACAGAGCAAAGAGCAGCCCAAGAGAAAGATCTACACCTGTTTGCTCCTATGTCACCAGTCATAAAAGACAGCACCATGATATTTATCCCGCTGCCTCTCCCAGCAAACCCTCTGCACCACCTGCAGACCAGCCCCCTTCCACGCTCCAGCCGCACTCCTCGCGGCATATCTCACGCTCCGCTGTCTCCGTAACCGAGACCCACAGGCCTCGGGCCTCTCATTAGAGCTGGGAAGCACGCAGGAGCCAGCAGGACCCAACGGAGGTTTAAATAGCAGTGGGGTGGACTCTGCTTTCTATTATGCTTATGCAAATCCAGCCATGCCCTTGTACAGGAGAATTCAGGCTAGTGCTTCCCTCGTCAAGCCACAGCAGCTGCTCTGATTTCAAGTGTCTCGCACTGAGTTGTCTACCTTGAGTAAATCAGAAAACACCACTTTGCAGCAAAGAGTACTGCAACCCCCCCAAGGATCTGTTGTCCAGCCCATCTTAGTCAAGCAAATTTGCTGTTTTACAAAACTTTTGAAACACAACCAATCCTCTGTTTTGGAGCGAGAGGATTCGTTGCTCTTACTATACCTATTTCCATTAAGTTGGAAGTGCATTTTTAAATGTTTTTTTAAACTAGGAGCTAGGAGTTGTTTAAACTAGGAGCTTTTAAACTAGGAGTGCTGGTCAGTGCCAATCAGAATCAGAATAAAATTCTTTAACAGGGTTTGGCCAAGAACAGGCTTTTTGTCCAGGGTTTGCTCACTGAAGGCTGCTCAATGTTCATATCTCTCCTTTCATTTCAGACTCCAGCCATAAACACGGCTGATAAATTAGGCTAATACATTCCCTTAAAATACCCAGAAGCACTAACTCCACTGCTGAGAACTGCACCTGTGGAACCACTGCTGATACTGGGTGACCACAAACCCACCCTGCCCTTCCTGATGCCTTTGCTTGCAGCCTGCACAAGGATGCTCAGGGGGAACAATTTCTGTATCTGTCTGAACTACAAGAACACACTCATTGTGGGTTACTGTGTGCAAAACCAGTGAAGGGAAGAAAAATAATTTGGTGTCTTTCCTTCTACTCAATACTCTGGCACAATCCTGCTCCCCAGGCAAATCATTCAAACCACCTCAATTAATCTCTTCCCCGTTAACACTAGCTCGATACACTATCTGATGGACAAAGATGCTGAAGAAGGATTGGGTTAGTTCTTGACACAGTCCAACCTAATGGAAAGTACCAGTGAACCCCCTATCTACCACCTGAACCCTGAGTCAACGTAAGTGTTCCAGCAGGACTCCTGACCACTTGTGTGATGAAGCAACATAAAGAGAGATGAGTCAAGTATGACATCCACATGGCAGGACTGAGAGACAGGACAGGAAGCGTAGGTGGCTGCTTCGGGAGATGAGACGTTCAGTTTTTGCCATGACTCACGCATACAAATCAATTGGCGATAAGATGCAGAGACATCATCAGAAAAGATGGGGGAGAAAAAAAAAAAAGGAAAGTTTCCACCCTTTCCAAGCATGGAAGTGACAGAAGCAGAAGCAAGTAAAAAAACCTGATGGTACAGAAGGAATAGGAGTGGAAAGGTAAAGACTACATAATACCTCCAGTTTCCACAAGTGTTGAGCCTGGTGTTAAACTGGTTTCCCAGATACTCAGGCAGCACAGATGGCTGTTTTGAGGCGTAAATGAATCAGTAGGTTGTAGGGAACCAGCATAAGAAAGATGGTGTTACAGACAGAAAGCTTGCAAATTAGTATAATCAGCAAAGCAGTGAATAAGCAGAAAGGAATTAAGTTTTATTTGAGCAACAGTTTGCGCATACCTAGATGAGTTTTGAAGATGTTGACACGTGATCAGTGGTAGACGTCTCCCAACCTCTGGTTGCTTCTCTGTTGTATGATTGTAACAAACCAAGAGATCTACTGGCTGTCTGCATGGCCTTGTTCTGAGGAACAGTGGACTGCCAGCACCGGAGGAATGGACCCGAAAACACAATGTTGGAGGACGAAAGGGAGTAGCTGGGAAAAGTGCACTACTGACCAAAAGAGACTCAAATGTGGATAATCAGCCAAAATATTTTTAGGTATTAAAGGCTTTCCCTCTTAGACTGCCCACAAAACCACCACAGCTCATGACTGTGTTAAATAAAACCATTTTCCCCTTTGACTGAAGAAGAAAGAGATAAGAGGTTCCTTCTGAGACCAACATCAAGGACCTTTTCAAGAAGAATAGATGCATTTTGTGCTCTGCTTCTCAGCCTCTCCAACAGGTATGCCATGTAAACTAAGCAATGATGTTGCTTCTACCTTACACAATAAACTTCCATACACACAAGGATCTGGAATTTTGCCAGTCGAATCAAAGAGCTCAGCCTATCGCCTTGTCCGATTATGTCACAGAATTATCCCCTGCTGTCCCCTCTGTGGCCTGTTTCAGGAATACAAAACCTATCCTATGATTACAGAACATCACAGTAGTGTTTTCCTACAGGAGCAAGTGAGGAATAGAGAAGAGGGCTGTAATTTTCGCTAGCCATTATATATCTGCTCTTGCTTTGTAAATGGTTTCTCCTTCCCAAGCCATTGCATCCTGTTGCAAGCAAAACACCCTGCCCTTGAGACTACAAAACCAGTTTCCATCAGAATCTATGTGATGTCAGAAATCCGCTCTCCTTGCTCCATAGTAGGATTTCAAAGGCACAGCTCCTCACGGGCACAAGTCACACAAGAACAAACCCTGGTTTGAACACTTTGCTCCTGCAGACTCCAGGAAGACACAGACATCTACCTAAAACACTAGTCCTCCCACTTGCACTGTACCTCTGAAGAGATTTTACTGGTTCCCTTAATGACTAGCCCACAAGTGACTAGTTAACTGATACACATACAGATGTTAACTAACACATATCTGAAAAGACTGACATAAAGTAATCCAAAACTTCCTTAACAATCTCAGAGTGCAGTTTCTTCAGTTATCTATTTACGGTCCATAAATGATTTTGTCCGTTTCAAGAACTGCTTTAAGCTCCAGCATGCCATGTCTGCTGCATTTTCAGCACTGTGAAAGGACTGCATTATTAGGTATTGTGAAATAATACCTGAAAACAAAATTGCCACCAAAGCTATTGTTCTGGTTTAGGAAAAACATGATTAAACACCCCACGTTGAGAAGCTGGTAGGATTCTTACCGATAAATGGATGTCCTGGTTATGTATATATATAATTTTGAATTCATGAAAATAGGATGGGAGCTACCAAGAAGGATGATGATTCTCTTTCCTTCTGCTAAAGGGAATGTTATTTCATGCTCATTTCTATTACTTTAAGGCTGACTGCTGAACAGGTATACTTTGCTTTTTAACATGACAGCAAAATTTTCAGTAACAAGTTATTTATGCAGTTCAGCATAGGGTTTGGGGTTTTTTTGTCCAGCAATATTAACAATGCAAAGTGCTTCAAAGAGGTGATTTTGTAGCACTTGTTCCCTTCCCATCCAGAAGAGAAAACTGCAATCATTATTTGTAATAGTTCACAGTGAGGTGGGCACTAGTTTCATTTAAAGCAATGCTATTCCTATCTAGAAGTGCTGGGATTTAAGCATGTGACTCCCATTAACATTAATGGCAGTTATATGTTTAAAACCTCTGCACATTGTGATGGGAATATGTTCCATGGAATTCAATTAATCTGAAGAACATTGCATACATTTGGGAACATTCATGTTGTACAATTTCACTGGCACATGGATTTGTCCTCAATAAAGCTTGCTAGTATCTGGTAACAAAGACATTAACAATCTACTGTACATTTAAATAAAGGAGGACTAGACTATATGTTTTCCCAGCTCAGTGTAGGCAGCTACAAAGAACCTTTTGAGTGTAAACAAACAAAGAATTGAGAAAATAAGGAAGAAGATGGTATTTTAAGAATGTGAATATTTGGAGAATGCTGGGGAATGAACACAGAGGAGGCTGTTCGTTTATAGGTTAGATGCATTTTCAACAGGAACCAAGCAAATACAAAAAAGAAAAGAAAAAAATATGGAGGGAGGATAAAAAGAATATTCAGGCTCTGGCTGTTTCCCACACACCGAAGATAATAATGTGAATGGAAGTGATTTTGTTTTAGGGGTCAGAGCAGAGGCTGATATTGCAACCTTTCCAGATCCTGAAAAACATCATTTGATTAAAATAACTGGCCCCGTTGTTCTTGTGATCCTAAGGAGGCTATTTTACACGATGAGGACAACAGCAGCAAAGCAGTGAACAGTAAGTTTTAGTGCTTCAGAGACAAAGCACTAGAGACACACTGCTGCTGGAAAGTGTAACAGAACATTAAAGCACATGATAAGTAAGCAGGAATCAGCAAAAAGTTAATTGGAAACCACAATGACAATATGTCCGTGCAGTTCAGTACAATATTTCTCTTCCTTCCCCCCCCTCCTCCTTTTAACAGGATGAGGAATTTAACAGGACACAGGAAAGCAATATCTTAGTAAAGAAAGAAAGGAACAACCAGAGATAAGGAAAAAATGGTTCTTGCCACTGAACAAGCTATTCAATTTTAAGAACATTTGTTTGTAAAAGTTTGACAAGACCTCACTTGCCCAGACCTTGATGATCCTCAGACCTGCTTCAGAAAGGTTTCCTTTCTCTAAATGAAGAAGTATGTGACCAGAATTGACACAAATGAACCATTATTTTTGAAGCCTCAATTTGAAGCATGTTTTAAGGCCATCACAGAAGGACGTTTAGGTGTTTCGGAGGATGCAAGAGCTTTGAAACCATCTCAACTCAAAGAACGTGCATGGGCAAGCTAATGCAATGGGGGCAAACCCACCTCCCTGCGTAGCACCCTCTACAGCTGTATATTTGTTTATGTCAGCTTCTATGGATGAGTTCAGAGTATTCCCATAAAGGCTGTGAAGTTTTGTGTTTGCCTTTGCGATCCGTTATGTAACAAACACACAGACCAGGAGTGAGGAGGTGAAAACAGCCAAAGCTCCACAGCCTGGCATTTGGGGGAGTCGGAGAAAACATCTACATTTTGGGGAGCAGCTGAACTGGTAGACTTAAAAGTTACCTGAGAGCTTCTAAATAAAATAATAATAATAATAATAACAACAACAATAACAATAATAATAATAAAATCAAACAAAAAACCCACAAAGAAATCAACAAACTGAAGAATTACATTTGAGTACTTTTAAAAAGTTTTAAAAAAACCTCTTGCTGAACTAGGAGAGGTTATTTTTTATTGTTTTCATAAAATCATAGAATGGTTTGGGTTGGAAGGGACCTTAAAGACCATCTAGTTCCACCCCCTGCCATGGGCAGGGACACCCACCACCAGCCCAGGTTGCCCCCAGCCCCGTCCAGCCTGGCCTGGGACACTGCCAGGGATGGGGCACCCACAGCTGCTCCGGGCAGCCTGTGCCAGCACCTCGCCAGCCTCACAGGGAAGAACTTCCTCCTAATATAGGCTCTAAATCTACCCTCTTTCAGTTTAAAGCCATTCCCCCTTGCCCTATTGCTACCGGCCCCACCAAGAAGTCCATCCCGATCTTTCTTATAAGCCCCTTTAAGTACAGGAAGGCTGCTATACAACAGATTTTCTGGCAATCTCAAGCTCTTGCTGCTAAGTCTGACGGTTGAGGAAGTCCCAGAACTTGCACAAGGACCAGAGTGTATGGGCCTGCTTGGGTGCGAGGTTTAACATGGCCTATTGTGATCAGAAAAAAAAGAAAAATACATTTTCAAGCTTCTTCTGACAGTGAGCCATGGTACTTAGCAGGAGGTAGTACTAAGAAAAGGGCAAACTGCAGATGACAAAAGTTCAAGAAAAGTTCAGGTTGTTTCATGCCCCTGAAACTGAGACAGTATGAATGTTTTCCTCCTCCTTTTAAGCAGCAAGCTGGCCCTCTGCAACGGTTTTGTCTTCCCAGCCACTTTGCACTAAGCCACAGATAAAGGAGGCACCATCCCACTTCCCAGAGATGTATGGCATCAGTCTACCTGTCAGCTGTCTAAAAGGGCATAATCTAATGAACTGGGAGACAGTTATCGCTTTGTATATCAGGGAAGTGTCTAGAAGTCATGTTCCAAAATATCCCCGTGGCCCAGAAGTGCTCCACACCCGAGGAACGAAGCAGGGCTGTGGGGCCATGGAGGACAGCGATCCCAGCTGAGCCCCAGAGCACTGTATCTCCTCCTCCACCACCGACCCTTCCCATTCCATACCCCAGCAGCAGCAGAACTTTGCCATTGCTCGTAGGACATAGCTCCAGCCTTGGAAAAGCCCTTCAGCTGCTCAGAGGTGGCCCAAGAGGGCCACCACAGGGCCTGTGCATCATTTCAGGCAGAGAAAGCACGCCAACGCAGGAAATGTGTGGCCAGAAGCAGCGTGACAACGTGCACAGCGTTTCACCATCACATGCAGAGCAGTTGTGAACCAAAGCCCTTTCTTCTCCCACAATAAGTAACAGCTTGTCTGAAATTTAGAGTTTTCTTTAATTGATTGCTGCCAACTCTGTGCCTCCATTTTTTTGTCCCTCAATCATGCAGCTTTTTTCCTCCTAGCAGAGCCACGACCAGAAAGTGTTAAAGCCGACAAAGACCATTCGCAATTCATTTTTTCACTTAGTATTAAATACTCATTTTACAGAGAGCAAATACATAATTCTTAAAAAAAAAAAAAAAGCAGAAAGAACAGGACCTACACTGTTTTTACAGACCATAATTTAAACCTGATCCTGAAAAGTAATGTTAAAATGATAAACATGTTGTTTGTGATGTGTTAATGTTTAATGATGATGTTATTGAACACGGAGATTAGTTCCCTATCAGATGTGGTTTTGAAGAAGCTACCTGGACTATGGAAAGATTTTCAAAGGCATTTTTCTTGCTAAGAAATAGCTAGCTCCTTGTATATGTCTCCTCCTAAGTATCTTAAAAACACATCAAGTTTTTCACCCTCCAGTTCAGTTTTCAGAACTGCTGTTTATCTATTTTAAAGATCTTTGCGATGAAAAAAGAACTATAATTAATGAGGAGTTTAGACCTTACTGTATACACACAAATTTATCTATCCATAGACGTAGACACATTTTAACTTTAAGATGTGGTTTTAAACTTAAAGAACTGATTGCAAAATATTGGCAAGGACCATTTTATTTAACAAAACATCCAGTGGTTTGCCTAACATCTAATTCTGCAATGACCTCATTGACATTATCATTTTCCAAAAGGCTAACGGAGAGAGGATTTTTAGGGTAAAAAAAAGGAGAGCTAAGCCTCACAACACGGACGATCCAATGCTTCTGCAAAAGAAAACCACTCCAGGCAGACATAACCTTACCTGACCTATGAATAGATACTGCCTCCCCTCCCCAGTTTCCATTTACCAAATCCAAGATTCTCCAAAACATATAAAATGACCATTCGTATTCCATGGTACCGAAAAGAACATCTCACGGTCCTGGCTAGGGCTGGGTGCCAGCCTGCAGCAACATGCACCGACTGCCTGGTCTGGCTCCCTCCTGCACTGGCCGGCCCAACAGAAAACCCTGCTCTTGCTGGAGAAAAGCACAACATGCAAATACTCTACAGGGGAGATGTACGTGTTAAGACTGACTACAAAATGCAACAACTTCAACTTTTAAAGTTTAATCAAAACCCAAATGGCCCTAAATTTACCTTTGAAATTCATTGGATAGCAAAAGAGAAGAGAATAATGTATGAATAGTGCTACCACCCAATTTATTAGCGTCCTGAGCTGCGTACACTCTCTGCACATTTTACAAGTCTACTTATACATGTGCCTAAAGGACTTCAAGAAAAAATCAGATGACAATTTCAGTATATATCTTTTTTTGAAGAGGAAGACCAAATTCCTCTGTGAAGTCTATATGCTAGTCCCTGGCACAACAGGTCTGCAAGAACTGTACATGTGTTTAAAACCAAGCACATTTTATATATGGGGCTAGTTGTGACCGGAATAGTTAATCTCTTAAAAGACCAAAGTAAATGTGGTGGAGACTCAGGTGGTCTTTACCCCATGGAAGGGTTAATTCATAATACTCTATTGGTGTCTACCTCCTTCAAGGTATTTGATATTGAAGAAAGAGGATAATGGTCTGATGCAGAAGAGAAAGACCCGTGTCATTCTTCCAAAATACGTTATTGCCTATTCAAGCCAAAAGAGAAGAAAATAAATCCCTGCTTTTTTTAAGGATGGTAACTTTCTAATAAATCCAACGCAGAATGCTACAGACAGCACTTATGAGCACACTGACATAGTACTATCTACAGAGTTATGGACAACCCTAGGACCCTGGAGCTTAATACCAGAAATAGAATAAATTGATTCAAGAAGTCCTCTCGAACACCACTGTTCAGCCTGAGTGCAGTTCAGTCTCCAGTGATTAAATGTTACTTCTTTATAAGTTTCATTCTGGCCAAAACTATCTTACATTAATATTTTGACAAACTATGTCCCAAAATAAACATTTTATATGTGATACAAATACCAAAGTCACTTCAGTTCACTTACTGTGGTCATGACCACTTTGGCACGATTTTGGAGAGGGAGGAAAATTCAATAAATCAGATATTTTCATGATTTAGTGTTTGCAAAGGTCAGAAACCAGCACACAATATCTCCCTACTCTGAATTACACATCAGTTAATAGAAAGAGCAAAATTTTCCAAGAATCCAGCCAAAACCTGGCATCTGACAGAAGAACTTCATCAATGTGTCCTATCCTTTGGGCTGCTCCCTCCCACCATTACATCCACAGTGCAATAATGGACACGAGGACCAGTTCCTAAATTAAGAAACCAACAGCAGGGGAAGGATGAATGGCAATAAATTTTTTTTTCCTTTAATTGCAATGTTCTTTCATTAGCTAATGTTGTAATATTTGCACTAGAAGAAGATAAACTAAGGAAATTTGGCGACAGAGGGGGAAGCTGAGCTTTGTGCTTCAGATGAGATCGGAGCATCTGCAAAACCAAAGTATCTCTGGGATTTTTGTTTTAGCCAGTGTTTAAGAAAGGCTGTGGCATCTGCAGATTCACAGCCAAATTTCAAATGTGCGTTGAATGTGATTTTCTCCTACGACAATAAGTCTATTCAGTTTCATATTTATCTGGACTGTTTGCTTCTCTTTGCACCAGTTTATTTTCTTCTCACACAGCTAGCTTTTGACGGATGCACACAGTGTTCATCATATGAGGAATATATGTGATGTGTTGGGGTAAAAAAAGGCCAAAATGTTGGATTCTGTTCTGTGATTTGCTGTCTTATTTCTTTAGTTTGGGGGTACCTACCATGTCCTCATCCAAACACTGTTCTGCTTCCCTTTCACTGATTTATCAACAATATTTGACCTGAACAGAACAGAGTACAGCTCACACAGCAGAACACCCAAGACAGAGCTGTACATCTCCCCATGACGAGAGAGCACCCACTCCGCAAGTTCTTCACCGGTGATGCTCCGGGGATGCTGCACAGGCTGATGCAGCTAGGTGAAGCCACTTTCTGCACAGATGAAAAAATGCAGCTTTCTGCATTCCAAAGCCAACAGAAGCTTTGGAGCACTTAGTAAGGCAACCCGACATGTGTAATTGATATGAAAGGAGCAAGCCAACAGCCAGGAACTGGCAGGGGTGCCCCAACACATGCCCCTCCTGCATATATCATAGCATTAAAACCATCAAACACTCCTAGTAGAAAAGCAAACAAATAAGACCAAGATACATAAAATGCCCAAAGCAACATTAAATCATCTTAAGATATTCCCATTAAACAGAATTATTGTCCCCATTAAGAATCAAAGCTATTTAGAATCATTGGCTATTCAGCCAGTTCCCTGGGAGACTTCCCGATTAAGCAGATTTTTCCATGTGGGTTTCTTGTGATTAAAGGCCTTATCTTGCAAATCCTTGCTCATATCTATCGTCCTAGCTCAAGTGAGCAGTCCTAATGGATGAAGAGTGCTGGCTTGCTCATCTCACCTACATTTACCTAATACTGCTGATTTCAGCTTGATTTGCCTGACAAGAGGAGCTCAAGCCAAAGCACCTACTCTCAGAAGAGTTTGCAAGAAAAGGATTACAGTTGTGCCTACAGTCAAACACAAACAGGCGCATGTCAAGAACTGCCCAGAGCCCAAATCACCAGAGCTTCAGCCAGCTCTAGTCTAGAAGGCACGTAACCACACTAGCATAAGACTCTGAAGATGCTGATAAATCCACCTGAGAGGCAAAACGTTTTACTGCAGACGCATTCACACCATAATGTGTCTAAATGGCTTCCTGACCAAAGCTGGCTCATGCCCCGTGGCTTGGAGCTAGCCTGTAACAGCACCAGGCGCTGCAGATATGCTCTGTAAGGCAAGTACATCCTATATTGACAACATTTAGTTGATCCTTCGTAATAAAATGTGCATTCTACTGGTCTCTAATTGACTGGCCTGCTGACTGTCTGAAATTGCCTGGAGACAGCAAAATGAAATGGGACAAATTAAGAGTAATTATACTAATAAAACGTAATGCAGTTTTGTCTGCCATCTAGAAATGCCGTTAGCGTCAGGCTGAGGGGCAAGCAAGAATCTCAAATTCCACAACTCAAATCAGAAATTAAGAATTTGCTCTTTTCAAAATTGAACTTGTATTTGCCATAGTATTTCTGTAATTCGTAACCCTGGAAATTAACCTTGTCATCCATAAATTCCCATCTTCCAAGGTTCCTAATATATTCTTTCCGTGGATCTTTTGCCCTACCATTCCTGTGGTACAAACCGGATTTCTGAAGGCACTGTGCTGATACCAGCACTTTGATAAAGTATAGCGGCTTTTCTTGCTTTCTCTGAGGAATACATGTATCAGTGCCTGCCTGGGTATGTTTGCATGCGTGTGTGTGTTTAACACAGTTGCACTGCCCTTCCCACTTAGTCCTAACAAAAAAAAAACAACCCTGATCATCACAAAGAAATCCTGAAAAATGGTTGGAGAAAGGATATCAAGCCCACAGGAGCCCACAAAGTGGTTCACCCCTGTCCCTGATTCAGACACCCAAGTACAGCATGAGTGAGCATGAAATGTTAACCTTTTATGGTTAGCTATGTGATGAAGTGGATCTTGTCTTGCTTCATTTTTGTTTGACAGTGTTATAAACACATGAAATTAAAGTAGCGCCCCGGCCAAACCTTCTCTGATGGATTTCTGTTGGAATTTTTGTGGGGAGCAGCAGAGGGAGGGAGACCGGGGCATAGACTGCAGAGTTGAAATGCATAAATCTGAAACACTGACGGCTGAAACGAAGAAGTGATTTGATCTCTAGGTGTTACACACGGTACTTAGGCAGCTACCTCCAGTAGAGCATCATGGTGGCCAGTGACATGGAGGGCAGGAATGACTTGAGCAGGCATTCTCACCAGCTGACCTGCAAATAGGAGCCAGGACCCTCAATCCACCTAAAGGTACAGTCCAGCACACCTTCAACTGTATTTCAGCTCAGTGGCCCACCTGAGACAAAGCAGGGGAACATTAAAACTCATACGTGACAGCATCTGCTGGGCATGTCCATGTGTGTCAAGTTCTGCAGGCTCGTTACCTCACTGTGGTTAGACACCTTGCTTTGAGATCCAAGCAGATTACCACTAAAAGCTTTTCCTTCCGTTCATTACTTCCTACTTCAGTGTTACTCATATTGATTTTCTTATTCTAACTCCTCGGATCTAAAAGCAGAGCACTGAACTCATAGGACTGCTTTCTGACGCTTTTCATAAACAGGGCTAACATTACTACAGATCAATCCCTGTGAAAGTTATTTTTCTTTGCTGCTTTTTTGACTGAAAGCCAAAGAATTTGGACTTTCAGAGCTTGGGTTAGGAGGCATATTATGTGACTTAAATATAATGTGTCAATAGTGAAGATAAGGCACAGGGGAGAGGGAAGGGGCAAAAAGACAACATATCTCTGCACTACTGAAGTTAATAAGAAAAAGAAGTCAGGTGAAGCACGTGGAGTTAAACTGCTGCAATGCTGGGGCAAATAAGAAAATCAGGCACTACAGAATAGCAAACAAACTTACAGCTCTAATAACAGAAATGCAAGCAACATGCAGCATATATTATATATGTATGCACAGTAGATCTTATTAAAAACTAAAAATATTTTCTTCTTTTCCCTTCTGCTATTGCTCAAAAAATAGAATAGTTCTACCTCCCTTTGTCAATAAATCACATTAAGGTCACTCTGAGAAGCAGCAGAATATAAATGGCTTGTATGCAAAAATCAAACTATGTTTGGGGTATAAATGTGATACAAATGCCATCCAAAATATGCTTGAAAGAGAGAAATGAAGTACTAGCGCATTAGATTTCACAATTCATTACAGAGTGGAAGTCATTGAAATCTACTTCTCCCTAAACTATCTGTTCCCAAGCTTTAAACATTCAATAACTTCTCAGCCAGGGAATGTGTATTTTTTCCCCCTTCCCTCTATTTTCTCTGTGGTTTGCCTTATCATGTGCTAAATATATTATTGCAACACATTAGTTACTTTGGTCCACAGCTTTGAAACCTTCACACAAGGCTCTAGGAATCTCACAGATAAATCACCCATCAGAATAAACTGATTGTCTATTCTGGGTTCTCTTTTGTAAGATTAAAAAAAAAAAAAAAAAGCCCAAAAGATAAGTTCGGAAAACAAACCCAAGCCTGTTAATTCTCAAAAGGCCACGGGTTTTCACCCTCAGTCTATGCATTTTGGATTTTTTTCTAAGTCTTCTGTATGAATGGTAAAAGCTGCATTTCTCTCCAGTTACGGAACAATCGCCTCACAATCAGAATTTACTTTTAAGATTACAAGCCTGGGTTTCATTTGAAGTTTAGATGGACTGTGTGTATCTTCCCTGAAACCAATATTTAAGAAGTTGCTTTTGTGACCTGCTGAAGCAAGACATCTGCACTACTCTGCACTTTTGTTTTCAATAGATTCATATTTAGCCTGGTACAGTTGATGTATAGGAGAGAACATCTTGGAACAGATAAGTCATGAATAATTTCAGATCTTCAACTACCACAAGCACCTTCTCTCAACATCCTCATTCTGAACACCAACTTTTTTTTCTTTTTTTCTTTTCCTTTTTTTTTTTTTTTTAATTAGTCAATAGATGCCAGATTGGGGTTATGGACTTAATTAATTTTATGTCTATGACATGCTCACTGTATAATTATACCAAGCTGTGCACTATTAGATAATTATTTTTGGTCCTCAAAAGAGGAATTCAATTTGTTTAAAGTTATTTTAGCTCGTTCAGAAAGGAAGATATTATTTCCCTTCGAAAAGCCATCAAAGTAAGTGATAAAGCAACCCCATTCTGGTAATAAAAGACTATGGCACTGAAGTGGTTACAAACCATTTTGTTCAACCAGACTATTTACAAGTAGCAACAGGGTATCTGTTTCCTGTCATCTCCATCATATATCTTGAGACAGAGAGATTGGAGCCCAATTACAGCCTGATATCTAATCAATACACACCTTATTCCTAGAGCAGGAAGTAAAGGAGGAGGCCCCTGGGAGCCAGAGTTCAAATTACTCCGCTGTCAATTCCAGATAGCAGCTAATGATAGGATATATTTCTGGAAAGGGGGGTGGGTGGGAAGGGCAGCACGGTTTAATGGGATTGTTAATACCAAGAACACATACGTATATTAATTTAGACATCTGCTTCTGAATTCCAAAAGCCCTATGTGAACCAGAAGAAAAGTGACCCTATTTGCTATTCACTCCTATAGCTTTTTGGGACTTAACTTTGTTAAAATAATGCATTCAAGTGATAAACCCAGTCCAAAACCTCTAGATGAGGTTTGTAAACTACAATTGGTTAGATTCCCCGCCTGCCCCCCCTGCCCCAAATCTTTTTAGAATTGCTTTTTCACAAAGAAGGACTTCTTTTCGTATGGATAAGGACTTTATACAGCTCCAGGGACATTCAGCCAAGCCAGCGAGCATCTCCCTTTCCCAGCTGCCTGGTTAAACTCACTCTGTTGAGTGCAGGGACCCACTAGGCCAAATCCTGTACTTAACTGAAGTTAGCTGTCTGTCAGCTCTTGGTCAGTTCCTAGCTGCTTGGGAAGATCTTAAACAGATAAATCCTGGGACTTGTTCTAATTTTGTCAATTAGCCAGAAAAATAACCTCTCCTACTTATTAACTGTTTTGTGTTCCTAGCAATGGTACAGAAAGCTGCCTTTTGCATAGAAATCTTTATGAAAATGGGCTTTTTTTTCCATCTTCCAATAATTACCCTAACTCAGAAATGTAAAATATGAAAAGCAAATAGCCTGAATAATCAAAGAAAGTCACATGCTACACTCGGTACTCCAAGAAACAGAATGAAGCACAGGGGCATAATAAATCTTGATAGTATTTAGCTTTCAAAATGCTCTGGAAGGCTGCCTGGTGACATGGATTCCTTCTAGGTTTAATATAGGTTTGATTAGCCAGGAAATCATTGTCATTTTCTAGGCAGCCAGACCACAGACCTACAAAATTCACAGTAAACAAAAGCAGGCAACAAAAATGTTATCCATGGTTTTCTGGTTGAAAGCACTGCAGCCGGCTCTAAACCTCCCAGCTCCAGTGGGCAGAGGCAGGTAAGCCCTCAGCAGGACCAGTTCAACAAAGACCTTCAGGTGCCCAACTTAACTTTCTACATACCTAGATCAGGTCTTGGATCATGACATGCTTCAGTTACTCAGCTGACATATTTGGGTGAGTAATCTTTCCTCTCTCCTGTCTTAACTATTTGTCCATCTTAGCTGCATAAATTCTTCTAGTCAACGATCCCTGCAATGCATTTGTATAATACTTAGCGCAATTTCAGCTTGGGATTTCTTAGTCTGACTCAATAGTGCTATTGCTAATACAGTTTCACATAAATGGGGCCCAAAGATTGAATGATACCTCTAAGTGCTGCTGTACGACAAATAAATAATTATATGATATACATAAATCTTGCATTTTTAATGCTGAAGTCCCATGAGACAGAAAAAAGATTTTAAACGAGACAAGAACTTTCTAATTACACTGCATGTTGATGATCTTGGAATAGGTACAAAAACCATTAAAGACTTTTACTTTTTTTTTTTCTGCCTCTTAAATAGGAAAAATCTTTTCATCAAACATAGATTGAAGCCAGTGATAATGTAACTCTGGCTTACTAAATAATAACAGTGCAGGGCTTTCTAAATAGCCTACTTCAAATAATGACTTATATTATCCTAAATTCAAAAGCAAACAACTGGGGAGAAGGAAATCGCTAAACGAAGAGCAATATTAAATTCCAGAGGGTGAATGTGTGCTGCTAAAGGTGTGGTCTTAATGGAATTTGACCTATATCCATAATTTTGCTGTCACTCAGCACCAGCTCTCACAGCACAAAGACAGCAGATGAGCAGGGCGTGAGCATGGTGGGGAGCTGCCTGGAGCAGCAGGACTCCTGGAGGGAGAAGAGGTGTGAGCCCATTGCTTATTCCCCGACCATGAGCCCGAGACACCTGGGCTGGCTGGCTGGGACTGCTGTTTTGGGAAAGGCTAAGGTGTGCCAGGTGGTGGCTACTGCTCAACATGGGCTGGCCTCTCCCAGCAGGAGCAATCGCATCCTCCGGCACCCCGGCAGCAGCAACCCTACAGCCTCAGTCAATCCTCCCAAGCTCCTTCACGCCTCTAGATGTTCAGGGCGCAGAAACAAAGAGGTGGTAGCTACCTACCACGTCCATAGCCCCCGGGAGAGAAAACAAGATTAGGTTAGTGAGCTGCCTTTATCCCAGCTGAACTGTTGGATGAACTTCCAAAAATATCCTGGAATTGGCATTCTGCGTACAGCTGTGTTTATGAAAGGCAATATCATGTATGTAAATAAATTCAGATGCTGCTTGAGTTATTTTAAAACAATCAGTAGAACACTAATCATTTTATAGGCACAATCTTATCCCAAAAAAGTGACAACTTGGTGTGTCTATACATGTACTAGAAGTTAGTTACTGTCACTTGCATCTCCAGATAGACAGTAAAAAAGATGTAGACTTGTCCTATAGCCCCATGAAAAGCTGCTTTTGTTTGCTGTGTCTTTGCTTGCTGAGGTAAGCTTTAAATGCATAACCTAAAAAAAATCACTTAGCCAGACTCTAGGGGCCTCATCCTAGGTGGAGCTCATTATTGTTAGGAATTAGATGTACCTTGGCAGCACAAAAAGCCCCTTGCGTGAAGACCAGCTCCACCAGTGCAACCTACCAAGGGGGAGAAGGTGAGCACCAGCAAGGCCCTGGCTCCTCACCAGCACCCCAGCATCTTGGGGAGCCCAGGGCTCATCCACAGGGCACCCCAGCCCTGCTCTCCTGGGCAGGGTGGCGACTTTGAACCCAGACTGGAACCAGCCTGCTGCTGGGGCTCAGCCAGGGAGCACGTGTACCACAGAGCTCCCTGGGTTTAAATCCATTAATTATCTCGCAGTGTAAACAGTTTGAGAGTATTGCGGTTGCCTGCTCACAGGGAGATAATGCAGTTTAACCACTAACGTCATGGCTGAACCGATAGAAGGAAGGTTGCAGAAATACCTGTGTAAGATGGGCAGACAAGCGCATTTCCTGGATTTGGCTCCTATCAGCCCACGGCAGCTTGAGATGATACCTTGCCTTGGCTGGACTAAGTTAAACTGCGACCGTCACCTGGGCTGGGTCAACGACGATGCTCCCTCTGCCTTCGAGGGAGCAAGGACATCAGCTCGTAAGAGAGCCTGAACTTTGTGCTTGTTTTCCTAACATATACCACAAAAATAAAACTGTTAGTTTATTTCTAGTAGTCCCAGAGTAATCCCAGGGTATCCAGCAATCCTCTGCTTAACATTTGAAAAAGCAAAAGTCCTGAACAGACAGCATATCTGGGTAGTCAAAACATATAGAAGAATAGCTAGCTACTTCTTTATGCCAAAAAATACCATAGCAGAGTTCTGTAATTCAGGTACCTGTTTTATTAAAACATCATATATTGTTCCCATTTATTCTTTTATGATTGGAGAACAATCTGGGACTGAGAGGGTATAATCTGTCATAGTCCGTTATGTACTATGTTATCATCTTTTTGCCAGTGCTAGCCTCCAGAGATGCCATGCCTGGAAATATGAATACTTTTGTTAATGTTAGCTCCGGTTTGATTTACATTTTCCTTGTTGAGCAGAGCTCTGCTCAGCAAGGTGAACTGGTTATACAATGAACTAGTTACACCGTGAGAGCTAGAGAGAATATGGCCACATAACAAGCAGAAGCATCATAAACATCAGAAGCAGATGGGAAAAGAGCTTAAAACTTGCATGGTGAAAAAACTCAGGTCCACCTTGAATTTCATGTGTCAGCAGTGCAGCATCTCTTCAGACACAAAACAAAATCCGGTGGCTAACCAGTGTCACTGCCATTAACCTCATCCTGATCTCCAGGGTCCAAAGCAGGAACTTAAAATAAGGGGGGGGGTTTATAGCACAAAAGTTACCCTAGAAGACTACGAAACCACAGGATTACAAAACATCGATGGTTATTGCAAACTTCCCTCACAAATGCTAATGAATTGTTTTCTTTTTTTTGCTCCAATCCTGTTGTTTCAAATGAAAACACATCCCTGCTTTGTTGCCGAGCACTTTCTCCCACAGTGCCCTGCATAAAGACTTGCTTGTGCACCCTCTGGAATGTGCTTATTCCAAGATGTTTAATTTTCATTTCTTCCACCTTACATCAGAAGCCTGTCACTTGCATTAATTAGGTCCATAAAAATACGCTTGAAAACCCTACCATTTAAATACGAAAGAGAGAGAAAGAGAGAGAAATGAGTGCTGTAATTTCCAAGAATGACTAATGTCTTGCTGAAGTTAATTCTCTGGATTGATGGCCTAATTGCCAACGTGGCTGAGGTAAGGCATACGGTAAGATCCCAGGCTGCTTGGCAGTGAACATCACCTTACTAACATGCGTATGACAATTTTTAATTGATATTTCCAACTATGAATTTGATTTAAATGAAAGACTTGTGGAACACACAACAAACTGCCATGTATTGAACGCACACACACAGAAGAAGGGGAAACCATGTCCAGCCATGAAGACCTGGGAATTAGAGACTGAGAGCCGTCCTGCATGGTTACAGGGGCAAAGCAGCCCACCGACGAGATCCGACGTTCCTGTGCTGCAGTATCCTGCCTCCAGCAGCATCAGCTCCAGATGCCTCAAAGAAACTTGTAAGCAACTTGTACGGGGGACTCATTATAAGTCCCTGAACTAGCCATCGATTTAAGTAAGACCTTTTCCTAGCCAGGAAGCCCAGGCTGGATTGCCCTATCACAGTAATATAAACGACAAGTAATTTCATTTAGACTAGCAGCATGGCAGCAGGGATTCATTCACTGGGAGAGTGGGAGGCATGGCAGGGAAGGCACACTGCGCTTAAATCAGCCCAACTCAGGAAAAAAATTGAAAACAGCTTTGCTCCTGCAGTAAGTAGCCCTGTGTTCTCTTTCTTGCCCCACCAAGGACATCTGGTGGCCAGGGCTTCCAAAGGGCATTTATCTCCTTCCCACCACACACCCCTCTGACATCCAGCATGATTTTTCGTTGCCCCTCAGACATGCTCCCTCCCTACAGCTGAAGGGGGGTAATGCAGAGAGGTCTGGTAATTATTTCCATGTTGTTGCTGCCACTCTGCTGCAAGGGGAAGGTTTGTGCCAAAGGGGGACACTGGGGCACTGTCACCCCACTGCAGCTGCCCCATGCCAAGAGCTGGCCGTGAAACACCGCTCATCAAGCTGCAACACTACAAATACTCAGGGCCACACACTCACTCCTGGAGTCCCAAAGAATTCAGGGAAGAAGCTCCCAAGGAAAGGAAGAAAATTGCATCACAGTCTGTAATACTTGAGGTATTAAGATGCATTAAAGGGTATTAGGATATTAAGGTACATTCACAGCACAAGAAACACTCATTTGCAGACAGAGAAGTAAACTGTGAGCACAATCTCTTGGACATCACTGGTGTAACAGTGGAACTTGTAGAACTGAATATAAAATCAAATAGAATTTAACTTTAAAACTTGGGCATTTTCTTGTGTTGACATATTCTTTCAGACTCAAAGGAATTCAACTGCTTGACTTATATAGCCCTGAAAAATGAGACTTATTATTCAAATATCAACTTAATTCTTCTAGTATTAATGGCTTTTGCTGGGAGAAAATTCTGCTGTTTGTTTAGAGTGACCAGAGATATATGCAAAACGTGCCTGGGAAAAATATACAGACAATGAATTGCTTTCTGAAAAACTAAACCAGGTTTATATTAGTACAGCAACTGTATTTGTTTTCACATAATTCTGATATCCAGAGTTAAAACAAATGCATGTCTTTATAAAATACATGCAGAAATATATTCAAACTATCTCAAATAAAACATCTTCCACTAGCTCTTCTGATGATCTGTATCTTTTAGATTTATAGCAACACTTATCTGAGGAGGTCAAAGTACTCTGTAACACAAAAAAATTGAAAGTCGCAACATCCCAGATGAACAGTAAGCACAATTATAATCTATTTTACAATTCTAAATATGGTTTTACAGTAGTCAGACACAGAGAGGTTAAATACTTCGCTCAAACTGAACCCACACAGCCCAGCTCTAGCTTCTCTCCCTAGTCGTCATTTTTTTCCTCTGCCCCTGCTGGTCTGGGAGAAGAGCTCAGTGGCTTTAGTGACAAGTTATGGCTGGATGCTGGCTCCCTTCCCGCCCCTTTCCCCAGAACATTCCAGCTGAAGCAGAGGCAGCAGAAGGGGCGGTATGGGCACCCCCAGCTCACAGGAGCATGGGCAGCGTGCTCACTGAGTGCCCGACCCGCGCGCTGTGCTCCTGCCGCCTCGGCGTAGGACTGAACCCCGGGGACTGAGTCAAGCGCATCCAGTAAACACCACCACTGGAAGCATCCTTCACTTTTCTAACATGCGAGTTTGTTTTGCTAAAGATAAGTGAAGGTCTGAGGTGGTTTTAGGGCTTAAAGGAACTCCCTTCAGATCAGCTTTCTAATTAGAACAGCCCTGCAATATTGCATCACTGCTATGGTACAGGTAGTTCTGTAATTCTCACCAAGTTATCATCCTCCCGTGCAGCCTACAGAAGGCCGAGCCTGACATCAGCACATACTTTGAGTTTTTATTTCAATAAATCATAAATTTTAATATCCAGATCAGTCAAAGTGAGTTCTCTCAGGCAATTAACGTATAATTAGACTAAGGTAATAATATCTTTAGTAGAATTCAAAGGTAATTGCTACATTTAAGTGCACGCATGCTAACCTATACTGAACCAGAGGTGAGCCCAAACTGAGAAGCGAGCATCCCGAACCCTCACGCTTTGAAAAGCTCAAGGTATGGATCTGAATCTTGCTGATAACCTCCCTCCTTGCAGCCTCACTCGATCAAGTAGGTGAGGTTCCAGCAGCCATCCCACAGAAAAAGGCTGTAGGTCCAAAACCCAGAACTGAAGCCCCATTTCTGAAATTTCCTTCTTCCTCCCAAATAATTTCTAAAATCCAGATCCGATTTCTGTGCCTTGGGCTCCTCTCAGGTGATGCCTGCTTTCCCTGCTGCGCTTTATCTTTGATTCACTGCTCTGTGTTAAACCTCAATCGACCCATTTGACAATAGCACATTTTATGATGCCAGTTCTACCGATGAGAAACCCGAGATACAATGAGACTAAGTGAGATGTCCAAGGCTGTACATGACGTTTATAACAGAGCTGGAAGTAGACTGAGTTTTCAGCTCTGCTTTTCTCTCCTCACCAGCAGGATCATATTTTCTCTTTGCCTTCTCTCATCATGCTTAAAATAGTTGTGGCTTATTGAGAGATTCAGCAAGGGGCACAGGTCAATTTACCTGTTTACCTAGTGCCTGCAGTGTTTCTAGAAGATACATACCTTGGAGCTATATGCCACATGATACCTAAAGGTGCTGGATGGCTTGCCTAATACTTAATTGGAATATGTAGTTGTCTGCCAACTAACTGTCACTTATTTTCAGAAAAAAAGCTGGGGTAAGAGGGTGACATAAGTAGGCTGGAATAAGCAAAGATCTCAGATATATGTATAGCCCTTCAACATCATAAGAACTTGTAGAAATATCAAGAAAATCTTGTTTATATCTGGCCCAAAAGCTACTGCCCTTTGAAAAAGGAGGACCTCTCTGTTATCATCCACAGTTAAGTGATGATGATGATAATATTTAGGGTCCATTCCCAAAACAATCCATCAGTGACAGATACGACATCACTCCTGGTAAGACACGTATCTCACAAGCAGCATCTGACCCCAGTGCTCCAGGGTTCACTCTCACTCACTGGCAGTCTCTCGGTCCAGTGATGACTGACCACCGTGAGCTGACCCCATACACTCAAGGAAGGTTGGACCAAGTCCGAAGGAAAGCCCCAAAGACGCAGAGGACTGCCTCAAACATCCAGTGCCACTGCAGTGACCAGCAGATAGGCTGAAGCTGGCATTAAGGAGGAGCAAGACATGTGTGTTTTGCTATAAAGCAGCTGCCAAACAGACACTAACTCTTTCCATAGTGGTCTGTAATAGCCTGAATATTGTACTTTGCCAAGAAAGCCCTCTTGACTTAACTAGGAATTAGATGTGAGAAGGGAGAAATACCACCTAGTAAGGAAACATTATCAACTTGATTTCGTTTTCAGATGGTTATTTCCTATTCTGGTATCAGGTTTTATTCTGCTTGTGGAGTACATATTATACATATTTTTAATAAATTCATCACAAAATTACCCACAGGCAGAGAGAGAATAAATTAACAGGCTACTTAATTGAGTTCTTTTCAAGATCCTTAGCATCAGCTGCAACTGAGTGAAATAAGGAGGAATGTAAAATTTGCCAGTTTACATGCCACCAGACCATTTATTCTTCCAGCCTGCTCAACGCAGCAGTTAATTCTTAACCATTTATAATGAAAAAAAACAAACATTGATGCATCAGCTTGGTTACAGAACCACTGCACCCTAAACAAATGCCAGTTTCAAGAAAAGGAAGATCTGTTCCTCCTTTACTGCTTCAGAAGTCATAAACCTGAAATCTAAAGGGTGTCCAAATCCTTCTTGATCTCAGTGGACACCAGGGACCTAAAAACTTCTGAGGATGCAGGCCTTTGTTCTTACCCTTTCATTTCTATGCATAATGGGGGAAAAGAGTCATTACTTTACTTGACCCTTCCAAACTCCAGAAGAAATGCAAGCACCTTTTTTTGAATTGTACTTTTAGAGAATCATTTTGAAAGATCCCTTTCCCAGCCTCGGTGAGACTGTCAGGCATTTGAGAACACAAAATCTTTCCCAGTTTGATTTTTACTTTAACATCAGTTAATTTCTATTTGTTCTTCTCCCCCCCAATTTCACTAATGCCCTTTTTGTATACGCATATTTGTCCGCTACAATCTACAGAACAATCACCCTAATTGATCTAGCGTTAACCTCTAACTGCTGAAGATCCAGACTGTTTTTATCTATTGCTCAGTCCCAGTCGCAGCATTAATTCCCTATAGTGCTTACATCTCTGTCACCATCACCACCCGGCTCCTCACAAGAGGCACCTCTCTAAATGCATGCCGCTGTAAACCGGCCTCACAAGCAGAGTGGAGGCTGCTGAAAAGCCCCCACTGTAACAGTTTGGTTCTGCCTTGTGTTGTATATAATGATAAATTTCATACAGGTGTCACATTTTTTAGTGGGAGGTGAGGATTGATGGGGAGCGGTAGAATGATCCATCATCGGAGGCAGGTGGCACAGTATTGGAATTTCAGAAATCTGTTCCCAATCACATCCACTGCTGGATGACTCAGTAACGACCCTATTTGCGATGCGTTACTGAAAATCAATGTGCCGCATTCAAGGTCAATGTACTGTTAGAAAACTCCTTAAGCACTGATGGATGGATTGTGTTCATTCAGAATAAATGTGAGAAGAAAGTGACAGCTGAGCATCCCAATAGTTGTGCCAACTTTAAGAGAACAGCTTCCTCCTGGAGAGAGAAACATGATTCCCTCAGGGATTACATCATTCCTCATATCCTTTGTTCTTTCTCTTTTGAGCATTTATGTAATTGTTTAATGTATCCATCTTCGTGCAATTGGGAAACTTCAAAGTTTGGAGACAAATACTGATGAACAACAATCTTTATGGACTTCCCTGCCTGAATAATATTAATCATTATGAGAGACTATCAAAGTTTATAAGGATTAAATAGACAAGAAGGAAAAACATTTGAAGAAGAAACTGTACCCACACACAGGTACAGAAAAAAGCCTCTCTGAAAAGAGCTCTAAAGATAAAATCCCAAGTCAAAACATGGTCCTGATTTTTCTGTTATTATAGTAGTGAACAAGATACTTAGTGTCTTTACATATCTTTACATATTTTTCAACTCTCTAAGTGGTTTTGCATAACTTTAAATGTTTTAAATTAGCTGGGAACTTGCCATGCATGGTAAAACAGATTTTAGCTTATAAAAGATCCATGCTTATAAATAAAGCTGTCTCACTTTTTCTTTTAGCAATGGGATGGGATATCTTATTCAACTAGTTTACTAAATACGAATTAATGACACTTCAGAGACTCCTTCCAGAGGGATTCGGAAATTACACTCCTTTTCTTTCCTGAGAAATAATGAAATTGTCTTTTAGTTGATGGGGGGAAAAAAGTAATCATCAGCTTCCAAAAGGAAAACAGGATTGATAGCTCAAACAAACAGGAAGGGGGAAAAGTGTAATTTACCATGTGGTTCACCAGCAGCTAAATCTGTTCACTTGACACAATAAATGATGTCAGGCTTCCTCACCCACTGTGTCAACAAAATGGGTGTTGTCAAAAACATTAAGACATCTTATTGACAAACTCTCAAGTCATTATATTCTTTGAAGTGGTTTTGTCTTCTGCCTAAAATTATTGCACCGACAGCATCGATTCATCTGATACATTGATACTGCAGGAACAAGCTCCGGGGAGGATTCTGAACACAGCCAAAGAAATCATCCAGACAAAGTTATTTCAACTATTTTGGTAAGATTCTGAGAGGTGCATTTATCAGGGACATGCAGTTCATTTCTAATATTCAAGCAACTATACTTCCGCAAGAAAAAATTTTTTTTGCTATCATAAAGTAACTATACTACTATATGGAGCATTATCAAAAAGAGGTTATCATCAAGAGCTATCAACTAGGGTTTAATTGCATACATCATCTTAAACAGGGTGCTGCACATTATTTCAGCCAGAATATATTGCTTAATCAAATACTTTAGGGAGTGCAAAGCTCCCAAAGCTCCTTTCCTTACTCAAACTGTGGTACTGAACTCAATTAGATTAATGCTACCAGGAAAATCTGAATGGTTTTGCCAAAATAGTTACGTCTGTCAAAGAGGATTTGGTCCAAAATCTGTGAAATAGCTTAATCACTGCAAGTTAAGAGGTCAGAAGGAATTAAGGCTTGTCCGAGAGGCCGAAGGGTGAGTGCGTACAGGAGTTCCTTTCCCAGCCTACACGGATGTGGCAAAGGACTGCTGCTGCCCATCAGTAACTCCTGCTGACAAACAGGAGACATCACAAGTGTGATTTACAAGTGCTTCTGACCCTTAAGTTTAATACATCATAGGCCTAATCCCCCCTTTACATCAACGTGAATCAGTAGTAACTCCATGGAAACCAACAGCATAACAGCAGCATAAAACCAAAATGGGAGGCAAATCAATTTTATATGGGATTTAGTGTATATTCACCCCAAGAAAAAACAGCCCATTTATTTATTCCCTCCTCCCCTCTTCTCCTTGTTGTTCTGCTGCACAGAGGAGCCTCCAGCCCGCGCAGAGCCAACACAGCAAGCTCCAGCACTCCTTTTCCCCACTTGCCTTCCTGGAGCAGGGGAGGTGTGGTAGGTACCGCTGGAGGATGTTGCATCCCTGCCTCCTCCCTGACCATTGCTCACACTGTTCTCCTCCTTGTTGGGTTTGGCAGATCCTAGACCCGCAGGCCAGCATCAGGGACTAATAACCAGGTCGTTTGATCCCACCACAACCCCGCACACAGGCTACAATTGTTTGCCACCGAGCATTTGGCTTGCTGTCCTTAATGTAAAAGTACAGAGCTGGGGATAGAAGCAGGCTGAGAGTGCCAGTTCTGTCCACTGTGGATTTGTGATTAAGTTTTGCCATTAAAATACAGTATATAAAACACTAATTCAGGCCAAAATTATAGACTCGGATAATATATGGAATTACTGTGCCAACAATCCACAACAAAAATACACAGTACAAATAAGTGAAAGAATCTGATGTCAAAAATATGGATAATGAAAGTAAATTGTAGAAATGTAATTAATAAAGGTTTGGAATGGAAATTTCCAGTGTGTACTGGCTGAGCCTAGATCCACTGAATATCCACATACTTTTCTAAATTTAAGCTTGGATAGTAATAACTAGCTTCTTAAGTTTTGCTTAAATTGTATCTTTTATATCAGAAGGCATCTAGGAGTCTCCACTAAATTGTTTTAATTAAACTAGCCATTATGTTTTATTAGCTCCAACTTCGCCACATTCAGATGAGAAATAAAGATGCACATAAAAATGAGACTTTGACATGAAGAAATCCATTCCTGCGCAAGTATTCACAGCTGCTGCCTTGTGCTGCCCCAGCTCTGGAGATAACAGCTACTGTTTTGCTGGACTTGTCATGCAGCCTGGAAGCCTGACAGGGGTTTTTGTGATCTGTTTGAAGTCTGCACACAGCCTTTTCTAGAGTATTTGTTTTGCTTTGCTCAAAAACCTGAGCTTGGGTGGCCTTGGTGAAGGATTTTCAGATTCTGCTACTAAGACAATGAAGAAAAGACTTTTTTTGCATGAAGTACTTTTGCTTAAAAAAATACCACTGAAAATACGGAGAAGACTGGGTAAGACAATGTCCACCTTCTTCACCGCCTCTGACCTCCCGGCTTAGTGCTGCACTTCATAGGAGACAGTCCCATAAAAACCAGTAGGATTTGGCATTTCCATCTAGCTCTCCATGTAGGCAGGGACGAACTAAGAGGAATATATGCATGTTGTACTGTGATATCTACATGTTACAGTGCAGAAACAAATGTATGCATTATTTACACAAGCCAAGAAGGTGAAACCCTACCTAGAGCCCAAATTTTTGCTCGCTCTAGTTTTGGTTTATCCATTTAATGAAAGGAATGTGTTCCTGCTATCCTTGATAGGATGGGAAGGCCATGAGCCACTGAGATTGGAGAAAGAGGGAGTGGATTCCTAGCCTAATTCGGGGGTTGTGAAGTTCTTAGTGCTCACAGAATGAAAAGTTGCTACCAGTTAATCCTCACAGCCTACTCACATTGGGTACTTTGTGCAGCTTTCCACAATTTTAATACTAAGAAGGCTGTCCTGCAGACATATCTCTTTGTTTCTGATCAACTTTTTAAGAGATTGCAATCACAACAAATTCTATTCAAATGTATTTTCCATCTCTAATCACAATGCAAGTAATTAGTAAAGTCTCCTCAAGAATCTGGTGGAACCGCGTGGCTAATTAGTCCACTTATACCACCCACACAAGGACATAGCCCAGCAGAAACCAGCTTCTGGAACACCTTTCCATGCCCTGCTAGACCTTGGGTTGGGAACTTTTGCCAGCATCCCGGCCATACTGGCAGCTGCTGCACAGGTGCTTTTGGGGCTTCCTACAACCCGGGCTATGATATGAAGGAGCCAGTGCCACCGCCTGCGCAGGAATGAGAAAGAAGAGCCACTGGGACTGATGCGAGCCTCCAAAACTTTCCTTCAATAAGCCTATGCCTACAAACAGGCACACAAGGAGACACAAATAAATTCCTTGCAATTTTCATAATAAACAAAACCAGAGTGAATCACTCCAGAATAACAACTTCAGTAATTTGACCTTTCTTTCAAACTCTTTCAAAGAAAGCAAAATTATTTTGTACAAATTGAAGACCGTTTCTGTTGGGAAATGAGAAACAAAATTCCAACTAATGCAAAATATTAAGCAATAGGCTTAAAAATATTCACCCCATCCCTATATAGGAAAGGTATGCCAACCTTCTACTTCTGAATTAGAAACATATCCAAACACCTTTCTAAAGTTGTTTAAATGCATTCTCCTACATTAGCTTCACTATATTTTTAAGCCCGTTATCAGGTATTTAGCAGAACAAATAGCAGTCTGAGGTCTTGGTTGCAGTTTGGCTCCTTGCTTCTAGTCTGCAGCAGCACTCCAGGTGCAAAACTGTGATCTTTTCCAGATCCAGCTGCAGAAGCTCAAGCCTGCTCATCAGGCAGAGGTTACCACCCTGCAGCCCAGCCAGCACAGGGAATCACATCACTCTCCACTGCCTGCTTCAATACCAAGTCAGGTATTTGACTATCTTTGCAAAGTCAGTCAAAATTTGACTGACACCGATCGATATGGGCAGGGCAACAGCCATACAGAACTTCCATTTCCCCTAACAGACCTTGCAGTCCAGCCTAATTTCACCTCCTGTGGTTTTCAGAAAGAAAATTTTCAATTTTCTTTCTTATCCCGCTCAGATTACCATGTCAGTATAGCTGTGCGGATCATCATATTATCACACATACTTTGTTTTCTTCCTGCTGATCATTATCTTACTTAGCAACCATTAAAGGAATCCAGGCAAGTCCTACAGAAAATTCTCCGCACTCTTCGTATGCATGATGCCAATGAAAAATGTTCCAGTGATGTCAGTCAGTGTATTATCAGCCTCTCTACGGCACGGCTTTTTTGGTACTTTATGTCAGTACACTACATTAAACAATAATTAAAGTAAGTTACTCAAAAGCGGTTTGGATGTGTTTCCAAAGGGAAGTCTTAACAGAAGGGATTCAAAAGGAGTAAGAGATACATATGTTTTGATAATCTGAAGTGAGCCAGCTTACCCAAAAAGCCACTTAATTACACCAAAACTGAAACATCTGGTTTAGATCATCTGCTAGAAAATAGTACGGTGAAAAGTAAACCACTTGGAGAGGAAGTATTAACATTATTCCTGACTTACAGACTGTCACAACAGAAAACTAATACCTTTCTTCTATTATTATTGGGTTTGTATCTTCATATGATACACAAAGAGGAAACTCGGCAAAGGAGTCCAGTTGCCTTCCCACTGGATTGGGAAAAGGAGGAGCTCTCCGTGCCCTGTTCCGAGCAAGCTGTAGGATGACAGTCGCAGAGGAACTGCAGTGCTGGGGGATGCCAGAGGTACCACACTAATCTCTGTCCCTTGTGGCTCCTTTGGAATCAATGTGGCTTTCTGATGTCCTGCCATGTTCAGGGTATTTCCACAAGGAAGAAGTACCCAAGAAAACCACCTGGCAACATTCCCCACTTTGACTTAAGAGCATTCCTAACACTTCTGTTGTCTGCTATGATTTATTTCCAATTCTTTCCCCCCCAGTGGCAGCCAAAGCAAAACAAACCATGCAAAAGTGATGCCAGCTCTTCCCCTGCACGTACAGTAGGTACTCCCCAACCTGGAGATACCCAAATCTCTCCCTGGTACAGTAGCCTGGTATTTCTTAACAGTATCTCTAGCTGAGAAGTCACATTATAGCACTTCAGAACATTTAGAGCCTAAGGAAAACCTTTTATGTGAGCATTTTAAAGCTCAAAGCTCTAATCTAGGACTTGGTATATTTATCCAAGTCCTTAATTATTAATGATACTCTATTGATTTGATACCTGAAACTAACAACAAAACCTGTGCAAACTAATTATGCTTGGCTTCTGAATTCACAGGGCTTCTTTGCTCCTCTTCCAAGTCTTCTTTTTCTTAATCAATAAGGTCTGATTCATAAAACAATACAGAGATGCCAGAATTGTGAAATAAAAGGCATATTAATTATCATATAAACTGTCCAACATCTATGCACGTTGCTGAAGCATTTATTCACCTGAGGGATCCCAATGATATCGAAGTTCGTCTTAGTTTATTATCCTAATGCAGGCAGCACAACCAATCCTAACAGTATTTTAAGTAATTCAGAAATATAATTATTTTTTAAGAAATATTCGGCTTCTCCATGCAAGGCTCTGTAACACCAGTTTCTTGAGGCAGCTCAGCTTTGCCAGCTTTCTGCAGAAAGATTAAATTCACAAATTTCTAATCCCCACAGGTTCCTCCTGTTGCTCCCGGCAGCACCTCTGCAGTACGAGCACCAGTGCTGTGCTTTGCTAGTTCTCAAAGTTTAGAGGAGCCCAGATTCCCCTCATCTGCTTTCAAAGATACTGAATCAATTCCCTAATACAGCTAATTTAGGGCCAGAGTCTGATGCCTTCCTTCACTCCAAGTAGTATCCTTAAGACAGGCAAAATTACTTCTGGAGCAGTAGCCTCACAAGATCACCATGAATAAATTTTTAAACTACATCACCAAATCTGTAGTGTGCAGTTTTGAAAGGGTGTAATGCAGAAACTTTGCAATGCTCATTTCCACTCAGTTAATTAATTTTTTCTTAATTTCATGTGGATATGTAACAAAACAGAGGGGGATAAATATTTAATTGTCAACAATGTATTCAGTGCTCCACAAAAGTAATGACTTGGCAGTCTTGCTCATACTCTGTAAAGAGGACATACTTGCATCTCTTCCTAAGGTACAATACTGTCAAACTTAATTCCAAGATGGAGGTGTTCCCATACGGAAGGCTGAATAACTATGACACTGTATAATCTTAACATTTTTTATCAAGGTCACTACAAGGCATGACTTAAAACTTAATGATGATGCTGACTCTTTGATCACAAACATACATAAAATATTTTATTGAGAAGCAAATATTTGGGACAGTATGGTCCCACTGGAAAATTATTTTGATTTATTTGACCCTTTGAAAATTTGGATCCTTTTTAGGGGAGAATTTATTTTTCTTATGAAAGAAAATATACATTTTTTTTTTTTAAAAAAAAAAAAACAACAAACTTTTTCACCTTTTTCAGATGGCCACCCTAAGGCAAGTTGTTGGTTTACACCTTTATTAAGTAATGGTCGATCTTTCCTGTCCAGATTGCACCATAAATATCTTTGGTGTGATTTCTGGAAATGTCGTGTGCAGACCTTTGCAAACCGAACCTCTGCCCTGAACAATTATTCTCAAGGTAGTAAGTGAAATACATTGCTCCTGTTCTCAGCAGCCTGGACCTGAGTCACCGCTCTCCCAGAGAGCATTTTTTTTATTGTTTTCCCTGGATGCCAGTGACTTCTTAGAAATAACAGTGGAGAATTTAACTGTTTCTGCCTTTCACTACAATGGCCATTACAATTCAAGAGGTACCACAGAGAGGGACCTGTGATACTGCGGTTGCCACCTCTTCTCACCAGAGCAAAGATGGGAAATAGATCATGCTCTATATCTCCCTTTTGACCACAACTGATTTTCTGTTTTCTCTTCCAAATATAACAAGTCCACATCTATTTTATAGAGAATGGAGATTGCATATCACATTTTAGTTGTGAAAAGTGGCTCAGAGAGATTATTAGTACTTGACTCTAGGTTTAGAATTGGTCCCCAAATCTCCTCGGAGCTGTACTTCAGAAACATGTATCTCTAACACAAAACTGGGAAGTGAAACGAGAAATCAGGTCCTAACATATTTTTAATCTTCACATTTGAACATCTATTTCACTTTTATTATTGTCATAATCATTGTGTATATAGACTTAAGAATTATTTTCTTCAAATCCTCTGATCTATCCAGTTCTTAAATATACTAATCTCAAACCCTCTTGTCTTCTAAATGTCATTTCAGTAGAAAAATATTTTTTAAATGTGAATCAGAAAAGAAAAAGAACAAGTTTTGAAGAAGATGCAGAGCACAGTTTTTTAAATTTTTTTTAGCTAAACCAAAAGTGGACTAGCTGAAATTCCTAAGTTCAATGAGACCACTCCAGGTTTACATCAAAACCAATGGTGATCAGAATTTGGTCCAAACATCTCCATTATGACCAAGATCCACTAGTTCCATTGAACAGCAACTTACATCACAGAGGGAGGTAATTTACAATTTTTATAACCATCATAATTTGTAGTACACAACTAACCACATGGCCATTCTTTCAAAACATCAAGATAAATCACAAGAAAATCAAAGGAGTGTTTAATGTTTGATGACAAATGGCTACTAACTAACATTTACTGCAATAAATTTTTGTTAAAAACAGAGATTATGGGAAAATGCTGAACAAAGGTGATCAGGACCACTTACTTTAAGATTATTTTCCATTGCTTCTCTTAAGTGCATGGACCACCAAGTTTCATTTAATCCTTTCTAATTCTGAGCAAGATAATTATGGCGAATAATGGTGAATGAATCACATGCCTGTACAGGAGTATCACAGCCATTGTAGCATTTAGATGAATGCTGTGTCAGAGGATTAATGTGGTATAATACCACATTTGCTTTTGCAGCCTGTTATTTTAATCTTGTGAGCTGCCTTTCATCAAGGTGGAGAAATACAGTAAGGATACTGTTGATCTCAGGCAGCCAGAGAGGATGCTGTGTGACATCCAAGTCCTTCAGTCCTATAGGGGACTCTTGGCAGCTTCTGAAAGTCTTGTTTTGTGCATTAATGGAAGGAGAGGGAGAATTTGCCCGTGCTAGGGAAAAGTTGGCAGGTGAAGGCACAGCACAAAAGATGCCACTGTGCCAACAAGTTACTTAGTTCTGAGTATTAGGCAACGTGCACCCAAGAATTCATGGGGTCCTAAAACTGCAGGGACAGCAAATCACTGACTTGTCACTCACTGCAGACAGGGAAGCGGAGCTCTGGCAACGGCGCTCAGCTAGATGGACTGTGGGAGCCAAGCAGTCTGTAGGAGAGCGCGGAGTATGGTCTGGTCTACAGAGAAGTAAAAAACTCTTTTATGACACTTTCTTCTTGCCTTGATACAATTTCTCCTCTATCCCGGCTGAAGCCTTTAGCATTCTACTGACTAATGTATCCCTGTGAGAGGCCACTTGCGAACTTGGTCATGGACCAGTCTGATCCTAATCAGCCCAGACCTCTCTCCTGCGGCATTCTGATGTGCTAGAACTGTACATTTAGTTATTGTGCCTGTCAAATGCCCACCTATGAATGTGTGCTCCACACTCACAAACTTTGCAGAAAGCAAAGCAGCATGGGGGTGTGAAAACTCCTCAGAAGCAAAGACTACTTGCCCGAGACACTGCCTAAAGCATAAAAGGGATTCAGCACACACTGTGGATCAGAAAAAATCCATTAAATTCTACCCATTATATTTTCAAAACAAGATGGAAGAGTGCCAAAATACCTAAACAAAGCATTTATTTCACGCAATTTCCATCCCACTGAGAAGTAATAAGTTCTGGAGATCTTATAAAGAAACCTGTTCTTGGAAAATTTACTACCCAGATTTATAGGTCCAAGAAGGGAGGATGGTTCAGATTAACTTCGTATAAGCATCTACTCTTGAGTTCTTCTCCAAACCGAACCTGAGCCAGAGTTGTTTTTTCCCAGTTAGCTGCCCTTTTACCCTGGCTGAGTCATGTGAAGGAGATGGAAGATGGCCACAACAGCGTGTTTGAGAATTCCCCAACTATGGAGAAGGCTCCAACTACTCTGAATCACTGGAATCTCTCCTTACACTTAGATTGCAGAGGAAAGACACCAAGCACAACAGAGAGCTATGGTGAACCACTCCATGGCTGGTACCCAGCAGCTGACCTACTCGTAACTGCTCTTGGGGTCAGCACTATGGAGCTTCCAAATCCAAGAGCTTTATCCAGTTGTGAATATGCAAAAGTAGCTGAGGGGTTTGGTTTGGATTTTTTCTTTGGTACATTTTGGCTTTTGGTTGTTTTTTGGGGGTTTGTTTGTTTGTTTGTTTGCTTGGGTTTTTTTGCTTGGCCAAGGGAAAAATATTCACTCAATCTGAACAAAAGACTGGATTACATTTCATGTAAAAATTGCAGGAAAAAATCCTTTCAGCTGAGAATGCTGAAATTAAATATTGACTTTTTTAGCTTTTAAATTTTGATTTGACACAAGTAATTCAGGGAAGTCAACATGAATTAATTGGTGCAATGCTGGGCTGCCAAACTGGCATTATTGTTATTATTACTAGTTCTAAAAATGGATTTGGCCACTCAGCAGGGACCAGCTTTTCTTATAAAAGATAAACCCATCCTCAAGCTTTTATCAATTATCAATTGTCCACTCTTCTGTGTTGTCCATTGCCCCAGATAAAGCAGAATAAACTTTGCAGGTTTAGCAACCTTATACAGCTCACCTCAGCAGGTCAAGTGAAGTTTTCAACATCTGGTTTAAGATCTTCTGAAGAAGACCTTTGCATGACTTTGTATATGGGAACCAATAAACAACTCAGCCCAAAAAGAAAACTTTGAAATGTGGAGTCCTCTGAAAATCTGGCACCAGAAAGGCTGTAGACTCCAAAAAGGCAATGAAAGACTGGGAGCCACACGCCTTGACTTTATCTTAACTGCCTTGATTAGAGGTGAACCTAACCAGACATTTTACATGAACCTAAACCTTACCACAACCCATAAGATACTCTGAAAAACAGCAGTTAGGAAAAGGTAGTAAAACACATGTTTGCTCTACTTGAGAAGAAAAGTCAAATTATCATTAAGGAGGAGGTAATTTAGGAATTGAAGACAAAAATATACAGAGAAAGACTAAAAGCAGAGAGGTACTTCTAATCTGTATGTACAGGTGGATGGTATGATAAAACTCAAGGTGACAGAAATTTGTTGAAAATTTTTTGAGCCCCCAGATTCTCTGAACCATTTCAGGCTGCTTCCAGGCCATTTTTTCCCAGAGGGTAAAACAGAGAGTTCTGAACAACAGTTGAAGCAAATAGATGTCAATTCAGGCAAGCTGAAGTCATGCAATTTAATCCTGCACGTCCCCTACATTATTATATTCATTTATGATTACACTATACTTAGAGAAAAACATGTGTTCACTGGCAGGCTGCAGAGAAAGCAAAGGCTGGTCATATCTTAAGTCAAGACATTGTATAAATACAGATTTGAATACAAATTTCCACAGGGAGAGGGAATAGTGGTGAGATTTAATTTTCCATTATTACTACATGCTGGTAATGTGCTTGATAGTGTAAATATCTTTAATTGACACGAAGAGATTTATTTTTTTTAATTTATGGGTCTTCTCTCTTACTCTGCAGTAAATCAAAATGCACTTTGCTGATGTCACTGTTGTCGTATCACTATAACAGAGGTGAAAGGAGAATTACAGCTACTATTTTAAGTAAGAGCAGTTCTGGTTCAGTATATATTCTCATTTGAAGCACAGATGAAAAGGGAAAGATGGTCTATAAGGCTGGGCTGAGAGTCCAAGATGGCATTTCTACTCCCCATTCTGCCACAGACTTTTAGCACTATAATTTCAGCAAATAATCAAATAATTTAGCATTATTGTACCTCAGCATCTCATGAAGCTTTCCTAACACTAAGAATTTTTGTAAGGTGTGTGTGGGGGGAGTTAGAAACTCTAAAAACAACCAGGGCGATTGTTTTATTAGTAAATACCACTGCAGTTTTACAAGCAAATTTGGAAAAGTGAGATAATTTTAATACTACTTTCAGGTTTTCTTATTGTATTAAAAACTGCTGGGAGTAAATGCAGGACAAAAATACCTACTCGTTTACAAAAAAAAAAAAAAAAATAAATGGAAGATTATAGATTTTTTTTTTTAAGTGAATTTTTTAAGTTACCATGGATCTATATTTTGGCAAGAACGCACCTACTCTATTGTACATTTGAAAGCTGTATCATATGAAAGCATATCAAGGTAAAAAATGACTTCAGATTTCAAACGCAAACCTTGGTAAAATGACAAGAGATTGAACCAGCTTAGGGGAAAAAACCAGAGGGGAGGCAGGTTTAATTCAGTCTCTGAAAAAGATAATAGTGACAAGCCTGACTTGGTTTATGCCAAAGGCATTTTGCCATCTACTTCCACAGAGCCAGGACAACTGTGTTGTTTTGTAGGACCCCAGTCCTGCAAACTGTGTGATGGAGAAGGGAATTTCTAAAGTCAGTGGGATTCCCCACAGCTCTCAGGATCAGAAATTTGTGGGAAACTATGTATAGAACTTGTTTGAATTTTGGCCCAAGAGTTTTCTCATTTCCTTTGACAATCTCCATAAAAACCCTCTTGTGCAACTCCACTATCTTTTCATCTTGGGATGCCAAAATACAAGAGTCTGAACATCTGTCTGAAAAACAGAATATGCCAATATTTAAATTAGCAATGGTTTCTTTTCCCTCCAAGACTATCAACTAATTATTTGAAATAGATTTACCCAAATATTGCACTTAGTTCCATATTACACATGCATAAATGAGAACAGAATTTGGCCCAATATGTTTAAGCTAAGCACATTTTTGCAGCTATGAAAAGTAATCTGATTTCCATGGAATAGTTCATACATGGCAATTTGCCTTCCTGGGCCTCAGTTCATGTCAAGCCTTTTCACTCTGTTCATTTTATGAAGATTTAATTGAATCCTACTTAAATAGCATCAACTAGCACTTATTCATAAAGCCATCAAGCCTTTCATCACAAATTCATAGTTTTGTAATTCTTTAAAAAAACATGAAATAAATCATATATATTCAGTCATACTATCACTGGAAACACTTGAAACAAACTCTTCTGTCCACAGTCCTCCACCATGATTTTGAAACCTCATTTTGAAGTCCCATTAGAAAATAATCATATTATGACCAAAGGTGATTTTATTTTTCACTGTTTTTCTGCACAAAATGTTACGGTGATGGTGAAATTACTGCTGCAAGGACAAGTAAGTTTTGTCTTAGAATAAGTTGATAGAAAGAAATACAAAATAAGAGGGAGGAAGAGCAAAGCTGTTTGGGCAAACCCAGCAGGAATGTTGCCCCCGTACCAGAAAGGGATGGCACGGCCAAGTTCTCCCTAACCCACCTCTGTCAAGAACTCAACCGCCAGCAAGCATGGAAGATGTAAAACACAGACAGGCCCTAAAATGGATTATGCCAATATCTACACAGGCTTTGTAGGGCCATCAGAAACTCCTGAAGAAGGTAAAATTTGACCTCAACTGGTGTGATTTCTCAATGAACAAAGACATTTGGATAGCTAAAAAAACCCCCTCCAAAACCCAAAGAACAACACACAAAAAAAAGCCAACTAAGAAAAAAATGCCCAAAAGCAGAGAGGAGGAGTCTTTCCTCACCAGCCCCCTCCCGCAGCCCAGCCACCCCGCTGGGGGAGGCAGCACTCCTCTCCCTGCCTGCAGCCAGCACCACCACCATCTGCACAACCACTTCAGTTACCACCATTGGTTTATCCCCCAGTTTATTACCTCTAGCACCTCAGCATCAACACTGCTGAAATTGTATTTTCTGGGAAAAAAAAACAACTGAGTACTTTGCCATTGGGTAAATTCTTTAATTTACTGCCTCCCCCTTCCCAAAACCCCTTTGACCTAGGCTGTTATTTGCTAGAACAAATTGGGTCTTACATTATTGGTTCTTATTCTTTACAGTTGCAGAGCTGATACCATGCTGTTCATAACAACCTTTCCAAAATAACTCAGACATGCCTCAGGTAATTAAGGAATTATACCCCCTCAGCCAAACAATACCATATTTTTTATTTCCATCATATAAATGATCCCACAAGGGACCAGGAAGCCTTTTTGTCTCATAAAAATAGCTTGCACAGGTGCATACCTAAAGCATGATTTCTTGTTATTATTTGGCATGGTAAAGACATGGTGGATTTAACTTCTTAGCCGTGATGAAAACCGTGTGGATTGTGGCAATGCCCACCAGTATAGATCTGATAGCGCAGGCAGAGCAGGAAAATTGACTTTATTCACCCAGGGTCGGATGGACATGATTTGCATTGCCTATGATTTTCAGATTAATTGATTCTGGTTTACACTTCTAACTAAACACGTAGGGAGAGTCCTTTCAGTCTGAAAGGAAAACTATGATAGAGATGAGGAGGTAGCCCATAACACACCTACCTCACTGTCCTGCCAAAATGCAGTGGGGAATGAAAATTGTTTCCCCTTTTGCTTTCTTATTTTCACATAGAAGCGGTGCAAATATAAACCACCAGAAATTATCACAGCAACGCAGAGGAAGGGAAGGGTAAAGATGGGGAAGTGAAAACTTCAATTCATGACTCAAAAGCGGGGGGGGGGGGGGGGTGTGTGTCACAAAATTCTTGTACCAGATGTCCCCTCCTTAAGGCTAACTCCAGTCACTTTAGACTTACAGATATTCCTCCAGTCAGCCCTGCACTTTCTCTGCCTGTGTCACTCAGTGGTTGCACTAACCCTCCCTTTTTCCAGCGCCCTCACCTTCTCCTTGCTTCATATTCAATCTGTGCCTGTTCTCTGTGACCTCCCCTCACCCTTCTCCTGTTTCATGTCCTCCTTTTTCTCTGCTTTTTTCTCTCCGTGCAGTTTATTTCTTCCTCACTAAATCCACCAGAACACAACCATAATGCGTTTAAGCTGCCATTTGCTGGCCTGATGCCGTCCTCTCCAGGCCACGTCCCCACGAGCCCAGTGATGGACAGTGCAGAGATGCGCATACAGACATGCAGCCAACAGGACTGAACTCACGCGGTCCCAAGCGTGGAGAAACAAACGTCCTGTCTCACCTTTGGGTTTGCTCTCACAACGATGCTGCCCTGCTCTGCTCCATGTCCATCATCGATCTGTGATTTATTACCATCTATAACATCTTCAGATACCTGCTTTTAGGCATTTGGGTTGATTTCCTCCACTTGCAACAGCATAGACAGATTTTAGCAGAAGAAAAAAAAAAAGTTCAAGAAGTCTGGCAAATGGGTTCCAGTGCTAACGTGCTGCTGAGGGTTAGCAGCACCCATGGTAGCACCCATTCGCCCCACCAGCAAATGGTGTTTTCTCAGTAGCAGTCAGAGCGCTGATGGCTCCTCTGCTGACCCTTTGGCTCTGTGTGTACTTGGAAGGCTTTACTATTATTTTAACCTCTTGGGCAATCCTCCCTTTTGTTCACTTTTACTTTCCTTATCTTACTTTTACACCCTCTTATCTGCATTCTTTCCCATCTTTTTATTTAAAGAGGTTTTCTTCACTACTGTTACTATTCTCTAGAAGTTTAATAGAGAACTTCTGAGCCTGTGTTAATGAGGTTACTCATCTGTTACTACCTGTCTGCTCATAAGGGCAGTAACATTTCAGGGAAAATGAACAGTGGGGCCTTGCTCTCTCCTGTGAGTCAAACCCCACTTCCAAGGCATCGAGCAGACTCCTTCCAGCCTTCAAATATACAGGACTTGGGCTCCTCCCTACGGGCTTGTTCCCCCAAATATTCAGTCTTAACACATGGAAAGTATCTTGATTGATCTAACCCCAGAGAATACATACATGAAACTGTTTGAAATTAAAACACAGTTCAGCTGAAGGACTTCCCTGCCTCCTCACAAAGGGTTGGATTCTCTTTGCCTGATACATTCGCAGAACCTGTCAATACGCACATTTTATGACGAGCATGTTCATTCACTGAGAGGTCCCCTCAGTTTCCTCCCGGAGCCAGGTGTTTCCTGACAATACCTATTGTCCTGCCTGCCTGGCGGCTCTGCGCTCCATGACACCTACTGGAGGGCTCTCGCTTGCTTCTTTTGTCAGAACATAATCTGCTTCCACGCATGCTTTTCTCACACTGAGAAAGTATCTCCCATCTGGCCAGAATCAACCTTCCTTTCCTTTCTCACCAACCCTGCCAGATAACAACGGGCTCATCCTCCTGCAACCAGAGCCTACGGCTGTGTTCTCCAAGCAGAGCAGGACTGTCGCCAACTCAACATCATGAGCAGCAGCACGCTGTGAGACAAACAGGGACATTATTCCAAGTTTCAGCTTCCTCTTCCCTTTCATGGTACAGTATCTGCTTAGTTCATCAAGGCAGAGAGCAATGTGCAGTCCAAAAATATGTGCCAACATCCTTCCAGCGCACATTAAAACCGAGTCTCACAGCTATCTGCACTAAATTAACTCCCATACACTGCACAGAGCATAAACCACTTTAATGCACCAAGGTGGACAGGGCAGGGCATGCTCTGCTCGGTGGAGAAGGCACCGAAATGTCTGCACTCGCCTCTACAGCAGCGTGGGCTGGGGTTAACCCCTGCCAGGCCAGCAGGCTGCCAGAGAAGCCGCTGCACAGCCCCCAGGGATCTCAGTGCCATTTACTGTGGTGGCTGAAGGTGGGACACATCAGTGGGCACTAGCAGCCAGCGTCCACCCCTCTCCTCTCCCCGCGTGGGCTGTTGGCTGCACCGAGCCTAGCTGTCCCAACACCTATATGTCAGCATAAAAAAGCCTCTCTGAGGCTGCTGTAGTTCACACCAGGGCTCAGGAACTCCCTGTAACAAACATCACTGCTGAACAACCCACGGGCATCACACACTTCATCTGGCACATGGGGGAACGTCAGTCTTGTGTGTTTCCACATGGCGTCTTTAAGTCACCCATAATTGCATCCCATGTTGTAAAACAGCCAGAAAAAAAAATTGTTCCCCCAAAATTCCCCACAAAAAACAAACAAACAAACAAAAAAAACCCAACCAAAAACCCTCTAGCTTAAAATTAAATGCTAGACCTTGGTTTTCTCTTTGTCAATGCAGTACCTTTCCCAACTCCCCCTTTTTTTTTTTCTTTGGGGAAGATGGGGTTGCTTTGTTTTGTTCTGATTTGTTTTTTGTTCCTGCCAATTGTGTGAAATGGAACATATTTGGGAGGAATGAATTAAATTTTACAAAAGCTCTTCTAATAATATATATTTAAAAAAATAAGCAAAGAATAACAAGTATTTGCCCAGTAGATGAACTGTAAATGTTATCAGGCAAAGTAAACATTCCAACTGTAATTGTTATTGTAGATGGATGAATTCATAAATATGGAAACACTAAAAAAATGGTGTAATACAGAAACAAAATGCAATGGACTGAGAAAAGAATGCAGCATGCAGCAGGCTGGGCAAAGGCAGTTCAGAAAGGTTAAACAGCTAACAAGAGCACTGAAGAACAGAGCTTTCTAATGTGGCACCGGCTCCATGGAAGCTGATGCAAATGCTTGTCACCTATTCACCCCCTGGGATTTCACTGACACTGCATATGAACCCAAAGGAAAGCATTCCTATGCCTCTTGCCCAACACCAAACAATATGCCCTCATTAGTACGTCAGGGGAGCACTTCTGCAGTCCTCCCGGCTGTCCTCACCTACCATGCTCTGGCTCACAGCATGGGTGGCCTTGGAGCAAAACACCCATTTGGAAGGCAGAGAACATACTCCAGGGATGCACCTGAAGTGTCACAAACCCTAATGAGTTCCTGGGCTCAGACTAGTGGCAATCCAAACCAAAACCCTCATTAATGAGCCCTGCTGACACCACGTACTCGACACCGAGCCTTTAGCTCCTACTACACCGAGCACCCTTGCTGACACTGACGTACCCTCCCACAAGTTCCCCAGGCTGGAGGCTGCTCTACCAAGGCTTTGACATCGGCTTCTCCAGGGGATAATTCACCTAAATGCGGGTGCTGTTCGCTCTGTGCTGCCCTCGGTAGGACTTGTGCACTCTCCTTTGCTTTCAGTGCTGGCCGTTAGGCAGCATAAATACATATGATAAAACCATGTTGGCTGACTGAGGGGTTTTGACATTAATGGCGTTTTTCTTAAAGCTCTGCCTTGTGGGAGACCCCGCACTCCTGACACATGCCAGACCAGAACTAAAGATGTCCTGGAGTATTTGGCAGATGGTCTCCAAAATCACTTTGGGCAAATTCAGGGGAAGCAATGCAACCAAATTCCTACCCAGCCCACAGGGCTCGCCCAAAAATGAATTCTTCTCTGTGCACTGCATTGGCAGCACAAATCCCCACACCATTGTCCCTTGACCAGAGCATGGCCGGCAGCAAAGAGGCAGGCCAGGCAGCCCGGCTGTGCCCTAGCACACCTCTCCTGTCCCCGCGTCTGCACCCAGGCAGCACCATGCCAACAAAACTGGCAAGGACCGCCAAATGACATATTTTCCCCTATCCCAGCCCCATTCACACCTGACCGTGGACCTGGACACTGTGTTTTCCCTCCGCTGCAGTTCTGGCTTGTACACACATAAATGGCCTGCTAGTCCTGCAAAATCAGGCTGGTTCTTTCCAAATCCTCCAGAGCCTTAGTGGGGTGGTCAACAGCAGCAACACACTTCTCAGTTTTCAGCTCATTGAGTTGCTCTGCTGAAAGCAAGTTGTAATTTAAGGAAAGGTGTAGTATCTTAAGTCTGACACTTCAAGAAAGTTGCCCTTCCTTTTGCCAGAATACCATCAATACTTATACTCCTGGTTTCCTCTCTACAATGCATCGCAAGCACAAATACTAGCCCTTAGCTGATCTGATCTTCAATCATAAAAAGCTGTCTCAGAGCTAATGCCTGCACCCACGGTTCATTAGCAGGCAAGAAAAAAAAAGCTTCTAAGAAATAGGAAGGCTGGCCCTCTGCTCATCTGAAAATTTATCTCTGAATATTCAGTACAACCTCAGTCATTAGTTTCCAAAGTCACATACGGAACAGATAGATGTCAAATCAATATCAAGACAGATAACTTCTTATCAGTAGGAACGGATACTGAGAAACAGCCTCTGTGTGATGGTATCATTTCATTAGGTTAGTTATCAACAACCAGTGCCATATGTAACAATCTCATATAGCCCTGAAAAAAGCCTGAGAGATAATAGTATGCTTTATAGCTTAATTCTCTGCACCAGTTAATTATATGGCACATTAAATCTACCTCAAAATAAACAAATATTGTAATTATAGCTAGAAAAAATTTATGTCATTCTCATCAAGCAAAGTTTGACTGGGGGAGCTGACTACATTTGGACATCTAATCAATATGTAGGTCCTGAAAATGGATATTTAAATTACTTCCAATCCTTACATTTAAAACTGTTGTGTTGAACAGACAGCATTAAATCAAAATATTGCTTCTTTTTAGGAAATATGCCTTTCCATTTTTTACTGTTTAAACAATCACTCCTACATTCAACTGCTTTGCATACCTTCTACATATAATTTCCTTGAAATGTTAAGGAATCCATATTTGAGATTCATCTTTACCACTCTTGCATCATATGGAGTATGCAATAAGATGCAACTGAATTAATTTCATCACTGTGATGGATTACTAGTATGCAAATCTAATGGATCCCCCAGTGTTCCTTTGCTATCATATTACCCCTGCTTACAGAGGATTGCAAAACTTCCATTATGTTGGCCAATCCGTCAAACATTGAGTCAGCTAGTTCATCTTTTTCTGTCTCTCCCAGTGGCTCTATTTATATCAGCTAAATGTTGGACAAACCTCTAAAGAGCAGCAACTAAAATACCGCCCTCTTCCAGCAGCAAGGACCTCTAAAATCAGATTCATGAAAACTCTTCTGGCCCACCTCCGCTGCAGGGTCTGCAGTATGGGCTGTATCACAATACGCTCTCTATCTTGCACTTCCCTTCTCCCAGAGTAAATAAACTGAACTAATTAGGTTAAGGGATAACCATGAGTAATGTCACAGCTGCAGCAAATGACTCTCAGAGAGGAACTATGGAATAACTCAAGCATTTGAAGGAGTACAGAAGCAAGTGCTCTACAATAACCCACCATATATCAAAATAATAGAAAGAGACAGAATTTGGCAGCAGTGAGGACATGGCAGTACTGACATACATAGAGATGTCCAACATAAATATTTCGAGATCTTTTTATCAACAGTTGCTAAACATAACAGGAATGTGCATAAAATGCAGCAGCTCAGTTCCAAACAGAACCATGCTAGAGATGACCAGATTTTAGATTTAGATTGTGAGTGGGGTGGAGAAGAAAGGAAAGGGGGAGACCATGGTTTGCAGCTTAGTAGGTCACTTTCAAACAAGCAGCATTGCTGCCAAATGGAGCTTTCTAATTACTTTTATTTTCCCGCTGAAATTGCAAGAGAAGCACAAAAAGCTGCACAGTGCTGGGGTGATTCACATGTTTCTGGAAGCTGCAGCCCAGGCAATCCCTCCCTGGCACTGTGGCTGTTGTCTGTTGAGGGAATTAGGGTTTAGTAGCTCCAGGCTGATCTCATGAAAAGGAGTGACAGATAGTCAGTCTATAGAATTGCAGCAGGGAAAACGTAAACTTTTTGCTTTTCAAATTGTATATTTTACAAGTAGCAAAAAGAATTTTTTTTCTATATTTAAGCTCCATAAAAGCTGTCAATTCAGAAATACTGTGATAACCATACTATTTATCTGTGTGACAGCATTTAGGAAAATCTAAATTAAAATAACTGTTCTAAGCTAATATTTTTCCTCTTTCTGAAAACACATGCTTGAATGTGTGAAAACAGTCTGAGCCAGGCACAAAGTTATTTAGTCTCCAGACCACCTGTCTAGTGCCACACTGAAAAATCTGATTTAACAATTCTGCACATCTCTCTCCGACTGGGTGTCCCCAAACTTCTGTCCAGCTTTCTCCGAGACACATCGACAGTCCTGACTGAGTAAAATATGTTTCTACGTCCTATTACTTCTGTGGTTACCATTAAATTTCAGGGAGTGGTTCCTTGCATCCTAATGAGCAAAAAGGTGGGAGCCACCCCCTTCAGTTTGGCCGGTTCTAGGTGTACCTACACCCTCAAAACAGCAAGGCCGAACCTTGCAGCCCACGTCTGACCAGCCATCTACTTTACACTCACCACTGGGGTGACCCAAAGGATTCATGCAGTGGCTATCGAATTGCCACCAAACACAGTCTGCAAAATGAATTAGCACTGGCTTCGGTAACCCACTGCAGACACCACGCTTAGTATCCCAAACTGAGCTGAAACAGGCAGGAATTAAAAGACTCCAAAGGGTCCAGAAATGCTCACAAAGACCCAGAATGTACTTGTACTTGTTTTCATTAATCTAAAGAAAGAATGGAGTAGGATTAGAGCATAACAAGCAATATATATATAAAAAAATAAAATTACATGTTTAGCCTTGAATACCTAACTTAAGACTGACGTTTTCTCCAAAATAAATAAATAAATAAAAATAAAAAAAAAGGAGGTGAGGGGGTGGAGGCGGAAAGAACAAGAAAGGAAATATAAGAAGTCTTATGAATCCTTGCATGAGCCAGCTTTATGGAGAAACGACACGGACATCCGCACTCAGAGCCCTGCAGATATTTAGAGGGGATGCTTTTCATGCTCTTTTATATCTTATTCAAAGGAGCTATCGGCCATTAGCCCAAAGGTTAGACCAATGGCACACAATGTGACCCCTAAGCATGCATTCACCGAAAGGATTTTGGGAGACACTGCCCTTGCTCTTGGATTCTGGGAAATTACAGGATCATTTTTCCTGTTCCTCCTCCGCATCACATATACACTACCTAGGCTGAGAAATCCCCTGTGGAAGAACATCAGAGATGTGATGTTAAGTACAAGCGTTACTGTTCAACACACCACCCAGCAAGAGAGGGGGGGGAAGCCCGTAGAAGAAATAGATTTTATTTACAAGTTAATTCCCATTTTCCATATATGATTTTCAATGTACTGTTAGCAATATTTTTGGCTATATTAAATATTTCCTTGCTACAAGTGGCATTGTTCACCCTTTTTGAAGTTGATGAGTATTTAAAAATCTTACACATTCTGCCTTGGGGTTTTGCTCTACCTGGAGCCTCCAGCAAACTATTGCTCTGGCTTGTACTTCCAAAGAGGGTTAAGGATCTGTGAAAAAGACTATTGCCTCAGCATCCTTTTCTCCAGACGTTCATCCCTGGCAGAGTGCAAGGTATTGTAGTTTAATTCCATTAGGAGACCCACCAGCAAGACACTGGAAATATCCCAGGGGCTGGCTGTTTAAAGGTGAATCAGAAAGCTTGCTGGCACTGAGCTGGAGATAAAATTCAGTTAGGCATCATAAGATCTGGTGACCGTACGGGTTGAGCTTCTCAACAGCTATTTTTTAAGGATGCGGATGCTTCTTTATCACTGGGGTGGTTATGAAAATCCTACCCCTCAGTCCAAATTCTCTAATTTGTTCCATATGTTTTACACATCTACTTATTGATCTCCCTGACTAGTTTTGGTGTTATGATCTGTTTCATCAAGCTGTTACGCAGGACTTTGACCTTTTACTCGCTTACCTAAGCTAATGACATAGCTCCATTTATGAGGTGTGCTCATCAGGCCTTTAACTTACAATGCATTTTCAAGAAATGTCATGAGGAAAAAATACCCATGGCTTTAATTTTTAAAATAAACATAGCATCACACAGATGAAGCTCAAAAGGATGGCTCTCACTATAAAACTGACACTGCACTACTTTAACTGGGCTGTAGAACATTTGCAGTGATTTTAGACAAGAATTCTGTTAATTGTGCAAGTTGAAAGATACTTCATTTGCATCAAAAACAATAAGTTGGCAAGAAAGCTTGCTAACTGTGCCAGATCTAAAGGTGTTACCATGACGGTAAGAAGAATTGGTTTAAGAAACCATTTATTTGATGAAATTGGAGGATCCCCAACTTCATAAATCAATTCCCAAATTGCAGGAAAAAATATTACCTTTTAAATGTCCCTAATTGTTATTCATTATTCTAGGCCCTCTAAGCCTCACCAGAGTGGTTTATTGATGATGTAGTCTTCAAAGAACATTATTCAGGCAATGGAAAGGGGAAAAGAGAAGAGGGAAAAGAAAAAAAAAAAAGAAAAAAAAAAGTACTGCATCAGAATAATGAATTACGGTGGACAACATTGAGAAGTTTTAGTTTGTTTGCTTTAGGCTAACGTAACAAATAGAAGGATTTTGGTTTTTTCTCTTCTTTCTTGAAGTCAGTTTAAAAAGAAACAAATTTAAACAGGAAAAAGAAGGCAATGAGATTCATACAGAATTACCGTGTTTAAATTTTTAGGTTAACTCTTGCAATACCTAATCCTTCGATACAAGACGGTGTTCATTTGCTAGAAGAGTACTGACTGAAGGTTTTGTGTTCTTGGGGTATTTGTCTGAAGGCTTAACAGCTGAGGTGACATGCCAGTTCCACGGATGCCACAGACAGCTTTGGCATCAGCCACAACCACCCCAGGTTTTCACATGTTGACTTTAAATTACAGGTTTTTTGGACTGCAGAATTTCAACTAAGTCAGGGGAAGTTCAGTGCACACATTAGACCTGATTTAGTGAAGGACTTCAGTGTGCCTAATGTTAAGCATGCAAATCGTCCCAGTCATTCCACTGGGACTAATTCTCCGGGTAAAATATTAGCTCCAATAAAAGTATAACTCCCACGTAGGGTGTTTCTTTAGAGCAGATTCCTTCACAAGACAAAAGCTGATGGAGGTGCCAGGCAGACACAGCTGAGAAACTGGGATCAGGCAAAAATAATCAGATAAAAGAAGGAATAAACTCACGTTTGGATGAAGTTTAAAAGAACAGTCTGCAGAAAAGTCTGAGAGGGGCAGCTGGTGACAGAGAAAAGGTACTAGAAAGAGTGAGGAAAACAGGGCCCTGCACGGGACTTGAGCAAGCCTCCCTGAGGGAGTGCAGTTATCTGTCCTGGGGCGGTGGTTAGACACCCGTGGCAACTGTATTTACAAAGGCCCTGAAGATTTTAAATCTAAATAGACAAAACAACAAGAACTGAGGAAGAACAGCTCCAGCCTTCCCGGTGTTACAAGCTGAGGGCAGGACACAGCCGCCTCCAGCCCTGGGCAGGAAAGGGGCTGCTGGATCCCACAGGCCTCCACCGCGCGCCTTGCGCCGGGGGGTGGATGGGTGCCGGCTGGCCCCCTGCCCAGCCATGGCCGCCAGCAGCTGGGGCGGGGGGAGGAGGAGGAGGAGGAAGGCTGGCCACAGCTGCCCTGCCCAGGTGAGGGGGGACTGCCAGGCAGGCGGCAGAGCCCGCGCCACAGGGCTGCAGGCCCGTCTCTGGCCCACAACACCGAGCAGTGCTGTGGAGATGGCCGGGTGGGAGCCGCCTGCACAGGGCAAGCACATCGCCCAGCCAGGCACCCTGCTCACACTTGCCAAACCCCATCCTCAGGCTCTCTACCAAGCTGGTTATTCTGTCAGAGGAAACCAACCAACCCAAAACCCCAAACAAGCACAAAAAGGTGGTTTTGCTTTGCACACAGGTCATGGAGGAACCGTGTCCCTGAAGAGACACTACAGGCTGCTGGACTCCTGATGCTCTGCAGCACAGGGGCCTAAACAGCTGGAAATAAAAGTTACCAGGGTGTTTGTGAACGACACATGCATAATTTCATCTCTACCACAGTTAGCTTCTCATGGTGTGCTCCCTTTTGGGGGCAAAAATCCAAGCTAGCAGTACTGCCAGGGTAAGGAACACATCTGTATCTCACCTGCTTGAGGTGCATTAACAGATAGGGGTTAGTTACAGGTCACCGATAATGAGAACAATCTGCACCCTGTTGTTTGAAATTAAATAAAAATAAATCTCAAACTTTGGAAAGCTGTTTTCAGTAAGTACAGTGGGTTCTGCACACAGGATGCTGTTTTTAAAACAGGTACAACTAGTTTCGTTCCTGCTTCGCTTACTGCCGTGGTACAGCCTTACTGACTTCAAGTGAGGACGGGTTCCAATTAGCAGCAGTGGTAACCGTGAGTTTTCATTCTTAGTGCAGCTAATATTGCATTTCTAATGAAGCCGTGAAGATGCCACCAGCACATGTTTATCCACAAGAGTGGCTGAGATGGGAAACTTTCTGGAGAAGCAGAAAATATTCAAACAAAACACAGAAGGACAGCACAGAACCAAAGAGACAAAACTTCATCAGCCATGGGGTGGGGAAAAGCACATACAGCACATGGAGAAGAGGGGAAAATGTGCATCCCAGGGACAGGCTGAGGTGGTGTTCTTGGAAGCAGGAAGTTTACCTGGAATTTAAAAGGATTTCCGAGTGATTCAGAGGTGAGACCTAGGAAAACAAAATAAACTAAATATATAGCAGAGGATGTCATCTGTAATTAAAACAATGAAAAGATGAAAAGGTGGTAGTTTCTTCCTGTTTTCCTGCCTAAGGATCAAACGTTCATGAATCCTTCCTTTGCTTTCCTGAAAAAGTTAGCAAAGCAATAGATTGGGATTCTTCTGGGTGGACTTGATCGTTAATCAGTATATCAAGTAGGCTCTAACTACGGGTTTGATCATCTTTAAATTACAGGGACAATCTTGTTCCCTACATCAGAACAAAGGCAGAGATAAACACATAACTTTAAGATTCAGCTGTGTCTCGGAGTAGGCTCAGTGAAAAACTGGCTTTGTGCACACAGACACACAGGTTACAATTCGAGTAATTATAGCCATACAAAGGAGAAAAAGCATCACTCCAGAGATGGAAGCGCTTTTTAGTGCAACTCATTCAATGACTAATATGATATTGGGGTACAAAGATGCACCCAAATCCAAGGCACAACCACCCCAAGAGACAAAAGCCAAACCCGCGATTCCTCAGCCTAAAATCACTCGCAAATTCAGATTCAGTTCCGCCTTCAATGGCAACGCATATTAAACATTGACTGCTTACATTTTAATGTCCTAACTGAAAACTCAGCAGGTGGTTTCATAACATCAGTTATAGAACCAGATCTGAACTTATTTAGGACATGCAAGGAAAAAAAAAAAAAAGGCAGAGAGAGAAATAGCAAAAGAAGCTTCAACATTGCTCAGTCTTTCAGAAAATAAAGAAAAAGACAATAGTCTGCTTTCTTTCACTTGCATTACCGAATTTACCCTGGGACCAGGACAGATTTCAGAAGTGTTAGTACACAACAAGAGAAGGTGAGGGGGGCACTGCTCCATTAATTTTCTCGTTTTCCCCTTTGTTCCCTCTGCAGCAATCTAAACAGAACTAATTCTGATGTTCCAGTGTGTGTTGTCTGCCTCTAAGTGAGAACAAAACAAAAGCAGCATTAAACTGAACTATGTGGTCATCCACACACCATACTGGTTTGGATGACTCTCTGTCTATGTGGCTTTTTGTGTTAAAGCTTGTATCAATGGCCTCCTTGTTGTCTGTTGAGCCCCCATGGGGTTACATGAGTACTATCTCAATTCAATAGCTTTTCTCTCAACCATTGTCTTTTAATATAGGTTTATAGTCCTCAAGGATATATGCTGCGTTACAATTAGTCATAATGTCCAGCAGTTACTGAGGCTTATTTGCAACACAGAGTTTATTGCCCTTTGTAAGGCTGACAAAGAGATACTTGTTGAGAGCCCTATACAAAAGGCAAATACAATGTATGAATTTCTCAGTAATACAAAAGACAAAATAATAGCTGGTCAGTAAATAGCTCTGTAAGAGAGCAAGTAGCATCTCTGCTTCCACCTCCTCCAGCCCCCGCTCCTGGCTTTCTCAGATCAATGCACCTCACCTAATTTTAAAGTGCTATCTTGCAGAGACAGGAAAAAGTGGCTCCAGATTGTGTGTTCAGCTCTGCTTTCCACTACACTGTCACTGAAAAGAAATGAAGTGGCAGAAATTATGGTCAAAAACACATTGCAAGTCCTCCCACCGGGGTTCAATGCGGCTGGACTTGCAAAGAAGAGGAACAGCGGCTCTGATGTGACAAAATGAACCTACTTGTGCATCGAAGGCTTTCTCCATCTCAGCACAGTCTCAGGTGATGCTGCTGCGTGAACAACTCTGCTTTTGCACACACGCCACCCAACAGATGCAGTCCTGGGGGGCAACATGGGCACAGACGGACACAATCCAGCCTCTGTTAGCAAGACCACCCAATTACTCCAGGATCTCCGAGCACAGCAGCATCACCAACCTGTACCCTCACAAACTACCTCTGCCCATCAGCCACCCCTCAGTGGCCAGTGAGCAGCTTCAGTGAGCCATTTCCCATAGCGGCTGATGCGGAGCCGGAGCCGCGCTCAGCCCCACTGTGCAGGATGCGCACAAAGTTCCCTGGGTGAGCTGCAGATGTGCAGCAAGGTGAGGCAAAGCTCCGCTGCCCACGCACCCCCCTGCACAGGACAGGGGCTGGAAACGCAGCAAAGCCCGTCCTTACAAATCCTTTCCCATCCTGAAACACGTGGATAAGCAGGAATGGAGGGCCTGACCCTTTCTTACTTTACAAAATATAAATTCAGTCTGAAAATTGCCATCTGGACTGTAAGGCTAAGAGTAAAGTGAGACCTGACTGAGCAGAAGCAAAGAGGGAGGCAGCAGAGTCTGCACAATGTTTACCCCAGAAAAATGGTAGCTTCTTCAACTAAAAATATTTGGATAAGATGCCATGGTGTAAAGGAAGAAGAGCTGGGACAGGACCCAAGATAGAACAAGCACTCCATCTGCCTCCTCTCCTCATCCCCCATCCTCCTCTCACACACACACACACCCCCCCACACCACTTCTCCAGAGGTTTTGAATTTGGGGAAAGCTCACATCCAAACAATGCAAATCTACAATCTGGGTTAAATGCACAGATGCAGGAAACAAAACTCAAACACATCTGAAGCATCAGGAAGCTCTTCTATTTCAGATGCAAAAGGCACAGTTCAGACCAGACTTGCAGTTGTCAAATACCAATTGCACCAAGGGGCTCTCAGCAAAGCAAACCCAAACTGTTCTCCATTGCTCTCTGTCCTCCGGTTAAGAGCTCCTCCATGTTGACAGAAAACCAGACACACTGGCAAAAAGTGGCCGCCTTTACACTAACAGTGAAAAAAGAACATCAACCCACTGCTGAAAGAAAGCAAAGTGTTATCTGCGGGTGGTTATTAATCAGGGGGATCCTCTCTGGCCTGAAGACTTTAAAAGTAGAAGTTGCACACTCCAAACACAAGGATCCTTTACATATCTGCATGTGTTCCAAGTACAAAATATCCCTGTCATTTATCATAAAGTCAAAAGATACATAAACAAAAGTAATAATGCTTATATTTATTTCCTTCTCTCTGGTTCCTCAGCACTTTGGAGAATTTCTTGGACAGGAATCCAAACTCATCAGCTGATGAGGATTTTTTTTTCTGCTGTCTCATGGCTTCTTTTCAGAAATAGTTTTTTCAGCCCAGCTTGCCAACTTTCCCTGGCCTACTCTGGGTCCTGCCATTAGGTTGGGTTTGTCTCTTAAGTAATCATATTTTCCTTCCTCAGAGCAATGTCTGTGTTTCTTGTTCCTCCACGACTTCTTTTTCAACAAATGTTTCACCCCCTTGCTTCTGGCCAAGAAATTACCAAAGTCCTTATTTCCCTCTCCTGACGTTATGGTAGAAAATCCCTTCTCCTGACCTGCCGTTCAGCACCCAGGCGTTAAGATGAGTGACTCTCCGTGGTCATTATACTGGAGTACATGACAGAACTTGTGAGAAAATGATGGATTCACTATCTGTAGCGATCCAAGATGCTATCATTTCTCATAACAGCAACTTCATAACTTCAACCAGAATTCATAAATTGTACTTAAGACCCCCATATCAAGGCAGGCTCCAAAAGTCCTCAAGGAATTGTCACATCTCTAAGGCATTAAAATCCATCTCTCGTTCACCAGGTAGCTGTGTGGGTATTAATATGGAAAGCTTACGTCAGCTTTGTAGAATCAAAGAGTAATAAGCGTTTTTGGACTCCACATGAAAGTTTGCCAATATACCTTTGAACATGAGTTTAATATCACGGCTAATTTTGTTCCAAGGCAGATGTATGTGTTCAGTGACTCTTCATACTAAAATAAAATATTTCCCTGGTGAAAACATTTATTTTTCAATGAATTCAAACAGATAAATAACAGGGATACATCAGTTCAGGATATAACCTCTCTCTTGTGTGTTCCAGGGAACACAACTTTTTATTTGATCCTAACCTTTGAGGGCTGAAAACATTCTCTTAGCACTTAAATAGCAACATCATCTATTAGCTTTTCAGCCCGGAAAAGCTTTCACAGGGAATTGTAAATCACTGTTCCCTACAAGCCATGTGCTATAGGAACTTTAGTCTGAAAACTCCTGACAAATTGTTTGCTTCTTAGATATTCATCACGTAGGTCTAGATCAGATGCAGAAATTCACTTTTTTTTTCAGCCTTCTATATTTTAAATTCATCATGAGAAAAAAAAAAAAAAAAAGAATAGCAATAGGACATTAGAAATATGCCTTTTCCTGAATGTGCCAGTTTATAGACATGTTCTATACTTTCTCTGGCAGGTATCAGCAGTGTAAACACTTGCATTTAAGCACCCTTCTAATCAAAGGTTTTGTCTTTAGAAATAATATGTGTGCAGTAATAATAAAGCTGCATATGTAAATAAGGATATGTAAATAAAAAGAATATCTAAATAATAATAAAGCTTTTATTTCAGACAACCAAATACGCTACTGAAATGTAATTGGATGCAATAAATATTCATCAGGACATTTAAATCAAGGGGAAAAGAGGTGTAAAATACACATAAGGATTTAGTAATAAATGTGTACACATTTCAACAAAGTACCTATGGGTCGAGTTTAACCCAGTGTGTTAGAAAGGCTGTAGGTAACGTCGCCTTGCCTCACCCCGCAGGGACCGAGCTCAGCACCCAGCCCTGCCGCCCCCCCCCCCCCAGCCCAGGCTCCGTGCAAGGGGCAGCACCCACAGCCACGCAGCAGAGAGGAAACCCTTGGCAGCCACGTAGAGGGCCAGTAAATTAATTTTGCAGGATTTTCTGCAGTCTGTCAGGCTCCATCCCTGCACACACCCTTTGGGGAAGGTTGAAACACAATTTGCCTCCCCTGTGGCTACTTATGCCTACGATAAGGAGAGGTGAGAAGGGTCAGGCTGTCCCCTGGGAGATGAAATAATCTGTTACAAGTGCATTACTCATTACAGCGAACCAAAGAAGATACAAAGAGCCTCAAAAGCATTACAGGGTCTGTTCTCATAACTGACGAATGTTCACAACTTTTTGCTCCACTCGCCTTTTCCTCTTCCTCTCTTTATATATGTACATCTCTGTGTGTCTTTATATATGTACATCTCTGTGTGTCAGTGTACATACAGTTCATCAATCTCCACAGCATTTTTATGCCCTGTGTATCACTCGTGCTGTTCTGGACATAGTCATTGGCAGACAGACTAGTTCAAAAGGCATTTCTTGCAATGCATCACAACAACACTGTTCATACAACAACAAGAAGTGAGGGAGAATAAAACAGATATTTGGAGGGGGAATAGACTGAAATTAAAATTCAGTCACAGGAAAACTAAGCTAAAGCTAGCAAGCACACATGGCCAGGATATTACAGAACACTTTTTTTCTTTCTGCTGTTCACATAAACATTCCTATATGCCACCATAAATTTCCAACAACAACAACAAAATCTTCCTTTTACAGCAGTTTAAGGCAGAATGATAACACTCCCATCATTTTATCCCTACATGAGTCCATTCCTCAGATAAGTATAAAGCTCTGTAGCATGACTTGCTTCAGTGAAGTGAGACTAATTTATCCCCCCCCCCCCAAACCCTCTCTTTTCTGCAGTGAAGTTCTGTTTCACTCTGCTGTTTCTACCAAAGCAGAGTAAAAGTTTCTGCCACCCAAATCACAGACTTGTACAACAGTATCTGTTGTACCAAAACTACCACTTTGGTGACAATCACAGCACAGGTTTGGGGAGTAGGAAATACGTCCCACAGGCTGAATAGCAGGCTGCCACCTGACTTAGCCCTGATGCCTCTCACTGCCAGGCACAATAAATGTGACGCTGACCCTGTTCTCCAGCTTTTTCTTCATTTTCTCCAGCAGTGCTAGGCTCCTGATTGCTCTGTTCCCGACTCCTTTTAAGCCACCTCCCTGGATTAAATCCTGAGCTACTTAAATTAATATCCTCCCTAATAATCCCCAAAACTACACCACTAGCAAGCCACATGTTTCTCATGCGTTAGCTTTTAATATTCCAACCCAACGCAAACCAGCAAACCATGCCACGGAGCTGAGTGTCACCTGTTTACCCAGGGTCTAAATTTAGGTCTTGTTTTGTGTTGTCGCCACAGTGTCGCTGCGGTTTATGGTTGTTTTGTTCTGGAAATCCATGTGTACCTGCTTATAAAAGCTGCACAGACAGAGCATGCTGGCTGGGCAGATACACAGCTGAAAAACTGAGTTTTGCTGAAGTAACAGTTTTCTTAAAAGCCAAGAATAGGGTGTTCGTGTTGGTGGGGAAGGAGAGTTCTCTTTCTTCTTGTACTTCAAGATTAAATAAGACAGTCTCTCAATTATGCAAATATTTTATGTATTTTCACATTTGTCACCTACACAGAACTGCAGTGTTGCTTTTAGAGCATAAGAAACTTCAGATGACAGGGAACAACCTAAGACAGGATTGGTTTATGATTTCTGACCTCCTCCTGACACACACTAGTGAGAGTGGGGATTTCATTTCCAGTTCGTAAATACCCTTTGGGGTGGGAAGGATGGGGTAGATACTCTCCACCACCAGAGACCTGGCACCTTCCTCCTGGGGAAGCGCTGTCCCTGAATGGCTACGCAGATGGTGCTTATGACACCTCCCAGAAATTTCGTGCTTGGAAATGAGAAATTAAGTCTGAAAATGTATCTGCTGCTCTATTCTGGGTTTCTCACAAACTATATATCCCTTCTTGTTCTAATAATGCACCCAGTTATTAAAAACAGAAATTGCATAGTGCTCTTGGAAGGTGCCAAATTCACAGCCATCAAGAACGTGAATAAGGGCCCTTTATTTCCAGTGGCAGAATTGCAAGCATTTGCTAAAGGAGATTTTAAGAGCTCTAATTCTTTAACAGATGGCAAGTACTTCTGCATTGGGTTTGTCCACTTTCCTTAGAGGAACAAGAAAGAGGAGCTTCATCGTGGTAGTCCCCACAGAGCTGACGGGCATGGCTCTGCATCCACACAGATAAAGAGCTTTGCAAGCAGGAGCCTTAAACTTTTCTGAGAGCAAATATAACCCTGCTTTATCTCTTGTCCTTCTAATGTTGTCTGGAAGAGACATTGGTGTTTTGCTTTGTTGCTCCCTAAGGAGAGGGTAAAAGTATAAAAGGGAAAGAAAAAACTCAGAAAAACAGATAAACATCTAAAGTTTCCAACAAAACACATGGTTTAACTTAAGGAAAATTTAGACAGCAATCTCTTAGAAAAATATGTATTTAAGTTTCCCTCTATATGGAGTGCAGGGAAAAAACCTCAAGACAAGAGGGAGATGTCAAATAGGAAAGTTGAAAAATATTGAAATGCTCATGGTTCACTTCAGCTCTGCACAGTGCTCCTGACACCAGCTTCGAAGAGCCAAGCCCAGGCCCTGCAAACTCAATCTAAGACAAAACTCAATTCTCAGTGATCCCTAAGCATCCCAATGATAATAAACACATTGAAGAATCTTGTTGGAAAGAGCCAAAAGGAAGATGTTTTCAAGAACTGGCTTGCTTTCATGTTCCTTCAGTTTTCGTCTAGCAACGGAGGGCTGAATGACCCTGCCTGCCTCTCTCAAATGTTACAACAAAAGCCAGCCAAGCAAATGCTCTTCTGTCCCTTCTCACAGCTCAGTCTAAGCCTAACCTCTGGCTAACATTTAGTAACCACTCTGCCTTTCCTGCTGGTATGTGTTACCTAAAAGCCTAAAGCTGGACAGACTGAGAGGTGGAGCACTGCATGACCTAGCCCTGCTTAAGGTATCCTGATGCTAATTTCTTGTCTTCTCGTTTCTTATTCACGGAAACAGGGTGTTTCCATTATTCATTATATTTCTTATTCAGGAAACATCAAGGGGTGTTCTTCCAGCAGTGGACTTTCCTGATAGTTTACTGGTTCAGAAAAAGGTGCCAGCTCCATCTATCAGCAGTTTTATATGCTCTGCTCTGAATTGCTTAAGATTTCTAAAGTAGTTTGATCCAAAACTCAGTAAAGCTGGTAAAAACAAACTTCAGAGTGTTTTAGATTTCATCTGATTATAATTAATTTCCTGGAATCTTTGCTTTGATTTATCAGCCTTGTGAAACATCACAAATACACCTACTTTTCAGAAAGAAGTTTTAAGAAACTATCCACATCCTCCCTGGAGACACTCAAAATAGCACATATCTGAATAGGAATTTACAATGTACTCTGAATCGAGTTTTCCAGCATAAGACTTGAGCTCTAAAGACCCTTGCAAAGGCTTAAAGACCCAACAAGGGAGTTTCAGGCATATACAAAGGAGCACATATTTTGTAGAGTAGTGCAGACAGACATGATATGAGTTTCCTCTGTAGTACAGAACTGCCCGATCAAGTCATCAAAAAAGGGTAAGAAACATCAGCAGATCATGCTTAAGAACCTGTAGATGAAATGAGAGATTCACCACAAAAAATTCCCTGCAGCCATCTGCATGAAATAACCATCACCAGCTACTGCATCCTTCACCCACCAGCAGAGTTTGTTCCTATCGATCTTGGGCAGATGGAGAAACAGAAACACAAACTGTCATCTTAACATGGACACACGGGTCAGCACAAACCCTAAAATAGCACCCAGATATCCAAACTGGTGCCTTAAACAGGGAAATGGTCCTTTTCCCTAGTGAAAGTTACCTTTAACAGATAGGTAGCATAAATAAAAGTAGCAGTTCCAATTGGCAGAAACAACTTTCACCCCAAAAAAGTCACTGTACGTAAAGGATTGTTGCTGTGCCAGTGTCATCTGTCTGTTTTGACCATGCCCATGCATCACTTCTGTGTGTCCCCCTTGAGATACCTAAGTACTTTCCTGAAATGTGGACAAAGCAGACAGAATGTGACAACGCAATAAACTCCCAACATTGCAGGGAAAAAAAAAAAAATCTGCATCAGGAAGGACAGAGTCAAAACCTTGGTAAGCTGGATCTGCTCAGTTACATCATAAGATCCAGATACTTGCCTCTTGCACCATTCACCATCGTTACTATTTATGGTTCCCTTTCCTTCCCCTTGCACTTCAATTTAGGATTGGTTGCACTCTAGTGAGGATTTGACTGAAATCTCCCCAGAATGCTGAATCTTGCAAATGCCAAGTGTCATTAGCTGAGTGGTGATATTTAACCAGATCAAGCCAAGGCAAAGTCAAACTTCACGTAGAAGTGTTGCCTTTCTGGGTACACTGATTTTAGCAGATCAAAACCAAAACAAAATTGTTTAGGAAAACAAAATACTCGTTCTGAAACCACAGCAACCTGCCTGTGCTATTGTGTTCTTGCCATGTGTCCTACGGTACAGCAACAGCTATAAACTCGTCAGTGGTTCCTTCTCCCTCATTTGATAACAACCTCATCAAGTGTGAATCATGAAACCACAGAGGCTGCAACAATACTGTCCTACTGACTTCTCGGAACATAAACAATAATAATGTAAATACGACTTACCAAAGACTTAAGTAAAGCACTTAAAGGAAATCTATATTTTTATATAAACCACAGATGTTTAGTGATGTGGTATGATATTTCTGCTTAGCTCTAAATAGCTGGAAATTATCTCACTACTGAAAAGCAGCATATTCCTTGGATGCTGAGAAATAAAGCCAAAATGGCATCTTATTTATTACTTATTTTTGTGGTTTTACATCAAGCAGCACAGGCATGAACACTATAGACTGGTGAACGATTCAGTTTTGATCAGTTTACAAATGATAAAGTGCTAGCAAGCCTCTGTGTAAAATGTGAGAAGTTCACTTCAAACAGCTTCATGCTGGGCAAAGAATAATCTAGAAGAGATCTTTTTTGCAGTTTACTGACCTCACTTGAGCATTCATTTGGCTGTAGTTGGATGCTAACCTTAGCTGATACTGAATATCCTCAGATGGAACAGGCTACCAAGTCACGCAGTCCTCATATTTCCATCAGCTGATTGGTAACCACAAATATTTGTAGTTTGTATTATCTGAGCAATAATGAAAATCCAGCATGGAAAAACTCCGACATGAAAATCAATGTTGAAACCACCTTAAAACCCTTAAGATGATAAAAGACCGAGTCAAGCCTGGAACACTGTCCTTAAAGTACCCCGTTTTTACTAGCTCAAGGCAAGGGTCTTCCAAGAGCTTCCCTGACTTAGCAGAGAACAGCACATAGCAAGATCTGCTCACACAGCACCACAGCCACTTCTTCACCTCTTACCAGCCAAAGTAGTCCTTCACCTAATTACAGCCACCCTCTAGCCAGGCTTCTTCCAGCCCACCTCCCGTGCCCTCAGCCATCCCCCAGGCAAGCTCATCCCCATCCCTGCTGACCCAGAGCAAGGGTGCTAACCCCAGCACTTGGACCGAGCAGTGTGAATACTGCTTTTGCCATCAAAACTTCCAGCAAGTACCAGACCGAGACCTCAGTATCTGAACCCTCTGCACTGAATAAAGGGATTACCTAAAAAAGAAGCTTAGAGCCTTGTGAAATATGTTACAGCAGATTTTGAACGTGATTTTTGTCCTAACTGATAAAAAGGAGTGAACTGCATCACTGTTAAACGGGTGATGTATCTCTGCGTCAGTGAATGCTAGAGCCACTGACACAGATATTGGCCACACACCTAACTTTTGAAGCAAGATCTTGGGAAAAAGCATCATATGCTGTTTTTAAAGCACTGGGTAAGTTTTGAGGAAAGAAAACAAGGAAATCCACAGTCCAGCCAGAGAGCATGCTAGGACAAATGGAAGCGCTAGCTGATTTTATCAAAAACTACAATCAAGAAGAAAACAGTGAATTAGGATGCTCGCTGCCAATTACTGAGGTAAGGGAGATTAAAACCAAACCAGTTTGGAAAACCTGTGATTCCTTTCTGCCCAAAGCTCGCTTCCAAAAATTTGCAAGACCAAAAATGGACTTACTAGGGTCAGGAATAGCAATGAAAATGACAGCCAGTATATGAGTAATATTACATCTGCCATATCAGACGTGGTGTTCAAAGAACAAACAAGACTGAACTGTGCCAACCTGAGAACCTAAGGCGCCTTCACACAGGTTCTATCGTTGTTGATCACAGTGGTTCATGCTGATACTCCAAATAAAACTTCCATCTATTGTCTCTATCCTGCTTAATTCAATTGCTTAACAGTTTCAGGATCTATGGGTTTAATCTAAGAAGAATCTAATTTAAAGTTTCCACAGGGCTGATAAATGAAGCTGTAAGGAAATCATAAGGAAAACCGTAAACCTGTCAACAGGTCAAAATCCTGAAGAAAAAAAAAAAACGTCTCCTATGAAAGAAGCATTCACCATGTTTCTTGCATCAATTCCACACCATTTGAGTTAGCATGTGGGAGTCCCCAGCACAGCGAGGCTGTGACTCCTGCCAGCACTTCTAAGCCCCGCATTAGCTACCTTAACAGACAAACACGGGCAGAAAACCCCAGCAGCTTATTTGCATAGGAGCTTTCTGCCATGACCTTGGTGAGCCACACACTATTTTTCCTCTGTCAAATGAGAGAATGATGTTTCTCCCCTTTGACAAGCGCTTTGAGATCTGTAAACAAAGGACTGTAGATATCAAAATCCTGGGTACACTCAAGTTGGCATGTTCCCTGAGCTTTTGGCAAGAAAGGTGCCAAAAAACATGGATAAATAAATGTGATGCAGGGGAGTCAGTATTTTGAACGTTCCCTGATCATTTGTTATACTACCTGGGTAACTGAGTGTAAGCTAGGGTTTTCTTTCTGCTCTCGTTGTTTTTCCTTCTTTATTTTTAACATCTATAGTATATTAAAGCCACTTGATACAGAGTAAAAGTTGGTATCTCGGTCCACAGAATGACAGTGACAGTACATTTTACTCCACTTTTTTCTCAGGTCTGCTTCTATTTTTGTGTTTATTTATTCGAGACACTAAATTATCTAATTAGTGGCACATATAGTTGAAACATGAGCTGCTGTGAATATTTACTGCACACTTGTTCAGGCATTTATCTAAATAGGTGGCATGCCAGGCCTATGTAATAAGGAATAATGATTCTTTAGAAGAGTTACAGGAAATTATGGAAGACAAAAAAAAAAAAAAAAAAAAAAAAAAAAAAAAAGAAAAGTTTTGCGCAGTGGTTATAGCTTCCAACAACATATATCAATTCTTCCAGAGATAGAGCAATTGCATAGTAATGACAAAAATTTTATTGTAACAAATAAATCAATACTTGCCCTACTGCAGTCTCAGATGTTACTTTTATGGATCTTCCCATGTCCATTATATAAAACTGCTCCTGATAGAGTGCATTAAATGACAACTGCGGGGGGGTGGGGGTGTGTGTGAAGAATACAGTACCACATCTTTGTGCACTGTGCTCTACCTGCTATTAATCACTATCTCATTGCATGAGATTCATTTATATCACTGCAACAACAGTGCTGAGTGGCTTACAGTGATGGACTACACTGCACAGGGAATGTTTGTTTTAGCAGCACAGCTGTCACCGCATGCCCAGCAAAATGAAAATTCAAGATATCCTTAATTAGAAGCAATTTGGGGGGGGGGGGGGGGGGGGCGGGGCGGGGGGAACAACCCAGTAAAAATACAGTCTGGGACAAAGTTAAAGAAAACTCCAGTGTCCTACAGTGTCAGTCGTCAAACGTGCTAGAACAAATTTTCTCAGGGCTCCATACAATGCAGATAAACCCCACCACACCACGAGTGCTACACCAGTCCCTTTTTGTACCTAACTCTTCAATGTAATAGCACAGCAATTTTTCATGGTACATTAAGTGATTGTAGTAGCATCTTTCTGGATATCTAGCAGCTCAAACCAAAGTCAGACACTAGACAAATAACACTATTATGTATAAGATCATACCGTAGTCATCCAGTCTGACAGTCTTTGACTGGCACTCTTCTCTGTCTTCCAAGTATTAAAAATACCCAAAATGTTAACAATCAAATGCATAATTTTGGCAATTAAGGAAGAAACAGGTAGCCCATCAGAGAGGCTTTATCCATCCTCTTAGGCCAGTACCTAGTAAAAAGATGATACCTATTCCTTTATTTCAGTCTTTCACCCTGCAGCATGTGTGCCAGCAGGGACCAGTGCCAATGAGTAATAGGAAGTGCCTTTGAAGTGGAGGGAATACTATGTGTGGGCAGAGAGAACACCGCTGCAACTATTTGAAGAATTACAGCTGTCAAAGATGTTACCTTGTTTTACCTCACTTGTTAGCAAACACCTCACAGGTTTCCCAACAAAGAGAATACAGTCATCTCTTCCCCCCACCCCCCCTTTTTAAAATAATAAATATTTGTAACAGGAAAATAATTTCTGAATAGTACTGTGTTCAAGAGGTACTTCAAAGGGCTAATCAGATAAACTCATCACTTTATCCCTCTCCTTCTCCTCTTCCTCATTTTTTACCCATTAGGCACAGTCTTACATCAGTCCTGCCAGGGAGGCACATCATCATCTTTTCTACCCTCACTACAATTTGAACGTTATAATGGACAACTATAGCGATACTACACAGCACACTCCTTTGGGGACTGCTCCTCAGAAACCCAAGTGAAAAACCCAGCATTAATGAGTCCTTCCTTGCCCACACACCCTCCCCAAGCATTAGGAGCCATTTTTATCTAGAGCTGAAAACCAGGTCTCAGATGCTACCAACGAGAGAGATGAAGCAGGCAACTTATGAGACTCTCTTCTTATTTCTCTTGTTTCTTCACTCTAAGGTAAAATGATGTTTCTGTTGCATTTTGGAGGGTTTTGTTTTGTTGTTGTTGGGGTTGTTTGCTTGGAGGTTTTTTTGTACAATAAAGTCCTTTTTTATGTGTTGGATCCAAACAGCTGCCGAACATTTTATAAGGAATGCTGTTTAGCACCTTCCCTGTCCTTTCCAATCCAATCCTCTCCTGCCAGGTTCCCATTTCTCAGCCCGCAGGTGTCACCTGGAATAACATTCTGCTCATTCGAAATAGCTAGTTTATCTCTGGTGTATTATCCACACTCTGGGGGGAAAAAAAACCAAAGCAACACTTTGCACTGTACTTCAGTGCTTCATATGGATACAGAAGTTTCCTCCTAGACTAGGAATAATTTATTCACCGGTATGCTAATTTCATTTGCCTATGGCTATTAGTGAATAACCCAAAGCCTGAATTTGGCATGGTTGTTAGGAGTGCTTGCAGTGATAAATGACCAAGTGGGTATATCTACATGGATTCTTTTTCTTCTGCATTTTAATTCATTAACCAAATGAGGTCTTAAAACCATTTACCTATTTCCTACCCTTCTGATAGATTAGTATGCATTTCATAGTCATCCATCTGATAAAGGCAAAAAAAAAAAAAAAAAAAAGGCAAGACTGTCTTCCACGGTGTTACAGACAAGATTCTCTCCACCCTTCTCATTACTCAGCTAAACTCAATTTTGTTCCTTTCTTCTTTTCTGTTTGTAAAGTCATTTGCAAGTGAATAACTTCACTCTGAAGAAGCTGGATCAGATGCAGAGTAATTGTGCCAGGCTAGAACAAACAGAGCTGCACATCTTCTGGTACTACCTACCGCCCCAGTTAGCTCGGCAGGGAGGTTATTTTCTCACCGCCCCTTTGCAGCACACCCCTACTGAGCAGAACGCTTCCCACCGGCATCAGCACATGGTCCCTTTGGGGGGACGGGAAGACCCCCTCACTCAGGCCCAGGGCTCCCCTCCTCACCCCCATGGCCGTTAGCATTTGATGGCTGCAGGGTGAGCGATGGCAGAGCAGGAATTCAGCTGCAGGCTCATCGTTCGCTGTTGCTGCCGGGCTAACCGGATCGATGGATGCCAGCGCTGGCCTGGGAGAGGTGGCAGGAGCACACAGCCAGGCACAAAAGGAGAGCAGCAAACTTGGGCAAAGGGCTTGTCCAGAGACCCTCTGTGAGAAGGGCGAACTTCACCTGTTCCTGGCTTATTTATAATTTTATCCCTAAGACACAGTTGTCTCTTCTCTTCAGCCATTTACTTTGGGCCTTCATTATTTTTTTTTGTTTGATTTTGAATTTCCCTTGCAGGCATTTGGCTTGCTCTAACAAGGCTTTTTAAAAGTTTTTGCCTTACCTACAAAAAGCACATTACCTTAATGTGAAGGGAGCAGGGAAACCCATCAGGCAAGGGACATAGCTCCATGGTTTTGGGACACAAATTCCAAACAGATTTTGTGACAAGTTCCCTGCCTCCTCCACTTCCAAGCTCTAACAGCTCTTCAGCCCAGACTTCATTAGTTTCATTAATTTTTCAGTACCTGTCCTTTGGAAATCTAGTACTTTGTTTAGAGAGACTTCCCCTTACTTATCTTTATTTTTAAATTCAAGTAAATCACCTTTCTGATTATTCAGTCCAAACTTTTTTTTTTAAACAAGCGGCTCCTTCAGAACATCCTCACTATTTATTGACACCAATGCTGAAAAAGTGTCACCTCCTATTGACTCCATAAATATTTGGTCACTCCTTCCAGAAATAGCACTTATTTTTCAGCTCACATGCAGGAGGCCTCCCAGTACTACAATAACACATTCACCTTCTCCATTTGGGATTGTGCTGGTGGTCAGAGGAACCCTATAGGATTCCACAGCCCAAAGTCACACAGTTTACTGCTCTGTTTGGTGATGTTCTGAGCTTTTGTGGTCCCTGCCTGCTGGAACTCCTGAATCTTACCTATAGCTCTGGCCTTTACCTGGCTTTTAAGGATGTCACTTTTGAAAAACTGAATTTAAAAAACCTTCAATTGCTCTCCTGCTGAAGGGTGTGGATGGAGATTGTGCTATACCATCTGGTCTCATCCAATTTCATGCCATTAAAGAGAGACAGCTTTTTTTACTCAGTAATTCTAAGTATTTTTAGTTTGCATTTGTTGCTGTTCTACAGCTGGGATCACGATGTTTTGAAGTAAATCAGATGAGAATTATACCGTGCAGAAAGTAGCGGCAGATATTCAATGCACCTATATTAGGTTAATGTATTCTTTTTATGGATTTATTTTTCTTAGTTCAAGACATGCAGAAAAAAAATAGGGAAAAATAATAAAATCCTTCAAACAAGTGATTTACTCTATATCAGGGATGTGTTTACCTGCCCTACTTAGATGGGGGGAAAAACAAGTTAGCTAAATGTTACCAGATATGAATATTTTCATCCTTTATTTCCATGAAGATTAGCTGCATATGGCCCCTTGAGTAAACAATGTGTATTGGCTCATAGCTCTGTTAGGGGAAAAGCAGCATTAAAGATGGATCTCTGCTCTCAGTTCCACTGCAATCACACTACAACAAAGAGACTAAAAGAAAAAAAAAGTTTATTGATTACTTTCCCCATAACTTTGTACAAAGAATATTGAAGACCAGCAGTGTACTAATGACTTAACTTCCTTCATTTAGTTATGAGGCTAGAAGCAAAAAGCAACAGGGAAACTACTTCTTTAAAAGGAATTTGGATTAGGAAGAACTACATAACCTTCATTTCTTTCAAATTAGGAATTGTTTCAAGCAGAATACACATATATCCTTCAAAATAAAGGCTGAAATACAATTCTGTTGGCTCTCCATAGGGTAATTACACAAGGCAATATTGTATCTCCATAGCTAGCAGACCGTCTTTTAAGAGAGCTGTTAGCAGAGATGCCTCCACAAAAGCAAGCCTTCCAGCACAAGGATGCACTTCGCCTCTTGCAGCTCTCCCCCTCCGCTCCTCCCTGTTGATTCACGAGCGTTACTTCACCCTTTCCCCGAACAATTTTCGTACACACACAATGGATGGACGGATGGAAGGTGGACAAACAGCAAAACTGAAGCCACAGATCAAGGTAACCGTGCATGGCAGACCAGTCCCGCGGTTTGGCTGGAAACCCTCACAGGCTGTCCCGTGTCTGGGAATATTTCAACTCTTTTCAGCCTCAGCTGGTCTGTACTCGGCATAAGTGAATTTTCCATTTAAAAAGCAGCTCAAGTAAAACGATGATAGGTGGTCACCTTATGCTACCACAGACATTCAAACACAAAACCATGTCCCAACTGCATATTTACACTGCCTAATTTTCAGTGTTCAAGCCAAGTGCCTGGTTATAGCTCATGTTCTCTACCTAGACAGCAGAGTGCACCTCTGGCATAGAAACAGTCAACCATAACGTACGCATCTATATTAGATGCCTAAAACTAATCTTGAAATGTCAATCTCTCAGAAACATGCTTTGATATTTTAACCCATACTTTAATGTCCATATCTTAGAAACACAATGATTTTTCTGATTGTACAGTGATCAGTGGTACTTCAGTGTGAACTAGACACAGTCCACGTAACACTATTTTTTGGTTCAGACTTCTTTGCTGACAGTCCCTAACCAAGCAGCCAGTGGACAAAAAAAAAAAAAAATATGGAGTAACACTTGCTCATATTTTTGCAGTGTCAGCATTGTTCAGATATGGTTGCTCCTGGCCCTACAGTCCACTAACCAACCAAGAGCATGGTGATCAGCAGTCCAGTCATCCACCTTCCCTGCGGGAACACACTGAAGGCTTCTGCACCTGCCACAGTCCCTCCCTAGCTGCAGCTCTTCACCAAGAATCATTAAGAACCTCATTTCATTAATGGTTTGGTCTCTAATGAGACCATCTTTAAAGTTCCCAAGACCCACACCAACACTTTGCACTATGAACATCTATTCTTGCTTCAACAACTTGGGATTCGGTTAGAAAAGAAAAATACGTTTCAATTGCTTTCTGTTAAGAGTTCACAGAACTTGCACGTTTATCAGCTGCTCTTCAAGGCATTATTCATGTCAACAGCATTTTGCTTGCTTTTCATAGAATACAATCATTTAGGTTGGAAAAGCCCTTTAAGATAGAGTCCAACCGTTAACCTAGCACTGCCAAGCTTTCACCGTCTCCCCAGGGGAACAGTAAAACATTTATCTTTACTTTCTGATCTTTATTCTCCATTGCCACTTTATACAGAAAAGCTTCTGCTTTGCTTCTCTACTTCCAGATCATTTTTTGGTTTGTATTTTTTTTCTTTCTTCTTAAAATCAGGCTTTCCTGGGTGCTGTTTTGTCTTCTGTTAATGATCACTTTGCTCTAAGCTTCACTAAATTGGCTTTGCCACTATCTATCCTATTCTGGTTTGTATTACAAAGTGCCTCCATGCTTTTAAATTTAAAGCCAGCCCTTCAGCAAGGGAACTAGTCATGAGTACGGTGATCCTGAAACACCAGCATGTGCCTAAAAACTGGGCCTATTTCAATCACAGTTGATTACCAATGGCTTTCCTAGTGACAGCTTTTTGTTAATTTTATTCTCACCCTTAATTCTATGATTAGATAAGACTGCAGACATGGCTGCCTCCAGGTATGTAGTTAGTCTGGGTAATTTGAGGAACAGAGCATGTTTGGTCATCTGGAGGCTACATATAGGTAAAACAGAAGAGAAAGGGTGAGGGACACCTAGGGCATAGCTAATTCCACCTTCAAGAAAAAAAATCACAGTCGTTTTAAAAGACAACTTGTTTGTATAAATGTGTTTGATCAATAAATAGCAGAGTATTTGCCAAGCTTTCCTAATAGGCAATGCAGCCTATGTATATAATGTGTGTATATATGCCTTGCTTGTTGCCAAACAGGTTCATCCTCTATGCACTGGAAAAGCACAGTCCACAGAATTTTGCTGTAGACTAGAGCTCTGCTACTCCCCTAACCCTATCGGAAAGTAAGGAGTATTACTTTTATTAGTAGTGAGTTAAGTTAGTGTGGATACTTGAATACTGTAAGGAGAGATGATATTACCAGGGGGTTGACATATGAGCAAATATAACCCTAACTCTTAGGAGAATCAGAGTAAAAATAGGCTTTTCCTATTATCCATAGCCATTCCTGATGGCTCTTAAGAATAAATAAGCTAAAAAGTATCATCTGTCTTTTTATTTTATTAGGAATTGGTCATCATTGCCCCATCTGCTCCATCACTCAATTTCAGAACATCTGAATGTAATATTAAATTAACATAGTGTGGGATACTTATTCCTGTTTCTGTTTATACAGCAGTATATTTCAGTTTTGGCTTGATCCAATATAGGTTTTATGGGAACAAGTACATTACTGAACACAGTTTCTAAGTTTCCTATAAATTTTCTGTAAATTGAATGTGTAAATATTCTCTACAGCAAGGAAACCCATGGCAAAGTTGACTAAATGTCTGCTTAGTAGCACAGCATGGCAGAAAGCCATATGCCTTTCCCACCTGGGTTATAGAGCCAAAACTGACCTTCTTGCCTCGATACACAATTATTTTCCAAGCTACAACTGGAAGAGGCTCATCACAGTATGCAGAGGCCAGAACCCCACCGCTGAAAACCACAGTAGCCATAAGTCAACAGCTATCACTATTTCAATGAAATGTTGCCATGTGGCTGGGAAACAAACAAAACAAATTAAACATGGATTTCACCATCTGAAGTTCATCTGACAACAGTACAAGGTCAGCAGCTCAACTGAAGTTGTACTGAGCAGTTGTTTCATTAATAATACAGTAGGAAACATGAGAATCAAAATTCAGGCACTCACCTTTTGGTCTTTGGATTAAGAAGCACAAGTTCACAATGATTCAACAGCTATCACCGATCAAGCTTACCAGAAATAGCTATTACAGCTAAAAGATTCTTCAGGTCAGAGAAATGGGTCATTTTCAGTTCTAGAGATCACTTGAATTTATTTTCATCTGGATTCATCTCAATATTTAAGTTTCTTTCAATTATATATCAATATAGAAAATGTCTTTTGACCCAAATGACTGTCTTAGTACAGGCATAAATAAAAACTTAATGGAAAACTTTCAGTAAGGTTTAGTCTTCAAATTTAGCAATGTTAATCTAAACAGAAGATGTGCCAATGCCTGGGAAGGGTTCTATCATCTGTTGTGTCACTTTTTGCTCAGGGATGTACATCTTTCCATTCTTAATTACTTCACTAGGAACTGACTGGCCTTAACCTGAGACAGAAGACAAACCTTGCGTATGATTTTCCCCCCTACCCAGGCAGCCCCCTTTCAAACACTGTCAAAAGCAGCAGGTCATGTGTGCATTTATATAAGATCAGAGATAATTAACAACAAGACAATTCATGTTTACAAGAAAGGATTTGCTAAATAAATACAGAAGACTCACTGTTTTACATGTAAGAGTAAATACATAGGGAAAAAATTACAGTGTCCTTAAAAGAGAACATCTCAGAGAAGTTTGAATTCTGTCACCCATCACAAGGTGACATAAACCACCAGATAGATTTAAAGAAGCCCTAGGATCTACCTGGTATGATGTTATATGCACAGCCTATTGCAAAAGAGCAAAATACAGTTACCACCTCCTTCCCCTTCACTCAAAAATTCATCCTAACTAGTGTTAAGAAAGATAAAGGAAAAGCAGAACAAGTATTTTAAAAAAAGAAACATTAATACTTATGGTCATGGATTTAGAACAGAGTGAGACCATACATTTATGGTGACTTGCCAGGAATTGCAAAATTGCACAGAACAGTAAATAGCTTTGCAGAATCTGAGACAACAGTAAAACCATTTCCCTGGGCTTCCTAGACAGTGTTTTCAGCCAACGCTATGCCACACACAAGATTTCCTGCCTTTCACAGGCTGTCAACAAAATAAATGGGCAGTGATTGGAAAGCGCCTTTTGCACAGCTGGACTGTGCCAGGACAGCACTGGCCATCACATTCCGTAACAGAAAACTAAGGAAAAAGGAGAGGCAAGAATGGAAAATCACGTGCAACTGAACAAAACCTGGGTGGTTATACTTAAACTCTGTAAAAACCAGATAAAAAAAATGCAGAAGGGGAACAGACAATTTTGGAGAAAGGAGGCCAGCCCAAGGTAAGCAGTACGCACCCAAGGCATCTCGAGAGGGATCAGCCTACAGCTGGCTCTGAAGCCTCAGGTTGGACTACCTGACCCTTGGTGGTATCATCCTCAGATTTATCTTTTCATTTTGCACTGTGTAAAGCACTTTTGAAAACATATGGTAAATGGAGATGTTCTTGAACACATCCCATATAAGTGTTTTATGTTGCATAATAAATAACCAGATTCAATTAAGCTCGGCATAGGAGCCATATTTTTTGAGCATTGTTGGGAATTTTAACATCTAACACACTTTTAGAGTAAAGCATTTTATTAGAAGCTTTGCAACAGAACGTTAAGTTAGATAGCCTGAAGTCTCCTTTCAGCCACAGGAAAAAGAATCTGGATCTAATTATCATAGTAGTCCTGAGAACAAGAGTTTGACCTCTCATTGGAACAATCCAGGAATCAATCCTTTGAATCTTTATCTTTACAGCTGTGGAAATTGGACACTAGACCACAATTGGTTTGTATTAGATTTTGGGACAGTGTAATGTAGGTGGTTAAATCCTAGCTGCAGTGGTCCATTTGTTATTTTATATTAAAGTCTTTCAGACTGCCAATATCTTGGAAGAAAGTTGGGGGACCAAGGAATTGAACTTCTACCTTCTTAGAAGGAAGCAAAACTACAAAGATCTAAGTAAAAAAGGATCCTTGAAATTCAGCACAGAATAGGAAACTTGGCTTCTGCGTTTGGACAGGCTTTTTTAAAACGTTACCTTTCTGCTCCACTGTCCTAGCTGCCTGTGTCACAGATCCTTATTCCATCTGTTTTCAAGGTCTGAAATTTTGATAGTCTCAAACCTGGTGTGTGTTTGTGGGGTTTTGTTGGTTGGTTGGTTTTGGGTTTCCTGTTACTGGAAGTAAAATTTTGGTCACAGGAGAATGGAAGTTAAATGAACTTTCCTCTGTTTGGAACAATATTTGAATCAGTATCCTATTAATTTGATCTGCGAAAAGGTAAGTAAGCATTTATTACAAGGAGTATGTTGTTTTGACACAAAGATGGGGAACATTATTGGTGGGCTGAGATTTAATCCCCTGAGCATGTAGAGTCATTAAAAACATGGCTAGATCAAGCTCCTACTTACTAAGTTATTAAGGAACTCTTGTATGATACACAGTTACTAACAAAAAACACCCCAACAAGGAAGGGTAGCTATCCAAGGTCAGAAGGATCATTATGAGTATTGGAATGGCTAAAGCCTAAAAACATGGGAACACAAATTTTTTAAAGGTATCCAAGCTCAAGTTAAAGACTGCAATAACAGACTCCTTCATATGCCTGTCTTGTTCCAGAATAAGTCTGTTTGAACAAAAGTGCTTTATATCATAATTCATTTGCCTACTTTCCCCATTGGATTCTGCTTTGTTATGCCCTGCTGGAAGCAACATCTGGAGTTGGTAACAGTACAAAGATGAACCTTGCCTATAAAAATAGGCATTAAAAGACTATCCTTGGAGATCACACACTTATTTCCTACCCTGAATCTCCTCTGACAACTAGTTATTATATTTCCTACACCAGCTGTGGTATTTCAGTTGTTGATACTGTGGTAACCATTGCTGAATGACAACTTTTTAGTGGCAGATGCTTAAGCTGTATAAAACACTCTGCCTGCAAAACAGGCTATGGCTTGGTTTTCAGTCTTCCATTTCCCTAACATTCTCAATCTACACTAACTAGAAATATTTTTTTAAATTCCTCATCATTGCAATAAAACTGTCCAAAAGTTTAAAAGGGGGAAAAAAGATTCAAAGTTTCTGGATGCTTTGAATTTTCCATTCAAACCAGTGGAGTTTCTCCAGGTTTGCTGGAGCAGACTGTGGTTCAGTAAGATGCATCTCTTGTGGTTCACCCAAGATGCTATTTGGTAAATTTGGGAATCTTGCAAATGCTATACTATTATTTTAAAATAACTTGGTAGTTTTGTTTCTTATGATGCATGCAGGATGAGTCTGGAAACTACAGCAATCAATTGTGGCCAAGTTTTGGATGACAGAGATTTTAGTACTGGATACTTGTCCAAGACATCCTTTAGACAGGGACTAAGAATGAAGCTTGTATTTCCACTCTAATACACTATCACTGCTACTGCCATTTCATTCCTTCATTCTCCCACCACCGCTTTTATATCTGTATCCTAAGATTCCCAGGGCTGAAACAGATTTCTTTGCAACTTCTCTATATAGCGCATTCATGGGGAGATGTAAATATTTGACCAGAGTTACTAGGTAGATAATACCAAAAAGTCCTCTACACAAAATTGAAAAGCAGCCTTCAGTCTTTCAAAAATAGGAGCTGCAGCCCAGGTTCTCAAAGCAAGAAAAATTATACTCAAGGAAACAAAGCAAACTGTTGTCCATACTGTCAACACCTCAAGGTTCTCCCTGCTTCAAAGCACGGATGGTCCCAGCCCCTCCAGCCCGCAGTTTCTCAGACTGTTCCTCAGTAACAAATCCCTTCCTCTGCCATAAGGCCACCAGCCAGAGGCAGCTCTGGAGCCTATGTGAGGCATTAGACACAAAAACAGTCCAAAAAAAAAAAAAAAAAAAAAGAATGTTTTTTGAGCCACTGAACTGAGATTTTAACCAACTTAAAATGAGTACAGCACCTTCACCAACATACCAGACTTCCATTTCACTGCTCTTCATCCAGAGTTGTTTGTTTTGATGTGTTTAATTTGCTTTATAAATAAAATCACTTACTGGTGTAGATGGAAAGTACGGTGTGCTCAAACATTTACACCTGTTTATGTAGACTGCTGTGTGTAACAGAATATTAAAGGGCCTGGGCACCTTGTGGCACTCCCATTTGATTTAGAGAAATGAAAAGCAGCATCAAACAAGTAAAATACCAGGTTACATTATGTTTCATGTTGACACATATCTCGTATATTTCATAAAACCCTGTAATAACAGGGGGAAAAAACAGGAATAGAAAAACATTACTGGCATTTATGATAACCTGTACCTTGAGTATTAACAGACCTGCTCAGTTTTTTTAGTCTTATTCTCCCCTGTAAATATAGTCTGAAGCAAATAACAGACAACTGATGTTGCATTACAGAAAATCTCACATCAGCTACATTATAATATTTCAAAATAATGTTACAACCTCTCAACCATCATACGCTATCAGCATTGCACTAGATTAGTTTTCTGAAATTTTTTCATCTTTGAAAATCTGGACAGAAGATTAGTTTAGGTCATACCATCAACACAATGAGTTTGGTGATTTCTCAGGCTAAATTAAGGACATATATCTTTATCACAGGAGCCCAATTTTACCTTTGTTACAGAAGCTGAGTGCTTTGCACTTACACATGTATTTAAATTTAGCTTTCGTTGCATTTTTACAGCACTAGTTTGTGTAGTAGTGATAACATGGTTTAAGTTATGTGTTATGCATGTATATGGGGGCTTGTATGCAGGATAAAAATTTACAAGCTAGATCATATCACAGTAAAGCTATAGTTGTCCCAGGCTAACATCCTGTAAGTTCAGTTATTTCAGCATATGAATGTTTTTGCTGGATATGCTGCATACAAAGTGACACGGTCAGTGGCAAATCTCTGATAGTAATTTCACATACCTCAAAATACTTCTCCAGCAGAACTCCCTGGCTGTCGCGCTGGCTTGACAGCAATCCTAGTGAGGGGCAATTCTGATCTTCTCAAAACAAACACAAAAAAAAAAAAAAAAAAAGAAAAAAAAAAAGGGTTGAGTACTAGGCCAGTTTCCACACTGGATGAAGGTGACTTTCAGTTTTAAGAGGAAAAGGAGACTCACGTAAGATTTAAAGACAATTTGGTAGGGATCAGTTTCACAGCGAAAAGAATTGCTACATGAACATCCATTAATTAATTACAGTTGAAGGTGTTGCACACTCATCAGAAACACATTAGCATGAGACTTGGAGTAGGACAAAATCCCCTTCCCAGTTCTGGAATTGGAAGGACTGACAGCTAAACAAGGGTAAAATCTAGCTGAGGTGTACATGAAAGACATTTAAATAAGCTGGTACCAGTTCAAACAATTAGAGAGACTTCACCTCATTATGCTTGTACATATATACATTCACTATATATATATGTATAAATATCTGTGTGTATATATATATCTCTCTGTAATTCTTTGTTCTTTCAAAAAATCCCACATGCAATGGTTTACGATAACATAAACCATACCAATTTCCTTCAAAAGTCTATGCAACGTACTGACAGGTTTCAAAGCCAAAGGCTGAAGCCCAGCCCCAGACATTACTTAAAACAAAGCCACAAGATCTCCAAGCCTCGATCTGGCACGTTCCACCAGAAAGGTGATGATTTAAATCCACTAAATTTCACACAGAGTAAGTGAACTGCTGGAACTTGGTCTTTAACCAATGCTTGGAGCAGACATCAAATTGCAGGGTCGGAGATGAGAAAGGTTCATCCAGAGGACACTGCAACAGGTCTGAGCCCAAATAGGTATAAACAACCAAAGCAAGCAGCACAGCTGCCTCATTATTATACTCAGATGGCCAGAAACTATTTTATGTCTTGATGATGCTGTGTAAGAGGGGTGGGAAAAGCAGTTCTCTACTATTATCTGGAGATTTTAAAGGCGAACACATCTTTATTTTTTCTTTCCTTCAAACTTCTTAAAGAAAAATCAAATTAGGATCCTGCTGATTGTGAGTTTATGTTAATTCTTGTTTCACTTGAATCAGAATCAGCTGGATTTATTTTTGTAACCATTGGAGCCTTTAAGACATTTTATATGTCTCTTGCTCTAAGATATCACATGAGAGCCACGAGCAATTGATGTGCATAGGCATCTGAAGGACCGGAGAAGATGCTCCTTCAGTCTCACGCGGTTGGAGTGCTGTGCTCGGAGTCAAGCGCTTGCACCCACTGGCAAAAACACTGCCGAGTCAGGAAGTACAGAGACACCACTCCTCACCTTCTGCTTTCATGCAAGTTATCTAAAAAACCCACCAAGCAAGGCTCCAAAGGGAAAAGCAGGTTCAAACCATGGATCCTGGAGCCTGAAGGGTCCCAGAGCCCTGCTGTCTTACAAGCTTGTTACTGTGTCAGTGGGGGATTTCCCATCGATTTCCACAAGGGACACGAAGGATCTAGAAATCACCACATCCCAGGGCAAGACCCACTGCTACTGAAGCCATTCCTTGGATTACAAGTCTTTGCACCAGATGTCAGAAACACCATAATGGGTGATAGCATCCAAATGTAAGAAGGTAACATTAACTGAGAAGTGGGTTAAATAATAATATTTCTAGATTGCATTTAAGATTTCAAACAAGCATCAAGGTACGCGTTTTACCAATGATCCAGATATCTAGCATTATCACTTGTGTAAGGCATAATATGTCCATAATTTAAATCATAGTTCTTGAAAAAAAATGATCACCACTGGCAGTTAATATCCACTCATATAAGGTTTAGACCTGAAACAACATTCTTAATGGCTAATTTTAAATAGATTTTTTTTGAAAATGGATCTTAAGTTATGGGAGCCACTCCATATTCATAAAACTAAGTGGTTGCAGGATTTCACAATTTTCTTAAAATGTGTTTTGTAGCAGTCATTCACCAATCTTCATTTGCCATAAGGAAAGCTTATCACAGCTTTGTGAAACAATGTTTGCCTACAAGTTTCGAGCACAAATTTCTGTTTAACTGCATAAAGTGTGACCAGCCCCAAGGAATTTGCCTGCAAAGAGGACAATCAAGATCAGTCCCACTTCCTCGGAAACTAGCTGGAGCTTTACTCTTCATTTTGATGAGACATAACAAGACCCACACTCAAAGCAACGTACTTAGTTCCCAATATATACTAGTTTTCACTAAATCAAATAACAAAACATATATCCCTGACAAAAAATGGCAATTCATAATCAGTCAAGAGTAACTGTCAGATTTCACTAGATTATCTATAAATTTCATTATAATTCTACACTTATTTGGGGTCAACTTCCACAAATTATGATTAAGCCATCAAAATCTAGTTAACTCCAAGAAATTGATTTTACTACCACATATGGATGAGTCCTTAATACAAATCTTTATTTCTGTTAATATCACTGCTTGCCTCCACATTAGAGCTTCTGCTGTCTCCTTGCAGTTGAGGCAATAGAAGCCTTGAGATATTTTATTTTTTTTTCCCCAACAGGAGAACATGACATAAAAATAGCTTGATCAGGTCCTACTTACTTTCAGAAAGTATCCAAAATGAGTGATTAGAAGCTGAGCGTGGTTTGCCAGATTATCTAAGTATTTTATGTTTAAACAAAGTTGGTGGATTTCCTTACATTAACAACTTAATGCAAATTAATGAGGCACTCTTAAACAACAGTCAATGCAATACGCTTCTTTTGCTTAATTGCATATAATCTTAGTTTAGTTCTATATAATACTAGCTGCAAACAATTAAACACAATGGTAAGCAGTTCATCAAACCTAAGGAAGTTCCATGCCAAGAACTCTGACCTCTTCCCCCTCAGGTTACAGGTTTAAGATCAGAATTATACTGAATCATATCCCTACTTGTAGCCCCATTAATTTTCCCTCCTTTAGTTCTTACACAAAAATTGATGAAGAAGCCTAACACAGAGATTTTTATCAAGCAGTAAGAACAGATCCATCACCTGGTATAAATCCTCGTGTTTCCCTGAAGTCAATGAAGTTGTATTAATTTACTTTAGCCAAGGTCTGGGCCATTGCTTTTATCTATTCAAAGCTACAAGAACCAGATAAAAATCACTCACATTTGCTCTTTTTTTTTTTTTTTCCACCAAAACAAGCTCAGCACATCAAATACCTGTTTGATCTTGAAGAGATTTTACATAGTTTATTGGCATAATAATTTGATACTATTGAAAACACTGGTTGAATATAAGCTTTTATTTTTTCCATTCTATTTCACCTATGCTACACAAGTGCATTGTATGTACTTACAGATCTATAAATTATTAAAATCTAAGCGGGCTGTGGGGAAAATTGTCTCAACTGATCATTAGCCATACCTCACCTGTCTAGACATATTTGCATAGCATTTATTCCCTTCTTTAAAAGGGGCCATAAATTATAGGAACCACAGGCGCCAAATGAGGATGGAATAGAAGCTTCTTTCTTAAGTCAGGCACATAAGTCCTAGCAAGAGCCACTAGCTCAAAATCATTTAAGTACTTTCACAAGCTTCTCACAACCTCTTGTCTCATCCCATCTAGAACACATTTCATTTCCACAGACACCCATCTTTCATCTACAAATGACATTGATTCCCACAAACATCTTTGGAGTTAAAGATTAGGAGGTTTGAAGGAAGGCTTTTAGAAGGTAAGGAATGGTTGGCAAACACCAAGAGAATGTAAAAATAAATCCCCCAGCCTTTGTTTTTCAAGGATCTTTCTCCAGAGAAGCCATTTTACTCAAGCAGACTTAATGTTGTGAAAATACCACCTTTCACAGGGGGTACAGAGCAAACAGGAGAGTAGCCTGAAAATGAATATACAAAGCATACCCAGAAATGCTTCCTCTCTCACACAGAATAACTAATTTCACTGATTATTTAAGGAATTTAAAAACATGCTTACAACTCCCCAAAGCAGGTCATCTAAAGCAACAGCTCAGGGTCTTAGCGGTCAAGTAAAATAGTTCTTGAGGTCATTTTCCTCCACTGCAGAATCCACTCCCATCACAGCTACCAAAAAGAACCTCCTAGAGCAGATTACGTGGTTTACAGCCTCTCTGCAAAAGCTAATTCACTGCAGCTGAGGCCAGCACCACCCTCCTCCACCTGGGCACCCCGGCAACAATTTTGGTGATAACTGACACCTGTGGTAGGTGTTTAGGTCAAGGAGAAGGTTACCCTTCCCTGTGCCAGTGATTTAGCCCCGGTCTGCACGCATCTCATCACAGCCTTAACACACACAACTGTTCCAATGAAAGCAGCCTGTTCCTTATTAGCAATTTCACAGAGTCCGAAAATAATGATGTGACAACAAACTCAACAAAATTTGCTCTAGGGCACAACAAGAAATAGACAAGATTTCCATATTTTTGGAGGACAATTTACTGTACTTGAAAGAGATAAATTCTTTCTGTTTATATTAACCGCCTCACTATTTGGTCCAATTATTCCTACTACTTCAGCAATCATGTTATGCTTGTTCAAGAAGAAAGAAATAACAACAGCTTATCTTGTTGAGAGCAAAGAACAAACAGTAAAAAATCAGTGGATGCACTTAAGCACTACAGTTGTTGCTATTGTGCTAAAGAGATGATTCATGTTCTCATAGCAACTAGGGTGAAAGAAAAATGCTCTTCTGAAAAGGATTCTGTTGTAGTGGTTAAAGAACTCTTGAATAATCAAGCCAAATGGAGAGGGGAAAAAACACTTCCCTATAAAATTATGTGCACTAAACTCAAGGACATGTTGATCTTTCTATTATATCAATCCCATACGTATCTCAATAATTTGTCACTGTTGCGGGGTATTAAGCGAGGACTGAAAAGGACAGCATCAAATATCAGAAAGCAGTTTAAATAAGGTGAATCTTCCAGCCAACAGCTGTGGTAACCAAATGTTTATCGAGGCTTGCTACAGGAGCAATCGCTATCATATATTCAAACGCAAATGCTCTTCAGTCAAAATCATTCAAATGGTTAGCACCAGCTCTTTACAAACTGCCCCATACATTTTGTATTCACATGGCTAACTGGCCACAAACAGCAAGCACCAAATCTTTTCTGGCATTGCTGTCACGCTGTGCTCCTGTGTCACTTCGCTCTCACTGGATGCACATCACAGTCACAGCACATCACAGGGAGCTGGCAGGAGTGACAGAGAAGTTCGAGTGGACCGCAGTCACGTTAAGCTGACTTCATGGTTTCAGTGCACTGTGATCTTGTCCTCACCCATTGAGGTTCACACTGTTATCACAGTCAAAATAGATCACAGTTTGCTAGCACATCACTGTCATGTTTTATTCATGCTGAATATGCTTTATTTCACCCCCCTCCCCCCATCCATTCATGGCAAAATGGCTTTCACAAAGCACTTGGTAAGTTGCTGCAGGCATGGAGGGCAAGCTTGTCCTTGACCTGTGTTTTAACACTCTCCTTTGCGGCAAGCTTAGTTTCAAATAATGGCCAGGTTGTGGAATTAGGAATCAATATCCAGGAGCACTGGCAAGAGAGAGAGGGTTTCATTTCCTGATACATGTCAGCAAGTTAGACCTAGGCCAGGTAGCATCAGTTACCAGCACTACCTTCTGAGGCTGCTCCTAGAATGAACTTCCTGAGGAGGGATAAATGCATTTGCAATCAGCTTCACTTCCCCGGCGTTATTCTCCTTTCCTCTCTCCCTGACTTCCTCTCCATCATCGTCCTGCTCTCCACTCACTTTTTTTCCCCTTTTTATTTAAAGGAGCCTCAGCTGTCACCGATCCCCTGTGCCAGAGCTGTGTGCAGCTGGCACCACACAGGATCCCTGCTTCTGGCAGGACCGGCTCAGCCTAGCAGGCTGGAGGCTGTTTGGATGACAAAAAGCCACAGTGGCCAGAGGAAAACTTCCTAAGTCTCTGGAACCCTGAGCTGGGCAAAGAATTATGGTAAAAATTAGCAGAATCCCACTCAAACGAGAGGATCCCGAAAATATGCGTTTGAATTTTACCAAGGTATGCTCCACGTTATCCCTGCAAGGAAGTATTCTGCTCGTCGCCAACAGCTGGCTGCAAGATGGGCTGCAGCCTTTAATGTTTATTTCTTCTGCAAATTTGTGTTGCAACTCTGTAGCCACAGAGAGTTCTGTGAGGGACCTTTAATTAATAGTTTCAACCATGTAACACTCACAAGTATCTGACATGCTAGTAACTAGTATTTTGAAACTTAAAGCCATATTGGTAAATTCACTTACAAGTTTTCTCAGCAAGCTTTGAGGGCTTTAACACAGGGAAGTGGGGTGGTAGCAAGATATCTATCAAGAGATTATTACACTGTTTCCTTAAGCTTATTCAAAGCTTCTTAAGAACTTTTTGGAATGCCCTATGGTTTCACCATCCTCTCTCTACATCAGCTGGGATTTTGGCAGAGAAGCACAGCTGGGTATCCAAGAGTACCAGAAGATGCTGGATTGACTCAGACACTACGCCCATCAGAATAAAGTCACTGTGACTGCTGCAAAGTCCTGCTGGCAAAACACAACTGCAAGCTCAGCACCCAGCTCCAAAGCTTCTGGTGGGTGTGCTACAGCGATCTCCTCTGGATGTAATCATTTCTGTGGCTGTTCACTAATCATTTTTAAGGTAACGACTCAAGCATTTGCCTTATCCAGAGCTTTCAAGGTACCCAGAGATGTATCTAAACCGACATGCAAATTAAAGCACTGCCTAGTTAGGCAAATAGCTTTGAATTTCATTAAGGCTATTATATTGTTTTCAAATAGCTGCAAAATAGGGTGGGGTTTTTTGGGTCTTTTTGGGTTTTTTTTTGGTTTGTTTTTTTTTTTTTTTTACAATAAAGAAAAGTTCCCCTCCTCTGTTTTAGAGTCATGCTGAAAAAACTAAAGTAGCTTTCTGTGGAGCAGGTATTCACCACCCCAAGATTAATCCTTGCCTTCCATCCAGCAGCTTAGTCCCTCTTTTAGCTTCCTTATGCTAGTTAACACCCCAGCAGGTGGGAAACTTTACTTCCAAATTGCGTGGAGGCTGTGCCGGTTGCAGTGCAGCCCGTGCAGAGGTGGGCAGTGCTCCTGTCATGAACTTTCTTCCACTCCTACAATGTCTGGGAGCTCGTATCCATTTGGAGCGCTCAAAGCACTTTTCCCCATACACAAGCAGTTCAGAAATAGGCCAAAATGTCGTCTAGCTAATTTTGGTTTCCAGAAAAGTTAAGCTGCATGCATATGGCTCTATTATGATTAAATGATGCAGATCTAAGTACTCTGAGTTTACAAAAAGAAAATGGTTATGAAGTGACTGTTTTCACTAGCTCTCTTTGTGTGCTTAGAACATAATTAACTGGAGGACAGGCTTGCCCTGGCACAAGTCAAAAACGATTTAAACACAGATCTTTCAAATTAAATGTTTGAGAGCCTGCTTGAGGGTTTTATGGATTTCAGGAGGGCAGATTCACATGGCAGAGTATGCCGGGAAGTATGGGAACACCACAAGAAATGCCCATTTCTTGCAGTACCTCTCTCACTTGCCCATTCCTGAAGCATCGCAGCCGATGATTCACGAGTCCGAGGGTGTTCTGCAGCGCAATTTACAGTCAGTGTCGGTGTCACTTCTCAAGGCAGTAAAGAGCAACTTTAATACACCATAGTTTGGTCCAAAGGAAAAAAATAATCTCCAGTAACACCAAGCTGGCTTGCTGGACTCTTTCAGCCTGCTTGTTCCTCTTCGATGTCAGGTAGGTGGCCCCGTGCAGATCACTGCCGTATTCCCAGTCCACTTCAGCTCCAAGAGCTTTGCTGCCCCAGCTCACTGTGCTGTGGTGACTAGGGGTTTGCAACCCCCCCAGCACCCCCCTGTGACAGCCTGGCTTGATCTTGAAGGATACGTTACCCTGCGAGAGGGTTCACTCTAGGAAACCAGAGGCATTTGGATGTTGTATGTAATGGACCCCGGCATGGAACGGAGCTCCATCTTTTTCCTTCGTCACAGCAAGATGATGGAACTTAAATTTGCTTGGACCCATTTTTTTCCACTGCCAACAGCACAGTACTTTTTAAACCAGCAACAATTTTCTTGCATGTGCCGCACTGCAGTTTAAAGCAGGTTTCTAAGGAACTTTTGTCTGTGTCAACATCAGCATATTACAGTGCCTGCCATCATCCATGTCAAACTAAGCCAAGGGAGACATTCTTCCTGGAGACTCCTGTGTTCAAGGGGTTTCTCATGTCTAGTTGAATTTAGTGAGGACCAGCATAAATTATCCTGGATGGCTTCTAGGGGCAGAAAATGCTCTTGAAAGCAGTGGCCCTTTTTGCCTAGAAGATGAATTCTCAAACGCCCATTTTGGACACAAATCAGATCTACTGCCATGGTGGCACCACTAGAAAAGCAAAAGCTGAAGCTTGCCAGCAAACATGCCCTGTACCTTTTCATATTTCTTTCTTTCTTTCTTTGAGTGTGCTAGGTTATTAATGTTGTGGTAGGGATATGATCCAAGTCAAGGTGAATAAGGGTTACTGCTGCTGAAACAAGTGGTTCCCAGGCCTCCAACACGTTCACACCACTACCTTTGTGCACAGTAAAAAAAAAAAAAAATAAATAAAATTAAAAATTCCACAATTAGATCTCAACCACATCAGTCCCCTGATACATCACACTACTCAGCCACATGAACACTAGTGTCTGCCCCAAGGGGGAAGCAGAAATGTGTTGCTGGGGGCAGGAATGGTTTTATTCCTCAAAAGGTGCAGATGGTGGTGTAAAAAAAAAATAAAGCTTTGGCTTGTACACAGCAGACCTTTCTGGTAGACACTACTGGAAGGACACATCATGCCTTACAAAGGTTAATTTCTCCAGGAATCCACCTCTGCCCCCTCTTTCCTCCAGAACAACATTGAATTCATTGCTAAAACGCCTTTGGCAGAAAGGAGTTACGTTTCTGCTTGGCTGCCCCAGATCAGATCTTGAGCGGCATGGATTGCATGGGCTCCAATTGGGAAACGCAGCCATCTTCTGCTTTAGCCAGATAGATCCAGACCTGGAGGTCTGCTGCAGCTGTGTCGACAATTCAGCAAGTGGCAGTGCCAGAAATTAAATACAATATTGCTCTTTTTGGCTGCCAAAGTAGCTCTAAGGAACCATTTACACTGAGTACTGCAGAGTCCAAAATGTGGGAGGTATTGCCCAGAATGCAAGTGAAAATGTGACTTGAGAACTGCACGTTGGCAACCAGCCCTCCCGCTGCAAACAAAAAGGGCCAAGACCGTTCCTAGTATGAACCCACTAGTAACTTCCCACTGGTGTCAGCAAAATCTGAAACAAAAAAATCACCACAACTGTGATCCAGAAGCTGTATGTCTATAATCAGATCTGCTGTCCTCCTCGGAGCTGCGGGCTGACTAAAATTCACATTAAGTGGTCTTTTGGAAAGCCACCCATCTCTTATAAATGGGGTACCATCAGCTGTGGGTTTGAGCCACAATATGAAAAATAGTGAGCCCGTTCCTCATCTGTTTTATCACAAGTTCCTCTTAGCCCAACGCATGGATTGAAGGAAAGGTTCCCACAAAATGTGATTTAGTTTTTGGTCAGACCCCTTCGGAGTCCGTTCAGTTTCTATTCATCTTCTCTTTCACATGGTTTTCACTTGGACCACTTCAATCTTTAAGGATGGTTTGCATACTGTAAGAAATATATATCTTACAAAAGCAGACTGCTCTTTTCTCCAGGCACTGCTGTTCTTTTGGGCATCAGATTTGCACTGTTTCTCACAGTTGTTTCTATTCCTCTGCAAGTTATCCTTTAACAGAAGTATTATTCCAAAATGCATTGCTCGCAAGTCCAGTAGAAGTATCTGGTGGGTACAATACCCACCATGGCATCTCAAGCCACTTGCATGAAGTATGAAAATATCCAGAAGCCTCGCTCAGGGGGAATGCATAATTAAATTTTCTATTGCTGAGAAAACAGCACTGCCTTGCTCTGTCACACTTTCAAAAAAAGTAAGAGGGAAGAACATAAAACTCATTTTTGCTTCTATTTCCTAAAGGATAAAAATAGTTTCTACCAGATATACTTGGAGAACTGGAGAAGGAGTACTTCTCAGGAAAAAGCTATCTGGCACATTTACTGCTGGGCATCCAGAACAGAGTTACCTTGGTAAAAACGCTCCGTTGTATTGCTGTTTGCTAAACAAGCAGAAAGTTTGTTCTGTTCACCTTTGTGTGCCATTCATAAGTGAGCTGCTTAAACAACTCCATTCCAAGCTGTCTCCCTGCCTAATAAGTTCTTTTATTGACAGCTTGCCAGCAACAGCCCTAAAGTCAGCCTGAGAACATAAATACAGCCTCTTGAGCTTGCTTCAGTGTGTTAGAGGACGCTTTCAGTACTGTCGACAAAGCTTTAATGGTGTGAACTCGGAGCTTGAGTACTACTGAGCACTCCAGCGATCAACACCCACAGAACATTTCAGAGAGTTTCATTCCAAAAGTATTTTAGGAACCCTTGAAATCAGAGGCTTTCTCTCTGCTCTGCAAAAGCTCATTTTGGAAAACAATTTAGACCATTTTTAGCTGCAGAAAATGTTGAGATAACCCCGCTTGCGGTGTCATTCTCCTGTTGCCTTCATTTCCACAATGTCACCCTTTCAAGTCACCCTCCTTTGCTGTCCAGAGGGTCTCGCCTTTCCCAAACACCTCCGAATTGCCATTAACATTTATTAAAAGCAACTTTTCCTGTTCCAGCTCTGTCCTGAGTGGCTCGAGAGATGGAACATGTCTCAGCGGCCTCACTGCCTGCCGGGTGTTGTTATCCTTTGATTAAACCTAGAGAAGGCTCAAGGCTGCTCCAGCTCACCCCGTGACACACAAACCATGCCGGCTCGGGGCAGCTCTTGGACAGCTGGTCTTTGACCTCCCCCGTGCTCTTGAACGTGGCTCGTTAAAACCCCTGGGTCATAGCTGGGAGTTCAGAACTTCTCTACCTCATTCTTTTTTTTTTCCGCATCATATAGAGCAATAAACTGTTTTGGAAAATTAGTGCCTTGTGTCCCATTCTCGCTTTAAAGTGCCTGTCATCTTCTCTTCCCTGAGCTCCAAGCCAACGCGCTGCAGCACGCAGCCAGCACACAGCCCCCGCGCACTCCCCGTCCCCATCCCAGTTTGCACAAACTCGGGGCTTTAGGGCTGGCCTGCATCCAAAAGTTGTGCTGGTTTAACAGCTTTTACATTGATCCAAAGCAGCTCAAAAGCCCGTGCCGAGGAAAGGCTACTGGTTTGCAACCATCTTAGACAAAAATTAGACAATTACCGGTTGATGCAGCTGTTATGGTAACTTCCCGATTTAAACTAATTTGATGTAAGCTGGTTATAAACCAATTTAAGTGTGTCCAATCAGAGACACCCTGCTTTAGCTAAATGGATTTTGCAGCTGAACTGATGCTACTATTGTGCGTGGACAAGCCCCCAGGCCTGCGCAGCCTGTTTCTCCATTGCTTCTGTCTGCTCTCATTTACACCAGGACTGCAAACGTTACCAGCTCCTGGCAGTACAGCTGAATGCCCACGCAGAACAAGCGGAATGTTAGTAGAAACCCAGAATTTTTTCATTTTTCTGTTCCCAAAGAAGGAAAACATTAGTATTTTATCACGCAGGGTATAACTCTTACTGACTAGCCTCCTACGGATGGCAGTCAAGCGTAAGAACCATTACAGGAATGAAAATACAGAGTCTCACATTTCAGTGGCAAAGGATCGTCATCTCCAACCACACAGCCCAGCACAGATCTGGACGAATTCTAAGGAAACGGAGGTGTTACCCTTGGGTGAAGCCAGTGAAAATGAGCAGAATTCAGTGTGGTGTCTGCAAGCATTCCTGGGGAGCAGAAGAGCGATTCCCTGGCCCCACGGCAGCGCACAGGCACTGCAAGAAAAGGGAGAGCAGAGAAGCTGGTGCACAGATACCTTGCCACGACTTTCACTTGCTCTCCATTTCATACTGAATATTTTGGCTTTGTGTAAATTAATACGGGGTGTCCCTGTGTGCTGCTGCTCTGCTCTCAGCTACTCACTCAGCTTCAGTAAGACTGTCCTGGAGTCCCACTGGAGCATGATGCTCCTCCCAGCTCATCAGTCTTCTTTATGATCTTACTTTTCATAACTGTGGCATCTCCCCAGGCCACATTTCCTCCCAACCCATGCAGCCTGGCACATTGGTTCTGTATTAACCATGTTCCCTTGTAAAAACCTGCTTCAATGAATACAAACAGGTTTGTTCTGCAAGTAAAGACCCAGATGATAACACCCTGCCCTTCCCACCCACTGAGTTACCAACAATCCAATCCAATATATGAAATTCAGACAAGGTTGAAATGAACACAACAGCTTGTCCTTAAAAATATTTCACTTTCTGTAAAAATGTGGGGATACCCCAATATTTTTATTCTCTTTGAACAGTGTTCTGAATTGGATTTTTAAAGCTTTGCCATAAAAAAACAAAGCCATTTTTATCAGAACATTCTAGGAATTTCCTCATCCAAGTTCTACATGGTTGAAAAGGCAGTCCTCATCCAAACCCAAACATTTTGCAAAAATATTTCAACCAGCTTAAACGGTAATGCAGTTTTATAGTGCACAGATACAGGTCCAACATAATGATATATTAGTATCTTGAGCTATCGCTGGTCTGTGATATTATGAACTCTTAAAAGCTTGTAGCATTTCAATAAGAAGTGAGGCCCAATTCAAAGTAAAGAGAAAACCCTTAAGCTCAGAGTAGACATATATAAGCTGACAGGCTGACTATATTATCTAAACTGCTGTTTTATAGCCGTATTATGCACTCAATCTAAAAAAAAAAAAAAATAAGTAACATTAAAAAATGTATAAAGATAAGGCACTAGTGAGGGGTGGAGTTGTGTTTTTTTCATTAGATACATTCTTTGATTCCCCTGCCTAAAATGCTGCAGTCAGCGGTAGCTTAATTCTAAGTTATAATTAGGGTTATGCATTAAACCAGGACTCTTGAGCATGTCTAACCTAAAGAACTTCAACGCATAAATGAAAAACAGACCTGTGGCTGGCTGACTTGGCATCAACCAGGATACCAATGTATAGTAACAGAATAAATTTAAAATGAAAATTAAATGTGGTCATTATAGCTTAAATTGATGTCATATTTGCCAACTGTTTATGGAAGGAAAATTTAAAGATAAGCGTGATTCTGGAGGAGGCAGTGTGCCCTGAACACAGCAGCTTGCCTTGACTTGGGGTGCATTTTAAAATAATTTAACACTAATTTTACAGTCTACAAAACCGATGTCAACGATTTTTTTAAGATTAGTTTTCCCCAAACTGCACATGGTTATTAAATGCACAACTGCATGGTACATTTTAGCTAACGAAAGACTCTCATGGCTGTGTAACAGCACTGGTTATTAGCACCAGCAAGTCGAAGAGTGAAACAAAATTCAGATCTCCAAGAGACTCAAAAGCCTTACAAAATTAAGTGAAGATACCTTAATTGGTAGGATATTACTGTGCTTTCTACTTACTGTATTTTGTATCTCTGGCATAAAAAGCGGAAAGCCTTGTATCTTTAAGGACAATTTCCTACAAAAAGTGAACAGGACAGTGAACTGTGGAGAGTAACTTTTCCAATTTTCTGCATTTCAACAAATTGGTGTAAAAGGCTTTATTTTTGGATGGTACTAAGCCCTTTTGGGGTATGACATTGTTTTAGCAACAGTATGCATTTTACAAGCGTGCAGCTTAATCTCATGCAAATCAAGTATTAAAGTATGTAATTGCCATGCTAATAAATCCAGAATCACAGAAGGGCAAAACTGGATGTAAGCAGTGGTTGAGCATAACTTGCATGTGCCTTGCCACTTGGAGATATACCTTTACATACCAGCTGCCTCTCTGGAGATTGGGAAGTATGGCCCCAGCCTCGATTTTCTCTGTCCGTGGCAAGGGAAGCAGCAGTAAATAAGGCTGCTAGCACCGACAGCAGCAATAAGAAGGCAGCCCCTCCACTGACCTCGGCGTTACAACTCCTGTATCAGGTTCAGCACATTCCTCCATGTGTTTAAAGCTCCGGGAAGAAGTGTGAGCTTCTATGTGTCTGTGCAAACTAGGCCCAACACAACAATGGAATCACTAGAAAAGGTGGAGGCTTCCCTTTTGTGGTTTTTTTTTTTTCTTTTGTTTTCTTTTCTTTTCTTTATATTTGCTCAGTGAAGTAACGAGGTGCTGAGCTCTCAGGCAGTAGCTCAACCATTTGTATACAGCACATTCAAATATATAACCTAATGTTTAACCATGTGCTTAATTTTAAGCAAAAGAAGACCCTTTGAAGTCAGACCATAACAAGACACGCACCTAATGTTAAAACACCTATTTAAGTGTTTTACTGGATTGGAGCCAGAATGCCTCACTTGCAGGATCCAGCCTTCAATACGTAGGTTTAGAACTTAATTTACAGACCTGATCTTAAGGAATAAGGTTGTGCAAAACTGAAAAAACTTGCTTTGTTATCACATCCATTACCCTTCTGAGTCCCTTGGGAACACATACCCTGCAATAGGCCCTGTGGACATGCCTTTATACATGGCTGTTGCAACCACACTGAAAAGTTGGCCAGACTTCAAAGAGCAAAAACTTGATTTTATGTGTGTATACATATGCACATGTGTGTGTGCACCTATACATGTGTGTGTGTGTGTGTGTGTGTGTACATATGCACGTCATGCATGCATGTGTGCATGCATATGTATCAGCTTAAGAGGCAATGAATTAGAGTTAAACATTTGTTTTTGTAAGGCGTATTGATTACATCAGGGATGTTTCCTAAATAATTAAATGTTTGCTTTGATCTTTGATTGTAGGCTTGGGTTTACGACAGTTAATGTATCTTTGAATGATTCCATCCTACACTTACCTATTATACAGCCTCACACAGGGTCATTGGCGTTCATCTGACAAGAAAATGAGTGAATTCAGGAAGCAAAACTAACACGAAACTATTCAGCCAAGGAGAGGAGGCGGGATTCAGTTTCCTGCCAGTTAAAATCTCTGAATTGAATCACCGTGAGGTCAAACCATCATCAGTGCTGACACCAGGGACGCTACCTGAGCCGGCAGCCGGGGAGCAGGGGAAGCGTGCCAGCCCTCCCGCAGCCTTCGGTGCCCCTGCAAGCATCGCACTGGACCAGGGCAGCCCCCCACAGCCAAACCTGCCTGCCCGCCTCCCTCTCCCTCAACAAATATTCAAGCAAAAGAATACTGAACGGGATCCTCACGTAAAACAACTCCCTTCCTTAACACGGCCTTTTTTTCCGATACAATTGCTAGTTAAGGAGATAGAAGAGGTTAATCATCTACCCAACTGACTGCAAGCAGCCTAACAAATAAGCAGAGATCAGCCCAGAGGCCCTCAGCGCATGTAAATCAGCATCATTTCATCAGGCTGGGAACTTACACCATCATGCACTCGCTCAGGATCTAAAACCGAAATCTGTAAATGAAAATGATGCTAATTACAGTTCACCACCGAGCAACACTGCCTTAATTTTAAAGAAATGAAGGAAACGGGCTTGCTACATGACAGTCGATATCATATTGCCATACAACTAACTTAAAGTTGTATAAGTTAGATTATAACTTTTGAAGAAGCAATTATGATTTTATTGCACCCACTCTGCTGATGATTAATGCAGAGAGCCTAGGGGGAAATGCATCCTATCATTTGCTAACATGCACTATAATTATGCATACCTCTCCAGGTACTGTAATTTAGGACTTAAAAAGCAACATTCTGAACAAGGACTGCTGCACTTGTAAAACATTACAGATGTGTTATCATATAAATGAGGTAGCTTTGACATGATAGTGTCCTAATAAATCCTCAGCTAAGATTTGGAGACAAGATATGTCAAAAGCAAAATCCAAACTGTCTCTTAATCTTCTACATAAACTGTTTATTTTTTCTGAGCCCTACAATAATACATGTGTCAAGAAGGCTTTGATGGTTTCTAGATTAAAGTACAGTTGGGTTGGATTTTTTTTTTTCCCCTTTACAGGTCATCTTGAGAATGCTCATTTTAGTTAAATTAACTCAGCTATTTGCATGTTTTAAATGTGAAGGAAAATAAAACTGTTTTCCCCAAATTGGGAAGTCGTGAGATGAACTTCATAAATAACAAACTTATTTCACTCCATTTCAGTGAAAGTTTTAAAATAGCTAATGCTGAATGATCTTCTGTCAGCTGGAGACTTTCACTTCAAACCATTTGCAACTAATCCGGAAGAAAAAAAAAAGGCAAAACCCACCCCACTTTGTACTCACTGAGATGAATTTATGCCCTCTCCCCAACTTGTGCTCATTCTGTTTATCTTTTATCCATATCACAGTACTGACCTGACATCTCAACCAAGACTGGGGCCCCATTCTGCTTCACAAGGTACTGGAAAAGGAGTTTCCATCCCCCTGCACAGCTTAGTTCACAGCCCGATCCGTCAGAACAGAGAAGTTTGGGAAGGGGAATAGTAGAAAAGCCACAACACGGCAGGCTCGTTCGCAGGTTAGAAGCTGGGCATAAAACCTCTGTTTCTCAGTGCAGTCTGTATTCAGTCGTGATGCTTCGCAATGTTCCTGATGCTGCCCAGTTATATGTCCCTCATCACTAGCAAAAATTTCACTTTCCTTTTTAAAACACACCATACAGAATAGCTCGCACACATACACGTGGCTCACAAAACTGTTCTGGGCTGCTCCTGGAATAAAATAGGATGGTCCTTTGGGGCATTTAGTGGAGCATTTCTAAAAGCCAGCTTGGTAAGTATTAGGGAAGGAAGAAAGAAAAGAAAAAGAAAAAAAAAAAGCCGAAGTAAACAGGAAAGGCAGGATTTTGCACAATAACGTGTGAACAGCAGTTGCATGTTATACCAGCATCTGCTCTAATTATGCTATGTGAGTGGTTCAACTGCATTTTGTGGTTGACTGTGCTGAAAGCCTCCCATAAGTTGAGCTGGTAGAATTTGAGATTTATTGCTATTCAAAATCAACGGCTAAACTCAATATATATCTGTAGTTATTAATTCCAACTTGTATTGTCAGCCATAATTTTTCATCAATTTCATACCTTTTGCCAATAAACAACATAAATTTAAAAGCTTTTTAACAATGTGAACAGGGAAAAAAAACATCCCAGGGAGTTCTTTTATTTGCTATACTACAAACACCCTAGTTCCCTAAAGCAGATCATTTTCAGGTGCATCGCAACAAAATTATTTTCTAGACCTTGAAAGAAACATTCATATTTTTTGTTCCATGAATATTACCTAACTTCTTGCTTCCAGTTCTGATTTTTGAGCCAGCAAACAAAAATTCTTCATTGTATTCTCCCACTTGCCTGGAAAACCAAGGTAAAGCAGGGAAGGGTATATTATTTTTATTGCCATTTTCTGCAAACATTTTGTTAATTGTTTGCTATTTGCCTAATCTTGCCTGATGTGAAAACAGGCAGATAAAGACCCTTTCCGTGACTGTTAGAATCACTATTCTTGCAATTGCTCTGGTTGCCAGTAATGTCTTTGTAGAAGTAAAGCACATCCAGCTGTCTGAGGTGCTTGTAAAAAAAATGGATTTGTCTTCTGTCCTCAACTTTTAAAAGTAAGCTGAGTATACACCCAATATTCTCATATATTTCAGACCCAGATATTTCTCATAACACCTGGTAATAGGTTCTGAAAATGATTGAGGCTCATTTTTTTTCCAGAAATGCAGCAATCCCTTCGCTTTGTGATCTCCTCCGTCTCAGGCAGAAATTAAAGCCAGCCTCAGTTTTCTCACAGTCACATTAAAAACTGCATTAACATTTTGTAGGACTCTTAAAATATCCTGCCTTGCAGAAATCGATACACTGTTTTGCATTGATAAAATAGACCTGTTTTACAAAGAAACTTCTCAGGAGATTTTTATAATCCTGATCATTTCAATTTTTCTCTCTAATTACTTCCTACTTGATGTCACTCAGAAGATAGTGGTCCTCAGTTTCCTTCAGGCAGAAAAAGGATTTGTAAACGTTTTGTTAACAGTAATGCTGCTCATTTCTTGTGTGAGGGGAAAGACTGACCCCAGACCTTCACAACTGTGCACTGTGTCAGAAAAAGAAGAAAAAGCCAAAGATTAAAAAAAACTTGTAAAGGTGTCAAAGACCTTTAATTGCTCTGGAGAGGCATTCTGGCTCTTGGGAAGTACACCTTGCCAGCAGTCTCCTCACCCCCATGCCCGTGTTGCGCTGGGTCCCATCAGGTGAGCCCCCACGCCAAACCACTGCCGGGCAAATGCAAGCCTTTTGCAGCAACATCCCTCTCAACACTAAAATCCCAGAGGCATTGATTGTGCCCTGCAGAAGATGATAGCAGAGAAATAATTAATACTTTTGCTCGGGTCAGCACAGTCTCTAGAGGTTAGGACAAAATCAACAGGAATGTGGAACAGGGAAGAGTGCGCTTGAGCTGGGTCTCCAGCAGCTGGCTGCTTGCACCAAATCATTTGATTGAAACAGTTTCCTCAGCACAAGCTGAATCCTTTCAGAGCTATTTACCAACAAGCCCCAAACTGAGAGATTCAGCTGTTGCAATGGTTGACCTTAGATACGCTCTACATTTACTCCTTTACCGCAGGAAGACCCTCCAATTCCAGACCATGACCAACAGAGAAAACGAGATGGCCAAATACTTCATAAGCTACCTCTTTTTTGATTATTATTTGGAACAAATATGCAAATTACAGACTTGAGCGTAGAAGTAAATGTTCTCATCCTGCAAAGCATGCACTAAAATATGTGCACGCGCCATCACAAGATTTGCTGCTTCACAAATATGGCTGAACTTGTTTCCATAATGGTTTGTGTTTGTTCTTTTCCCTGTTCACATTTAGTTGATGTAAATTGTAGGTTTCGTGTGCTCTGAAATGATGTTCACTTCATCAGCATTTCTACACTATTTTATCAGTATGTAAAGATCCAGCATCCTCACCCCTAAAGCTCTTCTCCACATTTTTTACCTCAGATTCTTTATGCTTTGTGCAATACTCTTCCAGTGACTTCCTTCTCTGACTCATCCCCACCAACTAGCGCAGCAATTTTGTGTGCCACTCAAGCAGGTTCTGCACATCTCTGGTGTTGCATCACTCCCTGTTGGATGATTTAACAGCACAGCACTGCAAGGTGACCAAGATCATCACAACAAGGAAAGAAAAGGACAAGTACGCAACCTTGTTTGCACTTACCATTTCTATCATCTTTTCAAGCTAAAGATGTGTATCTACCAATGTTTATGCATTTTAATAGAGCTCCACTCTAGCTACACTAAATAAAGGAAACACTGTCCTTGCTTTGTGAGTTAAAGAATAAACTAATTCTTGTATGCTGTAATGGCTTCCAGGGACTGCTGGCCGTCTGGGGGCACTTAAATTGGCCTCAACGACCTGCTGAGGATCAGTGAAGTGCAAAGTTGACCTGGCCACAATTGTGTTGAGTGCTTCTTGGCTATAATTCAATAGAAGACTATATCTCCTCTTAGTGCATGGGTCATATCCTCAAGACTGCTCCCATGATTGATACAGACATCTGTCAGCATATACTGCCGAAGTGCCTGACAGGAAAAGTCAATACTCACAATCATGAAATCACACAAAAGTAACAAAGTGAGGAAAACTTCTTTCTTGTGCAAGACTGTGAGATTTCACACCTCTGTTAGTCCTTCAGAACCATTTACAGGGATTTATCCAGGTGAAGCCATGAGCTTGATAAGAGGAGTGATGAAGATGTTTTTACACTGCCATCAGTGACAAAGCAGCTCTGTATCTACCTTGCTTGAAATTGGCCTTTGGAAGTCTCTGATAAAAAGAATGGAAAACTGGGAAATATTGATTAATGGTACCACAGGATGAGTGGGGGTTTAGTTCTGTTGTCTTTTTCCCCACTACAAATTTATTAGTCAATTCAAACACAGTATTCACATTAGATCTAAATGAAAGGTGCTGGGCAATCAGAAACAGTTTAAGCTTCCTATGGAGGTGCTCAATAATTTGTCACTGGTGACTTGTTCTATTTCCTCTGTACCTCCAACCCAAAAGTTTCAGTTTAAATGTCTCCTTTCACAGGGGAAGAGGAAAAAGTGCAGGGTGACAAGACAATTTTCCCACTTAGCAGACAGTAAAAAATAACCTACACTTTTATATGCTTTTAGTCAAGATGGGGTTCACTCATCGGTGTGGATGGCAAAGGGAGGGCTGGAATTCTGATCCATGGACTTCCCTTTGTTGAAGGGGAGCAGATTTTGTGTCAGTACTGTGTTGGACGGTACCCACAGAAAGCATCATCTGTGATTACTTGGACATGAAGTGACAGGTTAAACACGCATCTTTCCCCATTGGGTAACAAAACAAACAAACAAACAAACAAACAAGCTACGTAGTCTTGTAAATACCAGTACCAAGACTGTTCTACGTAACACCAAGTATGAAATACCGCGCTCAGGTTTACCCAGCCACAGGTCGGTTTCACAAATAGACTTGTAGTCAGAGACGCCCCAGGATGCTGTGTGAAGGCATTTAGCAGGGCAATACTCACGAAACCCCTAGAGAAACACCCCAGGCACTCACTGCAGTGCACGTGCATCAAGGCATTTTCATTCCTTTGGTTTTGTCAGAGGAGAAAAATTGAGCAGGCAGCGTAAGCAAAGGCACATGGGAGCACAGAGTACACACGCTGCTGTGCATTATAGATACCAAAGTAAGAGAAGGTCAACCAGCATTTTGAGTTGCCAACACACACATCTTTGGGCAGGGGTGTATTAAAAGAACAAAAGCATTACAATATTTTGCAACTTTATCTTTAAAAAGAAACCCAATCAAACTAAGGAAATATCCCACCAGATAATCAAAAGGTTACTTGACAATAACTTCAGTTCTCACTCTGGCACACTAGTCATTCCCAGTCCTCCAGGAATCCGCTGTATTGCTCTTTTGAGAGTTCTTGGAGTCCCAGCACACCAATGGAAGGTGGTTAAGTTACACAAAAATCTCTGCAGTGTTGCTTAGGAGCCAGTCTTTGGAGTCTATAATGAAAATCAACATCTGTGCATTCCAGAGACTTTGAACTTCAGGTGTTTCACACTTCCTGCTACTCAATTTATGGAAAATGCAAATGAAAGTAAAGCAGATAAATGTTCTTTAACAACAGGAGGGTTTTGTTGTGTTTGAAATCGCATTGTTCTGAAGGAGTGGATTAATTTAGCCACTACCCAGGATACCAAAGGTTATGCTTATAGTGGAGACAAAATAGAACCTGCGCATATTTTGATAAGGTTGCATCATCAGGACAGTAACAATAAAACCAGCTTGGCATTTTTGTGCGGACCAATTTTCAAGAAGGAGGTGTCTCGTACTCCCCCTTAATAATGAATCAGGCTGACTGACATTTGAAATGGCAATAATTTCCCCAGGAGATGCAGCTGCAATCTTAGTATTTTCTGTTCTTGCTCTCAATCTGATTTCTCTTATCCACAGTACGAGGCAGCTGAGTATAATGCAGGAAACATTATCAGCAACAATGCTACAATTAATGCTGAAAGAAAATGAATATTTGTCTACAGAAGCATAGATTCTAGAATACCTAGGGGAACTTTGAAAATGAAGCCATTTTGTGTGTTTATTGAAATGCACTCATATTTCTGTGGTTATACTCTGACTAGTTAACCATATCAAGGTAATAAGTGCATAGGCAGATTTTACTGTCCGGTATTAAAGCTGTTTACTGAATGCTAAGTAGTCTAAGTCTGTTCAGAAAAGTCTACTTTGGCTGTAATCCGTCTATATGTTTCCACACCTCACTTCTTCCGTTATTAAATCCAAGAACTAGAAAGGTCATGGCAATTTCCCTCTGATTCAGAGCCGCAACTGCAGAGGACATCCCAGTGTGGAAACGAGTCCTACAGCACCAATACAGGACCAAATCATGGAAACAGAGTCTTGTGCTCTGCTGCTGGTGGACGTGGTGGCGGACAGATTCAGTGCTTTCCCATCTTTTCTGTCAGGGTGCCTTTTTTTTTCTAGTATTTAAGTGCCAGAAAGTCAAACAAGTGTCCCATTCAGCTCCCTGGTGAGATGGGATAAAGAAACAGACACTATCAGAACATCCAAGCCTGCAACCAAGGCCCAAACTGAAAGGTGCTATTAATAGAGAGAAATAAGCAACTAGACTTCAAAAAGCTCTGGACACAATAAGGCTTTAGAACAAGCTACTGCCCCCTTGACCATCTGCATATCATCAATCAGGTCATCCAAGAAAAAGATCTATAAATAACCTATCTGCCCAGCTCTGAAAAGGCTTTTGATACCATCCTTCCAAAGTGCAAATGGTAGCATTCAGACCACCTTATTTGCGAGCACAAGAGCCATTTGTCCCTACAAAGCAGCTAGTTGGCCAAAAAATCTTTCATGCTCACATTTGGTTGCATCCACAGGACGGTACAAACAACAAACTCCAGCGAGACCTGCGAGCACCCGCGGAGGAGCAGAAGCCTTACCCCAGAAGGTCCATGCTCCCGGCTGGACCGAGGTGACTCGCCCCACAGAGCTCAAATACAGCAGAGTCACTGCAGTTCTCCATCCCACCCCTTAATTTGCTGTATCAGGACATATCATTTAAACGATCCCAGACAAAACGAAAGCCCAGCTGCTTTAGAGAGCAGCTTCTGGAGCGTGGCTCTGAAGCACGGTGATAAACCAAAATAATGACAATGCAGTGTGCGGTTTTAGTGAGTTCTTGTAATGATTCCTGTCACCCAAAGTAAAAGTTCGACCCAGCGCCCTCAAACCCAGCACCCCCTTTGCCTAACATGAACACTGAGGCCCAGCTCACCCCCTCTGCCCCAGGTGCCCCCTGACCAAGTCTCTCCGTGGTTCTCCTCCCCGAGCCCACAGGCTTCACTTGCCGATGTGCTGGAGCTGTGGGCCCACCATCGACAATCTGACAACTGCCCAGGACCCTGGAGTACAGAAGATGAGAAAAATCCCCTTTGACGTTCCTAAGGATCTCTTTAATAATGTAGCCCTCGGGTTATATAAATATCTTTGATCAACAGGGCACAGTTATTTATTATTCATTTACTTCTGTTCAAGAAATACAAGTCATCCACTGAACCAGGCACTGTCACATTCATTTTTAACTCATCTGGAGAGAAGCCTTTATTTATTGGAAATGATCATAATCCCATTGGCTTCAATAGAGTTTCATGAGCTGAAGTCATCACTTAATCCATATCATAGTTCCTAAATGATGATCCTTCTCAAGCAATTAAAGCTGTGTCCCTCAGCTGACATACAGTTTGTTATAAAGAGTTCAGAGTCTACATGGGGGATCAGTGACTTCCCAAAGTGTTATGTGAAGATACTGAAAATGTGAGAGTATTTTCTTCATAAATAATTACTTTTACTTAAATAATTTTAGCGAAGCCTAAATGCCATAAATCTTTTTGTAATATTTATTTGTTTTCTGACAACCACCATTCTGATTTTCAGTCGATTTCCACATATTTACTCTGCTCCATGAGTGTACTCCACCTAGGGATCTGCTCCACGAAGGGTTTGGGTCTTTTTTTGTGGATGGGCTGATCCAGTTTTCTTTCATATTTCCTATAGGTTTCTCTTCTATGTTCATGAGCTACAATGATAATGAAACTCTACTTAATGCTCGTATTATTTCCCAAAGACTACTTTTCACTGAAATAAGTGTGGGGACAGATTTTTTTAATGAAATACTACTGTTTACTACCAAAAAATATTTAATCATAATTACATTAAGAAATGTACATAAAAGCTAAGTAATAAAATAAAATGAGTTGGAGAACACAAAGGGGAAGAAAAAAAAAAAAACAGACAGAAAGGATTAAGTAGAGTCATATAAGGAATAGATTCTATTTAATGAAAATTTCCACAGTGTTCAACATTTTTATTATGGTTAATAGCACTGTGCTTCATTTTTGTCTGCAGTAATTGTGTATCCTTAATGAATGGGCACTCTTATTTCCCCATTGAGCACTGACAGAAATTAATAAACCTAATTCTGTAGGTTTAAGTTTAATTCTAGTGAAATATATAAAGCAGTTACATTTTCACTTAGCTACTAACTGGAATAGAAATGGGCTTAAGATTTTCAGCAGCTTAATAGGGAACAAATTGGGTTTTCTTTTATTTCTTTTTTTTTTTTTTTTTCTCCTTCAGTACTTGGGTCTATTTTTGTTGCTGTGCGCAAGAAAGGACATGTCACGGCTGGTGAGGCTGAACCGAGCCTACAGTGAGTTGTTAATTTATTTTTTTTTAAGTACAATTACTAGACTTAGCCCTTTGTGCCACCCTTGTTGTTAATGATTGGTAAAGACCATCTCCTTGGTTTACACTTTGACAGAGACGGCAAGCAGTATGAGACTTCAGACTGCCATCTAGAAAACTCCGCTATCATAGCACTCCGGAGACAAACTTTCAGGTTCATTCCTTGCCTGGTTATGCAAGGTAGTAAACACAGAAATAATCTGAAGCTGGGCAAGAATTGAGTAATACTGGATATAATTATAAAAGCCATCTTTCCTGAAAAAAGAAGTGAGTGACATGATGCCTTCCACCAAATTTTTAAAATAAACCCAACAGGAGTCCCACCTCAAACGTTATGTGTTGGGTGCACATACACACATCACATGAACAAAATCCATCCATCTTCCCACCCCAGTACCACTGCCATGAACTGAGCATATTGCAGATGACACTTTCATACTGGAGATGAGACAGACTGCTTACGTCCCATCATATAAACCCCATGCTAATCCCTGCAATAAGCCCTTTCGAGCAGAGGGCTGGGTGTAAGAGTTCAAAACTAACACTGAAGTGAGTGTGCAGGCAGGTAAATAACTGCAGCCCACAAACTGGAATTTAAGGCAGAATTCGAATGTGAGACTCCCACATGCAGCATTCTCCCGCCACTGGGACCTCGGCAGTGAAACTAATGCGGCTCTTGTTTCTTTTTGGATTAGCAGTTTTTAAGAGAAACTCCAGGTGCTGAAGGGAGCCATTTTAAGAGCCACCACTGAGTGCCTGAAGGACTTGGCATGTTCACTTTTGAAAGAACCAATATCGTGACCGCAGGTGGGCAATAGTGAGACAATCACTTTCTAAAATACATCATTTTAAAAACAAGAATAGAAACATCAGTCTGGCATCATGACAAAAGTGCTCTTTGGGGAATAATTATATGGATTCTTCCTATCCTATAGTTTCATTTTAGAGTGGGCCAAATCCCCAGCTGGTTTAGATCAGCAGCTGATTTACTCCAGCTAAAGTCCTGGCCTGGTATTTCATTTCTATTATTACCTTATCTTTTACAGTCCCCGCTGTCCTAATTTATCATCTGTGTTAGAAGTCGCAGGAGCACAGTGAGGGGTAACCATGAACAAAGGAGCAAAGACAGGGAAAACCTAAGATTAGAGCAGAGCCACATCACGAGCTCTTCTGTACCCCCATCTGTCCAGCTTGCTAGATCATGGGACTGAAATATGGTTGAATCATATGTAAAGACACCGAGACAGAGGAGGCGGTGAGAAGACAGTCAGAGGCAGAAATCAGACACAAGGAGGGGTTTGAAGCTGTTACAAGGAGGAGAGGTAGGAGGGCAACAGGAGAGAACTTGCTGGTGGAGGCGGCTGGGCTGTGCAGGAGCAGCAGCAGGGGGGTGTAAGCTGCTGCAGGGGGTCAGCAGCTCGGGGGGTGCTGGAGTGCAGAGGCGCGGGGAGCCGAGGGCCAAACGGCTTCAGGCTTCTCCGTTTGCCCACAAAAGCTGGTGTGAGGAGCGGGCAGGGTTAGCCCAGGAGCTGGGCAGATCCTCTGTTGCTGCTTTCACTTTGGGTTTGACAAGCTGCACCTACCCAACGGGGAATCCAAAGCGGGGCCACGTAACCCTGGGTGAGCAACGGAGACTCCTGCAAAGGAGGTTAAAGTATAACTTCTAGGGCTTCCTCCTTCCTTTTAGACTACAGCACACAGAGTTGGAATAGACTCTGAACTCAGGAGGAGTTGTTCCAGAGAGAAATGAAGTAAGATGCTACTGTGTGTCTCCCCCAAAGCAGCCTTTTCCCGGGCACCCCCTCCCCGGGGAAGGGCAGCTGCAGCTGCAAAGCCTGCTCTGAGCTGCCTCTGCCAGTCTCCGTCACCCCTTCTGTAAGCCTCCGAGGTCTCTAAGTTAAATATTTTGCGAGAGATTAGTGTTGAAAAGAAACAAATGCTTACTAGGCAGCACCAGGTAACACCCTTCAAGGCAACTGTGATTTCTTAACGCCATACGCCTGGTGCTTGACTCGCCTCCCACGAGCTAGCTCTGGGTAGCGCAGCCCGTATCTCCCAGGGTATCACTGTGCTGCTCGTGGCAAGCAGAGAAGCACCTCCACAGGGCAATCAGGATCTCTCGCTGCACAGCCACCTAGGGCCACCCGGTACCACCGTCGGGTGAAATAATCTGGTCGAACACTGATTGGCCTAGGTCCTGTGCCCGTGGAGGGGAATCACGGTGAGATCCGAATCCCCATGAACAGCCACCAGTGCTGTAGCTGAGTGCCGAAGGGAAAATGTCCAGCATTTAGCCTCACGCTGCTCAAAGGATCTGCTGCTCAGTCTGTAGGAAAGTGTCCTAATCATGAAAGAGCTGAGTAGCAAGAAGACTGGTAACAACAGCATTCTCATGAAACCCAGGCAGAAGAAAATTTACTTTTCCCAAACAGTACCTGCCTAGCGTCTGCTGTCTAGAGAAAAACATTTCAGGTTTTAGGCATAATTTTTTTCAGATTTTTTTCACACCATGATGATTTAATTATTTTTCCCTGATCAGCTAAATACCTATTTGGTTAATGACAAATAGCTAACAGCTTCACTATAATAATCTATATATGAAAGTTGAGGTTACATCTTTCACTTAGTCAGAGAAATGCATTTTCCTGCCCCGGTTCCCATCACTGCTCCCATTAGTAGCAGACTAATAGAGATGCCCTGCAGCACCAGCCACCCTGTTAAGTAACAGGGCTGAATTTCCACCCATTTTTTTCTAATGGAAGATGAGTAGGCATATACCTCTGCTGTTTACCTACTTTACAGGTTTCCTAGAGGACACAGAAATGTTTAAATGGAGAGCATATGCACCTAAGTTACTATTATAAACTGCAGTTTGCTACTTATTTAAATTTCATTTTTCACTAAAGTGAAAATACACTAAGCTGTATCATCTTTTATGCTTACCTTTAAAAAACCAGAAGCCTAACGTGCCATGTTCTATTTGGAGTGATGATGGAACAGCACAGGTGCAAAGGAGACTGGCTCTACCAGCTGAAATTCAAGTTTGTGCACTGACTGATGTGCCGCCACTGACAGAACCGAACAAAGAAAGCACTGGCTCCTGTTCCAGAGTTGCACCTATGAAAGATCTATGCAATTACACAAAATTAATCTCTCTTCGTTTCTTTGGACAAAACTGCTGTCTCCCCAAGGCTGTATTTCAGTCCATGTCCTACACATTTCCCAGCCACTGGAACATTGTCATGCAAATCTGGCAGGCATACTCCTTGGTGTGCCACATATACAATCTGCCCCTACATGCTGAAGATCAAATTCCACCACCTAATGTACAATTTTAGCCTTTCTGATTACATCAACACCCAACACCCCCAGGAGATACAGCTCTTTTGCAGCCGTAGGGCTCTCTCAGGAATGAACTACCTGCTCCAGACCCAGCTGGGAGACTGGTGCATCATCTTCCCTTCTGATTTTTTATATCAACTTCAATCACAGCAAAACTCTCGGGCACACGTGCCAGCAGTCCCTGTGAAGCTCTAGAGGACCACGTTCCAGAGTCAACTGCACACAGCATTGGTGATACAAGTGAAGTGGAAGGGCACCTGAGTGGGAGCAGAAGCAGTGCCTGACACCAAGTGCTAATTAATGCCTGATAATTAGAGAGGGAGGGTCAGAAGAAATCCAGCAAGGTATAAGGAGGGGAGTGGGGGGAGAGGGAAATGAGAAAACTGTCTCAATACAACGTCATTACAGTCATTCATCCCTCACAATAACGGCTGTGCAGTATGGGACAGCTGAGCTTGTTTGTTCTTTCTGGAGCTCTTGGAGCACATCTCTGAGCTGAAGGAATGGCTTCTCCTCCACTGCAACATCTCCTTCGGTCAAGTCAGGAGCAGCAAACTTTGACTTCAGCTCAAGCCTTATCCAGCATTTTTTACATGAAAGAAGTATAATTAAGGGACGTGGCTCTGAGAGCAGCAGGATTAACAGGGGTTATGCCGGTTGAGCACTGAGAAGTGAAAGAAATATTTGACCTGTCTTCCCCCCCCATGTATGCTACAAGCCATAAACTACATAAGCCACAAGCATCACGGGATCCAGACTTTGCAATCCTAGATGATTATGTTTATTCTCATTTTGGACCTTTTGTTTTTATTTTTTTCACTGAATCTAAATAGAAATTGATGTTTAACTCCAGGAGCACTTGAGGACATGTCATGAAGGCTAGTCTGCTCGTGTTCCCAGAACAACGTCTTTCAAGGAGGGAACAAAACAATCAATGAGGTAGCATGACATGAGACAGTCCAGAGGCCCCACACTTGCTTTAGTGTTCATGACAATAATAATTAACCAGGATTAATCATCATAATGGTTTTTAAAATTTAACTTGAAAGTGGAAACCAGTTAGCTCAGGAATTTTACCACCAGAATTTTGGCTCCAGTGCAGAATTTTGGCTCCACAGTGATCACAACTAAAAGCCTCAAGTCTTTTATTGATCTTCAATGGTTTAAATAAAATAAGTTGTTGCGACACCAGTGATTCATAAGAGATCAGCATCCCTACAGTCCATACATATTTGTAACAATAGCATTTTCCATGGAACTCACAGACTGGCATGGAGACCAAATCTTGCCTTCACCCCTACGAGCAAATGCACTTTTAAACAGAAACTTGGCAAATATGTCCCCAGCTGTAGTAATGCTGACTAAGAGGGAAGATTTTGAACATTCTCACAATTGATAACCCGGGAATCAGTCATGCACACACCTGAAAAGAAAACCAAATCTGATTACTCCAGCCATATATATAAGGCCTTGACCCTGCACCAAAGTCAATGGAAGCCTTGCTTGTCTTCAATCAATGTAGGATCAAGAAGCTAATAAATAAAACTGAAGTTGATAAAGCCCTATTGCCAACACTCCATTTTACTGAAACCAGAATCGCTCAAAAGCTTAAATACCATGCATGAAAATGAAGATCAGTAGGGAAAGGTGTATCTCGGTGAAATAAATGCATACAGCTTCATCCTGGCACCAACACAGTTCAGAAAAATAAATTTCAGCCCATGTTTACAACAGTGAAAAATTCCTAGAAAACGTGTCACACATCTCTCAGGTATGTCTTGTCACCACAGAAGCAGGACGTATCTTCTTCCCATTTCTGCTGGCATAAGTCAGGAGTAATGTAACTGCAGCAAAGGCTACGTACAGCTGACTTAGGCAAGATCGCATTCTATCAGTTCTTACGTCAGAGATTGCAGACCAGAAAGCCAACAAACAAAGGTGGAAAAAACTAGCAAAAACAAAGGTTACTTTTATCTTTGAACAGACAGACCAGAAGTGACAGAGCTGAGCAGTCCCTTCCCAGCGATCTCTATAAAGAAGAACCTGAACAAGGTCTGAGGACCTCAAGTCCCTATATTTCAGTTTTAAGTTGCTGAGGCAATGCTTCCAATTTTACTCTATTTCCAATATGTAGCTTGGTTTCAGCCAGCAAAATCAGAGCTTTTTCCTATCCCTTGCCTACTAATTTATATATGTAAAAAGAATTTTTTAAAATAATGAAATAACTGGTTGTTCATGTAATAGATTAATTCATCAGGGAACACTTAGGTTTCCCAATGTAAGAAACAAAAGTGCCCCCCCATACACATCCACACGAACAAACAGCAAAGTGACAGCTGAGATTCGTTCCTGTCAATCTTCCCAGCTGAAGCTGCAGCCGGCTGCATTGCCAGCAAAGTCCAAGTACAGACCACGTGAGCTGACAAAAAAGTGGATGCTTAGGAGCACAATCCCTTTTCCATGTGCACAATAGGTCCCTGCCACCATGCACTTAAGCGTCTGGAATTCACCACTCTGTTCTGGAGTGGTTTTTAACTAATGGCTGAGAGAACTATGCCGCCAGGTAGCTAGCACTAAAGCTGCTCTCGTGAGTTCTAGAGGGTTTGTATGCCACTGAAACACACGGGCATGCAGCATCAGCGACTCATTTCAGAGGCTTTAGTGATAAAAGCAAGGTTGGCCAGCTGCACATTGTAAGAGGTACATAATTAGACAGGATTGCCAGCGAATGATTTGGAAGATCATTTCATTTGTATAGTTCAGGGAGTATGTGGGACAGAGAATACTGCAATGAGCTGAGTGGCAGTCTGTGGATCACTGAGGTATATGGGACCAGACCAACACCACACAACTGCCTGAAGTCACCCTCGGCTTCAGCTATTAGAGGCTTTTCCCTGAAATGGAGCATCCAATTTCTTCACTTGTTGACACCATGAAATTAGGCATGAGGTTTGGAGCTAAGCAGCAAACGCCTGCTTTCAAGTGGGCCATTGGTTTCTGCATCACCCAGCGCAAAACTGGGTCAGACGCGAATACACATGGCTAGCTGAATTTTTGTCAGGAGGCTAAAGTGTTTCACCAGTTGAGGCCCTGGAATACCCAAGAGAGTATTTGATTTTTCTGTCATTACAGTGGGTGTTTCCTTCATTCCACAAGGAGTTATACCCACAGCTTTTGGGTCAACTAATCAACATTTCTCTCCGAGGATTAAACTTTCCTGCTCCCTACAGTTACAGCCTTTCATTCTGTTTCCCAGGTAGTTATCTTTGTGCAGCCCTTGCTTTTCCCCCATCCACCCTGATGTAGCTTCTTGCAGACCAACTCCTGCTGGCACCAGCTCACTGTTCCTCCACAGGGCCGTTCCGTTTGCCCCAGCAGTGTCGTGGTAAGAAACAGCAGCAGTGTTCCCTGCTGCTCCTCTGGGTCTCACCGATGTCCTGTTGTTTGCCCTGTTGCTCACACTCTTCAGTCTGGAAATGCATTTGACTTTGCTTCCCTCCAGGTTGGTGCAGCACACCAGGCAGCTGGAATGGTCTGCCTTGCTCTGAACAGCCTCTGGGGACTTTTTCCCCACCCTGGGATTCTATCCCAAGCTGTATTAGCATCACGGCTAAATGAGCTAATTTCCAGTTGAAGCTCACAGGGGCCATGAATGGCCACACCTGACCGAAGGTCCTTGTGATGCTGTACCTCAGGAGCAGCAGTGGCCCCCGTGGCACCCAGGAGCCCAGCAAATGCCTGCTGACACCTCTACAGAGCCTTCCCCTCCCCTGCCCTCCGAGCCTGGAAGTGGTGACTTCTTATTTGATAATAATTCCCAGTAGTTTTTTCCTCCTCGGCTATCTCCAACTGCTGCACGGATGGAGAGGGTGCTGCACGGATGCAGAGGGTGCTGCACTCCATTGTATAGCTGGGCACACGCCGGGACCATTGCCAGCACATGTGAGCACAGACCTCTGGTGGGATCACAAGCAGCTAGTGTAAGGGCACTCCCTTCCTTCAGCACAAAACAAGTGACCTCTCTTTTATTCACCACAATCTCATTTGATTCCCTTCACCAAGCCTGCGTTTTATTAAAGCAGAAGAAGAGACCTCTAAGCCTTCTCTACCTGAGGACCGCTCCACATAAGAAGGAAAGCTGTGGGGTTTTATTTTAGCTCTTATTTTCAACAACAGTCTTTCAGTATAAACACAGCTGCCCGTGCCAACACTGAAATTCATTTATATTAGATTAAACAAATAGTCAAGATCAACTACTACTAGGTGCTTTTCAAGCCTAAACAAGTAATCTCTGATTTAAATGAATCACTGGGTCATTTTAATCAGTTAAGTGGCTTAGTACAGGAATGCCATCCCTTTTGGTTTCAGGAGCTTCCCTACCTGCACTCATCGCTACCAAAACAATCCCTCCGCTCCACCCAGCTATTAGGCCCTAATGCATCGAAATCCCTGAATCAGAAAGTGAATTTTGAGTGAATTTAAAACTCATGGTCTTAAACCTATACTGCTGCCTTTGTATCCTTGGTCACTGATAGACAATGTTAATGAGGCAGATGAAAGTTATTCAAAGCATTGAATAATACTCAATAAATGATTGCTGATATTGCACTGGCACTACCCTAAAAAAAAAAAAAAAAGAAAAAGACAACATTTATTTGAAGCACCATGGGCTTATTAATTCACTGGCTGCTACTTTATTTTACCATGGGATAAGTTGGAGCAGAGGTGTAAGGAGTAATCTCAGATTCTGTTATTAAACTGTCTAGAAGTGGAAATGTCCCAGAGGAGGGCACTTCGCTCCCCGCACACGTTTATATACACACACACCTTACGTGGCATGTGTTCAGGGCCTCTCTGTCTCTGTTCACAAATGGGATGCTCGCACAGCTGTGAAGATCTGGCCTCTTCCTAATCCAGGTCATTTTATTTGTATGTCCCTCAAACTTGTCAAGGTCTTTGCTCCATCTGGGAGAAGTGGAGAAAGGGAGAAAAAGGAGCTCCAGAATGAAAGCCACCAGGTGAGGGATGAAACAAAAGAAACGTGAACATGCCAGGAATAGCAGGGCACGGCAGAAAACAGCCAAGGGAACGCACTCTTCTCTCCTTCTGCAGAGAAGTCCATGAAAGTTTTTATTTTGTCCCTCACCTTTAGGCCTCAAAGAGCAAGGAACTCATTCATCCTAAGACATAACACTATTGGAAACACAACTGACGGCTTTAAAGGGTGTGAATTACAACATTAAATACACATTTGACAGCTTCTTTTAGGGATGGAAGGTGATAGAAGACCTTTAAAGTACTAAAGTTTTAAAAGTATGTAAATTTTTTCCCCTCCTCAACCCTCAGCTACGGTTTCCCCAGCCACCAGCCTCAGTGGTGACTGAGGATTCAAGGTGCACACAGGCATTCACAGGGGGATGAATCTCTGAGGGAGCATGGCCACTTGCAAAAAATGCATAAAGGAGGAAAAATACAACAATTAAGTGAGATTTCTGTCAAAAAATTCTAACAAAGGTCCAATAGATGTTTCCTGCACCGCCTCAGTCAGGACACCTCCCTCACCCCATTTCTCATCATTAAAACCAAGGGAAAGGCACAACATAAGTGTGAAGAATTCTTCAGTCATTAGTGCTGGATAGGTCTGAAATTTTTCCTTTTCACGAAGAAGTGAGCTGTGGAAAAGCTTAAAAAGAGGGTTACATTTTAATCACATTTAAAAAAAGAAAAAGGCAAGCAGGCTATCTATTCAGTGGGAATCCAACAAAAAAACAATTGTCTTACAAGGGCAATTGAAAATCAAAGTGAATGAGTATTTATAGCAACTGAACTGTTTAAAACAACAAACTGAAACTGCAGCACCAACTACTTCACAAAGTCATATTCTTGAAGAAGAGGAAAAAAAAAAAAGATCAAAGATCTGCAGGCAGCCAGCTCTGCATACAAGTGGCTTTATCAGCTCTTGGCTGTGTTAAAGAGAGTCAGGCATCCTGAAAGGGAAAACATTTAATGAGGTGATGAACAACACTTTCTTGGCCTTAATTATAAGGATAGGACTAAGCAACAATAATTGCAGGATAAATTATTGTCAAGAGATATTTCTAAACAACAACAAAAAAACCATGTCATTATCAAACAATTATTTTAAGTCTCATTTACATATAAAAAAGAATAAATGGAATAGTCCTCTTTTTCTTTTCCATTTGTGGGGGTGGTGGAAATTTTCAGGGTGGTGCATGGGAATTGGACGTACTACACCCAATATTGCTAATGACAGATTAATTCTCTGCAGATCACTCTGGGAATTGTACATTTATATCCAAGGGCAGAATTCAACCCAAGAAAAACTCAGCTCTCGGTGATGTGCCCCCAAAGAATCACACGTATTTAATAATAGGAACAGAAAACCAACTTCTTGCAAAGCATCATTCAAACTAAATGGCAGAAAAGTTCCATTTAGAACAGGGAGAATTAAGCTTTAGGCGTAGTAAAGTAGATGTGCACATAAGCTACTCAGACCTTATCAGATGAGCCCTTTAAAAGCTCACATGAAAGTAATGAGATGTATACAGTAGCCTTGAGTCAAACTGGTTTTCAGGAGCCAACAAGTGTATGTCATATGAGATAGAAAATGAGATCATGGCAGTTGCTCTCAGGCATTTATCTCAACACCTCTTTGTGCCTACAGATCCCGAGCAGTGGAAGACCAGGAGGTTTTTGGCATTAGGGGTGGTGCAGAGCCAGGTCCTCTACTTTCCCACATTCGCAAATGGAGCAAAGTACCAGGCAGAATTTCCAAATGGTTCCTGCTTAGCTATTAAAATAAACAGTCACATTTTCAAAAGAGCTCAGAAGAATACTAGTTGCCATTGGTTTCTGAACTCTTTTTTTTTTTTTAATTTTTATTTTTATCCAGCCTCTTAAATTTCCCATTACCAACTAGTGATTCTGGGTGGTAAAACCAAAGACCTGACGAAAAGATGGAATTTTTCAGAATTGAAAATAATGAAATTGAAATACTGAAAATATGACCCCTTAAAAGTGTTTTTTAGTTATCCCTCAAAAATATGGTTGTACCAAAGAACTGGTTCCTTTGAAAAAATGTAAACTTTCTCCTACATATATGTACATAAGAGAAATTAAATATATACGGTGGTTGTGAATACAGTACCTACAAGGAAACCAAATAAAATAAAGTGATGGCATTTGAATGCCTTTCATGTATTGCAGGTACTTTGGCAAGTAACTTACCCACAAACAGCAATGATCAGTTATGCTTAGAGCAGAGTAACATATTAACATATGAATATACACAATAAGAAATCTCATTTCTTGCACAATAAAGAATTAAATAAAACTGGGAACCACCAATGCTTTTTCTTTAGTTTCATACAGACAATAGGGACAGTATTATTGTTCAAGGAAAGTTTACTTATTTTTCCCTTCTTTGAAAACTCTGATAAATTTGTCAAACTACTTGAAAGTTCCAACACATTTTTCCAGAAAACAGGAATTCATCAATGTCTTTACTCTTGCTACCATAAAATCATGACAGAAAGAAAGGCTCTCTTTCATGCCTATTTTATCAGATACTAGAGCTACAAACCCTGATTTTCAAACAGGATAAGGTAAAATACATTTTAGACATTTCACCCATTAGCTGACAAAATGCAAAATCCATTGCATAAATTAGACAAGGAGTTTTCAGCTTGTATTTCAGGTATATTTTGAAGCCCACAGGCCACTCCAAAGGAATCTACACAGGAATCTGGCAACCAGATTTAATCTAAGGCTACCAGATCTACAAGAAAAGCTCCCTTAATTAAAAAACCTCAGCCACATGATACCAGCTCAGAGCACACATATATGAGTGTGTAAGGTGCAAACAATTGAGAAAAAAGTCCTGATATTATATAAATGCATATAGAGCTACAAAATAATAAGACACAGGCAGTTTAATCAGAAGTTCAGTAATTTTCAAGATTCTGGCCAAATCAGTGGGATGTGATTCAGACTCTAGATACTAACTACTTAAGACTGGGATTATTTTTGTGACAAGGACAGAATAAAAACGTATTTCTTTCTACTACTTTGCTTACTGACATGAGACAGCACACTAGCTGCTTCATTTCTGCCCTTATTGTCCTTATTGTAAATTAGAGCCTTGGCTCGCAAAATACAGAGAAAAGCACAGTTCTTATTTCAAAAGCTCCCTCTAGCTTTTCCCAACTGTTTGTTACCAGAATTTTCCTGATGATCTGCTAGAAAAAGCAGCTTAGAGTCAAAGGTGGTCTCATCAGTCTTAGAGAAACACAGGCACATATTGTATAACCAATTTCAAGTAGGTTTTTAATTTGTAAAAGCCACACAGTTAAGACGACATTAAAAACCCACCCCCTTCTTTTGATTCAAGATCAAAGAGATTTTTAGAAAAGTGACATAACCCTTAGATGTCCCAGAAAACCACATTTGCCACAATTAACCAGCCTCAGTCTCCAAGCTTCATACACACAGAGGAGCTGGAACAGTGTGTTCGGAGCAGCGAGGTTTTTATTGCAGATGTGGGCACATTTGGAATAAACAAGCACAGGTCAAGCTCCCCACGGCTTTGTTCCAGCCTACGACAACCAGGGGCAGACGGTCAAAGGGAGCCCGAAACAACCGATCTGGGATTGCATCACCAGGTCTTCGAGGCAGCGTAAATCAGCATAGCTCTACCAAACCCGCTGCGGTCTCATTGATTCATACCAGCGAGCATCCGATCCATCAGTTCCAAACACGGTGGAGGCCAGTGACACTGCGCAGGTGAAGTGCTCAGCTGCATGTGATACAGATACTTCTTTTCACCCAGGGACAAACTAACGACTGATGACTGCCCTGAGGTCTGAGATAGTGGAAGCAGAAATAAATATGAGAAAATGACTGGGATCCTATAGAAAGAGAAATTAAGGGACGAGCTAGGATCTACATGCAGTCTACCCCAGAGTACTTTCAGCCAGAAGGCTACATCAGAAATTCTGCATACAGTGCCTTCAATAAAACTTAATCTAAGATGGTTGAACTAGGCACCTGATTTCAGAGATGCCTAAGGTTTACTTGGTCTTTACCATAAAACTGTTACAGGAGAAAGAAGATGCCACCACATCTTCCAGAAAAGTGAAATGAGAAACCCATCAACTACACAGCACTTAAGCAAACAGATGATGAGAAGTCATCTTCCATGAACATGGATAACTCCTGTGAGAGAAAAGGTAATGCTTTAACATTACCTTCACTTGACAATAAAACAGTTTGCAGTAGATTATCCCTCACTGTTGTGTTTAAAACACAAAGGATGTCTTTAGCCACAACGGCAGCATGTCAGCAGAATACGAGAAAGACACCGCAAGAGTGGAAAAGGTACATAATATGAATGCACATCTAACATTGCCCATGGCTTCTCAGGCAAACCAGCACAACGAACGGTACCCAGGCTGAACCCCAGCACACCCAGCACACAGGGAGAGCGTGCATGTGAGAATACGTCACAGAGATCCGCCCTGATGTTGCCAGTGCAAAGTGGGCAGGAGCCTTGCTCCTACTGATAATTCCCTTTTATATTCTGGAGTAGAGCACGCGCTTTTATAGCATGAATGCCAAAGTCCAGTGCCACTTTCATGGCTACTTAGGAAGCATATACATAATCCTCTATAGTACCCCTCTGCTCCTCCAGCACATACATTACTTACTATAGATATTAAATCAAATAAAGACATATGAATTCCAGCAGGTGCTACTGCCCACTTTACCGCCACCCAGGGATTGGACTAGAATCACAGATACCTTTGGAAGTAAATGGAAATGAGGGGGAATTTCAGTCATTTTGCAGATCATCATCAGAGGAACTATGGCCCACATCTTGTGAAATGCAGATATATGTAAGTAGTAAATATTGCACAATCTTCTATATTCTTTTTATATATTTTAACCTCATCCCATCTTCACGCACATTTTCAGAGATCTAAGATTTCCCAGCATTAAAGTCCTCTGTGTGCTATAGGAAGGGATAAAAAGACACATTATAAGTTTAAAAACTGAGAATTTCATGGCAGAGTTAAAATTGTCACTAAGGGCACACCAGAAAGAATTACTGATTTTTCAGACTGCTCTAACATCAAAGGATTAAATAAGAAAACCAAAGTCTTTTATAAACTCAAGCGAACGTACAGACAATGTCAAAGCTATTTGGTCACAAATTGGAGCCATCATTTTCACTTTGAAGGCTTGCACAAGAAGCTATTCTGCACTGGAACCGCCACAAAAATTGAATGGAGAAAATGAATGGGACAAGGGAAATATGGACTTACGGTTCTGAAACAGTGTAAAGTGCTATGTAGAAGCAATATTTATATGAGACACCAGAATGCTAAAGACTTTACTGTTGCCCATCACTGACTGTGATATATGGGCTGCGGCTGTCATACATACAGAAGGACAAACCTGAATTGGATTGTCCTCTGTAGAATGAAACTGTCTGTCCCTTACGGGAAATCATAGCTCCTCCTCATTATCAGCAGGATAATGGGTGATCCCATAAAGTGATCCCAAACTCCTCTTTGCTCAGTGTTCCTGTGTATAGGGGTGGCTACGCATGGACAGCGGACAGGGTCCATCATCTAACAGAGCTGGGAAAAAAGCAGCAATTACAAAAGCACCAAGTCCATATTCTGCAATATGCAGAGAAGCGAAACCAAACTGAGCAGTGGGTCAACAATCAAAGCAGATGAGACAGCCTCAGTTCTTCTTGACTTTGTAAACAGTTCTAATTAGAGGTTTGCATAAAGACCACCCGCCTGCCAAAATTCAGCAGGCTGACTTGGAAGCAAAGCTCTGAGATGCCTAGCTGGCCCAGTCAGACCTTCAGCTTCTGCAGGATGACCTGTATCAGCAACCTCCACCCATATTTCTCAGTCTTCATATGCATTCATAGCATATTACATGGGTTTGCCCCAGTATGTTACACTTAGCGCTGCAATTATTTACAATAACTCGTAATCACGAAGATGGCAAAAGCTCTGATAGAAGTGAGGAGATGGAAGAGGACACTCCTTTGAGTTCAATAGAACTGACAAGCATCAGCCGTTAGGAATGGAATGGGCCATCAGCAGGGGTAAGTGGTCATGAATCTATGCCACTTGACACCAAAACTTCATAGCAAACCCGTCTGTACACACACACACACACACAAATGGCCAAGAAATTCTTTCAAAACTAGAGAAAGCAGTGGGTCCACGTAACTATGTTCCCTAGAAGTCTCCCAGCATTGGCCTTTAAATGAATCCCTGCCTGAAATCATTTGTTGCACGTACATATTTCCATTTTCCTTGAGATTTCAAAAGAGTTGGCTTTGTTAACTTAGAATATTGCTAGTTAATTGTTGGTGAGAAAAGACAAATTATGAGCAGGGGAACTGTTCTGGGAGGATTTAGTGTATTTGAATAATTTAGACCCCTGCCGTTAACGTGACAGGATTGTTTTTCTCTTGCAGTAGCCTGCTGCTACAAGAATTAAAACTGTCGTGGCAGGCTACAGCTTGGGCTAGGCCTTAGTAATGAGCTTTATCACTCAATAAATGATTTTATGCAGCAAATTAAACTGTAAATTTGGTTTAGGTGGTAAATATTTAGAGAATAGAGATATCCAGCTAATGAGGACGACTGGGTGGGGAAAAAATGTTATGCAAATGTCAATCCTTTAAATCTTTGGTAGACTAAAGCTTTGCAGAAAGTTTACTGCTACTGCCTTCTTTTTTTTTCCTTTTCCCTCCTTTTTAAACAGCAAGGGAACACTATCTCAGCTGTATTTACAGATGCTAGAGAAGGAGGGAAAGACTTCTGCGGGGCACCGTGCGAGCCACAATTCCACAGGCTCATTTGGCTCTCGGACCGAAGCATCAAATGGCCTCATGTCAGAACCACTCGTGCAAGAGAGACATCACACGTGCTGGATTCACAGTGCACAAGTACAGCAACTTTGATACCAGGTGAGTTCCCAAGGGCAAGTGGGACGCTTACAACTTGCTCCTGGCTCTAGTCACTACCTCTGAACAGCGCTTAAATGAAAAGATCTGTTTGGTCTTCAACTTGCAGTGAGAGAGAGCAGCAGCAATCAGCAGAGGTAACCAGTTTAAAATGCTCCCCTTTCAAACAGGAGGCTAGTTCTGCCAAGGTGACCTTTCAGCTCTGGGGCTTACTTCTCCCTTCTGGCTAACCCAAACCCCACACGACTCTGTGGCCCACCCTTGAGGGCATGTACACGGAAAGGGACTCTGAGAACATCAATCCATCAACAGGAGGAACATGGTTTTAAAAGGCACATCTGGATTAACATGGATGAAAGTGCCCTGAACATAAGTTGCACTTGCGCAAAGGTCAGGTGATTAGCTACATGCCATTTCCAAAGCAGACAGGGAAACACAGTCTACTGAAAAGCTGGTTTCCAGGATGAGTCCTTGACTTCCAGCTATGCTCCAAGGACTAATCTTTCTCTAGGGAAGGTCTGGAAAAGTTATTACTCTTGGCAAGGGCACTTCGCACCAAGATGAAAATTTTTGCATGTAAATTTTTTACTATGGCCAAAAAATCAGCTTTCAGAGGAAAAAAGTATGGGAAAAAATGTCAGTCAGCTCCATGAAGAATTGCTGGAACTCATCCTAAAGCTAGGAGTGTTAACCTTGCTGTCCTTTATCAGTTTCTAACAGTAGTAGCATTTATTATTATTATTATTATTTCTGCTGGATCTGTTATTCTATACTTTCTGACAAGGAAAATATATGCAGCCCCAATGGAATCTGTGAAACAATGACTTTATTTATGCCTTCCAGGTGACACTGCCAGATGGTAAAATCTCAGGCAAACAAAGCCAGAAGTGCCTATGCACTACGCAGGGCTAACACAAAACCTACTCCAAGACGGGGAAACCATCTCCTTTCATGAGAACCACAACTGATGCCAGAAACTCCATGCTGAGCTGGTTCCAGGCTCAGACACAGTGCAGTTCTCTGTGACAACACACCGAGAAACCCCCAACTATTGCAAAGCCCCCAGGCATGCCCCCGCACTGAGGGAGCTCCTTGCTGGTGCTCAGGTCAAGGTTAGCCTTGACGTTTTAGAAACCAGCTGATAAGGCACAGAGCAATTCCACCAAAGCAGTGGACTGCACAAGGCTTTAAAGCAAAATTTAGAAAAGGACACAGTTACATATTGAAAGGAAATTGAGCCACAGAATATCCTAGTAAAACTCAGTCGGACCCACACATTGTACAGTCCAAACAATATGCTATTAAGTGCAATAAATCCGAACAGCACCCTGGAGATTTGTTTGGAAGACCAGAATATATATTGTGGATATAGTATGGAAGGCTGTTTTTAACATGAAATCTATTCAATTGCAAGCTGTTGATGTTAACTGTTTCTGGAAAGACCCAATATACTAATGCAGTTTATTTTCATGGCAGAGTATGAAACTTCATGTATTACCTTCTCCATGCCTTTCTTTGATTAGATTGCCTCAGTTTAATTACTAAATTCTATTAAAGGACTTTCAGCACAGATGTAATTTCATGCAGGTGTTACCTGGTGTAATGAAACCAGATGTTCCCATCAGAATAGGGCTCCCTCATTTGAGATGTGGGTGCCGCAACAGCCTGATTTGTATATCCATCAGTTCAAACTAGAAAAAAACCCAGGTGGTTGGGGTTGTGAAGCAAGATCAGATTTTGAGTACAGAATGGATTGTGCCACCTGTTCTCTCCTGTTAAACAGAAAAGTCTTCCATTTGTACGGACCTTTACTCTTAAATACCTTCACCTATTGTTCCTATTTTGATCAATCCTGCAGGCTGGCCTCTTTTGCAAAGCATTTAGGAGCTTGATGGACAGAGGCACAGACTTCCACATGGAAAAGGCAAGCCTGTTCTGCAATGAGCACAATCTTTTTATTGATATTTTATCCTCATGTACTTCATATAATCTAGAAAGCTTTCTAACCAGTTTCTACAATGGACTTGAAAGATGTTGGCTGGTTATGAAATGAAACAAAATTTATTTATTGAGGTATATCAGTAGCAATTAAAAAAAAAAAAACAAACTCAAAACTCTTGTTTTCAAATAACTGCATAACTTTCTATATCCACAGGTTTCTACAGGGAACCTAGTAGGAAGTTATTCTCTAGATGGTTTTAAAGGTGATACTATGGCACAGATGAGGGAGAGCAGTGAGCAGTCACAAGGATGTTCATAAGAATTACATGATCAGATCCGTCCCTTATTAGCTCACAGGTTTGGGGCATGCAGTTCACTTTTCCTGTTATAAAAGCCAGTAAATTATATTAAGCCTGTCACCATTGTAAATATAAAAGTAGTAAATACTCCCTGCATGAGAGGTTTCATGGAAATGAACTTCCTGCATTTGGTTTCTCACAAGTTTCCTTAGCAACACTGCCTCCTCATTTTCCATCACACACATAATCATTAGCACTGTTTACTTTTATTTTCACTATTGTAAAATCTGACTGGCCAAATGACAGACCAAAGGCTTAAACTGACAGAGAGAAGCGCCACTGAGCCACAACACAGAGAGAAGAATCAAAGCCATATGATGCCTCAGCTGATAACAGTTCTGGAGTAGTATCTTTTAACACCCAAATTCTGAACTGCTTTTCTGATTAACCCAGTTCATCAAATGCACCATGGTCAGAGAATTCACTACACATCAGCTGGCACAGTCCGACACTGGGGGAAGGACTCTCACCACCACGCAGAGGGTAAAACCAGGGGAATCTGCACAGAAAGTCTTTGCCGGTTCCAAACCGCCACAAAAGAGTTGTGATGAAATGTTCACATTTCAACCCAAAAGGAGCAAATCCAGCCCCAGCTGGCAGGGTAAGTGACTCCAAGTGGCAGTTCCAACACGAGCCTGAGTCAGAACCTCTTCACATTTCTCCCCATTGTTCTGTCAAGCCCTGATGCTGCACAGATGACACCAGCCCAACCCCGGGACTCGAGCTCATGGGACTGCAAAGCTCCGAACAATGAAGAACGAAGGGCCTGTGGGCATTAACAGAAAGTTCACAAATAACAGCTAACAAGCAGTGGCAAAAAAGGCTTGCCAAGCAGACAGCTCAGAATGACCAAGACACTTATTCTTTGGGTTAGTTCTTTTAATATTAAAAACAAACAAACAGAGAAGATCAAAATATTCATAAATTACGCTGCTCTCCCCTCCTCTTCCATCTGTATTCTCACACTAAGCTTTAATCCTTTTGTTAAGCAGACATGCATTTGGTAGGCACATGAACACAGAGTTTTCAAGGTGGGGTCCTGAACCACAGGATGGCATGCAGCAAATACACAGATGGCACAAGCATGCACAAGTGCAAACGCATGCATACACACACAAAGATATTTTAAATTAATAGCCTCCAAATCTCTGTCTTTACGATTGTCTTTTTGAACAAATTCATTTATATTTTGTGTTGTTTTCAGGTTTATTTAGGGGGGGTGGGGAAAAGGAAGATATAGGCTAGTCAACTAAGCTACTGTCTGCCCTCATTATTTCAATTCAGGGGCTGACAGTACAAGACTTAATATTACAATAAAGCAAAACTGGTGTCAGCAAAAAAAAAAGTTTCGATGACACACTGATATGGAACACTATGATACACTGGTAAAAACTATGTGAAAACCAGAAACACATAAGACTGCAATTTAATCTTTTTATTTGAAATATAAATATTGTTACTATCAAGCTTGACAGTATAGAAAATGTGTGCCCTGCAGCCTTCTGACAAAACAAAATTTATATTTAAAACTTCCTGAAATAATGCCTTTCATATGTGGAGTTTTGTCACATTGCAGTGGCTCTGAGCCTACCTTATGGTCCTGCACCTTTAATTATTTTATGCCTAGAAGACACATTTTAAATAGAAGAGGCGGGTTACAAGAGTTTTGACAGCTGTGGATGATTAAAATACTGACAACATGCACTATATAAAATTCCCTGGGGTTTTAGCTGGGTACTCACACAAAAGTTAGCGATTAGATTCCCTCCCCCCACTGCCAAATCCCACCAGCATGAAATGTTCGTTCCACTGGCCTGTTACCCCCTCCTCTTTAGGCAATGCAAACCTTTTCCTTTTTTTTTTTTTTTTTTTTTTTTTTTTTAATATCTCAAGGCCACATACTTGAAAATTGGTCAACAAATTTGATTTAGTAATCTGTTCCCATTTAACAAATATGCAGCCAGGTTCCATGACCAGCTGTTCTATATCACTGCGTGAATGGAGGGAAGGGAAACCGCTTAAAATGTATGAATAGTTTTAGGTTATGTTTTCACTCACCCCTGCTTTGCAAGAGTGTTAGCTTGTGCTAATTTTCTGGCCTCTTGACCTACATGTTTGGGTTGTGCAAAATATTATATTATGAGGGAAAAAGAGTGCTCCCCAGTTCAGAAGGAAAAAAAAAAGTGAAGTACATTCTTAACCTTAACTCTGCTCACTGCCTCCCGACTTTGTAGGCTTGAGTTAGGGACATATTTATGTACTTTGGTTAAACTGGGACTCTACCCTTCAAGTTCTTAAAATTAAAAGCTGCATATGAAATAACATTAATTACACTGGCTTTGAGTTGTGGCTATATCAGCTTGTCCCTCCCTTTATTACACCACTGGCTAAGGAGTCAATGAAATCACAGAAGAAGCAAATCACCTCCAAAAATATATGAGCAATTACAGAGTCAGACTATCTGGATGTGGGTCGTAAGCTATTGTCTATTTTTACTATTTTTAATTCATTTTAATTTGTTTAGACACTTTAAACTGCAAGAAAAGACAAAGAAGGAAATCTTATCACCCAAAGAGCAGATTTATAATTTGGACATTCCTTTCCACCCCAGAAGAGATGTTTGTGAGAATGCAAAGATGGATTTGGGATAAAGCAGTTTCCACACCAATGGTGGGAAAGCATATCCCCCTTATGTCTCATGAAGCTCCCTGGCAGAGGGGAAGATTAAGGATGGACGGGAAGGAACAAACTCAGTGTTCTAAACAAAGCAGAAATATCCAGAGATACTTGCAAGCCAGGAAGCAAGAGCAACACCAAGGCTGATATCACGGAAAATGCAGAAAGACACCCCCAAGTGCCATACAACATCAGGGGCAGGGGGTACAAAATCTCATCATCAAAAACTCAAATACTTACAATTCTGCTAAATCTTTCCGAGCAGCTGTTTCACCAAAATCAATACACTTTGTAATACCAAACACAGTCTTTGCCAAGCAGCAACCAAAGAAACTTTGATTCTTAATTTGTGTAATAGGACACACGAATTTATTTCCTCTGGATGCAATAACAACTTCCCTGTTGACTTCCATTCCTGCATCCTACCACCTAATGACATCTTAGTGAATCCAGGGGAGGGCTGGGCAGGAGCAACACCCTGCTCCGCTGTCCATGTGCTCGCCCCACCAGCACCCCGCCACAAGAAGCCCTGGCTGAGTCCAGCCTCTGCTGCCCTGCACGCCCGGGTGGGAGGAGAAATGGGTTCAGCTCCTGGTTTGGGCAAGAAGACAACCAGGTCTGTGGCATGCAGGATGCAGCACACCCACCCTGTAATCTAGATGCAGCTGTTGACACCACTATATTAAAAAAGGTGCATTTTGGCGTTCAGGGAATCTCTAACAGGAGATTTTTTGGTTCCTTGGGGGCACCAGAAAGCGACTTTGCTGTACAGGAGGCTGCAGGAGTTCAGTTTTCAAGCACCCACTCTTTCACAAGGCACAGGGTATACTTGCAACTATGTAATCTTTTTCTTTGTTAATGATTATGTATATAATTTTGATAGTAGAGCTGTGTAGGCTGTGTAGATTTAATAACTCTGATATTAACAAAGACAGGGGAAGGACAAGGTTCTCACAGTGCAGTGCAAGTTACTGAAGCAGAAGTAAAATTGTGGAAACGGGAGCCAAAAGTATTGAATTATTTGATTAAAGAAGTACAAGGACATAATAAAAATTTATCAAATGCTCCTATTATGTTTGGCCACGGTACAAAACACTCCTTTTAATTTTCAGTATTTGTAAACAGAATGTTGGATAGCTTTTTCTCTATTAGAAACAAGGAAAGACTTTCCCTTCCTTGAAAAATCAGAAACCCACCGGTTACATATTACGGGAATGAGCCACCACAATGGAATTTCATACAATGGTACCTCACGTCCTAGGAAAACATCACTTACAGTAAAGTGTATTTGGAAAAGGATGCCCCTAAACAAGTGCCTTCAGCCAAGTGCCCTGAGGATTTCAAAGTGCATCAGTCAAGCAAATAGGCCCTTCTTCCTTTCTGCTCCTTCCCCATGTAAAAAAAAAAAAAATAGTTCTGAAGGCAACTTATCTAAAAAGTGAAAAACATGTAGGTTATCAGAGTGGCAGTGGTCACTGAAATCATCAAGTGGCAAGTGGCCACTTGAAACCAACCTTCAAGCCAGTGAGAAATAAGCCAAGGATTCAGTGGCAAGGAACCAGTTGTGCAAAAGACAGGCATCTACGCACCCTACTTATGTTGTCTACAGTGTGCTGCTGGAAAAGCTGTAAGCAGGGAAGATGGGTGCTCCTCCAGCCCTTTTCCACCTGTCCGTCATCCCTGTGCAATCAGCAGCATCTGCTCGCTTCCAGATCATCGTCCTGAGACAAGTGACGTTGGCAATTGCTGCCCTTCAGCTAGCCAGCACCTACCTGCAAGCCGAATTCCCCAGGGGCTCAGGGACTATCTGCACGAAGTGCCTGAGACTATCGGGAATTTGGGAGCATGTCTTTTTAGAAAAATAATCAGGGAATATATAAAGCATCCCCATCACCCCACCCTTGGGAAAATCACTTATTAAAAATGCCGGAATGCAATCTGTGTCAAAGGAGACATTACATCAGTTGCTTGCCTGCCTGCTTTTTGTTGTTGTTCAAGTCCTCAGTAAAGCAAAAGAATGAAATACATAACCTGGTGTCCTTGTCTTCAAACTTTCATTGTTATATATAGGATATTGCTGAGTATTTTATGGCTGCTGCTGTTTCCTCAATAGCAACTACCCAATACAGATGTTGAAGCACTGGTCTGTAAAACACAGTGTCTATTAGAGCAGTTAAGCCACACAGCTCAGCTCTTTTAGCTTCCCAGTTCGTTACATATATCATGCTGTACGTTATTGGTTGAATCATCACTTTCCAGCTGATTTTGGATTTTCACAATGCACAGCTTCTAATGCGCACGCTGATCTGTTCAGGGATCGTCTCTCATCTTTCTTCACACAAGCAGTTACAGCTTAGTATTTTTGTACCCAATTACGAAGAAAGATGAGAATGAAATGGCGAATAAAAAAGTGACAGGTAGAATTACAGAACAGAATGGTATTGTATGCTGGCGTGATGCTAATTGGTTTTCTTAACTGTTTACAGTCTGTGGTACAGCACAAACTAACCCAATGGAAGTGGTCTGCCAGCCGTTTTAGATGTGTTTCCAGTCAATTTAATTTACTTAGCGGCAGCTGTAACACATTTTGGCTGCTGAGGATCTCAACAGATACACCAAGGATGACCTTTATGGCACACAAAAAAGGGGGGATAAAAGAGGAAACAAATGCTTTTATTAAAACAAATGTAAGGTGTTTCGGATTAGGTGAGGTCTCCTTTTTTTTACCTTGCAAAAGTGGCAATATTTAACTGTTTAAGTAGATGAGCTAAAAGTTCAGCACTCCTGAGCTCCACCATTACAAATAATTTATACCTCCTCTCATGTGCTTCTGCTGATTGTTATTGATAGAACTTTTAAAGTCAGCTCAGCTGAGACTGCAGGCAGGTCACTGCCGATGAGCAAGTGGCAATGAGACCAGCCAGGTGACAGCACACCAAAGGAATACCCTACCGCTGAGTAATCCCTCAGTACACATTGCCTGGGTGTGATCCTGAGAACACCTAAAGACTCGCCAAGAGTGATCAAGAACTGTTAAAATCTCTGTGCACCAAAAATGATGATACTAACATCATTCTGCTGTTGGTAGTGGGGAGGGGGGGGGTGAGAGCAGCAGCGTCCCATCTGTCCAAAAGACCAAGTGTGCTTGACAGCTCTAGTGTCCCAAATCTGAGTGCATACGTCACTCCCATCTGCTAAGAACACTGGACATCTAAACAGGTATTTGAAACAGTACTTTCACCACAAGCATTGACGCAGTTTACACATACACTTTATAGAAATGCAGGTGCTCACTCCTGAAAACGTGGATTGTGTATAGCAGAGGCACGACAAAAAGGAATTAACTAATGCCCCTTGGCTTTCAGTGACAACTGAGCCTAGAGACCAGCCTCTGTTGCTTTTGTATTTCTCTTTATCAGTACTAAAAGTGATGGAAGGTGAGGAGGCAGGGGAAGAAAGAGTAAACTTTTAAGTGACCTCAGACACATAACCAGATCTTCAGTTTGGGCTTCAGAAGCAAGGTGGGTAATAATCTCAATACCATCATTTTCTTTGGAGGATCACTTTATGAAATCACAGCCATAAAACTGATAATAACTATCACTTTCTTTGGAACTTGGTGAATCCCATTCAAATCTGAAAGTGCGCTGATTTCAAATTTGAAAGCCAAGTGCTGTAGAAAAGTAAGGTACATTCAAAACTGAGCACTTTGGGCTTAATTTATGTTCCAAACTACAGTTTTTGGGATCTGTACATTAGCTGTCTATGTATTTTTACATATTTCTATGAAAAATGGTCCTCAGAAGATGATGAATAGCATGCCTTACCAGAAAATATATGACAGGTTCTAAAAATGGTATATTTTTAAATTGGTATAGATATTTATACTTGCTCTGATCCTCTGAGATGTATATTGAAATTTGTAATATAAACAGCAAAGGGCATTCCAAGACAAGCAAATTAAAATGAATTCTGCATCGTTCTCTCCTGTCCTATTATTATAAGTTCTCAGGAGGCCTACAAAAATTTGCATGTGAACTAAAACTGTATGTGAGTTTAGTAGAAGTTACTTCGCAAACCCTAATCTTTTATTAGATCACAATGTCACTGATGTTTAAAATAAGTTAGGGCTATTATCGCAATATATAAACAGAGTCTGTGATAGACTATCACGGGTATACTATCTCTTTATAGCATTTTACATTGTGTTTTCCTCTCTATATTAAAATGTACATATCACCATCAATTCACGATGAACAAACATTTTTAGAACGTAGTATCATTGCAACTCTCAGAAAGAGTTATTTACCACCATCTGATAAAACCACCATTCATTCATAGACTCTTGGCAGTAGCTTTTACTCTTTTTTTTTTCACTCTTTCCTCTTGAGTCACTCTTCACAGGTAATAACACAGGCCTGGATAGGACCTCCCCAGCCTTTGAATCGTTAGTAGTGCCAGACCCCCCTTAACATCTGTCTACCCTGTTCTGGAAACCCTCTGATGAAGTCTGCATCATTACTCAATTCCCCTTGTGGTTAGAGAGCTTTGCTCCCAGTCATCCTAATGCATCTTGGCTGAAAATTAAATTGGTTTCTTTTGAATTCCCTCAAGTGGAGAGAGAACAATAAGCACCAGCCTTTGCGTAACTTTCTCATATTGGAAAGACTATCATGATGATTTCTCTGTAGGTTTATCAGTTCCCACAACTTTTCTTCATAGATTATGTTCTATAAATCTCAGATTTTCCTGTCACACTCCACTCAATTGAATATGCTTTCTTGATATGTAAAATATGCTGCCCAATGCAATTCGTTAGCTGTGCACTCGCTGCTGGAATTGTTTTTTCCTAATTTTTCACAAGGACATTATGTGAGAAAAAACCAAAAGCTGAAATCAGGATAATTCAGCAACATCTTCGCCCTTTCCCCAGGCTAGTTATTCTTTCAGAGAAAGAAATCAGATGGATTTGCTGAGAACAAATCACTTCAATCTTATGCTATCTTTTACAACCCTCTTATCATCTGAACAGTTAGATTATTTTTTTTTAAAGATTTGTTCCAGTGTATTTCCAGGAATAGCTATTGGGCTCCTGGTTTATTAATTCCTGACCCCTTCTTTTTCTCTTTTTAAAAAGGTAGGTACGACGTTTACACTACTTCCAAACTCTGGGGCTTCCCTCATCCTCTGAAATTCTCAGAATATCATTTAGCATTTGCCAAACAGAAATCCATGCTGCTATTTAATTTCAAATAGATTGATGGACCCATTCCAAGACCCTTCTAGAGAACTAAACAGCTAAAAATTCAATTTGAAGACAAGAAGCAGCCCAACTTCCAACTCCAAGCAAATCCATAGGTGAAGTTTCCCATTATAGGCAAGGTAGTGCTCCACATACCTGGTCATATACATCTCTGCTTCCTGGCTCTGCGCATCCAAGTAAATAATGAGCAAATTCATGAAGTTAGATTGTCAGAAAAATAAGTACTGGGGGGAAAGAGTTTTCTACAGATACCAGAGTGTGCAGCTTGAAGGGACTGGAAAGTCAGTGATACTGGAGGATGGAGAAGCAGAGCCACTCCTTCCAGCACCTGCTGGTTTTCCTATGAAGTGATACCTCACCAAAGAAGTGCAAGGAACACACTACCAAATCCTGGTTTACTAGCAACAAAAAGGAAGAATTCCAACCTAAGGAATACCAGCAGAGTCCAGATCTCCAAAAGCTTTGACTTTTGGTTTTCGGCTCATTACTGCAGTGATCCCAGTTGCTTTCTTCTATCCAACAGGTCTCTTCCAATGGTTTCCCAGCCTGGCTGCTCCTAGAGTGCACGGCATATCATCCATACTATCATTTGATTATTGCAAGTATGTATCATTTATAAAGAACTTCATAAACACTCAAAGACTGTATGTACGGCAGCTCTTCAGAGTCCTCAAAGTTTTCAGCAGGCCGGTCCAAGCAACCCCTTCCAAGCAACAGCCCGCTCCTGAGGTGGGGCACAGCGGCTGGGGGCAAAGCAATGCCCAAGCCACTTTCTGAGCTGCAGGGACTCCCCCTTCCCCGCACTCCCCCCACGGTGCCACCCCACCGGCAGTCCCCCACGGCACCACTGTAAAGGATGCTAAGGAGACACCTTGGTCACCACAGCTGTCCCTCCATCGGCCGCCCGAGGAAGAGGAGGGAGTACTGAGAACCAGAGTCAGGGATGTGGTCCCAGCCTCCCACTGCTTCCCCTCCGCGTTCCCAGCAATGGGCTAGAGATGTCACCGCAGTTACTCCTGCGCTTAAGGCTATGCATGAGAGTAAAGTGGCTGCAGGGTGGGCTTCGGGTTTGCTTCAAGGCCACTTGAAACATTGAGCAAGCATTAAATGCTTTTAGTAAAGAGCAGACAGAAATTGCTGTCTTTGTGTGCTGCCCCATCCGAATATTTTTAACACACCATGGGAAAAAGAAGGCTTTATGAAGAGCTGATTCATGTGTTATGTCCCTTGTGCACTAAATACTATGTTATCTTCTGAAATTATAGAAAGGAGGAGGATATTTTTAGTAATTGTTGGCTACTCAAGCCACTGAAAGAAAGTATGTTTCTCTGGGTACAACTAATTCTGTTTGTGGTTCCAGAGACTGCTGCCAATATCTCAATAATATATACATTACAAACTGCTACAGCTGGCAAGGTGTATCTGTGTTGTCTATTCCAGGGAAGGATTTTGCTGCCTATTCAAAATGAATAGATTCAGAAGTGGAATCCAGCATGGAAAATGAAGGAAGGTCAGGGGAAGGGTAATATTTATGGAAGATTGAGCATTTCAGTGTGCTACTGACTTCAGGGTCTGCACTCCCTAAAAATACCAGGGTTTGTGCACCGGAGTGCTTAGCAGACAGAGTACAACTAAAGCATTTGTTTGAACCTTCAGAAACAAGACAGTTGCTTAGTATTCAAAAAAGAAAAGAAAGAGAACTTTTGCATTTTATACCACTCCAGAGCAGAAACACTTTACCCAAATACGCAACCCAACGAGGGCTTTTCAATTGACAAGAGCGAAGCTCTCTGAAATACACCTTGGTTTTGGCAGCTAGTTAGTACCTCACCCCCTCTTCCCACTTCCAGCAGAAAGCTGCAACATTCTAAAACATTTGTGTGTCGGGGGACTGGATGGTACAAGTACGCAGAGGGTTGTAAGGCAGGTCTGAAGGTTTGGGAGAGATGTGGGGGAGGGTACTTGATACTGTTCAAGAATTGCCAGCTGTAATTAAGATGCAAATAAACAATGAGAATTAACACTCCATGGCTGAATTTTTTTTTTTTTTTTTTAAATATATGAGAGCCAGTGAGCTGCAGGATGTGGGAGAACTATTCATTGCAAACAGCTGCCTAGTTCAAATGCATAAATCCAACAGGACTATAAAAAACTCTTATCCTTACATGACCAACCATTCATTGATCTAATGCTTGTGGCGTGAGCACATCCCACCTGTAAGACAACACTATCTTTCCATGTTGGTAGTCAAATACATATGGTCAAAGACTGAATGGACATGAATGCTATACAACAGAACCTCTCTTCTACCCCTACAGAGCCATTTTGATAGAAAAGAGGATGAAAATATAAAATGCTGTAAATAAAGAAATATGGAAAATTGTCTTCACTGGCAACCAGAAGAAAATAATTTTCTGAGCTTCCAGTTTTCTGTCTTTAAGCACTAAACTCAGGGGTGGGAGGGCATGGGGGAAGAGTCACAACAAAGCAGAAACAGTAACTCTAAAAATACCCGTGCAGAATGCAGCAAGGAAACCCATGCGTTGGGCAGCAGCAGGAATGCATTGAAGCGCTTTGCTCCTTCACAGCACAGTGCTTCGGGTCCTTGATGCAAAACACATGAGCGCTGATGCACTACCTCCCTGTTCCACCATGCCCTTCAGAAGGCTGAGGACTCCCACAGGAACATTTTCAGCATCACAATGACATAAACAAATAAAAAGCATTTATGTATTTTCTCAATGGCTCGTCCAAAGAGTTCCTATCAATATCGGTGAATTACACGTGGACTATACTCTGTATTTCCTAATATCAAGTAAGAATTTACTTTTTTCTCGGCTAATTAAATGACCAAATTTGTGTTCGCTTCAGTTGGAACACATTGGACCTCTGACTCCTCAGACTTATTTTCATGTGCCTGTGAGCAAAATTCCAGTTATATATCTATATTCACTCCACAACTACTCTTTCCATATCAGACATAACTTTGGTCACATCAACAAACCTCCCTGAGCAAGAAGCGAGCGCTGCTCCAAGGTTCAAGGACACACAAGCAGGTCCTGCTCCCTGCTCTGTTTCTATCCACATGTTGTTTTCCTGCAGTATATAAAGTGACTTGCAGGAAGCTTCCAGCAGTGGAAAGTTGTAACTCATCTGAAAAGAATCTGTGCTTTAAGGAACAGGCGCTGTTCCTTCTTACTGGATTTTAAATAATATATCGCACAATGCAATTATTTTATGTCTTCTGGTCATTGTATGGTCTGGTGAAATCATAGTCAGTTTTTTAATATTGGCAATGTAAGGATCCTACGGAATTACAGGCGACACAGAACTGTAGTATTCTCTCTGCATAATCTATCTTCTCATCAGAACCAGCAGTTTGTAAAAATTATGATCCATTCTCCATTTCACACATACACACATAAAAATAAAACACAATAAATGTGCTTTGGGATGGTCGCTTACCCAAAACATACCAGACAATTACATGGGATGTTGTTTTAATTAGAAACTCGCTCTCTCTCAACAGGTCCTGTTTGAAATGTGTGATGCTCCCCTCTACTCCATGACTGAAGTTAAGTTGTATTACAATCACATCTCCAGTCAAAGAACATTGCCATTTTTTCCTAGATCAGACACCTGCTATCAATTTGAATGGTATCTGATTGAATATTTGTGCAGGAAGGACAAGAATCAATTATTCATGAGTACTAAACAATAGACTGTATAAACACAGTTCATGAACCTGAATCCTTTACAACCTAGCTTATCTTCGATACATTTATAAGGGCAGCCACATCTCTTAAACAACTGACATATTTATGGCACCAAAAAGGAGGGGTGGGGGGGTGGGGGCGGATAAAAGAGGAAACAAATGTTTTTGTTAAAGAAAATGTGAAATGTTTTGGATCAGGTGGAGTTTCTTTTATTTTGCTTATAAAAGTAGTAATATTTAACTGTTTAACCAAATTTAACAAGACGTCTCATGTGACCAGCCGTTTCCCTGAAACTCCCAGCTCAGATTCCGCTGAACCAGGCCATTTGGGTAATTCGAATGAACAAGAAAATATATGCAACTTTTGGATCCTTACCCAGGAGCCTTGTGTGAGTTTTGGACTCCTACCTGTTCTTGGCAATTTAATGGAACAAAACATTTGGAGGTTCTCCTGTCATTTGGGCTTCTCCATTGCAGGAACCTGCCTTCTTTCCCTGGCAGCCTCTTTTCTTTTAGGTTTCCCGTACAATTCAATTAAGGTCCGCTAGCTCTGCAGTGCTGATCTGGTTGAATGCATGCCAGCAGAAATCCTGCACCTTGTCTCATCTGAGCTTCCTAATACAAACGTGGCTGATGTCAGAAGGCAAAAGCCTGATCCACAGTTTCAGGGAAAACGTAATCCTGACATCACGGTGGAACAATACAAAAGAGACCAGTAAATAATGTATTCTGCTAAAAACCTTCCTCCCTCCAAACAGGGCTGTTAATGTTGCTGTCATGTTTAATACACTTTTATGTAGACTCCTTTTATTTTCTTATGGCAATGGTTTAAATTTCAATACAAATATTTAAAGCATGTGACATTCTGAAATTACAGTATCCATATTTAAAGTCCCAAGACTACAGCTTCTAGTGGTGAGTGCTTGAACTATTGTGAAATACAATTTGATTTAAAATCAATCCTCCAATTGACTTTAAAAAGGCACCTAGTGCTGTTTATTTGTTTTTATGGAAAATAATACAGGCAATTAATTTCTTTCATACCTTAAGTGTCTGAGTTATGAAAGTCTATAATGTAACATGGCACGCTTGATGAATAACATCTGAGATGATTTAGTTTAGAGCAAGTGATTGGCAGTTAGCAATTTTGATAAAAACTTGTCGCATGATATGTAAGGGGCAACTCTGCTGTACAGCCGATTCAGTGAAAACAAACTCAGAGTGAAAAAAAATTTATCATGTTACATTTTATGCTGGGGAATCAGAGAGGAGGAGGAGGACGTAATTCTTTCCTAGATCTAGTAGCTGCTGCTTTAAGAAAAGAAATGACAAGGTTATGGGTTCTCCCTCTGCCATGCATCTCCTTCATAAATTTTAGCATTAAATTATAAATAAAACATATGAGGACTCAGCTCAATGAGAAATATGTCTGGACTTTGGCACTGTATAGGTCTGCACAAATCCATACAAGCTGCTTAACATTGATTTTCTTTGGCGTCTTTTGCAGCCCTATGCGGGCTTCACAATGCAGAAGGCAGACATGCCTTTTATTGTAACAGGCCCTTTGCCATTAATTACAGACATGATTTTGCTAATGACTGGGCGCAACTGGCTTGTTGATCCCCTCGTTGGATCACCAGAGGATGTAATCAACAGCCCAGACCAGGACTGTCGACTATCTGCTGTTCCTGGCCCCCACCTTCTCCCCATCCTCTCTGCTCCCTTTGCCAACGACCGCGGTGGGCTGCGCTCCCCTTGCTCAGCCCTCCTTCTGGACCAGTTTCTCCACACATCTCCACTCACTTTCAAGCAGAGGTCAGTGGGGAAAGCAATAGGAAAGACTCATCTTTCACACATCTAGAAGTGAAAAACTCCACGGCAAAGCCAATATTATCCTCTTGCTCAACACGGAGAGCTAACCAAACCTCCTGAGTCTGCAAAACTGAGTGGAAAATTAGAAAAAAAAACACAAAACAAAACAAATTTTGCCTGTGGTATTTTCACATCTTCACTCTGGCCCTGGCTAGAAAAGTAAATGGTCTTGGTGGTTAGTGCACGGGGCCAGGAGTGAGGAGCCCTGGGCTCTATTCATACCTCTGCCACTGACTCACTGCAGCAAACTGTTTGGACAAAATTCTTGAAAAGCATTCGTTAATTTTGGGAGCCAATTTTTTTTTTTTTTTTTTTTTTTTTTGCGTAAACAAGTAGACATGTAGGCGCAGAGCACCTACCGCTTTTCATAAAGCCAGAGGGAGATTCTGGCACACACCGCACCACTGTCAACCATCCAGACCATGATCTGGACCTTCGTTTAGGAAGACACAAAGCAGTCCTCCATCTGAGTCAGAAAGCTGAGAGCTCCTCCTGTGCCCAAGAGAGATTATTCCAGAGACGCAGGACTCGGCAGGACATAGGACATGACACCTAAAATTACTGGACACACGAGCTTGAGCACTCCCTGTTTCTCCCACCTGCTAAATGGGCATCGTACATGTCCTTTGACCTCTTATTATGGTGTGTCAGAAAACCTGGCAGTTCCTCAGGATGAGATCTGTTTCCGAATAGCAAAAAATTACTATAACATTTTGATGAGCCTTAGAAGAAGATCTGGTTCAGGTCTGCGCACCTTGCAATAGACAAATATTTGTTTGAGGATAATTTTATTTTTTCCAGATTAGTTTATCCTGAGTAATATTCCCCTGTGTATAATGGATTTGTGGAATTGCTTTTCCTAATAAACCTTTCATATCAACTGCATCCCACTGGTTAGATTTTGCCACTTTAGCAAGAGCTACTGAAACATGTATCTGATTAGGAAAAAAACATATTCATGTTAATTTAATGTTTTATTTATTTTTGCTTAACTTTCACATATTTCCTGGAAGATCTATCAATAATAGCCAGTCCTCATGATTGGTTCATCCAAATAATGTCTGTTGAGCATGTAAAACAAATTGGGCAAGACCCTGCCCTAAGAGCAGGAGGTAGAGCTCTCATAAAAATCAATTCTCTCTCAGATATAAAAGGTCACTGATAATTATGCGCATGTATTTAAGAATGAAATTTGCCTCATTGAGTGATATTACCTCTTCACTTGCAATAACATAGGAAACAGTAAAAAGACAGAATTGACTGAGACACCCTCGCTGTTGTCCTACCAGGTGAATGTCGTGTTTCTGTCCACAATTCCCTTTCTGCCGAATTGCCTGCATTCAGCATTTCAAAACCTGATGCATTTTCTTTGCCCAGGGCTGATTATATATGGCCTGGTTTTCCCCTCAACTGACTTCATAATTATTGTGCTCCTAGAGAATTGTCCCCCAGATTTATTCAAATCATGTGAGAATTCAGTAGTTAATCGAAGAAAAACAGGGTGTTTCAACATTAAGGTCTAGATGTGAAGTCCTGAACCTCTCACTGAAGTGCAGAGAAAGATTTCAAATTCAGGGGCTCTGCCTGGTCTGCTACGGTGCTAACAGATCCTGTATTGTCATGTTGCTGGTCCCAACTGGAAAGCCCTCATCTCTAGGGGACAAAGGTATTTCACCTCCTCTACTTCTTTCCACCCTCTGAGAAAATCATTAAGAAGAAAAAAATTTAAAGAGCCAAATAGATGTTATTGCTCCACCAGCAGAACACAATCAATAACGTTGTTACAGTTTACTGTTTGAGAGAAATATGTTTAGAGAAGAAAAGGAATGAGAAAATCAAATCAACCATGTCTTAAAATGCATGGTGAACATGTCCCCGGCCTTATGTCTTTTATGGAAATTGTGCTTATACAACAGATAACTCAGCAATGCAGTCAATAGCTGGCAAACTTGATACTTCCAAAGGCACTAAGGGGGAATGTCAACCAACACTGATGAGCAGCTTTGAACCCTTGGCCTTTCAGATGCAGGCTGACAAGTTAACAGGCTTTCCTTCCTCGGCAGGAAAGAAGAGTTTTCATAGCCTCTATTCCTACAAATAAAATGCAATCCAAAAGTGCTGGGCACATGCCACATTTCTTAAAAGGGTAAGATTACCAGCCCCTCTTGATACACTGCGGGATGCCGGTGTATGTTTGTACTCAGTGTGGTTTTTCAAGCAAAAAAAGAGGGAACAAAAAAGTCCACAGAATCTTATACAGGGGAAACTACGTCCATTTGGCAGGGAAGCAAAATGGAGTCTACTTGAGTTAATTTCTCCTCATTTATTTATCTTTAGCTCTGCAATAATGGTCCAGCAGCTCCCATTCCGCTGAAATGGCTCAGCATTACCTCTTGAAATTAAAACGCTGCTGGATAACAACTCAGAGTGCTTTTTACACGTGGCTCTGAGGAGGGGAATCCCTTCATTTATTAATCAGCAAGCAGAGGCAAACCAAAAAAGATTCTGTCAGGCTGCATGGTCGAAGAGATTAAAGCGAATCTACTGGTTAGTCTGGTGTGTTAATCAGGGGGAAGTTACGTGTTTACTCCTTCGGTCTGACAAACCCTATGGCAATGTCACCACAGTGAAACACACCAGCAGAAACAGGATCTCAGGTCAGCAGGCACATAAGGACCATGCCAACCATGTCTGTGCCACATGGCTACACTCATCCTCAGCCTGCTCGCAGAACCCTCCATCTGTAAACCAGAACAACCATCTCAAAGATCCTACAGAACCACCACTTTGTATTCTGGCTTCCAGACTTCTTTGTATACGTTTAACTACTTTGAGAAACGGTCATTACTCACTGCTTGAAAAGGAGAGGGATGACCTAAAAACCATCTAGGTAAGCTTAAGAAAAGGGATAATGCTCTCAACCCTCTCAGGCACAGATTCTACAGCTCCGATTTCCCTCTTTTTCTTAGGTCATCCTATGTTTCCATGTGGTTGGAAATCATCCCACCCGCCTTTTATATCCTATCCTATAAACATCTATTTGATTTTTAAATCTAATTTCAAGGTTTTGGTGATTTTGTTGTTGTTGTTGTTCATAAGTACTATGTTTCCATCATGTTGTAAAAACTGTAAGTAGTGTCAATTTTTGGAAGTAACAAAAGCCAAAGTGTAGGCTATGTAATTTTGAGAAGCGGACTTCAGTCAGGCTTGGTATGGGATCCCGCAGAATGTTCTTTAGCAACTCTGTTGTTTGTGTTGAGATATCGGGTAAGGTCTTTTGGGAAAGCATACCGTGTATGTCTTTAAGTTCCAACGAAAATGTCACCTATCCTGCCCTCAGTACAACAGCTTTACTGAGACAAATAGTTCAGGGGGGAAAAAAAATCCTCCACTGTTAAATCATACTAACCAAACACTGCTGGGCCAAATTCTCTGCCCTCCACTCCAGCGAGATGCTGTTTTTTCACTAGTGAGTCTGATTATTTGACAAAATTTAGGAGGTTAAAATTAAGACAACATAACTGTGGTCTTCTAAAAAATTATTCTGTTCTTATTTTCTTGTCTCTCTTTTTCTAAAAAATTATTCTGTTCTTATTTTCTTGTCTCTCTTTTTCTTGGCACCAGGGGACTTTGGGTCAGAGCTAAACAGCTTATGAACTCATTTCCTAAAATTTTCAGTCTCCCAAAAGCTTGCTTTCCTTGGATTATTTTTAATTCAGTCAATTTGTAACACATATTCAGCCTGTATCCTTCACAATATTTTATGATAAATCCCATTCAATTTCACATGTACGGTTGCAAGCTTTATTGCTTAACAAACATTTCATCTACTCTCCCATAATTTATATCTGAATGGGTTTATTATAGACATAGCATTTCATTCATTGTGCAGTTAATTCTGTAACATGCTGCCTGTTTTCTGTATGGCCGCTCTACCATTATGTGCTTTCAGTACAATTGAATTTTTCCTTGGGAGCTTTATAAAATGGTTTATGAATATGTAATACAAATTGTATTAACAAGGCAAATGTACTTTTTATTCTTTTTGTGAGCATTTCCAGTCAATGACTAGTAAGAGAACAAGCACGGTAGCACATCTCCCTCAGTTCTTATTCACTAGGGCTACCCAGGCAATATTATTTTAAAAGGCTCATCACCTGAAAAACAAAGGTATTTTAAAATCATGGGTGATGCTGCAGTCAATTCCATGGAAGAGAACACAAAAAAGCTTTGCAACATGACTTCTCTCTTCGTAGGGACTTTTCACCTTCTGTTCAGGTAAAAGGATATCTTGCAGATACTGTTTTGAAAAGGCACAACCTTTTACCACATCTATTTCAGGCAATCTATTGCTTTGATTACCATTAGGTATTTGTTTTGCGTTAACACCCAGAAACACCAGTCTTGTTGCATTACATGCCTACATGCATATTAAAACCCAGGAGTAACCCTTGCCCTAGAGCTGTGATTGACCATGCACATCTAGCGAGACAAGAAGTGGATATGATCAAAGAGTGGGAGTAAGGATAGTGTTAGAAAGGCTTACAACAATGTGATATATTCCATGTGATCACCAGCTGCTGGACGTGATGATCTGAAAGGTCTTTTCCAATCTAAATGACTCTATGATTCTATGCAAGGGGTGATGATGTTAAACGGTCACACAAAGTTTTGAGGGAGCTCCTGGGATGGCCATCAATATGTTGATATACTTGAAAACTGAGAAGTAATGTGTTTCTTTACCTAAACCAGTTTGCTTCCATTTGATAGAAAGCAATGTGAACACTTAGAAATGAAGGTGGGCCCCTGGCTTCTGAGAACACAGACAGCTCCCACACAAAGGGAGGTAGAAGCTGATTTCACATAACGACCTTGAAGTTCACCACAACGCCCTTGCCAAACCCCACAGGGGGATTTGCTAATGCACTTTACCTGCTAAGGCGCTTTCTAAATCTTCAGGTCTGTCTCTGACTTGAGAACATAACTCCCATTAAAACCTCCATCCTTCTATTGACCATCTTGGCCAGCGCACTTTCTAGAACAAAACTGCATCCATTGCGCTGGCTGCTGACTAATGGCTGCCCATGTGTTCTTACGTGCAGCGCAGGGGATTCATTCCTCAGTGACATGACAGGAAGGCTCAAGCCTTCAGTAGGAAATAATGCGGTACCGACAGAAAAAGCAGGAAATGGAAAAAGTCTGAATATATTTCTGCTCAGCTGTACAGATTACAAGAAGGGACAGCGCAAAAAAATGCCGCTGGAATTCAGATCCTTATGAAGTCTGCCCACAGGCTCAGTAATGTCTATACTAGCTATACTGGGAGGCAAGCAATATTTAGCAGGGTTGCTTTCCTCCCAGTATTAGGTACAATAGAAATACAGTAAGGTAGATTATAGAGTAGGGTTTGGCCAGCTTCTGCTCTCAGATGCCTCGACATACACATGGAAGAAAATCCCCTGGTGTCATTCTAGATCTCTGGAGTTAGCCTGGATTTGCAGGGAAATCATCATGAATGAAGTATATGAAGCAAAAATACAAGAATGGACTCTCACTTTTCATGACACTTCTGGGCTTGTAGAAGGATTCCTATCTTAGGAAAGAGCCCCACTTCTTAAGAAGGTGTCTTGTTATCTGCCTTGCATATGCAAAGTGGGGTTCACTAATGAAACACTCAAGCAGAGCATCTTGTGCTTTTCTAGATTAGATTCATGGAAGGACTCAGAATTAGCAGCATGGATCACTGAGCCATACCCACTCCTTATTAAATTCCTCCAATGACAATTTTACTGGTGTTTTATATTAGTGTTAACAAAGGACCTGAATAAGATGTAAGTAAGAGATGTTATATTTTAAATAAAAGTCCAGGTAATGTGCCACTGGGGACCTTCGGATCAAATGAGCTTTTATATTTTTATGTAGAATGTAATCACTTTTTTCATTATTGTGGTTGCTACATTACTGTTATTAAAGAGTTTATTACTCTGTGGGGGATACTGCTCATTGGAATTACATGCTTGCATACCAAAAGAGACAGTGTAGCTTCAATCCTTAATTCATGATACAGCCACAGGACAACAGACCATTAGTACACTGGGACTGGTGTGACATGCGGGGTACCCAGTATAAGCCTGCTGGTACCATGGGAAGTCAGAGCTAGATGCAATGGAAATGGGAAAGTCATTGTTATATGGTCATCTGGTTTGCAGAACTTTATTACATGCTGAGTTTCTAGCAGGCTTTTAGGGAAACTGGCCAAAGTACAACATGTAAGGAGAGGGCAAATTGGCTAAAAAAGGCAAGATATTGCAAGAAATGGAAAATTACCTAACAGGCCACTTATCCCTATTCAAACTTTGGAAAATCTTAGAACTTCTTCCTAGACTGTTATATAGCTATCATTTATTGTCAAATTCACCTTTAGCCCTCTCAGCCTTGGCAGCATTATGCTTTCATGAGAAATATTTTTTAAGAGTAGATGATTTATCAGAAGCCCCACTCAAGCCCCAGTCTGGAAGGGAAGGGGTCAGTACCCTCTTCCCACTGGTCTGTATTTCAGCAAGCGCTGCGGTGAGCACTGCAGAGAAGGGTGCCAGCTCCTGGTACAATCCTGCTGGCTCCTCGCACATTAAATACCTCTTCTTCTGTCTCAGCCCCAGCCTGCACTCACGAGGACTGTCATTTGGAAGGGAGGTTTATTGCACTAAGTTTGAGTTTCTATGCCTCCGTAGTTGCCCAGGCTAATCATATACTCTAAATGTATACATCCAAGAAAGCAAACATGTTTACTGAAGTTTCCTCCTTGGGACTCTGGTGATGTTAAAGCATGGGTGGGGTTATTCTTTGGCATTGTGCTTGTTTTCAAGGGGGAAGATACCTATGTGATGTGTTAACACTGGAATGCATACATCTAAAGAGAAATCTATTCACTGCCTGTTGCTTCACTGAGATAAGAAATGGATCTCTGTGAGGAAGGTGAGCAGGACTGTATTCTCACAGCATCTTAAGAAATGCAAGCAATCTTTTTATATTACCCTAGAAGATTATAGAAAGTGTCAGAATAAATAGGTCTGTCTCCTTCCTCTCAAAACTAGAAACATCACTTTGCTTAATTTTCCGTGATAAACTGTCAAATAAACACTATCCTGAATATAGGAGGAAATGACTCATCAATTCCATATAGAGTAGCTCCTTCTGTTTCCAAGGCACGGTGGAAGCGGTGGTTCTGAGCACACAAAACCCATGCATATCGGTACAACACGGGAAAACCAGATAACCTAGAACATACATACTCATGTGGGTATTACCCATGGTATCTGCTATTATAATTTATCAAATCTGTCTTTCGAAAAGTTGATATTAGATTGCATGTCCAAAATAAATGATACCCAGGCATGGATCACCGTCACCACGACGACTTTTGTGACAGAGGAGCAGGGGTTAAATTGCTATTTGCCCTTTCCGTCAAACACATCCAAGACCTGCAGAGCTGCCACAGCTCTCAGTGTAGGGATGACAGCTTGGGTGGGGGGACCCAAGCAGTACAAAGGTGCTTGTTCCTAACAGACGTTACACTGTAGATCCTAATACTGCAGCATCTCACTGAACACCAGGTGAGAGTCCTGATAATCTTGCCCTGAGAGGTGCCCACCCTCCTCTGCTTAGTCAATTACTAAGCACCTTCCACTCCACCAGTTATTATTCAACACTTTTGCAGATATTCTGGACTATACAGAATGCTAGGTCAGACATCAGCATCGAGGCAAGAGCTTTTGCAGGAGAGAAGGGCTGCCTGGTGCCCTGGGAATGGCCACACCAGCATGAACTAAGGCATTTTCCAGGAAACTGGAGCACCATCAGCAGCAATATAAAATCAGCTGCTGCTGTGCCTTAACCACACATCCTATTTCGCCTCTAAGGCAAGGCCAGGCGAGAAGCAAGCGACTTCCTAACTCTCCTGAGTTAAGGAGATTTACGCTCGCCCTTACTGCACGTGCACAAAATGCACTCAGCCCTTACACAGCCCCACAAGTGGGAGGCACTCCCCTGTCCTTGTATACCCATTCACACATCACACATCATGTAGCTCATAAACCATGTCACACATTAATGAGATCCAAATAATGCAGATATACAAAGTAGTAACATCTGTAGTTAGACTATTTAGCTTTCTAAGTCACTAAGTCACAAGGATTAACAGTCCCCATGGTTCTAGAAATACACTAATCATGCGCAAGGATCACAGAAAAATTGTTGCCATCTTGCACTGCCTGGCTGGCCAAGTGATTTTAATCTTCTTTTGGGATAGATACGAGATCTTACAGACCACTGGTCTGTTGCCTTATAAAATGAAAGAATTCTAAAGCCCCTGTACTATCTCCGTCCCCCAATTATGTCCTTTTTGTGTAGGAAGCAGGAAAATTATGTTTTAATGTGAAAAAATTAGCATTAAAAAGAAAAAGAAAAAAGCTATCTCGAGACCAAGGAAAAACTCTGGGACAAAGCTTTGGTTTTCATTTTAATGACTGTTCTACAACCTTGTTTAACAAAATCCTATGAGTAGGAGATAACCTACAAATCCAAGCATATCTGCAAATGCAGTGTTGGAAATAGATTACAAAACCATTTTCAACCCACTTTTAATAGAAAAAGGAAAGCCCCAAATCCTGGATGAGCAGGATGTGGGTTTTCTTCTTTTTTTTTTTCCCCTGCATATCCTAAAAGTTTATTATAAATTCGATTATTAAACAGCACCTTTTTAAACCCCTATTATCGTACTGTATTTCCAGTACACACATGTATGTGTACTGCAATTTAATAACTATATTATTTTATTACCTTTTTTTTTTTTTTTAAGGAACAACCAGAAATGATAGGATTCTTTTCACTGACTCCCACAGGCTTCCATAGATCACCCAAGAGAGCGCCACAGAAGAGCAGCATTTCAATAATCTGCACTTTGAGTAATGGTTTGAACATAAAAGATTACTGTGCTGAAGGCAGCCAGTGGACGTATTTCATACTATCACGGTAACTTTCTTTCTTATCACTTTATTTTGCGATATCATCTCCCTTGAAAAAAATAAGACTGTGTGATATTCCTGTCTCCCGGTGTTGAGACGAGCATAACGATTCTATCTGGTTTAATACATGATGGTACTCTCACATCAGTTTTCCATGAAAATGTAGAAAATCCAAGGGAAGAATTTCAAGCAAACAAACCTACACACAATGTTTGCTCTGTGTATGTTTGGCTTTCTCCTTTTCTGCAGGCTTTTCATTACTGCCAGAGAGTGCTGGCCTAACCCTTTCTATAGAAAGAATAATCGTAAATCTGCATGAAGTTCATGATGATTAGTTTCTCTTGGAGTTGGGCCAAAGAGTAAGCCTTTCTCCAATACAGACTTCACATGCAGGCTCAGTCAAGAATTCATTTATTAATCCTTTCGATCAAGCCTGGATTAAGCCATCCAGGGGCCCTAGTGACATCAAGGAACTCTGTGTCTTGAGATACACGTCCCCACTGAAAGGTCTGCAAAACAGCAAGCAGAGGTTACCCCTGACCATAGCCTGTGCTGTATATTTAGGGAATTCTGGAGTCTTCCTAGGGCACCTGGATCGGGACAGCTGCGTACAGGCGTCCCCTGTCCCTTTGTGAGCACTGACAGGCTGTGCTCCATTTTAGGCCAGCACATACCACCCAAGTGTGCTACGGGCCAAAGGTACAGGGATATTTGAAAGGTATAAAGTGTGGAAAGGACAGCGTGATTGAAGATGAGAAGATCAAGTCTAAGAAATCCAGTAGCCAGCCTAAGAGTTTCTTTACTCCTACCCTCTTATTCTAAAGCACAGCCACAAAAGGATTTTAGCAGCCACTCAACGTGTCAAAACCTACAGATTTATTTACTCATGCATAGCATTATTTTTGTATCAAAGGCAATCGTACTTTGATTCAACTACTACTTTCTATAAGCTGTATTAAAACTCTGTCACTCCATTCCCTAAGAGTTCAGCTGAAAATCAGTTTCTTTGGCTTTTAGCCCCTATGAGTTTTCTAGTTTAAATTCTTTGACTTTTTCTTTAAAATTCAGATTTAGAGGTTGATATTGTACTTCAGAAGCAAGATTGAGCTAAAAAACTAATTTCCATCTTCTTCTATCTAGTTGGCTGTTTCATTTCCAGAGAATTAGCAAGATTTTCCTGTTGCAAAACTCCCGCCTGCCTTGCCTGCTAGGTTAGTGTCAACTCTCTAATGCAGCTGAGTTCAGAAGCATCCCTCTCCCCCTTCCCAACGCATCCCTCTCTCCATCCAGGTAAGATTTGTTGCAAACATTTCACAGAGCCCTAACGCTGTGTGAACTCTTGCAGAATTATTGTTGTTCCAGGAGTGTCCGGGGGGATTTTCAGAGTTGCTGTGAGATAGTGATATCCCTTGTGGAGGACTAATAGACTGTCACTGTTTCCGCTGGGAACAATGAAGGTCAGACGTGCCAGCTAACCTGTGTTAACACGGAACTTCCTCGCCCTGCTCGGGAACAGCACGGAAAATAACACCGTGCCTAGGTACCCCTCCTCGCCGTTTCACTGAGATCACATCGGATCAGTCCTAAGAACGCAGTCTTTTTTGCTTCAGCCCCGTCCCTGGCAAATCAACTCAATAGCCCCATAGGGTCTGCTGCTCTGGTCGCTCTGTCAGAAAGTGTCAAACGACAGAAAGGGAAAAGCAGGGCAGAAGGAAAAGTTGCCTGCTCAAAGTGCCTGCCCTAGCAGCTGAGCCCTGAGCCCTTCTCATCCTGCAGCATGCCCCTACTACTTGCTGTTTGAGCACTTGCTTTTATAACCTTACTAACTAAACCGTGTTAGCTGATTTTAACTCCCTGTTTGCCAAGTCCTCTGAACACTGTGCCTTTTTTTTTTTTTTTTTTTAACCAACCCATCCCCCCCATTTTGGTTTTGAGGTTTGTTTTGGGTTTCTATTTTTTTTTATTATTTTTTTTTTTTACCTTTCAAGTCACCTGGAGTTCTTCCAGAAGAAACAGACTGTGCATGTTCACAACATGGCAAAGGCCGGCGGCTGAAGTCTGTAGTTCAAAAGTGGGACTGTGCTGGGTCCTGCAGAACAGCAGCAGACTGAGAGGACACTCACCCGGGAGTCACTGCCATCCTTCCTCATCTAATACTCTGTGGAAGAGAAAGGTTTGGTTGACAGCACGTAAGTTTGCAGGTGCTATTCAATGTTTTCTTTCAACACATCTGTAAGCATCTGTTGATCTTTCACTTCCCAATACATTAATGGTCCGGTATTTTACTATATTCTCAAAAACTGCAGGAGCAAATGTAAAGCTGGGGGGGGGGGGGGGGGGGGGGGGGAAGGGGACTGAGAAGTTTTAACAGGAAAAACTGTAATTCATAAATATTATGACTACAAGGGAAAATGAACCACAGCTTGATCACCCAACAAGAATAACAATTAGGAGCAATTGTTGAATTTAGTTTAGGTATGCAGCATACGTAGGTAAATACACTGAATGCTAATGGTTTTATAATAGTCTTATTAATTCACACACATAGTTAATGTTTAAGATAAACTCCCCATCTTTAGAGTAATTTATGCATTCCACTTTTATAGAATTCCAATTGAATGAATATGAACATAATCATTTCGCACAAATGTTCTCTAAGGAGTGTGCAGAGAGTCTGAGGCAATGCTGAGGCTCCCCACAGCTTTATTCATAATGGATCAGTCTATTCATTCCTTATTAATTTAATGGAGTACAACTGAGCAGTCTAGCAGCTTGAGCTTATGAGTGTTTCACAAATGGAGCTTTTTGCCTGTAATCGCTTAATCCTACTGGCTAGGCCTCATAAATTGAATAAAGGAGTGAACTAGGTTTTAATTAAGTCTAAGGAATGAGCTTGTCTGAAAGATACTTCAGCCTCTTAAGATCACAGTGGTGAAGCGTGTTTGTCCAGGAACCTAGCAGGGACAAGCATCCTAGGCTAGTTAGGTTAGAGACCAGTCGCTTTGATGTAAGGTATTTGTTAATAACTTTTTTCCCTTTAATTAAAAACCCATTCTCCACTGTCAGTACCATCCGAGAGTGTAAGTGAGAGAACTGCAGTAAACCTGAGCAGTTCTGGAAAAGAAAGTGGTTTAGGATTCATTCTTTCTAACTCAATAAAGCCACGCACAGAGGAAAGCACAGGCTGATGCAGACAAAGAGGGAAGAAATCATTTGGCCCTCACAGTTCCCAACTCTCCCCTCGGGGCTCAGAGCCCCAGGTTAGATATAACTCAAGCAGAACCCTGAGGAAAAGGGCAAAACTGTGAGTCGGGTTCTCACCCCTTCCAGGGGCCCTACACATCAGGGCAGAGGCAGTGAGCTCACACCTAGCCATGTACATCACCCCATACTGCAAGTTCTGTCTCTGCATATCCGAGTCCAGCTCAGGAGGACTGATTCGGTACTGATTTCTTACCAAATCTGGGCAGGAGGCATCAACTACAAATCCTCTCACACAGATCTTAGAGGCTCTGTCCTGCAAGCCTTTTCTAAGGAAAACAGGAAGAGAGAGATCGCATCTCTCCAAAAGGTATTTGCAGCCACTTTCTTTTAAAATCCAGTGCCTGGAGAAGCGATTCTGTTCAAGGTTTGCAAATTAACTTGGCCCTCCCCCAGGGTAGGAAAGATTGGCATTCAAAGTCCTCCCTCCCCACAGTGGTCTTGAGAGAACAAAAATTATCATCTTCTGTACTTTTTCTCCACACTACCTGTTGAGGTTATATCCTGGGCAGCAAAGATTTCCAGATTCATGGTGGTGTAAAAGCCTTTCTTATGAACGTATTCCATTTTCTACTCTGGCGGACTGTCTAGAGCATACGCTTTAGATAACGCAGAGATGCCAGGGGTTGAACTCGGGTGCCCTCCTCCCTCCTGGGAGCAAGGCTGGAATGTAAAATGTATTGTGTACGATCATAAAAACTATTGGCTTGGTAAATCATCTTCCAGGACGCAGGATTTTCTTTTTGTACATGTAGATAAGGAACAAGGTTCTGGGGAATCCTAAACCAAGGGGTTTGTTTATTTGCTTGCTTGTTTTGCAATATATCGAAGAGGGAAGATGCACTGTTTCTGCTACGATTTTACGGATTACAGCACAATTTTACAAGTAGCTGAAAGTGCTCTGTTACCTGGCTATGGTTTTCATACACTAGTGCAAATGTGCGGTGAAGTCTCAACAAAAATCAGACCCCTCTTGCTGTCTATATAAACAGATAACCAGAGATAAGCCCTGACCCCAGACAAGCTAAAGCACCCCACCTAAGGGCAGTGTTTTAAAGATGTTTGGCATTCATTTCTCATTTTTCTTCTATCTTTCAAAATAAGAAACGGAGAAATGTAAGGCTGGTGAAAGGAAGGCTAATTTGCTTGGCTTGAGTCTTGTGGGTTTTACTGAATTATCCTGCTGCCCTTTAGTCATGTTTTGGTATTAACTTAGCTGTAGGTTTAAGTTATGCCAAAGGCAGGAAGGATATGAATTTTAATTAGGCACCCATCTCTCACTGAATTCTCCCAGGCTCCTTTGAAAAACCAGACCCTAGAGCTGTCATGTATGTGTGCATGCTTGTTTCTAGGCATGTTGTATATATTTGTGCGTACACAAATCTACATAAATAAATAAAGTGACATGATCAGATTTTCAAAGGCATTCAATCTCGAGAAGCGCCCCCGTTGTTCTCCAACAAGAGTTGGTGCACGCTGAGCTCTCCTGAAAGTCCAGCCCAGATCTCTGACTCCAGGGAACACTGAACTTTACGCAGCCGAGGCCTGAGATGAGTATACATGATTTCTGATCACAATTGTGTTTTAATTGCTTTCAAAGATTCCGATCTGGGGATGGGCAAAACAATGCATCTTTCTAAATGGTTGGCTTTGCAGCTTAAACCCGCTTCTCCTAGGCGGGTGACAACGTTAGGCACCCTGCCAGCTGCAGTCCGGAGGGCCCCGTGCACGGCAGCGTGCAGACAGCCTGCCCTCGACTTTCTATTATGTTAAAATGGGGTGAAAAAGAAATTAAGTTAAACAAACCCCATAAGTGCATGTTAAAATGTAAATGCAAGTTGTATTTATTTAAAGGGCTGTTACGATTGCTTCATTACAGTTCTTTAAAAAAAAATAATAAGACCTGGCTTTTTTCCTCTAAACAGCTTGGTTTCTGTGCACAGCTAGAAAGGCAGGCAAGGTTCATCTTGGGGATGACAGACCTACAGTGACCAGCATTTTCAAAGCTGCTACCTATTCAGGATCTAAGACTGTTTTCAGTTACGATTAAATTTTCTAAACTACTCAAATATTTTTTTTAATTATTCATACAAGTAAGAAACAAGAGGACTGTAGTATATGAATATGAAGGAGCAAAGGCTCCTAGATGGACTTCTGAGAGCATTTCTCATGGCAGTCAGCCTCACTGGAGTCAGTCTCCCTGCGGTTTTGAAGGGCAGACTTACTTTGAAAAGAAAACAGAAACACAGAGTTGCAAAACCACAAAATCTCACAAAGGCAGAGACCAAAATGATATCCCCCTTCCTTTAAAAAAAAAAAAGAGAGAGAGAAAAAAAAAAGAAACCAAACCAAAAGGCTGGCCTCCACAAGCAAGAATTCAGTAAAGGGCAAAGAACTGGTTGGGGCAAAGAAGCATCCATGAGTTGTGGATGAAAGAACTGCACCCAAGAAGGTAAACAGCCACTGGAGGCTGCCAGTCATGAGTGACTCACTAATAAGCTAGAATGGACGTTGGAACTTGCCTTTTGATTAACAAATCCCTCACCCCCAAGCAAACTGCCTCTGTAGCCAACACCTTCTTCAGCTCAGTCTCTTGCCTACAACCAGCATCTTTCCCTTGCTTCCCAGACTCAGAAGAGCGTTGGGTCACCACCACCACAGCTCTGCAACTGCAGAGGGTCAGTGCATAGCACAGAAACCATACAGAGCTGCTGGAACATCCCAGAGTGTGGACAACTTTGGTTTGGATGGAGTCACACATATGCAAGTCAGAAAGATCCTTCTACATCCTTATTTTCAGTGTGAGCAGTTTATGGAGCAACACCTTGAATGTACTTTGTTAATAAGCAGAACACTGCAGGTACAGTGTCAACTGCCTACTGAATAAATGCATAAAGCCCTCTAAATCAAAAGCTGCATAATCAAAGTACTACTGATCTACTTTTAAAACAGATAATTTTCTCACATTTTAAACCAATGGCACATATAATAGAGTGCAACATTTTCCAAACTACTGCAATTTTTAAGGTGTTACTAACACAGATCTATTGACTGATTTACACTAATTACTTAAAAAAGATGCTCCAGGGCAAATCACACACTCTCAGTCAATTTACAAAGGAGGTCATGCAGTAACTGACAAGGTGTGCACCTCCTTTTGAATAGCTGTCAGACTGAAAAGAAAATAAATACTGAATTCAGAGAAAATATATAGAAAATGCGGTTAAGCTAACAAAGAATTCTCATCATATTAATTGTTAAGGTTAACGCATAATTCCTCTCTTTTTCATCATCCCGCAAAGGAAAAAGGCACAACCAGTATAAATATTAAATTTGCATAAGAATCAGTCCTAAAGTGCTAATTTGTATATTTCCTTGAAAAATATTTTTCCCATTTCTGTGAACACAGCACCGATGACAAGGCAGGTACCAAGGCAGAAAACTTCACAGAAGCACCACACATCTAAGGAAAGCACCTGGCATCATCCCCTCGCATTCTGTGATTCATGAGAGCCTTTCTGTAATATACACAAGCAAGTCAGTGCCACAACAAATCTTTGCTAGTATCTGACGTGATGTGCAGCAAGCTGGGATCATTCATTTGGAAAGGAGATGGAACAATTAACAGCCCACGGTGACAGGGTCAGGATACAGTCCAGATGTTCATAAATGCATTTGAGTAAAATCTACATTTCCAGGGGAAAAAAAGCCAAGTAACCGTTTATACCTCTGCCGCATACCCGTTGAAGTCATTAGGACAACGATAGGCCCAGGGGTATTTTGGCTGCAGCCAAATTCAGCCACCAGGCTGGTTGCCGGCGATGGCTGGGCAAATTTGTAGGCAGGCTCTCATACCGCTCACCAGGCTTCCCAATTTACTACCTGTAATTACACACAGTTGCATAAGCAGGTGGGACAGAAGGGCTGACAGGCTAGTAGTCTTTTTCACATTCCCACACTATGATAGAATATATATATACAATGAAAACCCAATTTGCATCAGCATCAGTGGTGAAAAGTAGGATTGCCAGCATTGTCTACCACAACAGCTGGTCGGCATCTGAATGAAATACTGTATCCAGTATTCACCCATCTCATAACATCCTTTTCGTAAGTCTCAGAGGTCACCTAAACACATTTATTGACTTCATTATTTTTATATAGGGAGAAAAAATTGATGGTGCTACAGAGCTGAGCAAATAACTCACAATAAAATCTTTATTCAATATTTCATTTTTTTTTTACTGTTCCTGCAACACAGTGAAATTCTTATATTTAACCGTTATCTAAAATCACTACCTGAGAATCTCTGCAGTAAATTTTTTTATGCTACAAGATGTTCTTGGAAAGTTCAGAGTGAATGTTTACCATTAAAACTGTGTTTATTATTTAGATAAACCACCCAGTCCTGTTTCTGTTCTCCAATTGACTTACATAATTTATAGTACAGTGTGACTTGTGAATTTTACTGGTAAGCGTACATGACAAATCCATGAACAGTTGGTTAGAGTGACTTAGATTCTAGGACTTGTCAATAATTAATTTCATGGGGAGTAAAATTAAAAGGCAATTTGAAAGGATCACATCCCAAGTGTCCTATCCAGAAGAAACAGAGGCCAGAAAATGTGATAGCAATGCACAAATCAGAGGCTGATTAGTCGTACATATTCTAAAATGAAACTCCCTGTGGCATTTTACAGGAGAGCCTGGATATATTTGGTTGCCTGCCTTTTTTTTATTTTTATTTTTACAAAAATAGTTACTTCCACTGAGCACCCATTTCACTCATTTCCTGAGTGGGAGACAGCCAAATCCTTAGATGCTATCAGTCACCCCTGGCCTCTTGGCAAAAACCTGGTGACACCTTAGATGATGAACTTACCAAAGGAGAGACTACAAATGTTGTTTCTGAAACAGACACTCTGCACAAGAGCAGCCCGCGGTGTGGCAGGTAAGATATATCAGTAAGAATCCAGATTGTTCAGTAAGAACCCTGGATTGTTCAGCGAAACAATATCAATTCCTGCTGATACAGATGGGTACCGATTTCGCACTACACAGTTCTGAAAAGTTGGTTTGCTTCAGTGAGATCCTCTTTGGATCTTATTTTGAAGCAACATAAGAAATTGAGACAACCTCAAGTACGGTTATATATGCTTTTAGAGTGCTCTTAGGGATGAGACTCTTCAAACTGAATGAGGTCTGAAACTTGCTTAAGAAAGCTTGGCTCGTCCTTATTAAAACCAATGAACCAACAAGTCAAGCACATAGGTATAGAACTTTGAACATATATATCTCTATACATCTATTCCTTTGTGTCTGTGTGTGTGTGTGAATTAATTTAGGTACCTCATAATAAGTGTAGTATAAGTATTACCATTTCAAATCCGTAGTTAAGCCACTTTTGTAATTTAAGTAAATCCTATTTGATTCACTTTGTAAATGATAAATTAGTCAATGATTAAGTGCTGCTAAAATCCTTTGATCAACCTTAAACTGCGAACAAAAACCTTAGACATCCTTTAGATACAAACAGTTGACCCAATCGGAGAGTGAGATTGGATCTAGCCGCAGCTAAGCTCTACTAAGAGCACAGAAAGCAAGGGGGGCCACTGTGAACCTTGTGACTCCATGGGAGGATTTCCCTTATTCCTGCTATTATTTAGATATAAACTGTTGTCCAAATACGAGACTAAGATTAGACCTAGTCACATCTAAGCTCTATTAAGAGTTTAGAAAGCAAGGGACTCCACTCAGAACCTCACGACTCAATGGGAGGGTCTCCCTTAACCTTTGACATTTTCAGTCTCTGTGTAAATCATTCCAGCTGAATTTTAATTGTATTCTTCTTTGTGTGATATTTCTATGTAGTAAGAGACAGAGTAAACCTTGCCAGTGAACTTTGTGAAGCTGCACCACTCCCAGAAAGTACTATTAAACTATTTCACTCATATCTTTGACGGTGATTCTTTAAGCAACTTAACCTGAACCACTCATTCGTGACAGTATCGTCACGAATTTGTTGAGGGTGCATTCTATCCCAGCGTGCACATTGCTGACAAAGATGCTAAACAGCGTTGGTCCCAATATGGACCCCTGAGGAACACCACTCCATCACTGGTCTCCACTTGGACATCGAGCCGTTGACTGCAACTCTTAGAATGGGTTTCATCCTTTAACTGTGCACAGGGCATTGTTCAGATATCTGCTCAAAAGAATTCAAGCCACAAGTTCTGCACAAAAATGCCCCTTCTATGATAGGGAGACAAGATGCAATAATTTCTAAGGCTTTAAACGATAAGCCAAGTTTTGTCCGAATGTCCTCTGAATTTTCATACATTTCTGACCACAGTTGCTTTGTCTAATTAGTCCAGGAAATCTAAGTAACACATTGCTTGACTTGTGCAATTGCCAGAAATACATCACAGAAAGTAGAAGCCTTGATATTACGGCATGAGAATGACCCAAAGAGATAGCATGTCCTCACGATGGTGGGCTCCTCTTTAATCTGTACCCAACAGTGAACAACTCAGTAAATCACAGTTAAGTTCCAAAACCTCTCTTCATTACTTTACAAATACAGGTCTAGTTCTACTGCTATCTTGTGTAACCCTGCTGCCATGGCATTTTTATGACATTTTTTTGTAAGAGAAGACAGGGTTCACAAACTGCTGAAGGGGATAATAACCATTTCATGTAGTCTGTGCATACTGTACAAGGAACGGTAGAGAGAAGCTCGGAGACAGCTGTCTGACATCCATGTTCCAAAATGTTTGTATAACTGATATCAAGGTATTACGACACTGTCAATCTTACTTTCTTTAAAATCCTATACACCTCTTAACACTACAAGTGATTTTCCAGATGATCGCTTGGTAGAGGTTCGACCGAGAGGCCCACACACTGACACCCAATTTCGTGTTTCAGCAGATACTCTTCATGCCAAAGAACAAAATTAATCTGTCCCTCTAATGAGCTCCACTTGATCTGACACATGGGACACAAACGGTATGGTATCATTTTGATTTTTAGTAGTCACACGCATTTCTCAGTTGCCCAGTCAGTGGAACAGGTCCCTTTGTGGGCAATCTCAAAAGAATGAAGCAACTGAGGGAAAGCCCGTGGAATATTTTCCTTTGTACCTGGTGAGTCTTTCAGGGAGACTTCAGAGCTGACACACAGAAAAACCAAGGTTAAAATCCCTATCTCCTTGAAATCAATGGAATTTCAGCCACTGACTCCAGGGGAACAAGGATTTCTAAGATACTTTGAAAAAGAGTGCGGCCAGTCTTGTTCGGTAGCATTAACCAGTGTATTGTCACTTGCTGCTGCTGATTTACACCAGCTAAGAATCTGATCCTCTGTATTGCAGAGAGGACAGATTCATCCCGCTATCAGCCTGCATTGTTACTCACCAGCCTGAGCCTGTGCTGCAGATAAATAGAGGGCTTTAATCCCCAGGACTCTCAATCCAATACCTTTCACCACTGCCAGATTCACATTTTGTTTTGTTTCTTTAATATGAGCTTACAGAAGAGCAAAACTGATAAACTTCCTCCTGCTCAGATTGCAGGAGCACAGGATAATATAACAAGTTAAATGAAACATTAGGAGAAATAGAAAGCACTTTAGAAAAAACATGCACTGCCTCTTTAACATTTCAAATTTTTCTTTTAACATAAAATTACAGCATAATATAAGAAAGGAATCCAGCAAGATGCTTTATCACAATACTTGGGCAACTTTAACTCATCTCAAGTGTTATTATAAGAAATAGAATTTACTGGTATGGACTTATATTCAATAGCACTCCTTCCCTTTTTAATGAAATGTCATTATTCCAATACAAATCCTTTCATTCTGCAACCCGCTCCCCCCTTCATCTCACTATATTTCATTTCCTGCAGTTACGTGATATTATTGCCTTTTTTTCCACAGCTATTGATTTAGGTGTATATGGTTATTACAATGCAAAATAAAACAGTTCCCCCATCCATTCTACCTTGTACCGTTGAACATTAACTTAATTTGTTTCAAATCTGCATTTGATTTGGCAAGGAAACCATTTATCTTTATGAAGAAAGCCCTCATAAAGTAGGGACTTGAGGAGATCACTGCTTTAAAAATTTAATAGCCTTGTGTCTTATACACTAGAAAAATGAATTAAACCTTCAAATATTATATGTCTCAATGTAACCTTTTTGCATTTCATACTATGTTTAATTTATTATATCCCAGGGAAAAAAAAATCAGATAAAACCTCACTAGATTTAGGGTGGTAGTTGGTTTTCAGTTTTATTTTGACTTGGGTTGGGTATTTTACTTTCCAGGATTAAAAGTGGCATCAGCAGTTGGATATAGCCGTGTCATTTGGCTAGAGTTAGTTGTTACATATCTGATTTTCTCAGTTTGGTTCTCAGCGCTGATGAGAATCACTAAGTTCTGAAGCCACCGCTAAAGTTGACCTTTCCAACCTGTATGTAGCATGCAATATCTGTAAGGATGCTTTCTGTGGCACAATCAAAGGACAAGCTTTCGGAGCCTAAAGCAATCACAAATCAAAATAATTTATGTATTCTCACTAGAGATGGAATATTTGGATTGCAATGTAGTATATGATGCCTTTTGCATGACTGGTGAACAAATGAGGGGGGAAGCAGAAACATCTATGACTGTAATGGAAAAGCTCTGGTTTAGAGAAACAGTCACTGTATGACTAGGCTGATGAACAACATCAGAACCAAGGGAAAATAATCAAATGGTTTTGCTAGGGTGAGAACTGCTTTAGGTATTTATGTCCCTTATTCCCTGGGAAAACTAATATTTCACATTGCCGCACTAATACAGTCATCCTGGAAATCTTTACAAGAGTGGCTTTCCCTCCTTTAGCTTGTTTTTTCTACTCTGGCCAACAAGAGCTGCACTAATTTCACTGATTCATTAATAATTCATCCCTGCATCACCACGGAAGACACCAAAATCAATAGCAGTCAGAAACCTAAATACCTTTCAGGACCTGGGCTGCAGACCCCAGAATCACTGGCCCCCTCTGCAGTGCCAGAGCAAGGTCCCCCTAACAGGCAGACCTGCTGCCCACTCCCACCGAAGCCTCAGAGGCAAAGCTCCGGGAACTCTAGCCTCCAAACCCCTGCACTCCAGCATGCAAATCTGATAGTCCCCCAGCACAGTCCCTCCCATACTCCACCCTTGTGTGCATTTGGAATTCACCCAGGATCTGGAATCTTGAACACAGGAGTCCAGATGGCAGCAATCCTACTGGGAAGGTCAGCTTCACAAATCCAGCCTACAGGAAGAACAGAGACGAGGCAGACTGTGAAGACAGGCAGCTCACATGACTTGGTCTGGCTGAGTATGACATGAAGTTTAAGCTTAAATTAGCAAACCAGAAACTCATCAACAGGCTCTCTTCAAGCCAATAACTAGAAGTCAGTGAAATTGTGAAGAAAAACTAGACCACTTACTCCAAATGAAGAGTTATAAAGGTAAAGACTCAACTTCAGGCAGGTTGACCTTAGTAAACTGAGATGAAAGACACAATCTTAGCATGGCACACAGAATGTAAATGTTGTATTGTCTCTCTGAATGAGACAGACATCATTACCTAAGTAATTGGTTTTATATTAGGATTCTCAGTAGCGAAAACATAGTCAAAAGATACCTAGAACAAGCAAAGAGCTTTAAGCAGAGAGGCGTCATGAAAGAATCAAAGAAAATTTAAACAGAAGAAAAAAGCATCTCAAAGGACTCCTTCAAAAGGACAACCAAGTGAAGGGAACAGGGAAATAAAACAGGTAGAAGTTGTGCAAGTAGGGAAAGAAGGAAGCTCATAATGCTCAAATCTAAAATAAATTCACCATCAGAACAACTTCCATCAGCCTGCGTCGCTGTATTACTGAGCTATATTCTTTCGTACACCTAAGTTTTATTGATTTTACAACTATAAAGCAAACAGCGGACACTAGAAGTACATTGGATAGGTCTCATTACAAATCTCCCTGTCTGTATGTTAGAACATTCTTAAGCTGCATTTAGCGAGCAACCTGGAAAGCGCTGATATACTGTGTACACATATTAGAGACATGACTGTATTTGCCTATTTCTTCCCAGTAGGTAAAACCAGGCTGTTTTCATTGGATGATCTCCAGAAATGAAATCAGAGCACGGCATTGTGATTACTCAGCTCATACAGTGAATTCCCAGTTTCAGTAAGAATAAGTAACATTCTAATTTAGAGTTGGTATTTGACACTGTATAAGAGGGGAGGGGTCTACTTTCCATTTTCTCCTTAGACAACAGCGGCAAACTGCAAAACTCCCTGCTAAAATGTATGATCTTTGGAGAATGCTAATTGACCTACTAAAGTTGGCTTATTTTATTCGGTGAAATTTGCTTATCACAGGCCTCTAGGTGCTTTCATAAACAATATAAACGAAAATAATGAATAGACCAAATACCTAAGTGACAATGGGGACCACATCAATAGCTGTCTGCCCAACAGAATATGGCTCAAAAGAAACTGTATTATAGCATCTGATCATCTCAGAAGAGGGAACTTTCCCCCCTTCTGAGGCTTGCTTCATTTCCAAGCACAGGGGGATTTGTTAGTTTGAGGCAGATCAGGTATATCCACCCCTTGCAGACTGCAGAGCACAGCAGTTCCGTGGATATGAGTAGATGTGGAATTGATGCCATCCTGTGGGTGTGGGAAGTGGATGTACAGGGAGGGCAGGTGATCCTGACGAGAGCGGTACACACTCCCACATCGCCAGGGCAGACTGCTCCAGTGCAGTGCCTGGTACCAGACTACAACCAGGACAAAGCCGCTGAGCTCACAGGCACCCTTCTGTTGATTCCCTACACTCACAGAGGCATGAGGACAGGCTCAGCAGCAGCAGGGGTTACCTCTGATTTTATGCCTTTTCCGAAGCAGTGGAATTTTCTTAAGAAAACCTGAAGTTTTATTTTGTTTTGGGTTTTGGGGTTTTTTTTTAGGTTGTTGCTATTTCTGTGCATGAAGTCTAGGGAGATTTCCGAACAGGATGAAGCTAGCACATCATCTTCTCATGGCAAGGCTCATGCAGCAGCAATGTTCTCTCTAGGTCAATCAAGTCAGAAAATAAACCGTGTACGTAGGAACATGGGCAGGATCTGAGAGTAAACCAGTCACCCGATGTGAGTCACAATAACGCTTGAGGGATATAAATTATGAAACAGCAAATTTAATATTGAAATAACCAGACTAGACTTATGTTAACAAAACAAAGTTCAGCATAGCTTCATTTACCCGGCTCTTCAGGGAGCTTCATCACCCCCTCTGAACTTGCCAGGTCTGGGCTGGTGGTGAGCTGGAGTCCCAGGTGGCTCCACAGCCCGCTTGTCCCAGGAGAGTTACTGTGAAATACCAACTGCCCCTCCTGATGGGAGGGACAGAGGACAGACTGTCCTCCATTTCGGAAAGCAGGACCAAGCAGGCACTGCCTGCCAGGCACTTGTCCAGCTGACACCCCTCGCAGCCTAGTGCTCCAGCTGGGATAGCAGATTGTCACCTGTGACTCGTACATGTCATTCCCTACATTCAGGACTCCCAGAGCTATCTATGCAAGCCAGCTGTCTTAAAAGGTAAGTGTATCTGCTGATACTCTGGCCAGTGAAAGCAAAGCAGACAATAATACCTGTTCTTTATAGATGCCATACCACTTAGGAGCAGGTACATGAAGTCAGAGACATTTCTCCTTTTCACGGATTTAGAAGTCTGGATGGCAAGAAGCCTCATTCAATCTTCTGCTAATACAATATGAAACACTCTTCACAGCTGTAATTTCCTGTAGCATCTAAAATGTTTCCTGTTAATATTTTCCATGTTGTTGCTGGTTTTATGAAAAAAAAAAAATCCCCTAAATATTAACATTTTCAGATGGCAGAATGGAAAAAGCTAACATAACTCTTAGAGCCACAGCAGACAAATCCAGAAATAGATCTAACACCAGATTTCTCAGCACTCCCTAAATTATGGCACAAGGAACAGACCAAAACTCCAGTCCAACCTTCTGCTTTTCCTCACCCAGTGCTCAGATGTTGTCATTTGACCTCAATTCTGGCCAAAGACAAGACTCATTTCTGCAGTGTAACACACAGATCATGCACCTTTATTTTCTCATTGTATCCATACTAATTCCTCTGTTGCTGCCTCCTCCCCCTGCCATGGCAAAGAAAAATCCTACCACTGCTTCTAATGCTTGGAGGAAAAAGCTTAGGGTCTTTTCTCTGGGAGGAAAAGAATATTAGTACCTTTAAAGATACTTACTCTGTGCTCTTGCTATTGAAAGTTTCTAGCTCAATGGGAGGTTTGAGAGACAGGGAACAATAAACACAATAAAGCTACAAAGTAGCCAAAACCAAAATGAAACAAACAAACAAAAAAACCCCGTGGGTTTTAGTCCTATAGTGGCTCTGGGCTACCCTCACAAATTCCCTTTTAAAAGATTTAATGACTGCCCATATTGTGAGCAGCTAAAGGATGAGGGACGCCTACAAAGATGACCAGAACTACGCCAGCAGAAGTGTGCCCAGCATTCGCTGGGAGCTTTATTGCCCCAAGAAAACTAGAAAATGCCTTACCCTTGTAGACAGCAGCAACATACCCAGTAAACAACTTCTATTATTATTTTGCTGTTTCTTTGTCCGTGCTGCCTGGAGGGCAGAACCAGCTTTTTGTGAGTATTTGTTTGGCTACCCTGGCTGCCCAGCCTAATTACTCAGCAAAAAACAGCGGGCTGATTCCTCATCTGGTAACTGTAACTCAGCGACAGCCAGCCCTGCTCAGTGAAGCTGGGTGTATTTACACCAGCCCAGATCCGTCTGTCTGTCTCTGCCTGACTGTCCCATCACCTAGCACAGGGCTACAAGATTTATGCAGCATCTCCTCTCCAACTCAGCAAGAAAAAATCAAACTGGACACATTTGCAAGAGTGCGTAATTGGTTGCTGAATCGGGTGTGCAGATTAACATTTGTTCATGTATTTACCCAGTCATGAACAAATTTTCAGTAATGATCTCTACAGCTGTGGCCATAATTTGTGTACTCAGAAACTATGAATACTGGCAATCGAATGTCTTCTGTGTGCCCACAAATCTGGGAAAAATCTAACACGGGATCAAGGCATGCCTTTTGAGAGCTTTCTTGTTCTGGCTGGGTACTCACTTATTCCAATGGAGAAAACAGTGAATTGGTTGAGATTCTTGATAGCCACAGTAGAGGAAGGCAAGCAGACCAGACAGAAGATACAAACGTACCTCTAATTTCAGAAGATCTTGCTGCAAATTGGCCTAGTTTGTGGCTTATATGAACAGTGAAAACTACTCACTCCTCCCAGACAGCATTCGGGATCTACCAGATACACTGCTCAGTCAAATGTTATCTAGATTTTGATCTTTATATAGCTTTTGAAGATCTCTGCAAACTTTCTGGTTGAAAATAAAAGCAAAACTACACGTATCATTTCAAATAAGAAACTTTTTTTTTTTTTTCATTGAGAATAAGCATGTGATTTTGGCTTATGTCATAAATCAGTCTGTAAAATTTCTAGCCAGACTTTTGTTAAAAAGAGAAAAGAATGCTTACTACTGTGGCCAGCTTGTGCCAAAAATAGTGGCTGGCAAAGCCCTGTTTTAACAGGAGCAGCTCATAACCCTATAGGTCACTCTGAGTTGCACTGTCCTGTACATACCAAGTCCATTAACTCAATGAGATTGTATGTATATTGTAGGGATACAAGCGAGTCTCAGAGTTCATCCTGTAACAAGGGACTCTTGTTATTTGTCCACCTTTTTTTCCACAGACAGCTGCAGGTGTTTCTGCCAGTCTAACACAGAGCAAAGCACGGGGCCCACGGCTATTTGCAGATCAGTCCCGTAGAGTGCCATTACTGGGGGTTTCATATCTGTGATCAGACACCCATACCTCGCCATTTGTACCTCTTCGTATTTTGATTATTTAGATGCAAATCCACAGCACATAACAAATTCCCTCCTCTCTCAAAATGCAATCGATTTTAAAAGCATGTGAGCAAAAAACTGAGTGCTCAGAGCCTTTGCAAGTGTCCATGACATGAAAGCCTTTAAGTGACTGTAAGCTATTTTCCTTGCTGTCAAACTGCCAGATGATTTTCCTGCCATTAGCACATGCCTATACAGGCCAAACGAATGCTTGCCTTTTTGGACATATGTGAGGAAATAAATGTAATTACAAGCAAGATGTAATCACAATTGCTTTACTATTAAAGCTGCTGTATGCTCTCACAGTTTAGTTAACAATACATGCAAAGAGTGGAATTGCTTGATGTTCTCAGAAAAGGGGAAAAGAGGGGAAAAAAATAAATATGGCCTCTTTCCTTTATATCTGTGAAAACACAACATTTAAATGCAGAATTTGACTTTCCAAATATCACACCAAAAACCTTTTAACAAAAACAGCAGGGAGAGAAAGCTCTTTAAACCATGATATTCCATGAAGGATTATGAAAATAGAGGTCATTGCAAGAAAGAGAATTGCAAATACAACTTGAAAAGCTTCTCACATTTGTAAATACATCGAGGAGAATTTATTCCTCTCTGGTTTTGCTACCAAAGGATATTACAGGTTCCCAGGGAAAAGGGAAGAAAAAAAATGACATCAAATTTGATATACTCTGTGTGGTGCAACATGCTGATGTGTAGTAGTAACACTCAACTGAGCTTCAAAGGAAATGAGTTTTCTAGGCTGGAGTTACACATTACGGGCCTGATCCTGACAACACACTGAGCATTTCCTGAGAGCTTTCGTGTGCCCTCAGCTCTCGCTGAATTCAGAGACAGCTTTTGATTTCTTTTGGTGCTGGATTATGATCAGAAGTAATGAGACAAAAATGTAGCGTGCTTCAAAGCAAGAGCTGAAGCTTGTCTCCTTACAGAGCCTATCACGCTGGGGGCCCCGTCCTTCGTTAGGGCTCCGGAGTGATAAAATAATAACAGTTATGATACTAATAACAAACTGAATCTTGGCTTGTCTGTTCAGACAGTCCCACACTCTGCACAATGACACATCTTCCATGCCCAGCTAAAGAACAAAATGCATTTGGGTTGCTTGCCTAGGTGCTTTGGCACAATGCTGAGACAAAAGTGGCTGAAATGTTCCCGAGCCTTTGACTGACGGCTGTTATCAGCGGGTTTCAGTGTCCTGGATCAGTAAGGTCTGTTTTTCAGCAAACCCCAAGTATTAACAGTCTTAAAATTATACCTCTGGAATGCATAGGCTATCTTATTTCCAAGCAACTAAACCCACTGCCATGCGCAGATGATGTGCAGGCAGCCCCTTCAGACTCCAGCCATAGGAGGTGCTAATTTGTGACAGGCACAGCTAGCAGGTCACATTTTCCATCCGTTACTGATGAATGACTCCCACAAACTTCAGGAGCTCAGTTCAGGTGGTATATGCACTCTCAGATGACCAAAGCATAAAACTCCTACTGATTTGAACTGGATTATCTGAAACTTCAGATATTTCTACATTTGCACTATGAAAATAAACTGGCATAAAGTGACTTAGACCAGAACCAGCCTTCCCTGCCCGAACTTCTGGTGAATCCAAATACTGGAGAAGATGTCTCTGAAGTCTGTGACACAGCACAGGTGACAGCTATCCACACCGAAAAACCAGTCCAACACCTGCTCATCTCTGCAAAAGGCCACACTTAGGTCTGCCTTTGCTGCTCAGGCTGTATGGTTTTGCTTGAACTTGGCAGTTACTTCACAGCTGCAAGATGAAACTCTGATGACTGAAATCAACAGCAAAGCTCTTGCTAGTTTTAGCAGAACTAGGATTTCACCTTATGATTTCCTTCTGTATGACAAAAATCAAGCAGAGACGGAGCTCAACTTCTCACTGCCCAGACATCTGATACCAATAATACTTCTTTACTCTGTCCAAAACTATATTTAAATTGCATTTCTGGCAGGTTTTTAGATGTGTGATATATATCTCCTGCTATCACATCAGATGTTGTTTCCTTCAGAACTGTTGAACCAGATGTAAAATGTGAGAGATGTAAAAAGTAAAATAAAAACCTTGCTCAGAGTAAAGTGTTTCTGGCATGTGGCTATTATATATGGGGGTTTTAGATGTATATCTCCACTCCAGCCATTTAAGAAGGTACACAGTACCATAATTCTATTGGACCTGATTAGTGCCAGCTACTTGTGATCAGTAGGAATTTAAAAACCAAGGGCTGCCAAACACTAACAATTTATAAACTGTATGCCAGCAATGTGCTGCAACCGAATATTCTGTAGTGCACTTAATTTCAAAGTAGAGCCACATTTAGAACACTGGGGGGTGGGGGGGGTGGGGGGAAGAGCTAATATATCACGTCAGTATTTGATTTTCAGCACTTAGGACTATACATGTTCTGTTTCTTACTGACAAAGAGAACCAGAGGCAGAGAGTGAAAGGAATTCTTGCAAGGTTGTCAAGCATTTGCACAGACAACAGGTATAGTTGTAAAGTAATTCTCCCTTTTCAAGCATAAAATTGTCTCTTACAAATCTCAGTTGCAAATGTGTGTAGGTATAGATCTGAGTTACAAATGAAGAGCGGTGAACAAATACTTCTGCAGCAAAGGTGAGTCAAAGCAGGGTGACATGAGGAAGAAACAGCTGCACTCACAGTACATTAGCATCCTGATCGTATACCACTCCCCACAGACTGAACGATCACTTGCATGACATTCAACACTATCTGAGGAGCAAAGGAATTTAAACAACTGCCTGTTCTTAAGAAAGAAGGGCAATGATTCTCCTGTCACTAGTTTTATCTCTTTGTGACCCCTTTTTAGTCCAAGGAAATCACTCCTGATTTATCGTACTGAGAGGAGAATTAGTCTGAGTTCATTTCATCACGAGACCACGAGTTCTCCAAACAGCAGGGCTTCACATCCCCCAGGGACTGGAATTTGTCCCTCCCTGGTGATTATGTGTCTATTAACATCCCAAGACACCACACTCCATAGTGCCTTCAGTTAGCTGCTACAGCTTGGACCACTCTAAAAATGAATACAATTGTGTCTTGTGACAAAACCAAGAGAAAAAGAAGAACAAAAAAACCCCAAAAAGCTATAAAGCCAGTTCATCCAATCAAAAGGAATCAAAAAAGGCTTCTCAGGAAAAAGTCCGATGAGACAAAAATTCTGCCTGATCCCAGGAGAAAGGATATGGCTTTGTTGTACGCAGCACCCTGACACAAGCTCAGAGATGCAGAGATGGACACTACTGACAAATGGGCACAAAGAATTGCATGTGCTGTAAAGAAGGCACCTCCTATCATTCTTGTCCATGAAAGGTACCCAAGGGATCTATCTCTTTTTTGTTTTTTGTACTATGAACAAAAGACTTCCACGGCTTATCAAGCCAAAAAGCCTCACTGAGTTGAGCTGAGTTAGAAGTAGAGCTAGAAAAAACTCGCCCATAATCCTTGTAGTTAGTCTCTATCTACACAGAGTTTTCTGTAAGTACCTAAATCCCCTTAAGTAAACACAATATACTGAAAACTCTATGCTTAGCCAAGCTCCTTCCCTGGTATAAGCAACTTTTAGGAGTTCAAGGAAGCAAAAATGCAAATCAAGTGTTTGACATCCCGGCTCGCCGATGCAAGACACGGGGCACAGGAACCAAGCGAAGAGCCCCAGCATGACTGGAGAGCAGGGAATGTGATAATTCCCGTCCTTGCCGACTTCTGGCAAGTGCTGCTTGGATATTTTAATATCACTGTAATTTGTAATTGTTCAAATTGATGACATCCCAGTTAATGGAGCTATAAAAATTTACATGAGCTGAGGCTCAAGGCTCAAAGGCATGCCCATAGGAGGGAGCGTGGGATTTGGGGAAGGGCAGTTCAAGTGGCCTCCATGCTTGAGACGGGCAGACTTGAAGCGGGCCAGTCCGACAAAGGTCTGAGAATGCTCGGGGAATGGTTTTTACAGCACCAGCAGCCACGAATCTTTCATGCTGCCACTGGCAGGGCAACTTCAAACGCTCTCCGCTTATATTGCACACAGCGAACACAGGACTCCCCGAAAACATGTCTGGGGCACCTCGCCCCAGCGCACCCAGCTGTAAGGCAGCGCGCTGAAAACCCAGCAGTGTCTATGATTATTCATAACCAGGAGTGTTGCGCATTCTTTGGAAAGCACACATCATCCTTTGTACTCGGGAAGAGTCACGATACACCCTCTGGGTTTACCCAAAGGCCTTAGCAGAAGCTGTGGAGTTAGAAACATATTTGTGATGACAAACGTAGAGATTTCTCAATCGGTATTTTAATTTGGGATCCTGCACTGAATTACCACACCCCACTCCTGCAAGCACAGTCTTAGATATGGCAGATACTTGGAAATAAATGGAAAACCAGACAGTCTCTTATACAGCACTGGAAAAGACTACAGACTATGTTCAGTAGATGCCAGTTATGATCTCTCACATATATTTTTAGAGAAACGCTGTAATTTTTTAAAAAATTAAACTGATTCTAATGGTAAGTGACATTTCAGTTCAGTCATAATTACAATCCACCAGACTTACTCTTCACATTAGTAGGAGGATATGATCCTTAAGTTCATGCAGGGTTAAGTTTGTCATCCTCAGAGATTTCTTAATGACCCTTGTTATCTAAACCCCGTTTCAGAATGGTGGCCGTGTATTATGTTTTCAATACACATCCTCAGATGTATTAGGACACGAAGTGAACCTGACAGGGAGAAGAATATTTTCTTTCTCCTCCGAAATGCCCCAGGAGGGTTTTCTGCAGGTGACCTCCTCAGACCTTGGCTCTACATTAGAGTTATTGTCCTGAGAGAAGATTCAGTTAATACACCCAATTCATTTCATATAGTGCTCTTGAGTTTATTCTTGGTGGCAGCTAACTTGTAAAATTTTATTATGGATTCTTCATTGGTTTGCTTGATGGAAAACAATTATTCTATCATCAGGTCTAAATGATACACCTTGGTGGACCACACTATTTTCTTTCCATTACTATTTTCAGACAAAATGTTAACTTCTGCTTTAAAAGAAGTTCAAAATATCCTTCCTAACATGGTATTATCAATATATTAATTTAGACCTCACACTTGTAAATGGCTGTGTTCAAAGAGGTCTGATGTCCTAAAATAAGCCTTATGACTTCTGAATACAACATGTTGACTACAATAATAACAACAACGACAACAACAATAATTAGTAGCATGCTGGTGTCTCTCACAAGAGCAGAGCTCACTGTTGTAGGCAATACCCAAATGTGTGGTTAGAGTTCATCTGTGCCTGAACCTGCTTATACTGTCATCAGACAGAAAGGCACGGTGCAGAAGAGCCCTACCCTTGTAAGTGAAGCCGAAGCACAGAAAAATACACAACTTCTGCACAACTAAACCAGCTATCTCTGAACAAGCAGATGCATCTGCCCAGCCTTGCACAGCCACCAGCTCACAGCCCAGAAGCAGCAGGGACCTGTCGGTGCAGCAGTGCCCCTGCTCCACTGGCTCTGCTTTCTGAACAGGCTGATGCAGCCGCGCCGCTTCCAGAGCCAGCCTGCCCAGAAGTGACTCGGATATCTCTGCACTCCATTGCAGAGGGCAGGTGTACCCCACAAACTTCAGAGGGTTTGAGAAGGGCTATGCTGCCACCTAGAACCAAGACTCCTAAATCCCAGCTGAGAAGAGTATCTCTAGGTCTGTTCAGGTGTGGGGCTTCCCAGTGGAATTTTCTCCACCGCAGCCATGGCATTTACCTGGGGGGAAATGTCAATGACAGCAGGGCTCAGCCCATGCAATGTATTTACATGCTTGTTTCGAGACGATTGTGGAGTATACTTGACCTTGAAATATATTGCTCCGCAGGGACTTTGGCAGGGAGCTAGTCTTACACTACAATAAAATTTTCAGTGCTGTGACCTCACCCTGGTTTCATGGCATCGCCCTCACGCCTGCTCTGGGGTGACAACCCACCAGCTGCAGCAAGAAGCTGAAGCCACCCCCTCTCTTCCCTGAACACTGTGTGTTCTCTAAGATAGGAGAAGTAGAAGTGGATAATGAATGTGTCTGAAACCTTTTGGAACTTCACCAGGATTAGGGAAAATAACTCAACCATCGGCAAACTGCAGCAGGTGGAGCCCCTCGGAACCAAAGGTGTTTTCAGAAATGGCCAAGTTTGAGTTGGATGGGCCTATTTTCTGGGGAAAAAAATAAGCGTTTCAGGCATTATGTGCCTTCTCTTTTCATACAGACAGATGAAGTCTGATACACATTCAAAAACCATGAAAAATTCCCACTGATTTCACTAGACTTCAGGTAAGGATGGTCTGTGCTTCCAGGACGTTGAGCCCAACATATCTGTATCAAGACTTTTTTTTAAAATCCCCAGGCAAGAGGCATTTAAATTGAGGTTCAGCTCTTACCCAGAAATTTGCTGTTTCCAAGTTGCTGTTTTTAGTAGAATTTTATCTTGCAAAACATCTGCCATCTACTGAAAATTTCACAGGTACTTATAGAGCCATTATTCATATATTTGTTATACATCAAGTGAAAAAATCCAAGCCACCAGAAAGATTATGCAGTTCTTCAGCGCACTGTAGAGTCAGATTGCTCTGATGCGATGGCAGATACAACCTAGGATATAAAGTAGCCTAGTACTGCCGATTGTATTTAGAAACTGGATGAAAGCACAAGGAACATTCGAAGCAGCTTTGTGCAAAGCCCATTCACAGGGATGAATCTTTGGGGGTTTTTTGTAGCAAATATCATAGAGGGGTTAAAGTTCATTGAAAAAAACAGGTATCCTGGAGGAAAATGCACAGAACATGATTTTAGGGTTTAGTAGAAAGTCCTAGGAAATCATTCAGTGAGGGGTTTTTTTCATGCTTGCATATACACTTGAACATCAATTTGGAGGCAGGCAGAATCATATGATCCCATGGAAGTTAACACGGTAATGAATATTAACATGATAATTAATAATACACTTAAATGTGTGTCATGCAGTTGAGTGAGCCAAAAATGAACCAAATGTATTGTAGCAACTAACCCCCCACAGTTACAAGACAGAAATGAACAGCATTTTGTAATTATACACAATGACATATTTTCTCATATCTACTGCCAAAAAAAATATCACTTTTTGGAATTAAAAGAGAGAGCAGCAAATAGAAACAGCTATGTCATCAGTAATTGCAAACATGTTTTCAGCTCCAGCTTCTGATAACTATCCAAAGACGTTCTTTTAATTGGTAAAATTGACAACTGTCCAAAAATAAAGGAGTCCTTAAGGGCCACGTTCACTCGTAACAAGTCAGATAAAGAAATCAAGAGTGCCAGAGGAGTACCTAGAAAGTTTTGCAAGGAGATGGGAATTAGCAAATAAGCAGCACAACCGAAAAGTAAATGGTGCCGCTTGTAAAGGGGCTTTTTAGATATTTGAAGACTTATTAACTTTGCCCCATGGGGCCTGATCAAGTTGCCTGTGAGAGAAGGGCAACAGATTGACTTACTGTATTTAAAATATAAACACCTCTCAAAGGAACACTAAGAGGATTGCTTAAGACAAGTCATCTTAACAGAGGAGCTCTCTAACATGTGATAGAACAAGCTGGTGAAGTCCAAAACAACTTTCCAGCAGATACAGAGTCAAAGAACTTGGTTCCAGAGTTTTACAACTAAAGGATGGCTTTGTAGGGTATTACTGTTGGATGCAGGTGAGATCTCAGATGGTGTCTCCTGTTCCTCAGTGGTAGTGGGAAAAGCTGATGATCCCATACAGAAATCCCCACCCCACTCACAGGTAAAATCACTTATGTAAATGAGCTGTATGAAATGATCCAAAGGCGGGCAGAGGGAGACTCTGCCAGATCTCCTCTGCAGCCAAAAAGACATTTCACCAGCCTGATCATGTTTGAACATTAATCTTTCCTTAACGAGGATTATTGTTTGATAACATCACATGCAAGCAGGAAAGTAAGGTCCCTACTCTGAAGTTTCTTATCTAAACGAGTTTCTCTTTCAAGTATCATACTATACCCATATTAAACAATGAAGCCAGAAGAATCCCACAGATCCTGGTCCTCATGGACTAAACAGGAATTAGGACGCTAAATGCCTCTAATGTTCTGAGTCTAGGGAATCCAGAATCCAAAAATATCTGCAGGTCATAGATATAACGAAAAAAAACTTCAGTGGTAATAGCCTTAGTGCATATTCCAGCTGGAACTGACCTAGGGGAGTTCTCAGGAAGAAAAATGTCTCTTCATTTACCTGGCTGAACAACCAGGTACTAAAAGCCTGTACGATCTACAAATCTCTGTCCACTCACCACACAGGTATATTCCATACACCTCATATATGTATTTTGCCATTTGCTACTGATAGTTGTGGGAGAAGTAAGTTGCAGCAACTTTACATGTCCTGACCTTTAAGTTCAAAGACATCTTTATATTCTCACTCCCTTGAAATCAGCATTTCTCCCTATGATTAGCTGTCTGCTGTCTACTTGTAGTTACTTGTAGTGTTTAAGCTACTAAAAATACTATGTTCAAAGAACGATTAATAAAGCTTGTTGGGGCCCAGGAGTTGCTATGGAGATGTCTTTGTGTACATCTCAAAGTATGTGTAAATACATATTTGGACAGTTGTTAAAAACATGTATAATTTTTCCCAAACACCACAGCTCTTCCAAACAGCATAGTTTGATGGCATAATGCACATTTAAAGATTTTTTAATAGTCTGTTTTATTTATAGTTATTTACTCAACAGAGTACACCAAGCCTTTAAAACCTTTGTGGGCTATGTGTGAACTAAGTAGGCATTCACCCATTTTTTTTAAATGTGTCATTTATGCAGTGGATCGATCTGCAGAAGACATTACAATCAGACACTACACTCAGAAAAAATAAGATTTGAGTATTACCTGGGGACAGTTACTGTGATACTGTTACATCCACAGGGGACAACTCTGCTTTCAGGATGCCAGTGTAAATCCAAAGCATGTCCACTACGCCAATGATCTTACGCTGCTTTTTTCTTCTGGGTAAGAGGCGGCATAATTCAACTCTCTGAAACACATGGAAAGTTAGAGAGGAGGCAGAGCTCACTGTTAGTAAATTTTCCAATAATTCAGATTAATATATGGTACAACAAACATTTACTAAAGGCTCTCACAAAATCCTGTTCTCTATTTTACCTAGTGTCTCTCATGTAAAACTAGAACTGAAATCTCTCGAGTTTTACGTGCTCAATTCAAACACGGTAATACATGCCGGCGAAGAAAGAATCAGACAAGTAGCATGTCACAAGTTCTTCAAGCATAAATTACTGTGAGACATGCTTCCCACTGAGTACCTCAGTCACAAAATACTGGTTTCTATGTCAGTACGGTCACTACTCTGTTTCCAGTATCCTGGTCACCTGTTAAGGTCACACCTGAGTTTTCTCCCTCTGCAAAGTCCTTTGCAGTTTGTTTGGAGATACAATGGTGCAAAGAGTTCTCAAACAACTATAAATAGCTACAATTGGTTTTGGTCTTGTTAGTGTCGTTAATCAAAGTTTCTTTAAATGCTCAGGTGATTCTTCTGTCTTGTGCAGAAACTACTACAATAGTATCCCAGATACTATTGCATCACCAACAAAACGGGAAAATATTCAGAGCACTTAAAGAGATTTGCAGAGACTCAGACCTAAGAGTGTGAAGTGCATCACACAATTTACCACAGGCCTATCTCTATATCACAGATACCAAACTCAACTTTGAATGCGAGAAGGGAAAAAATGAGATATGAAATTCATATACCGTAATTAAATGGAAAACACATGCAAAGTGTAGCAGAAAAATAATAGAAACATGAATTGTGTATATTGCATCTGTCTGTCATTACGGTAGGAGTGGCAATGATTAGTAGAAATAGGGTTGCAAAATGATTTCTTATATAATATCACTTCCTGTGCCCATAGGATAACTGTAATAACGACAGCTCACCCTCCGGCAAGGGCTAAGACAGCAAGCACAGTCCTTTCCGCTGGGAAAGAGCAGCACGCACTTGTGCAGAAGCCTTGCCAGCTGAAGGAGGTGCTGACTTCTCATCCTTTGAAGGTAACAGCAACCAGTCTTGGAGCTGGCATATATTTGGGAGAAAGATACCACTGCCAGGGACCTACAGCCTAGATTATCCTAATCAACAAGAATCTGCTTCAGAATCATCCCGAACAAGGGAGGAATGCTAAGAATGCTCTAAAAGCCTTAAAATGTTGACTTTTGTGGACAGCATTATGTAAATTCAATGGTGCATACATGTGAACTTTTACATACACACTTAGAACGGGAACTTGCCGTTGCACACACACACATGAATGGCCCTGCTGAGCACAGCGAGAGCATTCCCATACTCAGCATTGTTCATGAGCGACGTGCCATGCCTTTTTACCTATCCAACCTAAAACACCTCAGTACACATACAGACAAGGGTGTCTCTCAGGGTCCTAGTGCATACATGACTTCAACAGGTAGCAGTCAGCCATTAATATATGATGTTGATGGGCCGTGCTTTTGATGTAAGAGTTTAACCCTGAGGTCTTCCAGAAGCAGAACTTAACCCATTGCCTAAGCCCACAAGATAAACCAGCGGCAAGCTCAAGCTGGCAATCTGGGTGGAGGATCTCCCCCCTCCACCCAAGCCTGACTCACTGCAGCTCCCTGCAGTTGAAATGTGAAGGGGCAAGATCTTTGCTGGTGGGTGATGCAAGCAATCAGTATGGCTGCCTTTCAGAAGTGCTGAAATAAGGGACCTTAGTGGGGATAGCTGAAGTTCCACATCAGGTCTTCTGTCCACCAGAAACTAGGGTGGGCTGTAGTGGATTTGACTGCCACGCTCCGTGCAGCTGCACTGACTCCCAACCAGTGCAAGGAAGGGGAAGCTAAACTGGCCTGGAACGTGCCTGCTTCCTCCTGATCCCGTTGGGAACGTCATTGCAATGCCCAGCTACTGCACGCAGGTCCAGCCCTTACATACATACTGCTATCAGCCCTGCTGCGTGACCTTAACTAACTTAAACCCTCCTGGATTCTTTATGCACTGTGCTGGTTTTGGAAAAAGTGCAGGGAAGAGGGTATTTTTCTGCAAATAGAATTTTTCATAAGAGGCGTAGTCACCTTTTGCTATTACAGATGCAAAGGCAATAACAATATATACAGGCCCGAGCAATAATGGAGATTCTGGCAGGTATTTTTTCCCCTGTCATAAGCACACCGGGCCTAAGGCAAGGTTTTCCTCTATTTAATAAAGAAAATGGAAAGGCAGGGAGAAAAATAAAATTAAAAAAACCCTGGCTTGCCTCTCAAATTACACAACCTGCTAAATATTTAGGGCATTCTTTCCCACAAGCATTTCAAATGGATGAGAAAGAGGTTTGTCTTCTTGACAGTTCACATCCTCTTGTGGGCCAGACACTTTCCTCTGGAAGCTCACTGAAGTCAATGATATAGCAGCAGGGATGACAGATGAAGCTCACGATCCACATTTTAGTGGTACCTATCTATCCTTCATACAAATCACATCAAGATTAAGATGAAGATGCTAAAGGTTCACGCTGAGGAGACAAGACAGCAGAAACAGTCTAAAATCTGTGGCAAACGCATGCGTTTAATTCCACTCTCAGTCTCTGCTAGAAGGGAAAGGCTTGAGCAACATAAAAGTAACTAACACTGTTCTTCAATACCTGCTTTGAGTGACATATATTCTTTCTGTTCGGGATTTCTTCCCCTCAGTTGTAGTGAATTGCCATCACTTACTCTCATTGCATGGGTGGTTATCTTCATTGTAAAGAACAAAATGACAAGTGCTTACAGTTGACTAGTCATGGGTCACCCTGCAAACAGCTCCCAGCTTTGCAAATCAGCAGTCCAAAACACTCTTTCTTCAAAACACCAAGAAAACTATGCCAGCCTCTCAAACTGGAAACCGCAAATCTGGCCCCACCCAATTTGAGTTTATTAGCAATTGAATTAGAAGTTCCTCAATCAAAATGAAAATCGGTGAATAGTCATTAGATCAAGTTAAAATGAAAGCAAAGACAACAAGAAGCCATAGCTGTAATCAGCCATCCAAAATTAACCTATCGGCTGTCAAGCAAATGACTGCTACATCAATAGCTTTTTCACATTAGGCCACTTGTTCTTCATAACAGTTAAAATAGAATGATTTAATAGAAGAGCTTCATATATATTCTGATAGTCAAACTGGCACTTAACTTGATTTGGGGCTGTTCTCAATTAAGAACTGGTTATGGTCTCCAAAATTCCTTCTTGGATGCTTCTAAGGTTCTGCACCAGAAAGAGGAGGGGAACACTGGCAAATCATAATAGAGATGTGAGAACTGTGCTGGGGAAAAAAAAGCAAAAACCCCCTGGAATCTGGATTCTGAACTCAACCAAAGCCAAGCTGCACTGAAATGTGAAGGTCTGGCCAACTTCCTAAATTCTAGTATCATCATTTTCATTTACAATACTTATTTTGCAGCACGTATTTCAAGTTGGGTAAAACAATCTTTTCAAGACAAACATTCAATTTGTAAGGTTTTCACCTGCCACTTCGCAGTCCTGTCTACCACACGGAACTTCCCACGTCCAACCCAGCATGAGCTGGATCCCCAGGTCACACAGCTGCCCTTTGACAGCCCTGTCTCCACCGGCAGCAGTTTCAGACACGCTAGTACAGTGAGGGTGAGCCTGTTCCGTGTCACACGCGCCTCCCATCACCCACTTTGTGCCTGCAGCTGGAAGCCACCTCGTTGTTGAACAACAAATGTCAGACAACAACTTGTCGCTGAAGCACAGCAGCGTGCAGCACGCATCCCGGTATCACCCTCCTGACGGCTTTGCAACAGAGAAAAGGTGAGGACATGACAAAGAAGCAGCGACTGTTCTCCCTGACTTCAAAAGACAGCACCATGCCACTAATAATACTTCACACTTAAGCCACAGCCAGCTTTATAAACAGTAATTTAAAGATGCCTTCTGGTGTACCTGCGAAGGAAACACTGTTTTCACTCTTCACAAGGACCACATTTTCTTTAGTGAAATTTGATTAAAGGAGCCAACCTTGAGCACAAAAGGCTTCATTTTCAGGGGGACGAGAAGCTTCAGGCCACATCATTGCCTAACCTTCTAACTGTGTCTCCTAACATCAGCTAAAAGTTAAAATCTGGTATTTTCAGCAGAATGCCTCACAATTTTTCATTTCTGAAATTGCATACTGTTCATCAGTAATTTTGAAAGAGGAGCAGGATTCACACAAAAAAGGCATTGTGAAATGTGTTAACCATTTGAACATATACATATAAAAAAACCTCCTCGCTTAATCCACTGACATCTCACTCAGTAAACCTGCCAGGAATGAATTAAACCAGCATTATGAGATTTACTACATGGGTTGTTCATCTGCTCACACTTCTCCTTTTATTTTTAATCTTTGAACTGGCCAAGGTGTTACCCTCTTGCCATTTACCTCGTCCAGAAATGACGCCTTCTCCGAGCACTAGATGGAAGTGAAAACTGGTGACAGTTACAGCCCTGCCCCCTCAGAAAACCCAGAGCAACCTGGGTGAGCCCAGAGACGCCAAGTCACTGCTCTGTCTAATTACAAACCCGAGGCAGATTAACCTTTGATGACTAAATTAATCTTCTAAATAAAATGAATATGCATCAGCCTGCAAATTAGGATTAAATGCTTAGCAGAATCTTTATGTGATCAAGCAGGTTTTGTGGTGCAGATGTTAACCATTAACATGAAGCAATAAAATCATTCTTTTTTCTTATAATAACACCTAACAATTCTAAAGCCACCTTTCATCTGAGAATCTCAAAGGGTTCCATAAACATAATTAATTAACCCTCTCAGCGTCCGAGACAAGAGCGTAATAATATCCCCATCGAACAGCTGAAGAACCAGAGGCACAGCAACGTCCCAGATCGCGTGCCTCGGACTGTGCGTAATGTTAGATGCTTTAAAGAAAAAGAAAAGACCAGGTTCACACTGGCTTCACCCCTTCTCTCACGCAGCACTTCTGCCAGGACTGGCAGGGTGGCTTCTCTGTAGGCCTGAACTGCTGCCACGCACGTGCCTCCCTGCCCCAGCAGGGCTCGTGGTGGCTCCCTGCAGCCCGCAAGGTCAGGCATCGCCTGTGGCCACCCCCGCAGCACTGCTGCACATCACCCCACGGTGCCAGCCAGCGGGGCAGGCATGCTCCTCTGCACCCGGGCACCTTTTTGCTCTCAAAAGCAATGGAACTTGTCTCACGACTGACCAAAGAAAACCCAACATTGCACTTTCTAATCTAGTACTTAATTCTGAAATAAATCTTTTCTTTCATTGAAGTATCTGTTCCTCGCACAAACCAGTTACAACGATTTGGTCACAGGAAGACCCAGGGGACAGCAATCCCACTTGGTTTTGACTGCTGGTGGAACAGTAGCCCCTGCAATGCAATCCCGATGTCTACATGGAGTAAGATGCTTGCACAGAAGGCTATCAGTCCCATCCAGATCCTGACACTGGAAGAGATGCAGCCGTGGTTCTTCCAGTTTCAGGGAACCAAGTAAGTCTGCTGAGGTCCACTTTCTGTGCTCCTTTTTCCAATTCCATTCATTTCCAAGTGTTTTACAATGAGGAATTTAGACAAACGTATACATCATGACTTTTCAGCCTTACTACCCCTGATTTTAATTTAATTGGTTTGAAACCTTGTGCACTTGATTATTATCAAACTGTAAAATCAAGTTTTAATTTGATCTATTTGAATCAAAAGTAACGTATTAGTGAGCTACGGACAGGGACATAAGAGCTCATATTCATGATAATCCAGTTTGGTGACACGTTTTGTTGTCCAATCATAGCAGCTTCTCCTAGCATGTAAGTTTTTCTTTTGATGTAAATTAATCTGATGGTGTAAAGTGTCTGTTACTGCAAATATAATTTTATTTGCTTAAAAGGGGACCGGATCAATTCTTAAGGTCAGTTTAAATTTCTTAGCTTCTCAAAGGAAGCTTAAGCTGGAAATTTAAAGTGATTTTAGAAAACTGACATCACACAGATATTTTTGGCATATAAGTGACTTCCACAGTTCTGGTGTGACGGATACACTCGACCCCCTAACCAAACCAGCATTCCTTTGGTACCGTCTCCAGAAGATGTAAAGGCCTGAGCCATAGCCGGGCCAAGACTCCTCCAGGAAACCCACACAGGAGCAGTGACCCAGTGAGCCCTGATGCACACGAGCCTGGAACTCGGATCATGCCAGGAACACAGGAACAGTGGCTAGGTTCTCCAAGACTCATTTATCAAGGAACAAAGCAAGCTGTGGTACAAGGAGTCTCATGCATACCTTTCCAGTCGTACACGGTCTGACTACGAGCCAGCCACTTGGTTCCATAACTATGGCATCCTCAGTGAGCCTCCTTGGAGGTGTCCCTGGAGGCAGCGTGGCTACATGGCAGTGCTCTCCCCTTGAGCTGGGACTCCTCTAAGGCTGCTCCTTGAGGCAGAGAGACCTTTTGAGTAATGACAGATCTTTGAATGAGCCCAGTTCCAGTTCTCTCTAAATTGCAAAAGGACTGCCTAGCGGTGACTGTCCCCTTGAGCTGGGGTGGCTCTCACGGATAAGAGATTCCTTACCTGAGACTGAGAGCCTTCCTGACCCAAGGGAACAGATCCTCAGTAAGTGACTGATAGCATGCTAAACTAATACAAATGAAATCCACGGAGCTACTTCTTTTAGATATAAACTATTATCCAAGACCGGACCTAGCAGCACCAAAGCTCCATCTGGAGTTTAGAAAGCAAAGCGGGTGCACTCTGAACCTCGTGACTCAATGGGAGGGTCTCCCTTTCCCTTTTGCATCTTTGGTCTCTACGTAAACCCTTCTAGCTCAATTCTAACTCGATTTGCCTTGGCATGTTTCATCTAAGTAACAGAGTGAACCTTGCCACTGAACTTGGTTAAGTCGCACTTTTACAAATTCATGTTAAAAGCACTTTTGCTAATACTTTTGACGGTGATTCTTTGAGCAACCTAAATCACTCATTCATGACTACTGGAAGTCAGACATTTAAAAGTATTTGTTGTTTCATAAAATGACTGCTAAAATCCGTGGAAAAATTCCAAGGACTTTAATAAGCTTTGGATTGGGTACATTACTACTATGAATGTAATTCTTGATAGCTTTCATAACATCCCAGGCCATGTGAGAAACTCAGGAAAAGCAATTAACATTCCTCCATCGACTTCTGTATTTACATTTTAAATTTACCATTTAAGACTTTAATTCTCCATAAAACTGCTTAAATATACGTAACTTCAGTGTTACTTAAATGTTTTATGATCTTCCTGAAATGATCAGCTAATTAAAATCACTTATTTGATTTAGTACCTTAAATTTGCTTTCCTTTATTTGGAAGGAAACGGATTTAATGTGCAGGTTTTGTTCATTTTCCTTCTCAGAAAATCTTAATTTGGAAGGAAAATCATGATTATATGGTAGGGAGGAGTATGTCTTCTAGGCTGCAAACTTAAACTAGTGGTAATCATTAGCTACCATGTATGACATGGTGTTTATAATTAAGAAATAAATTTACTACAGAAACTTGGAATTATCAATTAAAAAGTAGTCGGTGCAGTCCCACAAGGTCCTATATGATTACCTACGTTATCTGGGCTGTCACTTCCAATGCTGCTTTGAATCTCAAAGACCTCTGAGGGGTGCTCCATGTGTCAAGTTAAATAAGTGAGACAATCTTAGCGTAAAAATGCTATGATACAAGCGGCTGCAAACACAACTCTTCTAGAGGAGAATAAAGATGTCAGCTTCAACTTGAATATTATTGGCAAACTGTTCTTCCCTTCCTACTGTACTTCTGACTGGACTGACAGGACCACTCAATCTATGGCTGTACCAGTCTGTCTGATGGGTTAGGGGGGACAGAACCTCAGGAGCATTAAAGGACACCCCAGGCTGCTACATTTTTTTCTTACTTATTACCTCTACAGACTTAGTTTTTTCCTTCTTCAGAGATTCCTCAAGTTTAAGGCCAGAAGAGACAGTTAAATTATCTAGTCTGACCTTCTATATATGCTAAGCCATTAGCTACACTCACTGACCATCCTCCACAAACCCTTCTCCTTTTCTCTGAGCTACCTGTCATAACACTGATCTACAAACGTGTCTCAATTATGAGGTGGTAAATCACTGTAAAAAAAAATAAACAACTCCTCCCACCAGCTTTTCTCTCCAGAATCCCAATTCCAACAAAATGATTCTGTTCCTCACTCTGAAACACAATGAAAAATTTGGCACCCTCTGATGAATCAGATTTTATTTCTTGTGCTGAGTGTCTCACGTCTGTTGCTCTGGGCTCTAGCTTGGACTAGAAATAAAAGGAATAGAAAGTGTCACCTCATCATATTCTTGACCTGATTGTAGTAGATGGATCTTAAATACTTTATATTCAGCTATGGAGGCTGGATACACCTATTCATGAATTCTGATACAAACCAATGAAGTTAAAATTAAAACCCAAGCTGTTCATCCACAGTCTCAAAATAAAATCCAAATATTTTCTAGTGCTATATAACTTCTTCAAACCAGTATACATCAAGAAATCTAGCATGCCCTTCACAACTCCAGTATCTGCCTATGCAGTAAAACTCAGACATTTACTAGAAATAGGGAAAAAGAAAATAACATTCCAAAACTCATGATACCATTATTTAGGATCAATTTGAAGTATCTATTTGTTATTATTTGATGAATTAGTATCAAGTTGAAGACTGTCTCTTGGCTCTGCAATAAAGACTAGTGTAGACACAGGAACACTGACAGACAGTGACTATCTCCTCTTTCAAACCTACACTGACAGCATCAACCGTTGTTCAGTTTGGTATGGGGGGGCGTCAATAAGAGGGAAATGCCGCTTAACTTACGGCAGCATGCAAAATCTAGCACCTCTGTGTCTTCCTGGATTTGCCCCACGAGCATTCCAAAACGTGCACAACAAAACCACATGAAACTCAGATGATTTCAGGTCACGATACAAAACACAGAACAGATTCACAGGAAGATTTACTAAGGTTCACCAACCTGTTGAGTGAACCTGGGCCCAGTTCCAAGGAAATCTGGATTGATTAATGTTTTCTTTAAATCAACATCACCTGATGTTCTTTGCTACTGATGTGAATCTCATCTTTTTCTTTTCTCTTTGGAATTTCAGATCGGTTTCAGTACAGAGCTGAAAACAGCACACAGAATGCACATCCATCTGCGTACTAACGGAAGAGCATGTACCACTGCTCCCTGCAACGCAATGAAATACTGCAAAACCAGTGTCCCACCAGCCTCATCAGTGGTGTTTTATATCCCTATATATATATATATCCCTAGCTTTTTGGTAGGGTCTAGGGGTAGGGCTTTTTTTCAAATCCTTCATGCATTTAAGAACACAGCAGTAAAGGAGCTCTTTCTACATTTCAAACACAGGACCAAATAGAGACATACTCGGCTACAGAAGGAACGCAGCCTCTCTCTGATGGACCCCCTGGAATCAATGGAACTACTTAAGGACTAACATACCATTACCCATCGTGAGGAAGAGCTACTGTAAATAAGCTTTGAAAACTGTATTCCAGCTACAGTTGTGCTTAGTGGTTTGCTATATTCCAGCACTAATATATATTGCTAAATATAAATAAATGAAATAAAGTGGGAGACAGCGATACTCTGACTTCTGGTAGCAATGACTGTACATTTGTTCCAAGTGTCTGAGCAATCAGAACACTACATAAATACCTTGCCATGCCTGTGGGATCCCGTGCTAAGTTATAATCCATCACCAAAGCAGGCAGCCACTCCTGAAGACATGCTAAAGCATTTCTGAGGTTGAATGTAATTCAGTGCTACACTATCTGGTTGCATGTTTATTTCCTCTAGCAGGAAGAAGTGGCTACATGCGGAGCAGTTGTACACTGGAAATTTAACTTAAAATTTTATTAATTTTATTAATATTCATATTAAACAATTATTGACCAAAGGCTCTGTAAATTATCAGCTGATTTATATTCTCCTTTCTATAAGAATTCTTTGTCAATAATCTTTACGTTCAGGAATTCTACCCTGACACACAGCTTGTCTGTATTTACACCTTTATTTGAAAACAGCACAAGTTTTCAGGATTGAGCCAGGTGAAACCATTCAGATAAACAGGAAGAATCTGCCCCACCACGTCCTCGCTACACACACAAAAGAATATGCATTATGTTTGTATAAATAACCCCCCGCTTACTGTATAGTTGCTTTATTTGTTTTCTTCATTTCTGACTCCTGGTTTCAGACAAACAAAAAACTGAGGAAAATGTTAAAGAACTGCCAAAGTTTCTCTTGGAATAGAAAAGGAACAGGAATATTCTAAGACAGACCGTTCCCTCAATTTCTTCTGGCCAATTTGTAGTCCCAGCAGATTTGCACAAACTTTGAACAAGCACAGAGGCCTGGCAGCACTGACATGGGCTGAACTCTTCTCGCCTTGTGAAATTCAACCACTGCAACTTCATAGGCAGCTTTGGCAAAATACAGAAAAGATCAACCCAAAAGAAAAAGAGATTTTAAACCAACTGGATTTTTAAGGAGAATTTTTGTCAGCAACTGAAAAATCCCCCAACATTTCATCAGGGAACTTTTTAGCAGCTTAATTTTTCACTGATGTGTTTGTATTGCACTGGAGTCCATCCCTAGTGTCCTGAGTTCCTCCTTTTTCCTTTTACTACTGCCTTAGATATCGGTGTCCACTAATAATATGAAAAAAGCCATCTTTAACGCTTAGGCTGTAAATATGCCACTGAGTCCCAAGAGCCTAACATATGTCAAAGGCATGAAATGATGACCATGAAAAGAAACTCTGCATCTGTGTTTGCTTAGCAGAAGAACTGCAGGGCTGACCTGTGGACTGATGTGGCTGTTTAATATGGTCTCTGCAAACCGTTCAATAACATCAGAACTGCTGTTTAATCCTCTTACCAGTACCATTGACATTATTTCATGTTCTACTAATTCCAAGTCATCTGCAGAAATACTTGCCTCTCTGGCAAGCCAACAGAGAGGGCCAAATTTTTTCAAAGGCTACAGCTATAATCTTACATGTATTGTTTCAGAATGAGATTTTTATTTTTCTTTTCCATGGGAACATTTTTGCATAATCTTATAGCCTGACTCTCACCTCACTTTTATTTTTGCAAGTCAGGAGTAAAGGTAATGCAAGGTGAGGATCAGAGCCCAAAGCTCCATGAAATTGAATTTTCTGAAACAAGTATCCAAGTGTACTTGGAGACTGTATCTCCAAAGGTGTTCAGATGCAAAAACCTCAATTATTTGGCTTTTGGAAGAACAAAAAATACATTTAAAAGAGAAAAAAAATAAGGTTGAGATTTGAGAAGCTTCACAAGTATCTATATTTCTAATTTGCAACTTCTTGACTAGTTTTTGCAACGTTCTCCCCTTTCATTTGGATTTCCTAGGGAGAGTTTGTGGCAATCATATCAATAAAGAAGACCAGGTTTTTCACATGTTGGTTGCCAATTCAGTGCTCAACATTAAAAAACCCCTTAAAATTACCAAAACATAAAGAAGAAAATGATTCATTAATAAAAACAGGCTCTCATAATGATTCTCCTATGCGTTTCCAGAGGATCAGAAAAAGTACTGGAACTTGAAGGGAAAGGATTCAAGGGAGTGAAAACTTTCCGGCTTTGAAAGGAACTAACATTCTCGATGCTGTACAATCATTCTTATGTCTCTTTGCAACCTTTGGGGAGTCACAATCCATCCAGGAGAATCAATTATTGAATGAACAGTAAGGGCCTCGTGCTACCACTCCCGTCATGCCACTGCCTTCGGTCAGAGAACACAAGTGGCTCTGAAACCAGCGCAGCCACGTAGTGTGAATGAACTGCAAACAGAGCACTTCAAAGTCTGGATGCCTGATTAACACCAGTGTCCTGCTCAGAGTATTACACACCACAGAAACCGGTCGAGGGAAGAATGTTTCTATATACAATACACGTGGGCTCCCACTATCACTTAATCCCCCTTCCATCCATGCCAGATTCCAGCTGCAGTCCATACTCGCCCCCAAAGAACCAGAGCTAATGGCAAAGTAACAGGCATATCTATTGGCTCTTTTGCCAGCATTTCACAACAGATATCATATGATTAGGTGTTAAGTGGGACTATTTGCACTTTTGCTTATGGCACATATAATTATGTAATTCTGTATAATGCCAAAATGACTGTTCAAGTAGCAGCTGCACAAAACAGAGATACTGACAGCACAGAAAATACAATCTTAAATAAAACCAGCACAGGAAAAAATACACACATGCATATACATATATATGTATTTATACACCTTCAGAACAATCTAGCATGGACTGTTTTTACAAGAAGATCACATCAATGGCTCTTAAGCAGGGCTCTGCTTCTCTTCTTGCCTGTGAAAGTTTTGCCAGCGACAGGCCCAGAGTCCATACAATACAAACTGTGGTTTGACAGATCCTTAAAACATAACAGATGAAACCCTTGGAGTTCAGGATCTCATCCATCAGCTGTTGCTGGTGTTTGTCACGGAGCAGGCTGGCACTAGATGGCTCTGTCCGTGTTGGAGGTGAGGTAGCATAGCGCATAGTTGTGCCCTGAGTTTGCCAATGCTTTAAAGCTCTGTCTGCTCTACAGAACCTTACGGGCAGCACAGTGGGAGAGATGGGTGTAGACAAACCGCATACAGCCACCCTCTGCAGAGTTCCCCCTGGGAAATCAAATTAATAACTGTCCCTGCCATAAAAAATATGGAGGAAGGTACATTTAACTTACTTTTATTATTTTTTCAGAGGAAATGTATCCTAATTTCACAGCACAGTGACACAGCTTCCATGAGCTTCGATTAAAGTAATCACAAAGCATCAAGGTTAGTTAGAAATGCTGCTCTATTTTAAAACACATCCTTCTAAGCATATGGGTAAGGTGGTGGCTCCGGTAGGAGTCTGCCACCTCTGTGCTCTATAGAGGTCAAAAGGAGATCACCATTTGTTTAATTTAAATAAATCAATTTGTTAAACAAGGAGCTGCTGAGATTATACAGTTAGAGGGTGGAGAGCAAAGAAAGATAATTATTTTTGTTTGCATAAATCATTTTCTTATTACTTGGAGATCAGGGTGGTATTGTTTGGGTTCGAGGAAGGAGGGCAAAAGAAGATAAGTATATCAATTTGCTGATCAGGGTTACATGGGATTTTGCTGCTGGGGCTGGAGAAAGGAAAGAAGATCATTATTTTTATTTAAATAAATCAATTTGTTGTGATCAGGGATCACATGGGGTTGCACCGTTTGCAAAGAAGGCACAGGAAATTCTCCTTTATGGATAGTTAGTTGTAGAACAAATGTTCAGGCACTACTCTATCCAATGGAGAAAGGACAAAAAAACCTGTTAAAAGACCATACAGCTGGATTTCTATTTCTTTCTTTGGAAAGACCCTATCTTTGGCATCTCGTATTGGTCTGGTCTCTAATTTGAGTTAAAACAACAGCTGTTACACTCCCAACACACTGAATCAGGATCAAAAATATATATATATCTATGCACATGTGTGTATGTGTATATAAACCATGTATACAGGTAATTAGCTAGATAGCCAGATAGCAGCCGATGGGGCCTGACCCCAAAAGCCCTTGCACTTTGAGGCAGTGCCTGCTGCAACTACTGGAAAAAACTGTGGTTGCCTTCCCAGGACGCAGGATCAGTCCTCCAGTGTGGAATATTCATTGAAATCAATGGCCATTCTGTGCACATACACTTTAAGGGCCTGATATTTGTTGCTGCTTTTCTGAAGCAATTAATGAAGCTCTGTGCGTAATTTTAAAGGCCCTTCATGAACTAACTGGAAATCTACAGCACTGAACATCAGTGAACTCATATTCAAAACTAATAGCTTCAGTGTCGCTGCCAAAAATTGACTAAGCGCTCTTTGTGCCTGCAAATGGGGTTCTGTAGGCAGTATCCTTCTATCTGCCTTCAAGGGATAATCTCCTCTTACAAATAAAACAATTGTTTCATCTGCTCATTGCAATGGTTGAATAAGGCTGCAGAAATGAATCTCACTGGTTTTGAATGTTCCCAAGTCAATCAAGTGAGGATTGGGGAGTGGGGTTGCTTTCAATTAACATGTGTTGCTATTTGCAAAACTAGTTCAAAAGAAAATGTCTTTTCACATGTTTGGATGCAACTCATGCAAACTTGTAAGCAAACTGTTCCTGTCACTATACCCTTTTGAAAGATGGCTTAAATACAGTGTGAAAGTCAAAAATCTGTTTCTGTGGGATCAAGGTGTCCCATCTATTACCATGGAAGAAAAAGAAGGAATAATCTAGTTAGCTCTAAAACAAATGAAACAATGTTTGAATAACTACAGAAAATAGTGGGCCCCAACCATCCCTTGGATACTTTCAGCACCAATGGCATAGTCCAGGGGATGAATTTGCGTTTGTGACAAGAATGATAAATCTAACTAAACATCTTTATTTTTACAGTAAGTTAAAGAAGCATTTTTACTTAGTGCAGTCATATATCTCCGCATTATTTTGAAGTATGCTTCTTCATTGCTTTTATGTATTCAGAATTGCCTGAGGAAAGCATCCTTTTCTCCTTGTGTTTCATTGTTGTTACCCTCGTAGAGTGTAACATGCACAAACTTGATTATGATTAATTGAGGGCTCTAGCAAATTATGGTTTTATTCCTTTCCATCTAAGATTTCCATCTGCTCAAGTTAAAAAAAAAAAAAAAAAAAAAAAAAAGAAGAAGGAAATTTTACTTTTATACGGACACTTCAGGCTTTCTGGGTAAATCATCAGAACAACTTGTTCATCAGTAATGGCTACAAGTGAAGAAAGTCTCCACTCTTACATCACTACCACATTAATGCATCTCCATCCTACAAGTAAGGCTGAGAGAGGATGATAACTGGTCAAACCGCATTTGATCCAACATCTTGCTGCAGAGCTGGAATTTCAAACTGAATCAAACCAGTTTAGAATATTGCTCAATTAGATCCTACCACCAAAGAACCACTTAAAGCAGTTAAGTACTAAGTCTGTAAATATAAACACCTGTGTCCTTCGGCGTAATGCATGTAACATCAGGCATGCTATTTATAAGAGGCTCTGTTGAAGTTCTTACCCAAGGTGATGCAGCTGCATATACCAGCCCATTAAGCCTGGTGTACCACATCAGATAAGGCCCTTCCTTCAGGGTTTATGATTCAGGTATAAAAGCTTGCCATCCCCTGGAAACTGGCAAATGAGATTGCACTTGGCAGTCTGGGGTTTTCTTAATAGGATGAATGACAGAAGCAAGAAGTCATGTTTAACTTGTACAAATGTGAGGAGGAAAAGGCAGGGCTTTTTCATTTAAAGACAGCCTTGTTCTCCAGCCTTGTTAGCATATAGCACAGAGCGGCGCCTTTGGCTGATGAGAAAGCAAAATTATTCAGGAATTTGCTCCTCTGAGACCACAGAGTTGAAATAACAAAACCCCAAACAATTTTAGCAACCAGAACACAGATACAATTGGCCTTTAAAAGGCTGGTCTGGACAGCTGGTGGCATAAGGGACAGGGGCTGTGAATTTATGACAAGGTCAACATCAGTGGCATTTTTCTTGCTCAGCCAACAGCGTGAATTGAGTTGTTGGCCTTGGCCCAGGCCCCTGTGAATAACACTCAAATGACTAACACCACACCGCTCTTCTTGAACCACCGCCGAAGCAGACAGGTTAAATCTGCACACCTTTACACTGAAGGGAACTGTGGAGCCCTGGTGTGATCTGTTACTGCAAATCAGCTGTAAAGGTGGTGACTCCAGCAGGAGGGATAATGATCTTCACCAAAGACAAGCATAAGTGTGGTCTAATTGCCTGTAAAGATGACATCTGATGGCTAGCAGGGAAGTTACTGCAGTGTTCCTGCACACAGGCGGACAGACTTGAGGCTGACTCTCAAAAAACAAGGAGTCTGTGGTTCAACTGAACCAAACTAGATTTAGAGGTAGATACAGAAGTTACGCTTCCTCTGCCAAAGTTTGCACAAGATCCTTGTCAAGGAGGCACTGCTTTAAGACCTCACAGCAGCACGCTGAAAATTTAACTGCTCCGGTAGCCTCATAGTAAATGAAGAAACCACTTTGTGTAACAGACATGGTTTGTGTCGAAAAAATAATTCTGTGGAAAAGGCAATATGGATCAAGAGTCCTCCGTGGCAGAGTGAACAAAGTACAGAGCAACAGATCGTTCATCACATCATCATTCGTCATCACCACATGGCTGGTATTATAGAGTCACTGCCCAGACTATAGGAAAAAGCAGTCGCTTCTTAGCGAGGAAAAGTGTTCTATTAATGAAGTCCCAAAGGGTTTTATTCCCAGTTGAGCCTCCCTAGATGTTGGTCAAGTCACTTCAGCATTCTGGTTCACAAAACAGAGAAGCTGCGTTTACCCACCACTGCACAGGGATCTCTGTCAGAATGATTCGCCAGAGCAAACTTTTCCAGGGACACGCATCACCCTTTCCTGCTGCAGTGACCCAGCTGGGCTAGAAGTGAGGGGTGGCTGATGACTTCACCCCTCCAAGAAGCAATCCATACACCTCGAGGCCCCAAGAGGCCATCACATAGAAGAACTGTTGAGTAAAATAATCTGGTGACAAAGCTACTGGAATCTGTGGTCAGAAACCCCTGGAAACATCCTCCCAGCTTGCTCCAGGGAGTACTGCAACAGAAGCACCCCGCTGCAGTCCTCCTCCCCCCCTCTGCTCACACATCACATACACACAAGGGCACCACAGTTAATCCAGCCTTCTGTGGGAAGCTCTGCACGAAGCCTCTCTGTGCTTTGTACAAGTGTGTGAATCTCATCCCGATACTTTCAAGGTACTTGGGGAAACATTAGAATGGCAGCACGGCAGAAATGGAAAATGCATTATCATTCATTGGCTGCAAATAATTTATTTGATATCCACTACCCTTTTTTTTTTTCCTTCCTGCTGCCTGTGTTTGTGATTGTATGTGAAATTAATTTCTGAAGAGTTTAGCTAATCATTATTGGTGAGAAGATCCTGTCAGTTTCTCAAGATAAATAAGAAATGGTTCCGGCTGACATAGATTGCATGTCATATGACTATCCTGTTTCTCTGATTTAATAAATATTTATCTTTCTGTCTTTCAGGAGCATTGTGCAAGATTTTTTTTATCTTCTGATTTGACATGGGAAATGGTCGCTACATGCCAAAACTACTCCTATTATATAAAAAGGCAAATTTTCCTTTTTTCATTTCAAGACAGACATTTTTCAAATTAAAATTAATATGCTCACAGATTATATCTTCTCTTGCACAAATCTATGCAAGATGCTATTTATTTAGGGTGTGCCTCTTTTCCTAACCATGAATTCTTCTAACGTCAGATAAAAGAGACTTAGTGTCCTATTCCCATTTTATGTAGTAACTTTTTGTGGGAAAGTGTAAAGGAGACGGGTGACCCCCCCAAAAAAAACCTGTAGAAAATGATCTCACATCAAGGCACTCTGCAGAAACTCAGGTGGTCTCACAGGAGCTGCCAACCTTGCTGAAAATTTTTGTCACTGCCTTGAGCAAATTTTTTTCCTTCTCTGTGCCTCAGTTTCCTAAGTGTAAAAGGAAAGGGATGGGAAGGTGTGAGAGTACTTTCCCTTTTCTCTCTGTCTTATTCCTATTGCGAACTCTTCAAGGCATCTCTGATTATGCATTTAGCAGATGGGGGCTCCAAACTCAGCTGGAGCCTTTAGGCATTCCTATAGTATAAATAAAAATAATGATGATGGAGTGTTAAAATAGACAGAGCTTGTTCTTTGTTCTTCGTAATGTGAATCAAACTGTGGCTGGACTTATATTTAACTCCAGCATGTAGTTTATTTATGAGAGGATTTATCAGAAGTGGTTGGGTTTAATTTCCTCTAATTCACACTGTATGAAAAATGGCAACTGTCTGATTTTAATCTATAACCTGATGATAGGGCTTCCCAGAAATAACAAAAATACCACGTTCAAGGTATCCAAACAGTTACTGTAGGAGCACAGCACAGGCTGATTACGCCTGCTGCCTCACACCTCAGCTCCATCCTTCCCTGCCTCATCTCTTCCAAAAGGATCTGCAAAGGCCAGGATGACTGAAGCAGTACATAAAATATTAACGGTAATAAAAATAATTTTGGGAGTTCAAGTGCCTTCCCTGGCATCTTGATTTGCAGAAAGAGTTAATCTTCTTTTCTCAGACTGGCCTTTTTAGTTTTTAACCAAGTGGCTATGTGTTTGTTAAGCTGGTGGATGGAGGAGGGAGAGGTGTTGAAAAAACAGTCATTTTCAAATGGAACAAATGCATGAAGTCAAATATAAATGTGCATTGACAAGCTCACAGATTATCATGGGGTGAAAAACATAATTATAAAAAATGATGGAACTTCTTTTCAAGCCAATAGAAGAAAGATTCAAATGCGGGGGCAATCAATACCCTGTGATCAACAGGAAATGCTAAGAATAACTGTATATCACGTGTGGCTTCAAATTTACAACCAGGACATATAATCTCATTGTAAGAAAGAGTCAAGTTCAAGAACTTGGCCTCTACAGTAAAGCTCTCATTTTAACTAAAGAAGCTGAGGTCGACGGCCTCTCAAATGAAACAGATAAGGCGACATAGGGTTCTTGTCAGAAACAAATGTTATGTCTCTCCCTACTGAAAAGCTTAAAGATATTATCAGCAAAAGCCTAGTTGGGCCTGAAATCGGTCCCAGAGAAGTAATATTAACCAGGCTCCTGGCAGATCATTTATTATCTCAAGCTAAATTCAATAAAGAGAGCCATATATAAGTGAGGGAAAATAATGCAGCTGCTAGTAATTTATCATTGGATGGAAAGTCATTGTTATCCTTATCTCTCCAATGATGTTCTATTTCCAACTGGTAATGAATTATGGGGCTTGCCACATCTTTACTATGTGACAGGTCAACACTACCTCATGGGTACTGTACTGTATTTATGCAATCGATAGAGAGCTCGCTGAGAAAATATTGGCAACCATTTTGTGAGAGTGACCTAAAGCTGTATGGCCTTATGAGCGTTGGTGGTAGTCCGTGGATAGAACAGCATTTCTATCGTCCTTTAAAACAAAGATTTCCTGAATGCTTTAAAAGTATTTTTTCACTTTGCTCTTATAAAGCCAGCATGTGAAGTGAACCGCTGGATTGTTAATTATAAAGCATTCTGCTCATTGAAGCTGGCTCAGCCACCAAGGGATCTTTTCTGTTCTTTGTTGCACTATTAGAGGGATTTATTAAATCAAACTTCAGTACAGACTTATCCAAAATTATTTGTGCCTGTGGTGTTTGGGACACAGCAGAGGCACGAAGAGCAGAGGTTTGGCCAGGCTGCTGCTGAGATGTAAGGACAGGCTAACGAGCAGCGCCGGGTGCCCCACAGAGCTCCCGAATTCCACGCAGAGTTTTAAGGTGGAAGCCGTGCAAGTCCAGACTGCATTTACTTCCTCCAGCCAGCTGTGAGGGACCCTCCCAGCACAAGCCCTGCAGGAGAAGCAGTGGAAACCAGCGCGGAAACCAGAGCGGGTGGGTGGCTGCGGGAGGAAGAGCCCTGCCACGGAGACACTTGGCCAGGGACCAGGTTCCTGGAGCTGGCCCTTCCCGGGGCTGCTCTCCCAGCCCCTAACAAATTATGCCCACGTTTATCTCTTTTCTCTACTTCTCCCCGTTACGTTCGGCTTTCATTATTCACAAGCAGTGCTCACGTGGCCTGAAAAGCTTGGATTTATACTAAAAGAAACACACCTTACAAATTTTATATGGATTGGGGCGGGGAGGGATATATATCACAAATGACTAAAAATTTGGATTTAGAAAAACAACATTTGGCAAAGAACAAAGAAAATTTCCAAACACATAATTTTTCAGAAAAAAAAAAAAAAAAGACAGATCTTAGAATAAGTAGGCTTTTGTCATTAAAAGTCACCAAAGGAAAAAAAAAAAAAAAACCAAACAAAAAAACCCAAACAAACAACACAACCACATTTTGGCCAAGACGTCATTTCTAGATTAGGCCACTTGATCTTCATGCCATTTGGTTCACTCACTACCTCCCCTTGAGTTGTCTTCTCCATTGAGAAAGAAGAGACTACCCAGTTGTGGCCACAGATTCCTTCAAGAACTGAACAACCAACAACCCAGAAATCCGCCCTCCCCTTTTGGTTTGTTTTTTATTTGTTAGGTTGAAAGGTAGAAAAAGACATGTCCCTCAAGACAGAGTAGGGAGTAGGGAGATATTTTGAAAAAGGGAATGACACTTCAGCTGAAGAGAAGCAGCAGCCATGTCTGTTAGAAATTACTGATTGTAACCACACGTGGCTTTTTAGCTGTGCAAGGGGACGTCCAGATGAGATGGGCCGCCAGCGCTGAACCTGCCGACCTTGCTAAAAGAGCACAATAGGACAGGACCGTACCTGTGTGACATCCGTGAGGCAACGAGAGGAAAAGTAAAGCTGTCTTTTCCCATCATTGTGGGAAAAGGAAGTTTGGACATGCTGGCCAGCACTTAAATAACATATTAGGTGACCTAAATGATATCAGCTAAGGTGGCTAAGATTAACTCAGATGGAAAACAAATGCAGATAGCTCTATCCATTGTTAAATAATGAGTGTGCTTCCTGGTCACAGAGACATGCTGTGCCTTCTGGCATGTATGCATGTGTTAATATGACTCTTTGGCTCTGTATGTTTAGGAAAGTCTTAGTAATGGAAAAACAAGAGTGTTGTAGTGAAGGCTGAAGTCCTTTGGCAGAGCAGCGTGTGCAAGAGCTTGACCAGAGCCCGCTGGATTGCACTTCGGCCGAGCCTGTGATAGCAGTCTGTCAGCTCCACGAGCATTAACACTCATTCACAAAGATTCAGAAAGTCAATGAGAGCACTACTATATCCTGGAGTAAATAACATCCTTTCCCCATTTACTGACTGAGATATAAATTCCATATGGTTTGGCTATACCAGAAGGGGTCTTGCCCAGATCACATTAACATATGAAAGCTCTGATACTTTCACAATCGGTTAACTCAAGGGGTCATCTAGCCGATGCCAGGAAGATCTTACCTTCCTTTTAACAGCTGAAAAAGTACGATGGGTTTTTACAATGTAATCAAGTAATGTAAATAGCAAAAAATAAAAAAAAAACCCTAGGTGTCGTAAGTCATATAAACCAAGATAATATAGAGAAATACACCCCTTGAAATCAACTATTGACTTCTGAGTCTATCCTAACCAGCAAGGAGTTTGCTACTTGTCACATACATTTTCTCATGTAGTTTCAGACACACTGTCAAAACTGTGTACAGCTTCTAGTCCCAGGCCTTCTACCTACATACCAATCACTCAATTCACTTTTTAATTTCCATTGTTTGGAGCCCTATCCTAAAATTTTTAAAAGAAAAAAATAACAAAACCTAAAATATTGACTTAAAACTACTTAGGTTTACAGAGGTACAGTCTGGTAAGAATGATGTATGTGTTTAATAATACGTTCCCTGGCTAATAAAATACTAGATTATTTTTGGACTACAGAATTTAATGGAAGAAGTTTAACCATTAGGAACCTGTTTACTATTACCAAGAGAATAGCCAGTTGGCAGGTCAATAGCTATCAGCAGAAATAAAGAACCACAGCAGCCACCTGCGCGTAAGGCTTGTCCCTGTTAGGAAAAAAAATAAATGAAAGGGCAAAAACTGAGAAGCAAAGCTAGAGCATGCCGGGAGTTTTTTTCAGCTTAAAATTAAAAAGAGAAGGACATTGCTCTGGGACTCCTGATTTCAGAGTTTAGTGCAAACAATAGCCAGCTCTTCAGGCTGCTCAGGATAAAATGGGCAGCCAATATCTGTGTCAAACTTTTTCTCTAGATAAACAACTGGATCTGAAGCTTGTTGAAATATCTCAGACAGGTTCTTCATGGCATGAGGATTAGCTGTGAAAGGAAGTTTGCACGCAGGGATGTTTCCCCTTCCTGTGTGAATAGTCCCACCATTGAGCCAGTTGGAGATTGGCCATTTAGGGTTGAAAAGGCCAGCAGACACCTGTGTCAAGTGCATCCTTCCTTTGCCAGATGGAAATAATTTGAGCCTTGAGAAAGTTCTCACTTATTGTCATTTGAATGGGTCACAGAGAATCACACCTGCAGAAAAGCTGTACCATGCATCTCACAGACCAACGCGCACTGGGTGGAATCACGGTTCCAGTAGGGTCAACGGGACTGTTGCTGTGGAACTTGAAAGTAAGGCTACTTATTGCCAGCAGGGAACACTTTCAGAGGCAATGAAATCTTGTTTCAGCGTAATCTAAGACATACATCAGTCCTGAAATTAAAAGAAGAGGGGGTTTCCTTCTCATTTCTTATTTCCACATAAAGACTATTTTTCTCACTTTTATCAGTCAGCTACAGTTAATATGTTCTTCTGTCCTAGAGACTTTGTGTACATATGTATGTACATACTATATGGACATTACACTCAATTAAAAATTAATTAACATCATGTGGCAATTCATATATTCTCTAATATAAGTATAGAGAATAACTGTATTATTAAATGACAACACTTTAAGGCAAGTATCCTACATAACGGTAAAATGCTCCTTGTTAAGACACAGAAATGTTATAGTTCCACTATCAGCTAAATATTGAAATACTGGATGTTTAGGTGATGGATAAACCTACAAAGGATGTAATCTTTTTTTTCCTTTGTTCTTGCCAATGAAACACCAGACCTTGAATTCAGTTCAGGTTTGGGTAGTCCAAAGATGTACCATTTTTCAGCAGGAAAGAAATATTCTTTTAGTAAACACCAGACTAAAAAAGCAGAGGAAAGGCTTCCAAAGAAATGATTCCCAAGAAATGTAATGATTCCCAAAGATATCATTACAACTGATCCAGTCAAAAATGAGGCTGGGAATTTTTTTCAGGACATTACCTGTAATCCACAAATTTTCTATGATTTTATACAGGGGAAGTTTAGGAAACCACTTGCTACTTGGCTTCCACGGTAAGGGCTCTGCATGTCACACAGGAGCAGCAGGAGCACCTGCAGAACACTCCTGTGCTCCTGACCATCTCCTCCTGGCTGCTTAAGGTTTGTTGAAGTCAAACAGCACCCAGCCAGTTTCATACCAGTTATCCATTTAAAAGTTCACAGTGGCTTAACAGCTGTTACCAATATTAATGGCTAATCAATTACTATTGATGTAATATTCTTCTCATCCACAAGCAAAGTCTTAAATAAAGGGTAAATATTAACTTAGGCTCCAGCTGATAAGGCTTTTCTTCCCCGTGCTTATTAGTATAGGCTTCCCTTCTGAACTTGATAAGACATCTACAGAGTAAGACACACACACACACACGATTAAAGACTACGATTGCTGCTATGGGCAACTTTTTCTTCATTATCACAGGACCTTAACCTGGACTTGTCTAATGTTGCATAACTTTTTGGTACCCTGCTCCATCTGTACACTTGAAAGATGCCTAGGAGTGCGAGCACAGGCTTGCTCTCAGAGCTCAGAGCCAGCATGCCACCAAAAGAGCCCTTCAGCATGGCCAGTGACCAAAGGAAATGCTTCCACAGTGGTCCAAGTGAACAAGGAAGACAAAAGGTGATGCTGCCCGCAGCTTGCCAAAACACTATTGCCAACGGGCCAGCCAAAGGTGAGACCACTGCTCTACAGGTTGTGCCACGTGTTCCCATAGTGAGCAAACAAGCGCCAGGTGAGATATGAAATCTGGATATTGGGACCCCATTTACCAACAGAGGAATGACTGCAATGGACTCAACAAACTTTCAGAAGGACAGATTCACAGGGGTTTGGCTGGATAACAAGGCTACACAGGTCTAATCAGTCAGAGGTTGACTGCAGCACAACCAACATAGATCAAGACCCTTTTTCAGCACAAACAATACAGATTTATTTTCATTGAAAGCAAATTGTCACCTTTTAGTTCTGTGTTGGCTTGCTAATCAGCATCATTTTTTTTCAACTTCACTATTTCCCATAACCAAACCTCCAAGTATATAAATAAACACTTCAACTGCTAGAAAAATTATGGTTTTTATAACATATAGGAACTTCACCATGAATATTTTAAAGACAAAGCTCCAGCTCTCAGGGTGGCTTGTTTTAATTGCTATTTCTTTGAAATTCTAACAATACTTGTGCACTGATTTGTAAAAAAATACATCTCAATAAATGCAACTCTTAGTCTCATCTGAGGTAATACGGGGGTTGTGAGGGGAGACACCACTATATTTTGCTCCCTTTCCTTGTACAGCCGAAATTCTGTAAGTCAGATAATTGATCCGCAAGAACAAGCCAGAATGGGTAGTAAACTATCCATGGCAAACTCCCCATCGCTGGAGTTTTTAAATCAAGGTTGAATGTATTTCTAAACTATGTGCTCAAGCTCTACCACAAGCTCAGTGCAGGAATCAGTAAGTAAAATCCTCTGGCTTATGGGAGTCAGCCAAGATGGTTATAATGGTTCCTGCTGGCCTTAAAAATCATTAATATAGGTGAAATAGAAACTATGGTTGAAAATCATCCATGTGCAAAGCCCTGCGATAAAACCTTGAATAGAATTTCAGCCAAAGTGCTTAGAAAGTCTTAGGCCACCCTGCATCCAGTCTGATTTTTAGGAAAAAAAAACCTGAACTACACATAGAGGACAGCTATGTCAAGCCTTATTAGGGTTGTGTTTTGCATACTGTGAGAGGAAATAGAAAGCATTGCTTTCTGCCCCAGGGTTGCTGCTGGAAGAGAAAGACCAGCTGGGACCTCTTGTGGAATGCAAAGGAAGCTTAACATTTATCTGCTTTTGCTCTCACTGGTATTTGTTGGAGGAGCGCTTAAAATGTGCATCTCCCAGAAAAGAAGAAAAAAAAAAAAAAAAACCAAACCACTAAGGAAGCTCTTTTGACCTATCAGCAAGTTTCAGAAGGGCTGGAGTCAGCGGTGGCTTTGCCATGCATCCTCCAGGCTCACCGAATAGCCAGTCATTAATGACTAACGCTGAGGCGCCAGTGTAGGAGGACACGCACCTTGCAGCGTGGTACGTGAGAAACTGGTCTGTGAACCCAGTAACTTCTCCATTTCAATAATGTCTATTGTAGAATAGAATTTATCAAGAGAAACGCTGACTCCACAGCTCATGAACATAAATCATCTGTTGAAGGGCAAAACACATGAAATTGCCTTGAGATCTGGAGCAGTTTGGGAAGCACATGATTTTAGCATACCGCATTTGGCCAAGGCTTATTAGTGCCTCCTGAAATGGATAGGTGCCCACTGCTCCTCCTGCATGGACACACAACCCAGGGCAGCGGGCAGAGACTGGCCGCAAATACGTTCACACAAACTATACATGGGTATTAGTAAACACGCAGGTTCCACCATAAAGGGATTATATTACTCTTTCCTGGCATCTGGAATGTGCATTGTGTTACCAAACAAAGGAAATTATGCAAAGGTAGCCCCCAAGGCAGAATAAGCATGATCCGCTCCTACTTGTGAATACTGAGCAAACACTTACTAGCCACAATTAATTACCTGCCTCTGCTCGTTTTGTTAAATGATCAAAGTAATACATCCACTGGTTGCACATGAATGTGACTATTTGTACAAAATTACATTTATACAGTAGCGGTGCAGGGCCAGATCCTGCAGTATTTGTCATTATTCACATGCCAGTCACATTACTGAGGGAATTGCTTCTAATTACTTAGCATCAGGACTGTACGACGCAGCCAGACTTCTGCAATATTAAGGTGATAAGGATATATAGCAGAGCAAGGGTAGAATCAATTGTTCTTAGATTCCTTCTCTTCCTCATCAGCCCACCTGACACACATGAAATATTTCTGAAATCAATTTCAGAATGGCCAGACGGGGTACTGTAAGTACCACAGTCGGTTCATCAGTTGGCTCTTCCAGGAAGACTTCAGGAATTAGGATGGAAGCGTATTACTTACTTTCCCACAGGATAACTGCAGTGCGTACAATAGCCCTTGTTCTAAGAGATACTGCTGTGCACGCTGCCTCACACGCTCTGTTCAGCAACAGCTGTGCAAAGGACCATTCTATAAGGTTAAACTTTCGTTCTCCATTTCTTCAGCGCTGTGCAGTATTTTGTATCAGCACTGAACCAGCTGAGGTCCTTCAAAATCAGTTTTCCTGCCTCAGTTACTCAGACGCAGCTGTATTTACCCCTGCAAAGCGTATATGGGCAGTTCACCTCTGGCAGGATGTGACCAGAACTGTGGATCTCATTCCTGAGTTTGGCTGTCTAAAACGAGAACTGTGTTACCAACCCACCTGGAGCAGAAAACACGGAGCGACAAGACACTAACAGGGCCGCGTTCTTGGGCCACTGGAGTCCTTAGGCAGTTTTCCCCCGCCCGCAGCAGGCTTTGGAGGCAGACCGCTAAACTTCCACCTCCGGCAATTCCATCCGTACTTGCTCACAATAAAGCAGAAGTTGTTTCACAGGCCTTAGCAAATCCAGCACACGGTTTCACTCTCCTTGTAAGAGCTTTGTATATGCCCTCCTGGCGCAGAAAAAAGGGAAACTTTTCAATAAAGGTATGGAATTAGGTTCGCTAACAATTTTCATAGAACTGTGTGCAAAAGGAGCTCTATTTAGTGTCAGTGCAGACCGTTTGAAACACATACATGGTATTTATGCAGTTTCCTTTTCTTTCAGGAATTGTTTGTTGCTCTATTTGATCATAGTACTTCTCCAGCTCCTAATATTTTTGGATAATGTTCTTGCCTTCATTTGTAATCACTCTTTATTCGGTGTGGAAGACAGATTTTTCCAATTTTGTGCTATTATGTACCTTAGCATGGAAAGGATTAGATGGGTTTTTCTTTTCCCTTTTAGTCCTTATTTAACTGCTTGTGAGCTTCAGGGATTTATATCCCAGTAGGTCTAATTCCAGGATTATAGGTATCTAGATATCCAGTAAATCATTTAGCAGCACATGGGTTTAAGGCAACTCGAAATAACCCCTCCAGTTAGCTCTTCAGCTAAACACTGAAGTTAGCTAGAAGCACTAGATTTGAGTAAGAGTTATAAAGTAATGCAGAATCATTAATTTAGCATCTGATCTACTTGCTTCAAAGGCACTTATAAAATTTATACTCATTTCAGTGGGAACACGGCAAGGTCTTCAAATCCTCTTGCTTTAGATGCTTTCCTTCTTCCTAGCCACACACTAATCAAAGTCTCCTCCTCCTCTGATTTAAGGTTCAGCTCTCATTCCCACAACTGTTGCATCTGTATTTAGATAAACACTGGCAGGTTAGGTTGACCCAAAATTTAGATTTATCAAAAATGAAATAAAATGAGCAACAGAAAGCTTTCTGTATTTGTTTTTTTAAATTCCAGTGAAAGCAGCTTCTCGGTTTGGACTTCAGTTTTCCTTGGCATCATCTACAGCCTGAACATTGCAGCACGTGCTCATACATGAAAGCAAATAGGGGACAGACAAAATCAAAATTGAGTTATAGGTTTGCCTTGTTTGGGCTTAGTGAAATGTAAGCAAGTGGTATTGAAGATCAAAAAGAAATCTGGTTTCTTGGGATCTATCATTCAGAACAATCAAAATGAATACTAATAGCAAAGATAAGGAAATCCATGCTTTTAACTGTGCGTTCTAATTTGCTCACGCCCCTTTAAACATGGCACGGCGAGTGAGAAAGGCTTTGCCCTGGCAGAGCAGTTCGTACAACCACGGACCTGTGCCAGTTCTCACCAGGCGTGTCTGAGGGTTTGTCACGCCAGGTTCAGCTAAGGCACTGTTCCACCGGCGCTGACAGCCGGAGCGTTGGTGAGGCACAGGGATCTCAAGGTCAGATTTCTGGTCTGGTCTGAGTTGTGTGAGAGGCTGTTAAATCCATCGTTCGATACATTCATAGCACTGACTGATTCTCTCCAACCTGTGCAAGAAGGTGCTGTTGTACCTGACTTCCCTTGTGGTAGGCAGCATCATGGAGCAAGAGGCTGCGATGTGACACAAACCTCAGCACGGAGGCTACTCGCTGCGCACAGGGAAAGAACCTGGTTGCTCTAAGAGGGCCTGAAGGAAACCAGGACTGCATCTGGGGTGTGGTAAGATGATAAAACTGAGCATCCCCTCCCACCCTCAAGGGTAAGTGCTTGCTTAAACTCTCTTTATGTTGGGTGTGTCAGAGGTGTGGGCCCAGAGGATCTGCCATAGCCAGAATTAACATGTGTTCTTCTTCTGTAGAACAGATATAAAAAGGCCTTTCCAGACAGAGGCTTTTTGCCTACATGAATGTCAACACTGAGTTCATTTCAGGCGAGTTCTGTGGTGAACAGAAAGGTAAGGTTAGGTGAGGAGCCCTTCCCATCAAACCAAACTTGAAGGAAGGCCAGGGCTGCAGGGCTGGATTAGGACTGGGCACATCCCAGCACATAAGTGGTGAGTAAGATGCACCACTTCCAGCAGCAGGCAGTGAGTCTCAAAAACGCACCTTGCATCTGCAGTTCCCTTCTTCACATGGGATAGGAAGGAGGGGTTACAGTTTATTAGTTTTCTACGCACTACCTACCATCCTATCACTGGCTCAGGCAATCAGGCCAGTCAATAAGACAACCAGAGAATCACAGTTCTCCTCGCTTCCATGTACCTCCTGCAAGAAGTGAGCAACCAAGCAGATACACTTGTTTACTCCTGCATGCCTGGATCCATGGTCCAGAGAGCCAACAAAGGGGACAACAGAGCATTCAGTTTGTTTATCTTTATCTCCTGCACCAGAAAAAAAAAGTTACCAAGTAGTCTTCCCTTACTAACCACAGTCCACCTTCCCTGCAAACCATTGTCTACCCATGGCCACAGCATCTTTAGCTCAATCTTTTTAAATGGGCTTGAGAAATCTGATTTATAAATGAATGAACAGTGAATATGGAGAAATAACACATCCATCGGTGCCATGTCAACCTGGTCCATCATTCATAAAATTTCATGTGTATCTAGACTCTGTCAACAGATCTGCCTCAAAGAGCATGCAGGATCAGCAGTCTGCAGCTTCAGAAACAGACAACATCTAAATCCACCACCATTTCACTAACATCTCTGCCTGAATATGATAGATAAGGATTTCAGAAAGGCATGTCAAAGATAAAAGGAAAGCTACCCCTTGCTCTTGTTTAATTTCCCTTCCAATTTCCTAAAAGGCCTGTTGCGGGAATGACTGTCACCAGAAAGATACAGGGCCCAATTTACAGCCATTGCACAGAACTGCAATAAGCAGTTGCAGTCTATAATTTTCAAGTAACACCACATTTATGAAAACTGCAACAATCCCTTTTGCTGTGATTTGTGGACTCTGATGGCAGAAGAGCCAACCTCTCTCTCAAGCAGCAGAGAACAAGAAGAGAAAAAGATGAAGAGAAACAAACTGGCTGCTGCCTCAGCATGTAGACTGCAAAATAAATAAAAAACAGTCTTAAAAAGTGTTAATAAAATATCCACTAAGAGTAGAAGGGGAGATTAGAGCTGACAAGTTGGCCATAGGGCCTTCTTCAGGCTCTTCCAGTTAGAACTGAGACAAGATGACACATTGAGAAATTGAACTATTTTGACATGGCCTGCATTTTCATAAATTTCATGCTCCTTTTTTTATATTTAAAAAAAAATCTGCAAAATTAAAAGGAGAGAATTAAAAAAAAAAAAAGGCCTGTTACACTGTGCAGTTCTCCTATGCATCCTGTACCAGGCTTTGGAACAAATGCAAGAGAAACTGAAAGACCCATGACAGACGATGCGTTATATTTACTGAGTAATCACCTCTAATTTTTGTCACCAAGGATTCTATTTGAGTGGAAAGACTTCAGCATGAGTTGGATGAGGTCCCAGATCATCCTGGAGTTTTTAGGGAGAACAGTATTACTACTACAAGAGCAAACCAGAAAATACAGTGGTTAGAGCTTATTATCTTTTGGGTTTTTTTTCAAAAGCCCTATCAACATTGGCAGAAAAGCTTTCATTAGGTCTAATCCCTTTCTGAAAAACAATTCTTTCTGAATTGGGATTAAAATTGCAGCATTTGGGAAACATTCATGAAGAAACTAGGGATGTTTTTTTTATAAATGGCTGCAACAGCAAGTGTTTACTCCCATTCCACCTCTGAAGAGTCAAACCCAGAGTTCCACATTATCATGATTGCACTCACTCTGTGCTTCAGGCAGCTTTAATGTTTTAAATCTGAAGCATCTCCTCTTTTTTCCCCAAAAAGCAACCACTATTAAATAAATTATAACTATGCCTCTAGTTTTGCTGTCTGGGAGTTTCCCTATCCAATATTTGGGAACTGGGAGGTTTTCTCTGAATTGCTCAGACTAGCAAAGGTAACACAAGAGATTTTCCAGTTACATCATTTTACTTTTATCATCATCGTCATCATTATGATTGTTGTGATCTTTTCCTTTCATTTTAGCTATTACCTAACCAAGATGTATAGGGCTTCACAGCACGTAGTCTGCTTTCACATTTCAAAAGAGGATAGGCATGCAGAGATTAGAGGTCCAACAAAGAGTTTATCATAAGTGCAACTAGTATTGTTTCTAATCAGTGACCTGTACAGCATCAGTACAATTGGGCTGAAGGCTGGCAGGTTACAGAAGTATTCTTCATGCAGTAAGCTCAGTAACAGAGATGTTTCAAGAGAACAAGTTTTTGTTACCTTCAGTCATACTTTCAGTGGCATGGCTGGTTTGATGTTCACTTCACCTTCTTTGAGGGGGCAATAGAAGATGTAAATCTTAATCCCTTCTGAGCACAGACTGCTTGAAAGGCAAGAGATTAAATCTGTCTTCATCATATAAAACGTGGGTGGACAGCTAGGAAGACCCTCAAAAGAGAGTTTACACCCCTGTAATGAGCTCTGCAATTCTAAACTTCAGCAGAAGAACTTAAGTCATTGGTCCTGCTGGGGAAACTATGCCTGAAAGGGATAAAATTTTGGCAAGGGCCTTCTCACAGACCTTGCTGCTAAGGTTGTGTCAGAAAGTGCACTCGCTTGTGGTGGAGCTGGCCTTTGAAAACCGAAAATCCTCTGGGCTTTGGAGAGGTCATAAGAGAGCTGGACTTGTCAGCGAGGCTCCTGCCTTGAGTTTCAAGGTCTAGCAAGGCCCTGATCACAGCCCATTCACTAGTACTTTAGGCCACTTTCCGCTTAATGAAGTCTAGAGAGATGGTAAATGACCATCCTAAGGCTGCCGCTTACATAGAGTGGACACGGCCTCTGCGCTAGAACATCAGCGACAGAAAGAGGCAGACCAGCAACAAGCTTTGGCAGCACAGTGATGGTGAGGGACCACGCAGTCCAGGACAGTTGGAGTTCTGCTCACTGGCTTCAGTCATCTTCTTACCCAAGCAAGCAAGGCTTCCTCAGACCAGCAGGTGGGACTCTTAATGAAAGAAGTTACGTAAAGGCAGAAAGCTTGATTCACCAAGCCGCCACACTGGCAACATGTTTACACAACTTCTCCATCCAAAATCAAGAGGTGCCCTCTAGGGATACTTGCACCCCTTTAGCATGGGTGGTAGAGAACACTTTAAAAGGCAATCAAAGCAGGGAAAAAGGGAAAGCAATAATTTTGGATAATTGGAGCAAAGAGGTAATACATATCTCGGTGTCACAGGGAAGACTGGCCAATGCAATATGCATTTCCTCTTATCTCAGAATTGTATTTATAGAAGTAAACTGTGTTTAAGTTAAAAGGAAGCACATAAATCTTCTCTTCTTGTCATCTTGCAACTCACAGCAGCTGCTAATTATATTATAGATCTTCCAGAAGTATGTATAGTAATTACCAGTTTCAGCCACATTATTAGACTTGCAAATAGAGTTGGCTTTTTGCAAGCCTATCGGAAGCAAAGGGTCAGACCAAAAAGGGGCAAATCAGCACAGACTCAAGGAATCAAGTGGGAAAACCTAATTGTACTGGACTTACTCTGACCTGAACTGGATGAAGATACCCACCACATTTAAGACATACACAGGTTTCCTTGCTGAACTCTAATTTTGTGTGCACACCCAAGTTATGAGTTATGTCAGGCCTCCCTGTGTGGCCAACTCGGCAATTATTAGGGTCTGACTTTGGGACCAAACTCAACGTACTGGAATCAGTGACAGCTCTCTTCAGATCCTAAAATCTTTCAGAAAGAAAAACTGATGTTATTGTCCTTAACACAGGAGTAAGTTTAAGACTTCTGGAGTCCTTGAGAAACCCTTGACACTGCATCTATCTGTGGATGAATGGAAGCACCACTTTTTGTTACTTACATAAACAGGCAAAAAGGAAATTAATTTAAATAAACAGGGTCTGGTTTTACTACCCACTTTCTCCATACACTGAAGATAAAAAGCACTACCAGGCACAAATCCTAAGTATTATTTATGTATGCATACATACATGGGAAGAACCACTTGTATTATTAATTTCTTTTGTTTGTCTGGGTTTCATATCAAGCCACTGCTGAATTCCAGCACTGCCTGGAATTCTTAAACCAACAGGGATTACATGAGCAAAAGACTGAAAGGTGGTATGCAAGGTAGAGTTTTCAAAAGCATTAAATGACCTACATGCTGGATTTGCAATGTAAAAAGTTATTTTTTATACAAAGTATTCTTAAGTCCAAGTTATTCTTACATAGAAAATATAGAAGTACTAATAAATATCCATCTAGAATTGAACTTTTTTCCACATTACAATCCTGTATGAAACTATTAATCAAACCTCTGTTTCCTCAAAAAGGTGGTAGAAATGTAACAGTGACCAAAATAACAGACAAATGGTTAATATTCTCTGTTAGGCCAGTTGGGGCATTTAGATGCCATGATCTCTTCCCACCTCAAGCACCGCTTATTGTAAAGCCACAATAACAAGATAAAAGTATATACTTGCTTTGTGAATTATAAATTGCAAAACATTTTGATACCTTTACTGGAAAGGTTTAACATGAATGCAAAGCCATATTATTAATGAGAATAAGACATACAGTTACTTAAAGTCATCTTCATATTGCTTTGCGGCTCCAGTGTCTACTCTTGCAAAGTAATGAGTTTCCTCCATTCTCATGGAGAATAAAGAGTTGAAGTAAAAGTGGAAAACATTCTTCTGTGCCCAGCTGGATGGGCGATGTTTAATGTGCAACATCCTCCTTGGGAAAATAATGTAAATAAGTGTTTCGCGATTTAATATCCAATTTCCAGGCTTTTACACTACTTGGCAATCACTCAAATCTAACAGTGAACCAAGGGAAAGATTAAAAAGCCAAAGGCCACAAACTTGTTTAAACTAGTATAGTGGGTTCAAAGTTTCCTCTAAGATCTTGAGCTATACTTTCCAGATACCACTGAAGTAAAAAACGTAGGCAGCCCCACAGATAAGCTCCTATTTACTCTAGATGAACCAAAGCACTACGAGTCACACTTTGGACCTTGTTCTTACCCATAATTAATACCTGATTATTTTGGTTACTCAACTGAAGGGTGACTGAGGTATAGCCTTTCGGAAGTGTTTAAGAGCAGAAGCTGCTAAAAAAAAGAACTGCTGCTGCTAATGTGGAGAAGGATGGTGGGAAAATACTTATGTCTTCTTGCCAAAGTGAAAGTGCTTTAAAGTACCTGCAGCCATTGATATTCCTGTTCTTGCTGAAAGCTTAGTGGGAACCCCACTGACTTTGGAGGTCGCAGGAGAGAGTGCTCACAAACTGAAATGTATGTGGGAAAGAAAGCAGGGAGAAGAAAGAAGTAATAATGCAGAGTCCATCCTTACCGCTGCTTGGCATCTACAATGACCTGGCTGTCACACTGTCTTGACTGGGTTTTGTTCTTTTACAGCATGTGATCCAGATCCTTTCACCAATGGGAACGCTGATAGGAATTCTTCCTCTCTTTCCAGCCATCTTACAGGAAAAAATACGGTACATTTTAAGGAAGGCAAATTATTTCACTGTTCTCATTTATATAAAGCACAGCAGAAGCCCATTTCACCATTCTAAAACTTCAGACTCTGAGCCTAATGAATGTGGAAGAATATAATCAGTATTTATTATGTTTCAGTAGCACAGTTACTTATATGACTGCTCATCCAAAACACCAGGTACTGAACACAGGCAGAGCGGAGTCTAAACACACAAGGAAAACTGACAGAAGAGGTGACAGAATACAGGCTGAATCAAATGCAGCTTTTAAAAAAAAAATCAGTTTCATTCTCCAGTGCAAAGTATAAACCAACTTTTTCCTTTTCTTAGAGAAGTCAAAAAGTTTTTTCTCAGTCTGCAAAATATTTGTTTATCAGCTGATGTCCACAGTTGATTAACTGCTGAAATTCTGCTCTGCACATTTACCAAGATCTAGGCTATCACATCCTCTGCCAAACTACTTTTTTTTAGCCTGCAATCACTTTCCTATAAAACAGAACTAACCTAACCTTGTTGATACTTAGAGAAACCCAAAAGCTTCCAATAAATATGAAATCATCTTATATTTGAAGATGAATATCTGTCCTTTGCAGTGAAATTCACAGGATCTCACCTCTTTGCAACTGATAAACATTGTCACAGCTGGGCAGGATCAAGTTCTGAAAAATGTGTTGAGCTTCCATACATTGACTCCAAGGTCATCAAGAAACCAGTTCAAAACAGGAAACACCTCTACCCCCATGGATTATAAAGATTCCGTATAACTGTAACAAGTGCTTACTGTAAATTCCATTATAAGGAACCCCCACCAATACCTAGAGCGGTAAGCTCTTAAAAATAGAGCGTGTGTCGCTTGATTCTTGGAATCAAGAACATGTCTTAAATCAATATGAGTGACCTGGAGAGGACTGATTCGTTGTCCGCTATTTTAGTCAGGTTTCATATTTTTAATAGCGATCTAATACCAAGTCAGTTTTTGCACTATTGGGTCCCACTGCACCATCTTGGAAGAAACAGCTGCTACCAGCTCAACAGGTTGGGACTTCATTGTGCATTCTCCGAGGATTGTCCCTGACCTGTCCTCCCTGGTCTGGCTGAGCAGTACAGGTACGCAGCCTTTCCCCATGAGCTGCTTTTGCTGGCAGCTACTCCCAGTTCTGGAAAACAAATTGCAGACCATTATCAGCTCTTCTGGTAATTGCTGCAGGATGGAAAAGGAGAGTGCAATAAATCACAACATCGTTATACTAAGGCCCAAATGGTCTGGCATATTTTTGCTTAAGATGGTTAACACAGTAGTGGTGTAGACTGCAACGGTATATAAAAATATCCTACATTGACTTAGTTTGTGTACGTGTTCTTTTGTACATGTTCACATTATTCACAACACATTTTAAATTAATAAAAATAGCCTTATCTTTAGCTACATCAGTAACATTTTGCTTTTTAACTCTGTGGGAAGAAATTCCCTCAGTCTTTAAATATGCAAGCCTTGAACTCTGCACAAGGCATTACATCTGTTGCAGAGGTACAGCACATAATGATTGCAGGCTAAAGGTTGGTGTATTTTCGTTGTTTGTATTCTATCTTTAAGGCAAACGTCCAGTGAGCAACCACATCTCAGTATTTACATGGACATCACATAGTTTCCAGTAAAGTTTTTCATGCCCAGGTAAAAAAGAAGTTACTTGGGTCAAAGTAAAGTCCTCCAAAGGCCAATATAATACATGAACTTCAAAATTCTGATTTTTAAAAAAAGAAGCTGCAAACCCAGGCACTTTCAAACAACCATTAGGTCATGTGAATAGGAGAAGTTAGATGGGATTTCCCTTGGGATATTCCAAGAACATGTATAATCCCAGGCGCTGGGCCAACAGGATCCAGGCATGTCAGTGAGATGCAAGATAGGGAGGAGTCAGCAGTCATGTTCAAAAATATGCATTTAATGTTCAGCCAAGGAGCAACATTAACAGCACTTGTGGATTTGCCAAGTGCCCAGAGAAAAGTGCAAGGATGGAGTGGAGGAAAAGGAAATAAATAAAACTGGAGAGGGAAAATTATATATAATAAAATCTTGCTTCTCCCTCCAGTTCCAGACCAGCTCATCAAAGCCAAAAGGTAATTCCACTCCTTGCAATATCTTCCATCTTGTTCAGATTTCACCCACGAATAAGCGACTGGATTTCTACCAGACAACTGGAAACCTACCAAAAGCACAACCCTCTGACGTGCTAGCAAAGCTGGAATTAGATAAAACATTCATGAGAAAGACCCACAGATTTAGTGGATATGACTTTCATAAATGCTGGTGTTCAGAAAGAGCAGTTTATAGAAAACATTTGCCCCTAGTCTACAGTCTCTGCTGAAATGAGTTTAAACTACCTTAGTATCAAATGCATCTTCTTTTTTTTTTCCTTTTTGATGATGGCATTGTTATTATTTTCATCCAGCTAAAAAAATAAAAGGCTCTGCAAGGCTTGTACTAAACAGGTTAGGATTATTATAATCAAATTTTGATTGAAATACTATTAATGATCTGTCCTGGGAATATAAACTATGATTTTTGGGTTGATAGCATCTTTGTGATGGAAAGCACATTTTTTTAATTGGATTCTTGGAGAAAGTACTGTAAAGCTTGTTCAGTTTATGTTTTAATCCAGACTGCCCTGTGCGCATGGACATGGTTGCAAATATTAAATATGTTCAGGAGTATACTTCACAGGGAAAAAGTAGAGGACAGAGCAGCAGACATGGCAATCTGCTTCATTTCAAGCGAGATCATGAAAGTGCTACTAGATGCTACCATGACCGACAGTAAACTGGAGACAGAGACCACAGCACCACCGGTGCAGGCACACCTCCCTCGGGCCATCGGCCTCGGTGAGCCAGGCTGTTCCCTGCTTGCACCTCAGCCAGGAGCGTTTTTTCTGATCCTTGTACAGCAATACATCTCAGCTAGAGCACAACTATTAGGCATTTTCTCTTCTGTTAATATTCACTACTCTGTGCGTTGAAAACAACCGGTACCAGCAATATGCTATGAGTAGTGCTGTGTACACTGGTAGTAGCTCTGGCGCTGAAAACAATAGGCTCACTTATCTGAAAGGTAGGGCAAAACACTGTTAAGAAGTGATCTCTGTTTAATTGAGAGCTGACAGCTATTTACATCACCAAGGATTTAGCTGCAGTGTAACTGCTCTTGTGACAAGCCGCGTAGCTTTGAACGTTGGACAGTTTACCTCCAAATCTTTTACGCTTCGACAGTCTCCCTAATCATTCAGCAAATAAATTGGGGAAGTTCCCAAATGGCATTTTCAAAAATGACAGTTTTACTGCTACCATCCTTACACCAGCTACTCCACAGCAGCTATAATTTTTGGACTTGTTGGGTTTTTTATTATTTAAGGGAAAAAAAAAAATCCAGGCTACTGCTAGTACTCCTAACCCAATAAGCATTGCCTTTTATACACAGAGAGTGAAAAACTATTTACATTATGGAACAGTCAGTAATGGTGGCTCTTATACTACCATCTATCTACATAAACGTAACTTCTGCTGCTGGTGAGACCTAAGATAATATATTCAAATGCAGGCTACTTGCTACCACTTTCACGTTGTTTCCGTGTTATCATATTGCTCAAATTAAATGTAAGCCAAAGCAGAACATGTCACGTCCAGTCCACTATTTCTGGTATCAGAGAAAATATTGTAGAAATGCACATTTCACAGAACTTCTCTTTGTATGAAACATTTTGCTCATTGCTATTACATAAACAAAACCAAAATTCTTATTTACAAGAGTGGATATAAGCAGGGGAAATGCTAAAGCAGTTTTGCTAATTCCAACACTGTCAGGCATTCCAGTCTGCCAAATACCTGCACTGATTTCTCAGTGTCTGCCCCAGTATTGCCCTCTCTTATGGTGACCATTCCCACCACTGACAGTATTGCCGAAAAACAGCTTCTTGCAACAACATTCAGCTAAAATCAGCAGCGTCTGTAGGCATTTGGGCCGTGTCTGGACTGGCAGCATTTCCTCAATCTACTCATATTCTTCAGCCGTGCCCTCAGTTCTATTTTAGGCCAAAATCCAGAAACACATCACAACTTAATCCTCTTGCTCTTTTATGATGGGAAGGAACCCAAGTGCCTGTGCTAGACGGGGACGTAGGACAGATGCCCGAGGCACTAGGATCTCCTGCCACGCTCCTGCTTTTGCAGTCCCTGCGGTACAGACCCCAGCCCAGATCCGATGGCAATGAGTGCTGTGTGAGACCTAGAATGCATCAGCACTTATCACAGTATTATTGAAGTTGGGGAGTTGGAAGGAGCTGGACAGGTTGGATGAAATCTACAGCTGCCATCTAGTTCTACCTTCCTCCCAGCGTGGGGCTATTGCCAATTTACTGTAGATCAGACTTGGCTCTGTCTGGCCAAGTCCTGAAAGCTTCCTTGGATGGAGGCTCCAGGTCCCCCAGGGTTACCTGCTCCCAGCTGTACTGCTGGGAATTTTTAATTTTAATTTTATGCAGCGGGGTACAGGAGGAGCTGGGTAGTTAGCAGTGCTCACAGAACCAGCTGCTTAGACATAGTCTAAATACATTAACTTACAACTGCAATCAGCTAATAAAAGATTTCTAATCTCTGAGCTGCATAAGAGGCATGGTATTCCATCGACCATGACTGAAGCATTTACCACTTTACCACTTGTTTTCCTTGCTGAAGAGAAGCATTTATCTGCAATGTCACCTGAAGAATGGTGGGTGTTGTCAGAAGATCAAGGTCCAGCACGTAATGTTATGTAACAAACATTAACCACTTCATCCCACTTCACTGGGCACTATTTTAATTCCATTTTTTATGGAGCCCGATCATTAGTTTATGACAGGCTGTAAATTATAGAAGTAGCAAACTCAGATCACCTCCTACAGGCCAAAGAGAGAGAAGACTTTCTCCTTCACATTAACGTTCCTGTTCCTCAACCTGTACATCGCATTTCTAGCTTCTACACCTCTAAAGAGCACCGAGTCCAGCAGACTGTTCCAGCTATGGCGAACTGCAATTAGTTATGTTAGCATTAGATCATTATGGAAGACTATCACCTAACACTGAATTTTGTGGTTAATAGCAGGCGCTTCAGGAAATCAAATGAAAGGACTCATCAGTTGTCTGCCCACTCTATGCAATCGGAAACGACCTCTGCACATGAATCAAGATTTTGGGGGTTTTTTCATTCTTGGAATCCTTTTCTGCAAAATGGGGTTTATGCAAGCTATTGTAAAACACTGTGGGGGAAAGAGCATGTTAGAAGTATAATATATTCTCTTTACTGATCATGATCTGAGAGTTAAAGTGTGTTTGAAACATTGTGTTTTGCAATACAGTCTATGTGATGAGTGATAAGTTATATAGCCATAATAAACAGTAGCGATAAATAAAATGTATTACATTCTGTACAGCCCTATTTGCATTGCAAAAATCCCTATTTAGATTACAATGAACTCTAAATTACAGAGTAAACAAGTTTTGGCTACATCTTGAGGCCCAGCAGGGAGGAAGGCATCGTTTGCCACCCCAGCAGAGGAATGCTGTTTACATCCAAGTGGACTGTCCTTGGAGACACTGCAGCTTTAACACACAAGGGGCTGCAACCAGAGCCCCTCAGCCTCTGCGCTTGGTGGTTTTTATTGGATGGCTGTAGGCTCCCTACTCGATAGCAGAAGCTTTCAGCAGTGCTTAACTTTCCCAAAAGTGGTTGGGGCTCATGGGATTAGGCTGAATACAGCCTACCTTTGAGTCAGCTTGCTGGGCAGCAGTCTGCCGGGTCACTGAACTGAAACGCTATTGTGTGCTTTCATAAAGGAACAAGCCTGTGATTTCAGTTTGGACTAGTAGTAGCTAAGAGACAATAGGCTATTTGCTTTAAACTTTCTCTTGTCTTTCCCCTTATGGAAAACACTCCAGCAACATTCCGGAGGCTCAGATCACCTTGACCTCTGTCAGCCTGTGCACCAGCCTGTGTATGATACAGTCTATGCTAACTGTATTGGTTGAATGTCTCTTCTTAAAGCAGTGGTAAGAAAAGACATTCACTCTCCGATATCCAGACATTAGCAGGTTACCTGTACTTATCTGACACCTTTATAAGCTCTTCTGTGCTGTAAGTGGGGTTTTTACAAAATTCCAGACTTATGCTTCCTTTCATTAAATGCACACGCAAGGATATTAGGAGTGAGACAGCCTCAATTCTGATGATGTCAGGATGACAGCAGGATGTCTTTTTTTCACCCAGCAGGGCAAGATCAGGTCTGGAAGTGGTACGGATTGTCAACAGCAACCAGAGAGGGCTTGCATTAAGTTCTGCTCCAGATGCTGGAGGCTGGTTGCCACCTACTTTCACAATTCACAGAATCTGGTAAGACCCCCCAATTTCTTTTGGACAACCAGCTTCCCACAGCTTTTATTCACTTGTGTCCACCAACAATGACATAAAATACTCTTCCTCTCTGTTGGACATTATGATCCATGTTTCATGCAGTGATCTGGTGGGAGTCCCATCCTGAAGTTACCCAGAAACTGAAGGTGGTGCAAAAGGTGTCAACTGTCTCTCAGCCACAGGTCCCTTTGTAGAGCCAGACCACACCAGACCAGTAACTCACCAGCTGCAGCATGCAGTGGAGGAAATTTTTGCCTATCTCTGAGCTCTCAGATCGCCACAGAGAGTGCCACACTGCACACCACCCAAAATATTCAAGCTCCAGCCCATTCCATACTTAAACCAGGAACTTCACTGGCATGTGAAGAAATCTGACACAGAAATTGATTCTCTCCTCTTTGTCTAAAATAGCTTAAATTAGCTATTTTTCCCAGACAGGTGCTGCAATGTTCTTCACTGGAGAAAAGAAAAAGTGGCAGGGGTGTCTTCGAAAGAGAAGTCATTAGACAGGGTAGGGTATTTTCCTTTTTTACTTTGGTGTATGTTATTGATATGACTGCTACTTTTTGTGTTTAACCTTAAATTACAATCGATAAGGAAGTGCTGGGCTTTTGAGTCTTGTTATAAATCAGCCCGTATTATTTAGATTTAAGAGCCTAACTCTGAATGCTCATTTTTTTCTACAGATAATTTTTATAAAAATTAGAGCTGCGATAAAAGCTTGACTGACCAGATCTGATTCCTGTTCTTTGGAATGAAGTAGAACACTCCACCTCTCACCTGTGCTTTCATGGTGGCTTTCTTCTGCATCCTCCCATTCACTGTTACAATTGGGATCTGAAGTGCAGAAGAGGCCTGAGCACATGAATGAAACCAGTTTAAAAAACAAAACAAAGGGGGAAAAAAACAGGTTTGGTGCATCACCTGAGATGTATCTATCAATAAGCAGGGAGTAGAATCTTCCAGTTCAGGTGACAACAGAAAAAAAAAAAAAAAAAAGAAAAAAAACCCAACCAACCAACCAAACAAACATAAAAAACCAAACCAAAAACCACAACCCAACTTGTTAAAACATTACCTGAAGCAGAAGTTTCTAACTCCTTGCCAGGTGTGGTACATGCTTGAGCAATTCCCTTCAATTAAGCTATCATCCCAGAGATCCCTTGTGGGTGGTATGGCTCCGTACTGTCCTCAGTGTGAGCTAGATGCTCTACTACATGCCTTTGCGCTAATTATCATCTTCGTTGTCGTATGTGTTCATCAAGAAGCCATGCTTTCATCATCGCAGCTTAGCACCCACTCCCGAGAGGCAGGTACTACACACCGTGGAACTGGATGCCTCGGTGACACGAACAGCCAAAGTGAGCAAATATGCTTACCCCAGCACAGGCTGCTCTTCCAAATTTCCCAAAGTTTCTTTTCAGATTCCCTATTGAAGCAGGCATGTTCCACCAGTGACTGCATAAAACAGCAGTTCCCAAGTCAAAAATGAATTTGCCATGTATTAGATTTCTAAAGTCAAGGACAGAATTTCTTAGCAACTCCTGTACTCCTTGGCTACTAATTCCCCATCTGCTGAAGGCAATGGCAATGTAACAGAGTAAGAGACAGATTTGTCTTGAAAAACAGGAAGACATTCTAGCTGAATTAACTTTTCTCTGCTGTCTCTAGAAACAAATCTCCCTAAAATATCAGCAACAAATCAATTTTACTTCTTTTCAGTAGAGAGGAAGGAAATTACCTTTTCTGATTTTGACCTTCTTCCAGTGTCACAAACCCATCAGGCCAACTAATCTCCTAAGAATTTACCATATTTTCAAACTGGAACCTGAAAATAGGCTTATTTTCTGTTTAGTCTGAGCCCAAAGCCACAGAACAAAGTTTATGTTCAGGGTACCTGAACCTGGAACCTCTCAAAATGTGAAGCATTTAGGTCTGTACTTGTGGCTTTGTTTTCTGTTCCATTTCTAATGAAAGATAACTTACAAAGTAAGGATTAACAATTTAAGGGGTAGTAATCTATAAAAAGCTCTGCATCCAAGATATTAGAAAGCAATATAAATTCTTTTGTGGAAATGTAAACGGTATTAAAATGTAAGTAGGTATTATAGCCAGTTGGTTAGATGGGGACAGTGAGAGTCACTGACTGGCTTTTCTGGGAATCAGATAGGTCCCTAAATCATTAACTTAGTATTAAATCATCCCACAGATATAAATAAAATGAGGGACTTATTCAGGGATGTCTTGCAGAATGTAAGTAGTTTCTAGATGAATGACTCACAAGATCAAAGTCAAGGAAGACACCCATTTAATTAGGGAGGAAAGTCTTGAGCAAATCTGTAACACCACCTTTGCCAGGGACAAAACCTTTCCCGTGCACGCTCCAGTTTCACCTAGCTGTTCTGGAACACATACTGCCCCAAACTACCCTACAAAAATGTAAATGAAGCTGAAAAGCAGTTGATCTAGGAATCCTCCTACCAATTTCAGAACACTGCAACCACCGATAAATATTCAAAGGTTTTCCTACAGCACAAATTACCCAACAGAACAGGTTTGCAATCAGGATCCAGCCTTACGCAAGTCAGCCTTGAAATTCCATGACAACTTTAGCAGCTCTCCCTTCAGCTGGCAAAGCAGCCCACGTTCACAGCGCAGGTCAGCGCAGTAATTGCATGCTTGCTTTGTATCACAGATGATGTCTGTCTGGCATAGTATATTTTCTCATGACATAATCGATCATGTTATTAAGGAACAACTCATCCTTGATGGCTCATTCAGAGCTAACCAGAAACCACAAAATTCTGTCGTCATTCAAAAGTATGCCACACTTTCTTTCCTCTCCAGGCAGCCAATGTATTTTAGCTGATACCCAAAGCAGGGCACTGAGACTCACTTTCCAACGGATTTTCAGAAACTAAAAAACTGAGCGTGTTCTTAATGTCAACACCCAAACCCCACCCCTTTGTATTTCTGTCTTTTGTGTGAACTAGGAAGTCTGGTATGTCAGTATGGAGAAAATATTATTCATTCTATGAACTAATGTTTCCTCTGTTGTAGTTATGAATTTGGTAGGTGTGTCTCGATTATAGAATGGAAAAATCACGGTCCTATACACTTTACAGTGTGCCTTATTTTTATACTGGCTGACCTTATTTCAGCTATTTATAATCACATTTCACTGTCATTGTTACTGTTGGGTTTAGTATCACGTCAATTGAAAAATTAATATTCACACTGCTGAATTCTCTAGTTATATGTACACTGCCCATTTTGTTCACTCCCCGTTGCAACCCAAGATCTTATTTTTGTGATACTTCACTCTGCATCCACACTGGACTGTCTCTAGGACTCTTCTGGAGCAGAACCACCAGATCGTGCAAAAGACTGCTAAAAAAGCAGTGGTTTGGTTCTTTGATCCCTCCAGAATACAGAAGAGACAAGAGCACAGCTGCTATAACATACTGCTTATAATTTTCAGTGGATATCGCAAAATTCATCTGAGAATCTGTTGCAAAAGGTGAAGTTAAAAAGTAACTGCAATTTGTCAAAATCTAGCTCATAATTGCTTATAAAGGGTCTGTCTGCCTTGGATCTGGCTGCTAGCAATACTTTGGAATCTACTAATTCGATGTGAAGATCACATTAATGTAAACTCAGGTGTCACTTTCCTATAATCCGCTTATCTTTGTCAAGCAATATGCAAAGTTTTGTTTCCCTAAAGCTGCAAATCAAATAAGAGAAGATGGTTTATATGGATGAACTTTCAAGCCCTTTTCTGGGCAGCATACAACTCAAAAACTCTCAGTAATAAATGTACGTACGGCAAACGAGATCAGCACTGAGAACTAACCTGAGAAACCTGGTCCAGCAAAAGAGGTTGGTTCTGCTTAGGTTGGTGGCATCACAGGACTGCTGTAAGCCTTCTCTCCTGCTCCCTCTCACATCGGCCCATGTTTTCTTTCATTCAGAAAACGTGCAAGTTACTCTCATCTAAAAATTGACAAACAACAAAATCTGTTGCACTGCCTTTTCCTTTAAAAATCACATTTATCATTGTCCCACACACACCATTCACTAGAAAAATTGATCTGGGTTTTCCAGAAAAGTCATAGTATGAATGAGGGAATCTTCAACAAAATTACGGTGTACTGTCAACTGTCTGGACTAAGCACATTTTGCTGAAAAGCCACTGTTACCAACACCAGCAAAAAATAGGAGAATCTCAGCAGCATGTAAGAGAGCATGATGGAGACAACTGCGATAGGACTTGAATATCATCCGTGTCAAGATTGGACACAGATTACTGTGATCTTTCCCAATCACGTTTTCAGTCCTCATCTCTCTACAACCATAAAATATGAAGAAGTAAAGATGAATAAAAGCAGAAGAACAAAAGACAAGCATTTCAGAGAATGTAGGAAACAACAAAGGAATGCAAGTAAAACTATCTCGGAAAAAAAGAGACATCTATAAAAGTAATCACATCTTTTCCTTTATTTTTCTGTACATGTCTGGTATGATGCTCTGCTCTTCCATGTTTTGTTCAAACAAAGGTATGACCACCCTGATCATTCACCTTTCTACTATTGCTTCCTCTCGTTTTTGTAATTAAAATCAAGAAAATATATGCAGTGTATCTAAAATCAAACTTAGAAAACAGGTTTGCAATTTGCCATGTTGTACACAAAAGCCTGGAATCCCACAAACATTAAAAAGAAAGAAACAAAGAAATAGCTATCTGTTACCCTAATTCAAGGTGTGTAATTAGCAAAGCTGGAATGCAAACACTTTCTCTGCTCAAGTCACTCTGGGTGTATATATGTATGACATATCTAATAAGAAGCTGAGCATCCAGCCACTAAGATGCTCCTATAAGCTGTACCACAATCCTCTTAAGGATTTAGGGAAATCAGAGGCTCAGCTTTGCCATCTGTGGCTTAATAAATATTTTCTTCAGAGGCTTTGTGCCTTGTTTTAGCAACCAAGAAAATAGTCATACAGTAATTTCTGAGACATGGTATTACCACAGAGCTCCTTTTTCTCCTTTCTCAACAAACGTTTCCGAAGTGGACAACCTGTAGTAGCTGTACTGTATGAAGCAGTTGAAATACAGCTTCCAGGCTTCATTGTGTGACCCAGCAAGGCAGCAGTAGACCAAGGGTTTCTGTCCACTCCGAATCCCTATCTTTGGGAGAAAGTTGTCAAAAGATGCTCAGTATTGCCAGGTCCCTTGGTGCCCCGATGGACTTACACATGGGCATGGTCCCACAGCAAATCAGAGGGATCTCTGAGGAGCAATTCCCATTTCCAATGCAGACCTCTCACACCCTCAGCTCTGAGGAATGTGATATATTAAAGGTAATCATGTGAAAATTTTGGTATATGACTCAAAGGATCAAAAATGATCCTTTCCATTTTTGCTCGGTCAATGGACACACTATTTTTACCAGTGCTGTTTAAGCAGCGTCAGCAGACATAAAGCATTTCTGTAGTTTTGTAATTTCTTCACCACATTCAGTGGTGGAGCCTCATCCATTACTACCTCCGCTGAGGAATTCAAATTCTGCTTCCTCTAATTGTGCTACCCATATCCCACAGCTCTGAAGCTTCAGAACGATCTAAATCTGGCTTAGAATAAAGGAAATCAGAAGTCGTCGGTCAGCTTCTTAGAGAAAGACAAATTAAAGAAATAAAGATGAATAGCATTTCCCTCTGGAGCTTTAGATGAAGATAAAGAGGGCTAGCACAGGCCGAGGGATGTGGGCATAAAAGGTGCTGGTATTTAAGTGGATATAAGAAGGCTTCCTAGGGAATTCAAGAAAAAGTCAATAACTTCCAAAGTTTTTACAGGAACCTGGAAAAAGAGAGAGAGAGGGATCAAGAAATAAATATATAATGACATATGGAAAAAATATATTATTGTATTGGCCCAGTGTTAAGAGCAAAAGGCTGCGAGCCAGAAGACCTAATTTCCAGTGCTGAATTTGCCACTGACTTATTGTATGATGTACCTGGTGTACGATGTTGGTGAAGTTGGTCTCTCTCTGAGCTACAGATTCCCTTCACATGTGTGTTTCAGATGTAATCAACCTGAAAGCTCTCTCTTCTTACTTATGTTTTGTATTCTGAGGGGTTTCAGTTTCTGCTGCAGCCTGAAGCTGTTGGGTTGTAATATAAAAATAAAGGCAAAACAGAATGGAAACTATAAAATATTGTTGGCTGGTTTGTTTTGAGTCTTTAACGGCTTCAAAAGTGATAGCACTCATAATTGCTCTGTTTACAGAGACAGATCCTGGGCTTGTGCACGTCATAATTTTTGCATGTACTTTCATCAGAGCAGTATGCACAAGGAGGCTATATTTTAACTTGAAAACACATTGTGGTGGGAGTTTCAATGTACTGCAGTTAGCACATGCAAATCTTAACAAGCACATCTGCAACTGTTTCAAGAAATGTTTTGTGAATAGAACTACACAGGAATAAAATGCTGCCCATAGGATATTTCAGAAGTCTTTCTTTTCTGAAAAGCCACGTCCTGGATTCCTTTGTACTACCATACATCAAAGGAGGGGGGAAAAAAGAAACAACAAATGAAATTCCTTTGAATAATTTGTTCTAGGAGATCTGTCCTTGTCAAATGAATGCACCTCAGTCTATAATTGTCAATTGTAAGGAATGACTGAGAGATGCCATTTATTTAAATTGAAACAAGTACCTTGCTCTGGAAAGCAGGCCACAAGTAGAGGCAGATTTGCAAATCAGCTGCCAAACCAATGCATGCAGAAGACAACGGCATTTCCACTTCGCATATCCAAACGGACAATTCTGACAGCTTCTATGTGCAGTTATGTGAACTGCACACGTAATCATGGTAATTGCATGCAGAAATTGGATGCAAACTGCACCACTAATTTGTTTTTTAAAAAGGGAGTAATCTTGCAACATTGTATACAAAGGAGTCAAACAATAATTACAATGTGCTTTTCAAACCTCTTAGAACAAACTCACTGTTTCCATGCAGTTGCGTTAAAATATTTTTCAGCTGTCAGTGTGCCTGCACACTGATACGAAGATACTTTTTTTTTTTTCTTTAAATCACCAGGAGAGATGGATGATTTTCAGTTGCTTGACAGAATGCTTGTATAGTATTTCTTGACGAAGGGTATCAACAGCAGTTTATATTGCTGGTCTAAGGAATGCAGATCTGTAGCAGAGCTCTTACCAGATCCATAAATGCATTAGAGAATGTGGCGATGAGTCAATGGAGTCACTGCAGTTTGCTAGGAAGGCCTCAGCTGAGACTGGGCATTTTGCCTGGGATGGCAAACTGAGGATTAAGGGCTTTATGGGACATGTGAACTCCACTCAAATGCAAACATAAGCATAATTAAAATTTAGCAAACTATGATGTACAAGCCCTTGGGCAAAATCCAGTAGACACAGCTGTATTTATAGGTTGATACAAAGAGGAACTGTTAGGCCTAACAGCAATTCAGCAACACGGAGAACAGAGAGGAGTCTGAGATCTCTCACAGCTACGCAGTGCTACGAGTCTCAATCTAACATAGCGTCTCTTTCTCTTAACTACTTCCGCACCTTTGACCAGACAGTTACTATGTGGGACCATTTTTCCTATGGGTCAATGCATTAGCAACTATAATTAGACTCACAGGAGAAAATGGCATTGTTCTTTCAAAGACCAGGTGTCTACACCGCTATTTAAGTCATTTTCAGGTGTTGGCTGAGGGCTGCCCTTCAATGGTCTGTGCTGATAATGAGAACAAAAGACATTTGGAAGCCACAAGAAAGATCAATGCAGGGGAAGGCACTGCTTTCTGGAATGGCTGCAGAGAACCACATAGGATGAAGCACTCCACCAGTAGTAGAGGCACTGAAAGAAGTGGAAATGAGGTGTTAGTATCACCCAAGAAAATCTGAACTTCTGCTGCCAGTTTTCTGTAGCAGGAAGAAACCTGTAACTTCAGTCTCTGGGGGAACAAAAAACTGGAGACACACTGTTTATGAAACCTTCCCCCTTTCTCCAAGGGAATCAACTTTATTGCTTAGGGAAAGGCAGGAAACACACTTGGGAATATTCACTGACAGCACCTTTGCGGCAGCAGATTATGAGCTACCTCTGCCCTGAAGAAAACCATCCGCAGGAAGGATAGTCACCTTGTACTGAATCAATGATGGGAACAGAGCAACCTCAGCGCCGGTTGTACAAAGAAGCAAAGATCTCTTACTATCACCCTTCAGACACAGCTATACCTCAACTTGCTGCTACACCGGCTGCTACTACTCTGTTTGGGGGGGTGGGGTGGGGGGTGTCATATGGCTCTCATTTAAATGAGGAAAAATGTTTTTGGATTGGCCAAAAAGGATACTGCACTGGGGCACTTTGAAATCCCTTTGGGTAGCGTGGGCTGAATGGAAGAGTGTCTGATCTCTGCTTTGGCTCTCCACAGCATCCCTTGATAAACCCAACACTTAAACTGTCAACTGTCCTGTGAGGCTAAGGTTTTTAGGAAGTAATACGTGAAGAAGTAATTCAGGCATCTCAAATAAACAAGAAAGGCCCTGCATGAAACTCTGATCCATTCCCTTTTACATCTGTTAGTCCTACATCGGAGCTTTTCAAGACCGATAACGGGTGTTAGGTAGGCTTGTGCTCTGCCCTGAGAGTACACGACTTCATGACAACGAGGATGCACCAGGTCCCCACTAGCCTTAGTAGTAATGTGTCACATCTGCCCCTCATGTGCTCTCCAGAAAGCAATTCCAATGCTTCTCTTACCCCTCTGACTGAGGAATGATATCAGGAAAAGGACTGTTACTCTGGTTTGGATACTAACGAACTTCAGCATCTCCCAGTGCTGCAGGGCCTGTAACATAACTGCAGGTAAAGAGCAGGGGAAAAGAGTCATCCTGGAAGTGTCTCTGCCTCCTGCCGAGTCTCAGACAGCAGCAGATATTCACCTGTGCCAGAGTGGCACTGGAACGTAGCTTTTTTCCTGAGATAGAAGGCTGTAAAACACTGGATTACATGGTTGTCATCATTGCTTATTGGCTTTTGTTCTTTTCAGATTGCAAGGCAGCAGCGAGCAGAGTGCCGCCGTGCTATGCTTGGATGTCTGAGGAGAAGCTCATTGTTCACTTATTGCAAAAAAGCATTAAAAATAGGGAAGAAAAAAAAAAGTAAAAAAAAAAGTTGAGCAGTTTTCCTCTTGGAACACCAGGAGCCAGGTGCAGAGTTGCTGACAGTGATGACAAACAAATACTGGAAATATTTTGCAGTTCATCAAACAAATAGTATTTAGGAACAGACTCAAATGTCCTTACTTGTACTGAGCAGTATCTTACAGTTCTCTTGGAACTGGTGCAGTGTTCATGGAATAAGACATGTTTCTACACCGGTAACAACATGGGAAAGTATCAGTAGTATTAAAGGCCAGATTCTTGCATTCCTATTTACACAGATAAGCACACGTGCCCGTAGGAGCTCTAATTCTTGTAATGAGGTTTCTCAGAGAGTAAGAAAAACCCAGAGAAAAATATGACTGGCAAAATCTAACCTTAATATATGATGAAAATATCTGTGATATTTGATTGCGTGCCATTAACTATGGCTTATCTTGGTATTATTCTCCACTTTTGGTAGGTGAAAATCTCAGGCTCAAGACTTCACACTAAACCAGAGGGCTGTATAATATTAACTAGAACATCCATCATTCTGCGTACTGCAAATATTCTGTATATTCTAAAGCAGAGCACAGCACATGCTGGTAAGAAAAAGAAATTCAGAGGAAGCAACAGTAATCATGAAACTATACCAAGTAATAACTTTACCAGACAGTCAAAACCGAAATGAAAGAAAGATCACGAGTAAGATGAATTAATGTTTATGACTTTACCAAACACAGTAACTATGGCAACTCACGCCACTTCCACCTGAATCTTCTACCAAAAAAACTTCCTGTGTCAGTGCATTTCCCTACTTAGGTGAAGTTTGGGGCTTTTTGTGTATATTTAAAAGCAGACATAGGCAGCGAGAGGTTGATCTAATCGTTAAGAAGTGGTCTGTTAAGCACTAACGGTGGCGAGTGCACTTCTGCCTCAGCAAGGAAGCACTCCTGTGTACAGTGGGTGCCCCACGTTCCACGGAGCGCTCGGTGTAAAAATTGGGTCCGTTACAGACGAGATACTTTCTTATCTGCACCAGGGCTCCCCGACCAATTCTCTAGCTTCTGGATTGCCCTCAAATCCCCCTTGGATTCAAGGACAACTTGCTCCTAGGCTGAGTCCTCATCCTTCTTGAAAGGAGATACACATTGCTCTAATACATGTAATTATAACTGTATCTTATGTACAAGCACTTCATCATGCAGCATTTACAGGGTCTCATTCTGCATTTACAGCGACTCATTCTGCATTTTTTGTTACTTCATTCTATTCATTTGTGTGTTGTTTTAAATATTTTGAGTAAACTTCAGAGGCTGAGTTATTTGCAATGGAAACAGAGCCAAAGAGACTCTCCCTCTCCAGTCTCTATGTGAGCCAGACGGCCTCACTTTAACCATTTCCCTTAAATCAAAAAACACAACTGCAAGACCAAATATATTGGGACAGGCATGTCAGCTGGTGCAAAGAGTCCTAGCTCTACTGACTTCGGGGAGGCAGGCAAATTTATAGCGGGTGAGCCACTCCCCCCACTCTATGGTGCAACCTCTAGTGATTTTATTGAGTGTTGCAATAGCTAATGTTTTTAAAAGTGTTGCTTAAATCAAGAGACTGCACAAGAACCTAAGCTTGGATGATTTTTTTGTTGGCTTTTGCTTAAGTTTTAATTTCTAGTCCTTGTGGCTCTAAAGAAAAACTGGAAAAGATTAGGTGAATGCTGTTATGTAAAAAAAGCCAATGATTTTAAACAAATCTCATAAGCATTATTCTTTTTATTCCTGGTGCATGGTTTGTAGGGGTTTTTTTTTATTTCTGGAAGGTAAGCAAATATCAAACTCTAATAGAACTAATAATAAAGAAATCTTTAAAAACATGTTCCTAACTCTCTCTGAAACCTTAAGAAAAAACAAATTAAGAGTGTTGAAGCTGACAAAGTGATGTCTCAGGTGAAAATCAGGGGCCATTTCACTACAATTAGCAGGGCTTAAAAGGAGGCAAAGATGCAGCAATAAGACCTGTCCTTCTCTTAAAGGAAGAGAATTTTTCTCCCATGTTTTACAAAGACTATGTTACATTCTTGTCTGGTTACTTGTTTTGTACAGATAGAATACGGGCAAGCAGGTCTTCTGCTTAATCTTTGCAGCTTTTTAAATACAAGCAATACTTAAATACAAATGAATTAAGAACAGGAAGGCTAGCACTTGAAAACTAATCAGCTGAAATGCATAGGAGCTGCTAGAAGACATCTTGGAATTGCTCCATCCATGAGCTCTCCTGCAAGGACAATGCTTATATTGGGATTTGAAGTTCCCCTGGCAGTAATAGCCTTTTTTTCCTTTTTTGGGGTTTTTTTTTTTGTTTTGTTTTGTTTTGCTTTGGTTTGGTTTGGTTTTTTTACCCCTCCCTCACAGATTGTACAGAAACTTCTGCAGTGAAGTACTCTTCAAGGAATGGGGATCAAATTGTTAAATACAATTCCAGTAGAATGTATTGCTAAAGGCTGAAATTCACTATTAGGAGCACACTTAAGACACATCAGCATAGCACGTAACAGGTTGAAAGATAAATTTGCTCTTTCCCCATCTGATATCCTTTTCACCCAGAACACTAAGTTAAAATGGTAGAAAACAATGCTCCCTTCTCCTCTAGAAATACACAGTGCATAATAAAAAAGTAATGTGTGATCAGCCCCTTGATGTGTTTAAGGTAGTAGCAGGAACTGATACTGCCCAGAGCAGCAATGAGTTTCTGAGTCCCACACATGGTAAGAGAAACTGAAATAAGGGATGCATGGAAAATCCATTACTAGAAACCTACGTGGAGACAAAACGTTTTGATTTTCGACAGATCTCAAGAGGTCCAAGCACAGCATGTTAATGTTTATGATAGAAGTCAGTCAGTCTCTAGGCTTATGTTATTTTGTTTTGGTGAAAGAATATGAGATCTTAGAATAATCACTGGTATTTTTACTGACTAAGTCTTCTTAGTAGCTTCTCTCAAGTGTAGCTGGTTTTAATTTGTGGAATGAGGGTGGGCATAGCTTAACATTTATAAAGCTCTAATTAAGAGCATTTCCCTCACAGAGAACAAAAACACGACAACTATTTCTTAGAAGTTTTTAAATTAGATGTTTTGATTTTAGTTGGCAAATTTCTGGAGTGGTTTGTTGTTGGTTTTTTTCTAAGTCCTCTGCTTTTCCAGTGTGACTAAATCCAAAATGTTTGTACCATTAAGATGACAGATGACACGGCCCAAAGGCAAACACACACGATCATCTGTCAGGTGCTTGGCTCTGCTGTGGTTTTCTGTGTGCTTTGCCAGCAAGTCTTAGCACCTTTGTGTGCTTCTGTTTCCTTACCTGTAAAATTGAGATAATGACACGTACCTTCTTTCGTAAAAGCTTTGGCGTCTTTTCTATATAAAAGTGCTACGCAGCACTGCAATACAAATGCAAGTGCTTACATAACCCTACCACGCTACATATACAGGAGAGTTGATAGGGGGAGAAATAGTAACCTTTGTCTCAAGGGATCTGGGCTTGGTTTTGGTTTCTAGTCTCTATTAATTTCTTTTTTACCTTCCAGAATTGTCTGAAACATCTGCTGAATTGGCACAATGTGAATGGAGAGATTCCACTTCATCGTAATTTTGTCCTGATGCAAAACTGTCAATGTCTGGTGTTTTCAAAGGCAACAATTTTTTCTGAGTACGGTGCCAGGAATAATCTCCTGCTCTTTGACTCAATCCGTAAGCCCACAGGGTTATGTATTTATTTACTTATTTATTTTGATGTCTCCAAAATAGAAATGCATGTTGCCTTACCAGACTGCATGCTGTAAAACAGTGGAAGCAAATAAACTGCAATTGTTAATGTTAATTGGTCTTACTTTACCATGTCATTTCCAATTTTTTTCAAAATGGAGATTAAAAAGGGTTGGAGAAAAAGCTGTGATTTTGTCATAAGCAATCCAGTTAGCAGAGTGAACTGAAGGGATTTGATTGTTCAAGCCCTGCACAACCAACGAAGCGCACCAATTCACATGAAGCTGTCTGTCCGCACCCCCCCCAGCATTGTCTACACAGACCTATGTCTCTGCACGCGGTGATCGCATGGGCCCCTGAGTGCACACCCATCTGCAGAAGGGCCACACTGTCCTGCATATTTTGTACCATTCAGCCATTGCACAGACCTCTGAAAGTGTAAATGCTAAAATGTCAACAAGCACAGAACGCAGCGAGGCCTCAGGTGGCCTGTTCAGGCCAAATGGTGACGACGATTGTGACTTTTCACTTGGAGTTGATACAGGGTTTGCTCTGTGGAAAACTTCAAAGAGCGAAAACCCGGGAAGCACGGCATCTTGCAGACTCGAGAAGCTCATACAATCTAAAAAACAGTTCAACTCACCCGCCCTCCAGTACTGCATCCCCATGGTGCTGCGCTGTGTTCCTCAAACTGAATGTAAGAGACGTAAAGGAGAATGTTCCAACCTAAATTATCTCATTCATTCAGGATGTTTTCGTTAATATCCTGCTTCAGTTTTCCAGTTGATAGTTTTGGTTGTATTCTTAGCAACCTCTTAATAAAACCGCATACAGTGGGGTTTTTTCTAACACTATGGTGTTCATGCCTTTCACACTCCTGCACACAGTCACCACCTGCCCACATCCTTGCCCTCAGTGTCAGCAGAGACTGGACCACTGTCAGTTGGGTGCACGTGAACTCATCCACACACGTACACATAAACTTGCTGATTTTCTCTGAATTTCCGTCAAGTCTAGTCTTGAGGTGCCCAAAACGGAGCACACTGTCCTACAAGAGGTTCTAATTCTGGTCAAAAATTCCTGCCTCCATCCCATTTGAGACTTGCTTGTTGCCATGTCATGGCACCACAGATTTATATTTCATTTCCTGTTATCCATCACCTCAGGTCAGCAAAGTGGTCTTCTAGGTTTCTCCCACAGAATGAGGTTTTCCTCAAGTATTAGCTTCTTGGTTTTCACATTACATGGCGTTGTGCTGTTTTCTGTTCATATGCCAATCATCTATAGGTCTACTTGGACATATCTGGGCAGCTTCACTGTCTACTCAATCTCCCAAGTGACTGGCATCTAAAGATTTTAATAGCACAGCCTTCTTCCACATAACTAGCAGTAGCTAAGAATCAACATAAATCCCATCTTGGTCCCAGCCTCTGCTAAACACCTCCCCAAAACATGACATGTTGCTGTTAATAATCATCCTTCAGCCAGTTTGCAGTCCTCATGACACAATGTTTATACCCAAACCAATGTGTAAACTTGTTTTGCAAGCAGGAATGTCATGAGAAATCACATCAAATGCCTTACTAAAATCATCAGTAGACCCAGCAAATTGCCTTTTATCCATTGATTTTGTAATTCCGGTTTCTAGAAGTAGTTTGGGAAATCTATTTTCTATTCTTCTTTGCTACTGAGGCTTATTTTTTCCTTCTCCTGTAAACAAAAATTCCATAGTCGTTCCCTTTTTCCATTCCTGCATTCCTTTTCTCAAGCTGAGATACTCCCAAGATCTTTAATTAATTATCTAGGAAGACACAGTTTACCCTGCATCACAAAAACCGATGATAAATTTGATGTTTGTTGCAGCTGCAGAGCAGATGTGGGCCCTGAACTCTGAGATTTTTGTTCCCTCTGTGTAACGTGAGTCAGAATTCTTAAGGAAATGTATATGCCAACAGTTACCAGAGTGTGATACCTGAAGTACCTCAATATTTGCCTTTTGGGAGGAATGTGATTTAGCTATAATATCTCAGATAGTGAGACGTGCTCTTGGAGATGCCTGCAAGTCATGTCAAAGAGCAGTTTCAGGCTTGGATCCTGACCTTGGAGCCTGGAACTGGACACCACCTTCCCTAGAATTGTATAAGGATTCAAGCATGGATGACACTGAAGTCAGATACCACAAGGGTACCCTGTATTTTCTAGTAGCAGGCATCTCAATAATACTGGAAGATGACTGAATTATTCACAGCTTGAACTCCTTTGGCTCTACAGGCAGAGCAGGAGACTACAAAACCCCCAAATGATGCTGTGACTGCAGAAGCAGAATGATCGGAGAATCCCCGTTCACATCACTCAAGACCACCCATTTTGTCCTATTTGATGGAAAGAGAAAACTTGCTATCACAGGAGAGGAGGAAAACAGGTAGGAAGGTTGTCTGGAATTGGGTATAAAAACAATTACACACTCTGTTAGCGAAGACTCAAACTCCCAAACCTACTAACAGTAAAATTTACTGCACCTTTGAAATACACAGAATTCTGCCTGGAAATCAAGTACGGAGAAATGGAAGAGCGATATGCACAGGCAGCACAATCATATGGCCAACATATGGAATCAAACTGAATAGCTACTGGTTTTTAAGTTCCGCAAAAACAATGAATTGAAGACGAGCGAGAGACCTCTTTCTCACCCCGTTTATTTCCCCGAGTATCCCCCTGCTTCCCAGCCCTCACAGCACACGTAGCACTTACCTGTTTTTCAGACACTTGCCACTTTCAATTCCTAAAAAGCCTCAGACTGTTCCATAAGTACTCTTAACTACTTTCCTGAGCAAAACCACACAAAGAAGTAGCAGATGAAAGACAACTGCGATATTGGCATGCAGTTTCCTTAAAAAATCCCCACAACAGCCTCACCATCAACAGTGGGCTCATTCTTACAGCTAGATGGAAAGAGTGGCATGTGAGCATCACTGCGCACCCACACATCCAACATGTTTGTTTAACCACGCACATATAAAAGCCTGTTGAAATCACAACATATCTTAAGCCTAGGCAAAATGTTTTAATTAAAGGAAACATATTTTCCTCATTAGTACATTGTATGATGTATCAACGACCATGACCTACTCCTGTGGCATGTTTTTTTTCTTCTTCCCTGTGTGTGAACATCTGTACATTTCCCCAGAAGCTGAATTTGACACATGTGATGCAGGAACAGAAATGTCTTTTCAGTGGAAGTCTAAAGCAAACAGATGTGTCAAGCATCTGCCAACAAGTCATGAGGAAGTTACTTCTGCTCCAGGACATAATAACCTATGCACTTCTCCTTAGAAGAATGCTTGTCTTTTGTGGAAAAGACAATTACATTGTCTATGAGTTGGATTTTCAGTTGTAATGGAAATACAGGGTCACAGAATCACGGGGCTGGAAGGGACCACTGGACACAGTCTAATCCAACCCCTCTGTTCAAGTAGGGTCAGTTACAGCAGGATGCTCTGGAGCGTGTTCTGTGGCGTTCTGAGTATCTCCAGTGATGGAGACCACACACACTGCTCTGTGTAACCTGCTCTGGTGTTTGACCACCCTTATATTGCAAAAAAAAAGTATCTTACATTTAAACAGAACATCCTGTATTTCAACCCGTGCAGCACTGAGATGAGTCAGGCTCTGTCTCCTTTATTCTCCACCACCACTAGATATTGATACAAATTGGCAAGATATCCCCCGAGCCTTCTCTTCTCCAGGCTGCACAGCCTCAACTCTCTTTGCCTCTCCCCATATGCCAGACTCTCCATCCCCTAGCCATCTCTGTAGCCCTTCACTGGACTCTTTCCAGCACATCCGAGTCTTTCTTGCACTGGGAGCCTGGGTCTGGACATAGACCCTGGATGCGTCTCACCAGTGCTGAGTAAAGGGTAAGAATCACTTTTCTCAACCTGATAGCAAGGTTCCTCCTAATGCAGTCTGGGACGTTGTTGGCCGCCTTCACTGCAGAAGCATCGAGCTGACTCACGTTCAACTGATGATCCACCAGGAGCCCCAGGTCATTCTGTGAGATCTCTGGCTTCTGGGTAGCTCTGGCATACAATGACATTGTTTTCAAATCTGCATATCTACGGCCAGGCACATAAATCCATATTTGGCATCAAAATAAAAGCAGGTTGCTCTTCCAAGGCACTGCAAACCTACAGCTCCCAATGGAGAAAAGTGAAAGTGTTATGATTAAATCCCTATTTCACGTTTCCAGGTTGCCTGCAGCAGAGCCTTCATCATCAAATTGCGTATAAATGGAGTCTCCGTAAGATGCAACATTTCAACTAAGCCCTAACAAGAACCACTCAAGAGAAAAGTACATTTCCTTCCAGTTTATTCCTTTGGTTTCAATTGTGATAAGTTACAAACCTATTGTAAAATAGATACCACGCCACATAGGGGCATGCAGCTCTAAGATAACTCATCCTAAACCAGTGATATATATGGAAGGTTAGATAATGTTGCATTATACATGAGAATATCAGTTTCTTTATGAACCAGACCCCCACTGCCATGTGCTGGGAGGTATGAATTAGACATGATGAACATAATAAAGCAAAGACATCAGTGTTTAGGACATCTTTTTATAAAGCACTAGCCTGTCCCTGCACTTAGAATAAGTACCTGCATCCATTCCCTTATTAACCACTACCGACCTTCATCACTCTTGAACTCCCTTGTTAAGATGAATAGCAAAAAAAGAGAAATATAAGATCTTACTGCTAAAGCCCAATTCCTGGCCCCTGGGGTACCTATTGTACAAGATAGTTGCAGAATGTAAATGCAGAAATGAGCACTACAGAAATGCTTATGGATGAGGAAATAATATCATGAATTGTGTTATGTCAAGTGAGATCCTATTTATAAACAGACAAAAAGCTTCTGGGTGAGTAAGTGATGGGAGGCAAGACACTGTTCATTGTACAAATGAGTGCAAAATATGATAAAAAGGAACTATAGGGCTCTCAGGGAGAATAATTCATGTGCCATTATCATTTTGACACCAAGGACAGTAGCGTATTCATCAGTATTGAGTTGCAGGGAACCTGTGCCTACCCTTTGCGAATCCTGTGGGAGGTCATGTACGTGGTCTGTTTCTGGGGTAGATCTCTGGAAGATTCTGGAGCTCCTCATCAACATGATCAAAGCCAGGGCTTGCGTCTATCAAGCCAGGTTTGGCAGAGAGGCAACGACCTGAATGTGTGAGCTCTTGCTGTCTGTGTGGCAGAGACGTTTCACACGCTCACATTGCCTGGGAAGCCGTGGTTGGAAAGGCACAAAAGGGGCAGGAGGCAGACAGTGGTCAGTACTTCAGAGAGCAGCAATGGTTCGAGCAGGTTATGGGGCCAGCTATTTGCACTACAGATACTGCACTTAAGATACCTGTTATTTTTCTAGTGGTTTGTAGCATTGCCTCCTTTACCCCCTAGGTAAATGCGACGGCATGTCATACCAACCCTTTACTCATTTTCTTTCCACTTGTTCCCCATTGCCCCCTACCAAATCAAGCAGTCACACCTTGGACAAGACTCTTGAAAGATGAGCACTCAATCAAAGCTGCCTATCTAGAGGGTAGATCCCACAGTAAAAACTCGGACTGATTGCCAGCTTTCAAGATGTGACAGAAAGCTGCAAAACTTGGCAGCCGGTGTCCAGACTGAGTTTAGACTCTGGAGGCTTAAAATTCCCAATCTGCTGAGAGCAGCATGGTGAGTTGACTGGACGGTGCCACAGCATTCACTCACCGAACTGGGGTAATGCTGCTTTCTGGCAGTTATTACAGCCTACAAGCTACACAAAGCTCCTAATGCTTTAAGGAAAGCAAAGGCCAGTTCTGTTCCATCAATGCCATGTTCAAGACAGATGTTACAGTGCCTATACCTCCACGCTGCCAAGGAGCAGCTGTTTTTGGAGGCTGAAAAACACTTTCAGATGGAGGAAATCTCCAAGAATGAGTAAAAGTTACTCTGAAAGATTACAGTGCCTTCACATCTGCTGTACAACACGTATGCACACATCAATTTCAACTTTTCCAAGGACATTGACGGGACTTGGAAATCAAACCCCATTCAGACGTACACTCCAGACACGTATCGCAACTGTAGTGCTACACCGACCACTCCAGAGAAGATGTAAACAAGGGACAGTGGGTGAGACGCTGAGTTTGCAATGCTAAATATATTTGTGGTTCTCTCTCATTGCTTTAATAGGAGCCACTATAAAGACATTGTTCAGCACCACCGATTTTTTCCCATTGCACTTTCCTAACCTTGCCAATCTTTGAGTTTGGGATTATAGCAGTGGGTAGTTTATCTCTTCTGAAGAAGTAACAAAATGCCATGGCTTTCAGACCTCTTATCTCATAGACCCTTATCTTTTCTGCTTCCAATTGTGCCTGGGGAAAGGATGAGGAGCAGATGAACACCCAGGAATTTAGCACGTTATTAGTATTTTTTTTAACCTGGGGCAAGGAACAAAACAAGCGAGCGGAGTACTGTGAAGTAGCACACTTAACTTTGTCTCCTGATCTCTGAATCTAGCACATTAAAGGATGGTGTTGCCGTTTGATACCTGCTGCTGCTAAGAGAATGCATAATGATAAAACCACCAGCTAAGCTCTTACATCATTTTACAATCAGGCATCTCAAAAACTGTTTATCTGATCAGCACCAAATTCTGTCAGAGCGTTGACATGTGCATTTCTAAATAATTTCAGTATGTCAACCTGAATAGACACACAGAATCAGAGAGTTAATTATCTTTGACAACTTTGCCAGCTAATTTCCTATTTATATGTACCAAACTAGGGGCCTCTTTTATCCTTCCTTGTCACAAAGAGTTTATCAATCAAATCAAGGCCTAAAATTGGCTGCCAAGGCGGCCTGCCATACCAAAGGGGAGTTTATCTGTTTGAAATCTTTCCGACTACCTAATGACAGCAACATTGACATGAAACATAATAGGCATTGTTTTGTGTTGTTCCTTCTCTCTCCCTGCCCCCTTTCCGTTCCTGCTCACAGCGGACATTGCCTCTCTGGGAGAAGACGAAGCTCAGGCTGGTCCCTCCCCTGCCCTCCCAGGCTCCCGCTTCCTAAACATGCCTGCGCCTGGATGCAGCTGTCAGGACCGGGTTTCGGATGCACACAGTTCACCTCTGGATTTGAGCTGACAGAACCTGCCCGTGTCAACTCCATCCTTGTCTCTGCCAATTCAAGCACATTCGTTGAGGAATATGAACGATGTTAAAAACTACCCGCTCCTGCTGACAGGCATTAGATGGCGGAGCTTTTGGTGCGTGTTGTCACTACTTTTCTTTGACAGGCAGTTATGTTTTACTTTAATAGCCATATATCTCCTCTCCGGTTCCCTTTAACTGGGTGGAATTTTACAAGGATACCAAGAGGTTGTCACTTTGTTGGTGCACGCCAGCGTTATTCCTCATCAGGGAGCTCCCCCTTACACAACTCATGTAAAAATGCACTGCATCCCATGGCAAAGGCAACAGGAAAAAAAACCATGGTCCTTGCTGATACCTCATTAGGATTTTCTTTCTCATCCTGGGTGGGGAAAGGCCAAGCAGTCAGGGGCTGAATCCTAATGGTCTGCTGAACCCACACAGGTGATTTCTCTGGGGAAGTTATGCTGGAGGTGGCAAGATTCATCACACATGATGCTTGTAATCCATCACACCACCCTTACTAGTTAAAAATAAATAAAAATATAGAACACTTTAAAAACATTGAATTGTTGCTTAGGCAGTCACCACTCCTGGGCCAGACCACACTGAGAAAATTATCTATTATGTGGGAAAAAGACAAAAATACGGTGTCATTTGCATTCTTGGAGATGGGGTCTGTCCTTTCTCACCAACACAACCATGCTGACCAAAGGTGGAAGACACTAAGCACTCTGCTTTGCATTCATGCTGTGCACTGTAGGTCCAGAGGAGATAAAAAGTCTGCTCCGGTGCTCTCCCTGACCTCTGAGTGCCAAGGCACTGACATCTGAAGGTTGTTCCCCCTGAAGTGAGCCAGAGGGAGTTAGAATCACACTTTTTTAACGCTCCACTAACCTCTTAATTCTGCAGATATTTTCTGTCTTTAGAAAATGGCTCCCTTTCTAATTCCAGCATTTTATCCCAAAAGCCATCTCCACATTCCAGCAGTTTCAGAACAGGGTGGGCACTGTGCAAGCCACTACTCCTGGTTGGAAGAAAAGCAGCTGAGCTGGTATTCTTCCTGTAGCTGAAGTAGGCATTCAAGATATGCACCCTCCCCTTATAGGACGAGGTCTTACAGAAGATACAAAGCATCTGGACTGAAGTGCCTCATTGTAATGAGGTCTTGAAAGCAGATTTTATGTTATTTTATTACTTACTATCTAAAAGAAGAGGTGAGAGGAGGGGAAATGACTGGCAGATTCTTTAATGTCACCCAAAAGCCTCAAGGGCCCAATTAATCAGGAAATATGTTTGGCTTTTGGACTTCAGTTGTCCATTCCCTGGGGCTTCTGCAGTGCAGGGGCTGGACATATGTTACTTGCTCACGCTCTAAGAAATTATATTTGCATGGGGAGTGATACCTGCTAGTCCAGAATTAAGATGTCAAGACCTTCTCTCATTCAAATGCCAGCGCTTTCAGCTGGAATGTGTCTGGAGAGGACCCACAAACCAGTTGAACAGCTTGGTTCATAACCTTCGACATTCCCATGAGAGTCTGCATGAAGATCCAGCTGTTTGGATAACACAGCGGAATAGGAAATCGGAGAACGTGCGTTATTACACCCTCCTCAGTTCTCACTGAAGAGTATAAAGTGACTCACCACCAAAAACTCAGGTAATAAGAAAAAAGATTTCATGAACTCGTGAAACTAATACTGATTCAAAGTCCTCTCCAGGCCTGCTGAGTCAGTGGAGAAACCTCTTTCACTTTTGAAATCAATGACAAAACTGCAGCAGGAAGGGTATTTCTCCCCAGATAAACAAGCCAGGAATGGCTTTAAGCTGCTAAAGCTGAATTGGTTTCTTTGGAAACAACAGCAACTTAAAAGTTTATGAGTCTTTCTCATCTGGGTTGCCTGTCCAGAAGATTTGGAATTTTTTAAGGATGCCAACAAAATCTAGTCATTTTATCATCTTGTATTCATAGAAATACTCCAGCAGCCTAGAGGTACCTTTCTACAATTTATTCGGGGATGCACAGATAAACTTTTCCTCTGCTGCTTGTTCCAAGGGACATACACTTCAGACGGTAAAACCCAGTGACTGCTGGATCTTGCCTTGATCTACTGAGGCATCATAGCAAATCCCTATTCCAAGCTCCCACCGCCTGCGGAATGGCATGTTTTGGGGAGGAGTGGCTCTGGGCCAGACCTATACAGAGAGAGGTGTGTTTAGAAATGTTCAATGTGTTCTGAGAGACTTTCAGCACCAGATCTCACACTAGCTCCAGCGGCAGGAAAAATGGCTTGTGACACAAGCAAGGGGAGTGATAGTGTGGGTTAATGTTGTCTGTGCAATGGCTATTATTTTTATTTCCCTGTCTCTGGAAGACGAAGACTCAAAAATAGTCCTAAATATGGAGTGAAATGACTGTGTCCAGACCCTAGAGAACAATCTTCAGTGATTAATACTGATGCCTTGGTTGCCGTAGTCCTGTTAGTGCTGTGAAAGGCTCCCTATAGTTAGTGATGGATTGCTACGATTTTACCAAATGCACACGGAAGTCACCAGGAAGGAAACCTTGAGAAGCAAAGTTCTCATCTTTCCACTGTGTTAATAAAGCTACTGTAGTGATAGCGCAAAATCTCGCATACCAGAGAACCAATTCTCAGCAGGGGACTTGGGTAAAAAGGAGAAGATTACTTCTGGACGCTGCTTTCGCCGAGACTCCCAGCACATGCTGTTGGTGATGCAGATGCTTATCCAGTAGAAGCTGGGCAGAGATCAGCAATTCATTTCACATTAGCCAGTATTGAACATCAGTCATTACAACCAGCACAGTCCAGATTTGAGCCAGTGACCTAAGGGTGAAAGGCTGCAGCTTCCCAAGCCGGTAATCATTACGTTTTGACACAACCAATTATTCAAAAACAGTCACTCAGAGCTCAATTAAAATTTCAGTAACTTAACCTTTTCTTTGCTTCTCCTTTGTCTCCTGCACATTGTGTTCCCCAGTCTAAATAAACTGAACACTTTGTCACTGCACTATATAATTCTGTATTCAAACTGTCAGGACCTACCGTAGTCACCTCTGTCACTGTCTCTGCCAATCCCAGAGAGCTCGCTCAAGCCTCTGAACAGTATTAAAGTGCTCTCCCTGACAGACACTTTGATAACATCACCAAGCACATGCATTGAGGCAAATTCCTTCTGACAGCATTCACTCAACAAGACAAAAACTAAAGAGGTATACGGATTTGTTTTAGTTACCTTGCTTGTGTGATAGATGTTATAATTAACTCTCTGTCTAATACTGAAAAGCTATTGTTAAGTTTCATGGTCTTTGAAGATTCACATTTGTAACAGCAAACCTCTCAAATGAACACATTTAGCAATGACTGCATTTTTCAGTGGTTTCTTAATGTTGCCAAACAGCAGCACTGAATATTTATAGAGTTTCTGTTAAAAAATTACACATATCATTGCTTGTTTTTGCTTTGATCTAGAATTTATTGTCTGTGAAGTAAAAAAAGACAGACCCCCACACACACCTCCTCTCTCCTGTACACCTCCAGTGCATGTTGGCTGCTTAAGACATTGTGTAGAGGCAGGTCGTCTCAGACTCCAGTACAAATCTAATTAAATTAATGCAACCTCTTGGACAACACAGAATCATTACTGCTGCAACCATTCTAACATTTATCACATCTACAGAGTCATCCATCAGAAACTAAATGCTTAGTCTCCTACTCTGTGTTCACCATAATGGACCCAGTTACATTTTTTCTCCCCAGCAAGAGCAAATTATTACAGACAAGATGCTACAACGACCTGTCCACCTTCTGTATTACCAGCAGAGTCTGCATTGCAGTTTAACGGCAGGTACTCCTGCTCCGAGAGCTCCCTGTCAAAGCAAATACCCCTTGAGCCCTTTGGGAATGGTGAAGAACATGGACTGACACCAGTTCCTAGGGATGCCACCCAAGGTGAGGTGTATGGCTAAGTAAATCACCAGCTTCAGAGACGGCTCAAGCCATGACTCCCAACCTCCCCGTTACGCAGTGGGAAACTGGTAGGGAGGAAGTGCAAAAAGGAGCTATTAAGAGGGTACAAGTTTATGTCAAAATAGGTCTCTGTTTATAGCTGCTTTAACTTCCACCCGTTTAGACTGCCTTAGACACTCCTACCAACACGTAATTTGCAATACCATAGATGTCACTTTTGGATCTGGCCCAGCAAGTAACTTTCTAACAGGGTCACAGGTTTCTCCGTTGCATGAGAACACGTGGGGATACAGCCCATATTAGCTCAGAACACACACTTTTCATACTGTTACGTTTCTGAAAGGCAGCCCTGAGGAGAATGTCTCTGATGGAAAAAGCTAAAATAATCCACCCCGCATAGGGTGATACTGCTATATCTATGGCCTGAACTGCTCGTTCCTCCCATTTCTCCTTGGAACATGGATGAAATCAGACCTTTTGGATTTCGTCCTGCCAGGAAAATGATAATGGACTACTAAAAGGGCTCCAAATGCTGCCGGTTGCCCCAAGCAGCACATAGGGGTCCCAGCATTTCAGAGGTCATGCCTGCTATCACGGCTTTCAATACGTTACACAGACCAGTGGGATCTTGCTCTTTAAGGCAGCCACAAAGTGCTCAGCGATCACAGCATTCCTGACTCGTGCTGCAGCATCTACTGCTCAGCAGGATGCCACGAAAGCAACTACGCAGCTTGATTTTGTGATTCTGAAAACAAAGGCAAAAACAAACTGCAGCTGGAATCTAGTCCCCACTCCCAGTTTTGTCCCTTTCATTATCGTGGGCCTTTGCCACAATGAACTTCACAAGAGTCTCATCTTCGTTAGCTCTCCAGGCTATCTACGTTTTTTTAACAGCTACAGTGACAAAAACAAAGACACGACCAGCCTGTCTCGGGGAGATGAGAGTCTGGCATTTGAAACAATTTGACCACACATTGCACCTATTTCCTATAGAGCTACTTAAGAGCATGAACAGGAAAGATAATTTTTCCATACCACCTGCACATCATCAGTTTTTTAAATTATCTTTCTTCTTTTATTATAATGATTTTTTGTTTAATCTGGAGATTGATTTTACGTGAAAACCTGTCACTACCCTTTTAGCAGAAAGCAATATATGAGGGTTTGTTTTAATAATTATTGTAGTTCCCTAGACTATCTTAAGCACAGACAATAGCCTTGTCCTGATGAAATATAACCAAAGATTGATGACAGAGTTGTCATCCTCATGTCTTATGTTCCAGGTAGGTGAGGCGCTGGCTGTCATTTTGATTACAAATGTGGCATTGGAGCTGAGTGTACCTTATTGCCACAGTAAATAGTGTGTCTGTGTTTCCACTGAGAAAACATTTCTTTTGGGGTTTATTCTGTAACTTACTCACAAGCGTCTGCTTGAAGTTTGGTGGAGAAGTTGAAGAGAACATGATTTTAAAGAATAATAATAATAAAACATTTCAGCTTCTTTAAACTACAAGAGTATTAAGAAAACACCAGTTAAGCAGTTTATGAAGCTTAAATTTTTATAACTGTTCTGAGGTATTGGTATAATACTTGAAGAAAGTTCTTCTTTCAATGTACATTTCTGTAAAATGCATAACAATACCTGCTTAAATTCAAATTTGCCCAGGAGACCAGAACATCTCTGAATTGCTTGTCTGCTTTATTATGCAAATTTTTTATTTTTCCTACAAACATTCTTAGGGATAAATAATATACAGTTTGAAATTATATATTATACTTTAAATATATGTGCAATGTTAGAGAGAATAAAGACTGTGGATTAGGTTTTCTGGGCCAGTGTAAACTGAGACACTTCAATAACTTTTTTCAGATGTACAGTAGTATCTCTAAGATAGGACTGTAGATTCGTTACAGATTATGGTCTGAGACAGACATGTTCATTATATCCTTTCTAGGATGCAATTTATGGATATGCATTGCATTTAGTGTAAAAATACTACATTAAAACTGGGTGTTCTTAACAGGCCTTAGCCGCAGAAACAACTGGAGCCGTGACCAACAGCTGTGTCTGCTCCTCGGTGCAATTTTACACACAGGGATGTCTCCTGAGAGGAGGAGATGCCTTGCTTGGAGCCTCGGGATGACCCGGCTACAGCCTCTTCGCACCAAGAGGCACAACGGGACATAACACAATGAAATGCTGCCTAAAGATCTGGGTTTGGCACTGAAACCTCCCTTAGCATTTGTTCACTTCACTCAATATTCAGTCATTTCCTGAGATGCTTACTGCTGTACATGTCTGGAATTAGCTATTCTGCTGCTGGATCTCCTGCTTTCACCTTTGCACTAAAAGACAGAAATTTCTTTTTGCTGAAAAGGCATCACTTGTTTTTTAAGTTATTATGATGTACATTTTTTATTACCAGATCTCTTTTAAACTGGTCAATGCAATCACTTGTGTGCCAATTTGTGACTTTATTTCTTCCTGGACATCATTGCCCCCTAACCCAGCTTGCATCAGATTGGGTTTTTTTCCGACACCTGTAAAATGATTGGTCTTATTATTTCTTTATTTTCTAATATCACGTCTGAGCCAGGAGATGCTGAGATACTTGCTAGCTTTGGGACTGCTTTTAATACTTAATTATTTTTTTTTTAACAGATATTGACTTCTATAACACTGGTCAGCATTGCTGTCATGCACACTTCCTCTCGTTGTTAGTTTTGCTGCCCCTCAACTACTAGGTATTATTATTATCTACTAGATAAGGGAAGGTTCCTTATCACTGGCTGGTATAGAAAAAGATTACAAAGGATTTATTGAACAAGCTGCCCACTGGCTGAGAAATTAGCCTACAGCCCACAATGTCCAAGATGATCAGTGATGAATTCAAGAGGAACCTGTGAAGTTCCCTCTTGAAATCTGTGATTATTTCTGGCCACTTGATACTACTTTCTCTTACAGTGAAAATATGACCTGCTCAGGACCTGCAGGTCAAAATCTAGCCTGGTCTTCTTTTACTTTGCTCTTGACTCAACCTTCCTAGCAACTCAAGGCACCATTTTTTTCTTACATACTTAATTTCTTCTCTGTTGAGAGTGATTAAAAGTTTTGGTGTAGCATTTGTGGCTGATGCTACCCAAACATAAGAAAACCTGCCTACTTCCCTGAGGTTCAAATGGGTGGTAAAGAAGATGCTGCACAGGTTAATGATTGAGCTTCATCAGTTCTGAGCAGCTTTTTAGCATGTTCGATTTCAAATTAAAACCATTCACTGCCAATGCCTCTCAGTGAATGAAAAGATCAAAGATATGCTTGAACTCTTTATTTAGATGATACAAGCATTCATTTGTTGTCTTGCCTATTAGGTCTACATTAAAAAAAGTTGACTATGAATTCGTTATGAGATTACATGTCATTTTCATATGTGGGTAGCAGAACAGACATTATACAAAAGACAACAGGACACATTTTATACTTGACCATTAGGTCAAAGGACATTAATCAAAGCAGAGTGGATCTGTATAATTAATCCCCACTATCATAAGTAGTTTTAAACAGAAGTAAGGTAAGAGAATTCATAAGTGATTTAAAGTAACATTCTACATTTCCTTCTCCTAGAAGTAATACCATTAATTTAAAAAATCCAGATCTCATCAGCAACTCTATAACAATCATTTGGGGAAAACTGCATATTCATTTTGACTATGCAAAATAATTATCTTAAAAACAGATATTATTTTATACTCCAGCACCAACTTCAGGACAATGCATATATATCGTAACATAACCTATTAAATGAGACAAAAATTGGCTGCAGGTTCTCCTTGGATTTTGTACCACTTGAGTGACCAAGAAAAAGCTGTATATCATGGGCATTTGGGACAGAGCTCCAGGGGAACAACAGACCAAAGCAGGAATAAGGAACCCAAAAGACTGCAGCCTCAGCGCCCTAACAGCACATCACTGCTAAGGCAAGTCCTACCCATGGCACATACACAGTCCTCCCACTTCCAGTGTCTCATTTGCTGGAATAAAGGATAAAAAGTGTATCCTTTCTAAGTAATTCTGTTTGCTGCTGCTGAGTCAAAGAACATCTTGCTATCTGTCTGCCAAAAAGCATCTGTTACACTCACTCCCATTCTTGTCTCTATTCCATATTTTAGCTTCTATTCTCATGCCCTATTGCTATGAAGGTATCGTAATTATATAACTACAATTATATAATTATATACAGAGTTCACTTCTATATATAATTATTAACAGAGCTCATTTTTAGAAGATCTTAATAATATGCAGCGGCTCCCTTTATGTCCACTGTTCCTAGATGGATCCCTCTGCTATCCCCTTCAAATTATCTTTATCCTAGGAGACAAACTTCACAACTTTAAAGCACTCTCCAAGCAAAAATGTAGTAATTTCACTAGCTATAGAAAACTGATGCAGTCGATTGCTTAAGTACATTTATGGAGATGTAGGATTCTTCACCTCCAAATACACAGGCTTTTTTCTCAGTCTGTTAAATGCAGATCTAGAGGCAAAAGGAATGGAAAACAGATATCAAACTAGCTGGAAAGCCGCACAGAGCAGATAAGCACCTTGTAGAATGTAAACTTATTTGTTTGCTTGAAACAATCTTCCAAGCAGCTTCTCACTAATGCATGCTTCTAACTCGTTGCAATCTTTGGAACCAAAGTGGTTCCTTTTTAATAATAACAACCAACAGCAATAAGCAACACAGCTCACCATCTTAACTCCCAGGTGAGCCAACACCAAATACAACACTGAAATTTGACTTTGGGAACATTTCAAATCACATCCTCCGCTGCTGGAAGTCAGAATAGTTCCATATCCTCCAAGAGAGTTGCCCTGATTTTTATCACCTAAGAATCTGACCATTGTAACACAATATACACAAAGGAAATCTAATGTTATATCAGATAGCGAGTTAACCAGCCCTTTGTTTTTCTCCCTGATATCCTGTCTTTTCAATTGCTGCAAGCAATTAAGTGCCCACCACTTGTTTGAACAACCAAACCAAAATAATTACAAATGCATGTTACACTACAACAATTGCATATTAACAAAGGCTGGGGGCCAATTAATCATTACACCATCAATATCTAATTTGCATAAAACTATTCTCTTTAAAGACTCCATGTTTGGGGTGACAGGGTTACCTCATTGATTATGTAAATTCCCCATCAAGCTTTGCAGAAGCAGTCAAAAGAAATAAAAAGGCTTGTCTGTTTCCAGCCAACATCCTACAGCTATGAGGCAGGACAAAATGGGAGGAAAGCAGAGAGAAAGAAAGGCAGAAAGGCGGGGAAAAGCAACAATGTAGAATGAAGTTTTAAAAGGCTGGGCTACAGTTCAGGCTTAGGAGCATAAAGCTGAAAAAAAAATTAATCTGGAGTACGCCAGTTAAGAAGGCACTGGTGGACTGAGTTCTTTACAGCCACGACATGTCACAAACTGCAATAAAACAGCTCAAAACCCATGCTGCCAGTTTCCATTTTACCTAGCGCTTCCTCAAAGATACATTCTAAAAGGAGATATATGCCTCTGAAGGCAAACCAAAGTCCTACAGATGAGCCCACCGATAAAATCATGTATTCCCTTTGTGACATGGGAAATTCATTTTCCTGAAGATTTTCTCTGGAAGAACACTGGCTTCTTAAATTAGCAATTTTCTCCTTGAATCTTATGAAGAATTCTCACACTGACTGTGGGCGACAATTACAATTGCAATATTTTTCCACTTGCACAACTGGGCTGTGAATTAAACAGGCCATCAGCTCTAACCACTTCTGCCTGGCTGTGCAGCCGAAGCCAAGGGGTCTGTTGTGCTGTCACGTACAAGCCAGGCACCCCAAAGTGATGGCCGTGGCACAGCCCCGTGTCACCTGTTAGCTGCTAGGACAAAGCAAAAGGAGCAAAGGACTGCCTGCATCTGCCCATCCTTCCTGAACAGAAATAACAAGTTTCTTGACTCCACTTTTGATGTGTGCAAGTAAGACTTGCCTTTTTTTCCAGGCCTGTGCAAAGTGGGAGCGCCGCATATTATTCTTCCAGGAATTTTTTTCCTTCAGTGACTGGAGGCTAATAGTCATGATATAAACAGGCCTCCTAAAGGATAATTAAACTCCTTTCCTATGGTAAAAGGAAGGTACGGCATGTAGATTTACCTTTCCCCAGAGTTAAGGAAAAAGCCACTAACATGAAAACAAAACGAAAAAAAAGGCCTCATCTCTGAGAGCTAGGGTTCACTGTGGCTGCATGCTTTCAGCATTGCAGTGTGGTGCACAGCAAGATACAGAACAGCTAGACCAGGTTTCATGCTAGACGAGGTTTCATGCTATCCAACATACACATACCTACAGAAGAGGACAAATATTTAGAAATTTAAAGTAGCAAGTGCCCAAGCAATGAGGCCACTAAGTAGGGAAAGCAGAAATCTTCCCATGGCAAGTAGTGCAAAAAAGCATCAGTGTAGCATGTATTATATCTGCAACATACTTCGTGCTCTATTCTCCGTGGAGGGCTTTTCAACACCAAAATGGGGGACAAGGTGAAGAGAAGGGAGTTTAAAGTGCAAGCTGCACTCTCTGCTCCAAAAAGCACACTATGCTGATTCAAAAAAAACATTTTCAAAAATGCCTGTGGGTAAATTTGAGCTGCCCACAGCTCCCCAGGGGCAGCCGAACTTGCTGTCGAGCCATTTATGTGGATTTCAGTCAAATTCTAATTTTAGTGTTCATTAAACATGGGTAATTCCCAAGCCAATCCCTGCATCACCTAGTATACATAATACCTCTACAATATAGGTCATCCTAGCTTAGAAAACATATACAGACATCAAAGTGCAACCATTTCATTATAAGTATTAACTTTATAAATAATTATGAACTTCTTAATTCTTTACAAGATGCTGTATAATCACAAATGTTTAAAAAACATTACAAAAGGAAGAGGGATGAGTGGTTACGGTATACAGGTATATATATGTATATAACCCATGCATACACATGTATTAGAGAAGAAGAAAGGTCTAAATATGCATGTATCTAGCTACCTGAGGCAGAAGGGAGGATGTTTTCCTGAAATATAGGCTATTGAGGAGAAAGCCTGGTCTCTGCGTCAACCCAAAGAAAGCCTCAAACCTGCTGTCCTAATAGGTGTTCTCAGCTTCTCCCTGTTCTCCACACAGCTCTTCTGTGCAGGGAGGTCCTACCCTGTCAAGATGCTTGTTTCAGGTTCCTTTGAGACACAAGGGTTGCAGCAGGACGGGGTAGCAAGGCTGTGAGTATCCCGCACCAGACATGTACGAAGTATAGCCATGTCCTTCCTTCCCCCTTCCCCCTACCATCTCCAGCTCTGTGACACTGAGGCTGCAAGGCAGATGCTCCACTCTGTATGTACCAAAATGTAGCACTTCTTTTGTGTGTCACGAAGGAAGCACATGCTTTTACTCACTTTTTGGATGCTGCAGCTGAGGCGTGGGGAGACACGTGCTTTCAGAAACTCCCTGGAACCTGAGTGACCAGGCTGAGCCTTATTACTGGAGAAGGGATCGTTCCACGTCTCTACAGAAATGAAGCAGAAAGGAGATACCTCAGCACTGTGCTAGATCATGCCAGAACTCACGCAATAATTAACACTGGACAATTATGTCAGACCAGACAAGTCTGACACACAAAGCAAGAAAGAAATTGTAACACTGGAGGTAGGGACTATACTGAAACAAACCCTGCAAGAGGATACACTTCCCAAAGGACACGGATGTATCATTTAGTATTAAACACAGTTATTTCATCAGAAGCATGGACATCTCCTGTGAACTTCAGAGAACTATGAAGATGCTATCTTGAAGCCAGGCAGGGGCCGAGCTGGGAACGAACAGATCTCAGAGCAATAATGAAATTGAGTCCATTTTTTGACAACTTGAAAGGTGGCCTGAGCAGCCAGGTGCCAGCACAGCGCTGGTCTGAGCGCCTGCACAGCTCGGCTGCCCTGCTCTCGGCAGCTGGGCTGGCTGCGCATCGCCAGGGGAGGGCTCTTGGCTGCGGGGGTCAGCCCTGGCTGTGCACACAGTTCACAGTCATTCTGCACTGAGTGGACGGTGCGCACATATGGCCAGTTGACTTCTTCAGATGGCCCCAAAGAAGCCTCCTCCAAAATAATTCTCCATAAAAATCATTTATTGTTTCCTTTAAGCAACATCTGTTACTAATCTAATAGTAGCATTTTAAATATGCACCCTTGCACAGCATTAATGTGAGAAAGTGGATTAAATACAGTTTGACTGCTTGCATTTTAACAGCTCCATAGCTAATGTTGTTTATGGGCTGTCGGGTTTCTTTTTATTAATTTATATTGATCTTAAGTGCTCAGAAAAGCAAAGCCTGATAGAACAAGCTCAAGCCAGGCAAAGTACTGATCAGCAGTAGGCACACATCCCCACACAGCCCTGCCAGGGGAACTCATTTGCAGCCAGCTACACCTGCTACTCTGCTGCCAGGTCCCCTAACATGAGCCTGCTTCTCAAGCCAAAGTATATATTACTTTTCCACAAGGTGAGCCAGCAGCATCCTACAGATCAGGCTTGGGTTACCTGCTTCTCTTCATCTCAGTCTAACCTAGGCGTGCTTTTAATTCTGCTTGCAAGAAGTCAGCACAGAAAGACACAGGTTCCCATTTGAGAAGAAAAACCAATGGCTATTGCAATAATATGGCAGAAAATAAAAAAAAAATATATGTAAATACCTGAGAAAGGAGCTGCCCCTTCCATTCACAAAACTTCTGCACTGAGCAGACAATGACTAGTAAACTAGAAGCAATTTGCACAGAAACTCGAGAGTTGCACAGTTCGGCCAACTGCTTCCTATTGTCTAGAAACAAACCCAGACCTTCATTCCATCCCCTCTCTCCAATGCCTCTGCTCAGCTGGTCACTTACACAATTATAAACTTCGCCATTCCTTGGCAATTCAGGGCAAATGAGGCTAATCACTGCTGCTCGGTACAGCTGACTCTTACCCCTTCTCCAATCTTACTTAGGAAATTGCAGTGGGATTGATTATTTGGGATGGGATTTCAACCCCTCACACTCCTTGCTAGGTCACATGTCACGGTTTATTTATATCTACCCCAGTCATCCTAAGGACAAGTGGAAATTTGTCAGTCACCATCCTAGGGCACTCTGTCCGAGTAAGAGTCGAGTCAAATGTAAAGTACATTTTTAGATTTCTTTCTGTCCTGGCCTGTCACTTGTCCTGGATCTGGCTGCTTTTGTGAAGTTATTGGCTAAACCAACCTTGCCACTTACAGTAGTAGAAAGAATGTAAACAGAAGGTTGCGACCGATACTGACAGCATTACTAATTGGCTCAGAAAGACACAATTAGGAAAGAAGGAGGGAGAAGGAAAAACAGCTATTTATGAATGCTAAGTACATATAAATAAAATAGATAACAAATAAGGGTGGAAAGAGGGAGAAAATTGAAAACTGCAGATAAAAATGAGAAAGTAAAAACTGTAGAAAACTTATAAGAGAAGTAAAAGGATATAAGGGTCAACATAATTAACAGCAATAAGAATTTATTTTTAGTACATTAAAAACATAAGGAATCCTAAGAATGAAATGGAAAGATGCCAAGAAAGGCAGATATGTTCACTAACAGTAACAAGCTTTGTTCAAGGCTGCAAGAGGCACAAACATTGGCAAATTGACAAATATTTACAAAATATCGCTTGCAAAGTGAAAAAAAAAAAAAGCGTAAGTTGGGCAAAGCCGTATGTGTTGAAATGTCACCTTCCACAGAAGAAGAGGCAGGCTGATTTTAAGCAGCTTTCCTCACATACGGTATGCAGTGATCTGTTCAGGCTATAAAGCCTTCACAGAAACACCACTTCTTTATTAATCTGTATGGCACCTCCCACCATCCGAGTCACATGCTAATGGGAATGCTATCGCTGCTGTAAAATCATTTCTAAAGTTAAGGAATCATCTAAGTTGCTCTAGGACTGGCACTTCAAGAGTGTTATGCATGATGCTATACATTATCTAAACCATCTTTCTCAAGGAATAAAGAACTACCCATCACATATGAGCACCACACACTTTTCACTTCAAGTACCAAAAAATGGGGGGGGGGGGGGGAGAGCCATTGAGGCCATTTAGATTTTCCAGGAAAATCAAGAGAGAGTATGCCCCACAGCTCCTGACTGTCAGTGGGAGCTGGGAACCTACACCCCTTGTGAAAAGTTCAGCTTAAATATTTCTTGGTTTTGACCCAATATATTCTGCAAAGAAATGAATAAATACCTCAGTTTGGTTCCTATCATCTCTGCTTCCCTCCCTTGCTGGCAGCCCAATACTGAATTCATTAAATTTCATTAAAATATCCATCTGGTTCCTGCTTTTACAAGACTATGAAATCTGTGGGTCTTTGCAGAGCAGAATCAGCTGTTCCCTGTTTAATATGGCCTTTCTGGCATATGGACACTAGATCTGACTTAAAGATCCCCTGTACCCAGCTGACAGTCAGGGGTGATACAAGCACTAGTTCAGCTAAAGACTGTACAAGATTAAGGTTGGCTTAATGACGATGAAGTTTGGTGTTCTGGCACATGCAGCACTAGAAAACTACAACTCCAACAAGACACCCTGGCAGCCAGGGTAGAAACCGATTACTGTCAATGGGACCCAAAACATAATTTGGTTCTGAAAACCACAAACTCAAGAAGTCCAAGTGGAAACAAAATACTTCATTTGCTTTCCCCAATGGAGAATGAACATTTTTGTGACAATAATGAAATTTCCTCTCAGAAAATTCCATAAATCATGTTTTCTATTAAAAAAAATAAAACAGAAAAATCTGTGGTAGAAAGTTCCAGTGGTAATTGGATGCCTTGTGGGACGCTGCATGTACTTGCCTAGTCTGTGTTCACTCTCAATCACACATAACAGAAGTGACTTGCATTTACACTGACAAACATTTTGGATCTGCCAAAAGGAACATCATTTTGACCTGGGAGAGATTCTGCCATGACAGGTTCATGGGGACGTGACGGTCCATCTCAGGGCTACACAGAAGTGATGTGCTGCTGCTTTTCTTTCTCTGAAACCAAATGGCTGGGGCTCTCACCTCGGAAGTGGAATTATACAGGTTTAATTCCCACCCCTGCAAGAGTCACAGTAAAAACTCATCTTACAAGTGACTGCTAACTGCTGGACACTTCCAGGTATGTCAGAATCTCCTCTTTAATAGTGAACAATGAAACAAGCGTGCAGTCAGCGCATAAAACTGCACTGCACTTTTATAAGGCACACGTACAGATCCCACTGAAAAGTGAGGGTGAAATGTGGTAATGCTGGGATCTTATTCTCCTTCACTCCTATAACGCAAAGTCAAGAAACTTAGAAAATTATTTTTACCCTGAAAAGGCAAAGAATACTATCATCTTTTTAAAAATAAGCACTTAACCTTACTTGCAAAGGCTAAAAAATCCCCAGCCCACCACAACCCCACTATACACAGAGACACGCTGCCACCACCAACCATTCCCACCAACTTCTCCTTGGAGTTAGGAAAAGGTCACGTCTTTACTATCCCGATTCAAAAGTTTCTGTACCTTAACAGCGGCTATTTTCCACCTCCTGTGACCTTGAGAAGTGCTGTTCCCTCCAGGCATGCCAATAGTTGTAAAACGGGGAGTGCAGTAGGAAATGGATATGGATAGAGTGAAAGTGATTCTGTTGTCCTTTCACACACCCTCCGTGAGATGTTGAATGTGTTTGAATGTGATCCATCAAGACATTGATCCCTTGGGGAAGGGCAGATGTGTAAGGAAACTTCAAGTGCTTTCTAACCAGATCTAGCTACAGGAGAATGTACTGAGCAGTACAGTAAGAAGATACATATATTATCGATAGTCTCATGTCACGGGACAAGTCACAGCAGAGGTGAGGAGAAATCAGATGTGTTGTGGGGCTCTGGAGATTATACATTCACTCAAAACAAATTCTCCTTGAAAAGTAACAAGCAAACTGCTCTCTGTTGTGGTCTCTTTAGCTATCCTGAGCTAAACTCAGCTGCAGGAAAAAGAGAAGGCAAGACAGAACAATACATTTTAATAGAACATTTTACAGGAAACACCGCAGAGATGGTATTCAATTTGCAAGCTGCCAAACTCCGTAATTAAAAGAAAAATGTATGATTAACTATAAGAATTTTCTGCTTATGTTTAAGATCCAAAGAATTAAGTCAAAATCCTTAAAAGCCATCGCTAACTGAAGGAAACGCACGAGCTGGCCCTAGCAGTGAAGTCTGTCACCAACACAGGCTTTATCCAGCTTAAGCCACTTCATTCTTTGATCAGAAAAGAGTGGCTTGAGTGGGTTTATTTTAGAAGGCTGGCAAGTGTCTCAGCTAGGACAGCTGCGTGCTCAGAGCTCATCTCAGGAGTAATCCTGCTTCCCCCTTCCCTCTCTTTCCAGACCCCAGGGCCTGATCTCGCAGAGGTCCTGCCAAGTACCAGGAGTTACATTCCGGCCAGAAGGACTAAGCACTGCAGTAGGCATCACACGCTCCAGGCTACCTCAGCAGTTCACTGCGAGAAGCAGCACACAGGAAAGGGGGAGAGAGCTATAACTCCCCTTGTCTACCCCAATCCTCACCTCCTAGGACCTCCCACGAGATGCCTACTTCAGGACACGCGGCCTGTCAAGCTAGGAAGATGCTGGAGGAAGCACCTCCCCGACCACTGCCTCAGCTAGACGGCGCTCACCTCTGCCTTGTTCTTGCTCTTGAATCACGCATACCTGACCCCATCTTCAGACAAGCTGGACGTGGCTCCCACAGGTCCGGAGGTGGTGAAAGCCACTGCTGCCACACTGCCAGCACAAGATCCAGAGCACTAAAAGGTCTAAAAGACTTAAGTTTCTCACTTGACGCAAGGTCAGGTCCAAGGCTCAGCAATCCATCCCAGCAGCACTCAGAGTGTCGCCCTAACTGGGTTATAGCCAGAGCACCGAGTAAGGTGCAGAATCAGACTTAATTGCCACTAAATGCATTACAGGACCAAGGACTGAAGCCTCCCAAAGCCTTCCTCTTGTTTCCACAGTGATCTGCCCCATCGACTGGGGGGACTGAGAGGAGCCCTAGCAGTTAACCCACAGAAATCGAGAGCAAGCCCTTTCCGATCTTAAAGGCGACAGATCAGGACGTCCCTGCCTAGGAAGAAGTGCTTGAGGGACCACACTTGTGTTCAGCTTTTGTTTCCCAAGCAGGGATTTATTGAACATGAAGCTAAACATCCTGCACAGATGCTTTGGTTGTTTATTTTCACCAGGCTTGACTTTTTGCAGGTGTTGCTATTGGTGGCAATACAGGTCTTTGATGATGGCATTTTGGATTTAATTCAGATCTAAATTTGATTGGCTAATTCATCAGTTAGGTTTCTAAAGAATCTGGAGACCAATGGAGCCCCTAACCATGAAAAATGTGACACTGCTCTTTGATTACCAGCTGGGATCTCCAAGCTCTTTTGGCCTACAAAGCGACAGTTTTTCAAAATATACAGCAACTAATATTTCATTTCAGCTGGCAGGGCTCCATAACATGGTTTGGACCTTACAGTGCACTTAAACCCTTTGATAAACAGACTGTATAGATTGAGCAGATGATGGTTCAGGAGTTCAAAATGCTCGGGTTTCCAGCTGAATGTACAATAACCTGTAGGCAGAAGCAGAATAACATCTGAACAGGTTGGAACGATGTCTGGGATGGTCTGTTCTACTTGTTAAATGCTGAGGGAAAGCCGGTCTGAAACAGGAACATAGGATTTGCTGGGATAATGTATTTCTATAGGAGAAAGAATCCAGTCCTCTATGGTCACAGGCAGCTGCATCATTGCATAGCCCTTTGTACAAGCCAGCCTAGTTCCACCATGACAGCAGTTGGCTGTTGTGCCCTCATCGCTTCATTTGGAAGGCTATATCCGAATCTTAATTGCTTTAAGGACAGGCACAGACATTTAATCTACCTTTTAAGAGTAGTTACAATGAAATTGAAGTTTACCTTTCAAAGGGAGATGTCTGCGGGAAGACAGGTCGCAGTTGTGTAAGAAAGCCTGGAGCAGACTGGTGTTTGAGCTGAGGTGCAAAGATAGAAGAGAAGCCAAATTCTGCAAGCTGCCACTGCCGGCTGTGCATGGCGTGAGCCATGGCTCTGCACGGAGCCTACTGCCCCACAGCTTCCAAAAGTACAAAGGTCAAATGAATTTTCACATTGGTGAGGGGTCTGCAAGACTCACCTCAAGCACATTCCTCCAGTGTTTTCCCTTTCCAGGGTATATATGATCTCTTGGTAAACATGACTAGCTGGGAAAAAAAAGAGGTGCTGAGCTAGCCATTCCTGCATGCAGGTTACATTTTCCTCCTGCGATTCTGGTGCCCCAGACCAAGTTTCTCCTGCAGGAAACTGCCAAGTATAGCTCCAAGAGCTGCCAATTTCCAACTAGAAGAGTTGAAAACTTTGCACAAGGCTGGACAATTTGATTCTACAATCTTTCACTCTCTTGAGCTGCCTTTGTTAAGACGATGGATCTGCTCACCTGGGTGCATATTGGGTACAGGAAGAAAGAATACCAATGCTGAATGTAACTTAGTGGCAGCGGTTGCAAAGGAGAAGGAGAACAAAGACCTTCTCATATGCCAAGTATCAAACCTTCCATTTACATGAATACTTTTCCTCCTTACAGAGCTGGATTTTGACTAGCAGTTACAGCTGTTATAGTGCCCAGCAGAAAAGCAGAAGTTCTGGCATCAGATCGCCATAATATAAAAAAAAATATTAACTCAGGCTTAGTAACTGTAAAATTTCCTGGTGTTCTTTTAAAAGTGGGAAGGAAGAAAAGGATCTATGTCAAACATGCATATCTAATGCGTCCCATGACCTGATCTGGAAAAGACTCATCAGGATGCTGAAAAAAGCCAGACCTGAGGCACTGTACAAAGATCTGCTCCTTAGAGCTGAATTCAAAGGCATCCAGTGAGATGTCCCCAAATACATGCTAAATCATTCATTATTTCTGAAAAACTGAAGCTTTCTGTGATATTCCAGCATCTCTCACACATCTGATATTCCCAATCAATTAAGTCCTCAGTAAAGCCTAGAATATTAGCACCTAATAGTTGATACGTAAGTACCAGTGGTATGGTCCTGTCTCTGCTAGAGCTCAGACCACCAGCCTAAGCAGGAATATTGGAGATAAATAAATAAATAAATAAATAAATAGTTTTTTTAAAAAAGTATTGTTTCCAGTAGTACTTCTTTCTCTCCTTAAATTAGCTAATATGAAAGTCTGGCTTTTTGTTTTCTCTATTAAAAAAAAAAAAAAAAAAAAAAAAAAGCAGGGAAAACTAATGTTTCCAGAAATTAAATGGCAAGCTGTGTTATTTTTAGGGGGTTAGATGACAGGAGGCATCACATTTGAAAGTACTCACTTGATCAAAGAGCCCTAAAAGGATTCAGCAGCACTGAGAACTATATATCAAATAGGATTATGACAGAATTAAGGGACTGAGCCATTTATAACTTAGGGCAGTCTCCCTCTTTGAAGCCTGCCTTGGTAATTGATCCATTTTTCTATAAACCAGAACCATAGCATTGCATTAAAAATCTGTATCTATTCCAAAACTATTAGCTTTCTACAAGATAATCAGGGGAAAAGGTAACATTTGTATGTGACACTAGAATTTTCACTTGAAAAAGAAAATAGTCATGACATCTAAATAGAGAGAACATTTTTCTATCAGTATTACCATGTCCAACAAATTCTTTTCTGCAGCATGTCAAAGCACCGGTTGTGCATTATGGAAACATAAATCACACAATAGAAGTGGGAACTATTGTTTTGTGTTACACAAATTGAAAAGGACATGAATGCATCAGTGGCATTTATTTTACTTCTTGAGGCATTCAAACAGTGCTGAGAGGAAGTCTAAACATACACACAAATCAGTCCAGATGCTCTTACTCGTGCAACTTGTCCTAGTTTGTGGGAACACTCTCCTGAGGAGAAATCCTGGCCCTGTTCAAGTTAAGAGCAAAACTCCCAACAATATCAAAAGCACCTACAGATGTCAATGGACTGCATGAAGCAGCGGCTCCTTGTCTGGCATTAAGGTATCCCTATACTTGTTAATTTATTAGATGCATTAGCGTAACTGAAAAGAAGGAATAATTCCAAGCTACAGACTCCAAAACCCATCACACTTATTAAAGCACTCTGTTCAGTCAAGTCAGGGTTTTAGTGGACCTAGGAGATGTAAGTACTGCCATGTGTCTGTCTCACCCTACAGCAGACAGATCCTACCTTTTCAGATGATGCAGATGTAAATAGGACCAATGTTAGCGTGTCTGAAATTCAGAGAACATTTTCACCACCTAATATAGCTGCTACAAGAAAAAGCTAATACCCTAACTTGTTCGGGCACTTTGGTTTATCCTCTGGCAGCACTGACCTCCCCTCATTTGACTGTGACAGGAACCTCATAAACCAAAGTTCAGAGATAGCAACGAATATCTGCTCCTTTCTGTCTGCGCGTGGCCTCATCTTAGGAAGTCACCACTGCAATTAATCCGTGACACTGTCTAGATACCTGTCTATGTGTATGTAAGACAGGGACCTACACAGCTCTTTTACTGAATTATGCATTCACTTAAATTCATATTCACTTAAAGTTTCACTTTTATTACTGAATACCTTGGGTATGGTTTAGCCCATTATATAGGGAGTATCTCACAGCTCCTTTAGCTGAAGCGAGCAGAGGATGTGCTGGAGGAGTATATTCTCCCCGCTATTAATAGAAGGTGCACCTGGCAAATTCTTAGCTGCTTCTACACGTTTATTTTATGCACACACATAAGAGATGGAGGAACATTTACTATAAATGTTCTTGTGAGGTGGCAAGGATGTAGGTAGACTAATTCATAGATTAATGGCACTTGCAGATTATCTGCAGCTTTAGACCCCACCTTTTCCGCATTAAACTGTAGTATGCTATTTTCAGACTTAAACTGCTCACCCACCATCAGTGACTGTAAGAGTTTTCTCTGCTCATTTAAATAGGTGCAGAAAGAAGATATTAAGCAACAGCTAAGAATTTACCCAGTGTGTACCCAGGCTAAAACGGGGCATTTTGCAACAGGCAAGAACTTGTCTCATTTTCCAGGTCCTCTACCATAATAAAACATTTCACCTCTTGCTTTTGACATAAGGAAAAAATACACATACAAACCTGAAATATATTTAAATATGAGGAATTTTATGGCTCCTCTGATGGATTAAATATTCCCATCTAGAAAAATTAAAAAGAAATTTTGTATAAGTCTTCTATGTATTTCTAATGTTTGAGAAAATTGAGGCTTTTGCTCAAAAAACATAAAAAATTGTAAACTTTCTCAGTCTGTGTCTTCTCATTATTCACTTGGGTTCCCAGCCAAATTCATCCTGAGAGTCAGAAAAACCCACTCAACTTCATAGACTTACACTGCAGATAAATTTTTCACTCCTGCCTACTCCGGGGGTAAACAAACACCATTTGACCTTATATTGATTTCTTTGATTAATTTCCCATTTAAGCCCCATTCTGAGGGGGTTAAGTGGGATATATGAGACTCATGGCATTCATGCAGGCCCTTTACACAGGGTTGGATTTCTCCCTTACCACACGCTACCACGTGAAATTATGAAAACAATCCGTTCTTAAACCATTCACTTCAGTCCGAATTACCATATCACACCATCTGAGTTACTCCAGCAGATCCAATCTCCACCAGAATCAACCTAAACTTTGCATTACATGTTGTCTATTTTCCTCCCATTTGAAAATATTTACATAAGCTTGGATTTCAGCAGTATTTACAGTTTCAAAACAGCTATTTCTGTCAGGACAGTTCATCCCAAATCATGAAATGCTGTTCAAAATGTCACTGGAATTATATGGCAAAGGTTAGTTGGCTAATTCTGTGTTCTGCTTGTTTCTTTTAAAATCAAACAAAACTTGAATTGTTTATTTATTTTGCAAGAAGGCTTTGAAAACAACACTCTCTTAAGGGGAAAAAGCAAGGATTGGTTTAACTTTTTCCAAACTTCTTACCTCAAAGCTTTATGCAGCAGAACCAGTGTTCACCGTGTGAGCACAGGTCCGCTAACCCTAAACCTGAAGAACTGTGTGGAACCGCTAGTGCCACGTTACACCACGCACAGCATCTGCAGCCAGGGATGCAGGGACGGTGCACGCGGACATGGCAGCAGACCTCCTGCTCCACTTCTCCAGCATGAGAAGGGATTTAGGGGAAAATCCCAGACCCCAAAAATAATGAGAGGTCTGCCTTTGACTTCAGAGAACTCAGTGATAAGTCTCTTGAGCGGGATTAGCCCACATTTAATGGGCCAGCGTTCAAGTTTTCTGCACTGATATTCAACAGGAGCAGGACGAAACTGTGAGCATTGCAGAGGTCTGATTCAGTGGCAAAGCTGATGCAAATTGCAGGGAAATGTTGTTATTACACTATACACAATTACACTATCACCCAGAGACTCCAATTAACAGTATAGTCTCATTGTACACTCTTGGCTTCAAAGGGAGTTTGTTTTAAATAGACAAGGCAGGTAACTGAAGCCTTAGGATATACACTGTACAACTGAGAAATGAGGCAAAAGTAATTAAGTGACTTGACCAGGATCATACAGGAAATCTTTGGTTGAGCCAGACCCTGATTCCCATTATGCTTAGCCCTTGCCTGCAGCCATAATTACAGCAGCATTCTTCTGCTCTGACCTCAGCCTAGCTGCAAATGCACGCACAAGTCAACGGCATGGCTCCAGTCCCTTCACCCCTGCAAACCCGGCTCCACAGCTCGTCGGGTATGAGTGAGGCTGTAGAAAGGGAGAAAACAGCTTTGAAGTGTGTCTCCACACCCACCCTCGTCTATCCTGCAAGCCCGTGCGTCCCTGCACCACAGTGCAAGACCAGTCCCCCCAGCTAGCATCACACAGCTCTGGCTCCTGTACCCAGGCTGGCTGGGGTTTCAGTAGCCATAAACTAATCCAACAGTTTTAGTGTGTTAAAACCACTGTGGTTTATATGGTATAGACCCAGGAAGACTTTTTTTTTTTTTGCATTTCTTTAGTGATTACATTTTCACAGGAAGTCTACTAAAAAATTATTAGCAGTGGTTTGGATAAACACAGCCTTGAAAACCTTAACTGACGCTAGGAGCTGCCAACATTGCAGATGATCAGGACCTGCTGTAATTTCGAGAAAAAAAGGGAATAAAAGGGGGAATTCCAATAAGTTTTCTTTTTTTTTTTCTTTTAAAAATCACATTAGAATATACCTGACATATTTCTTGCCCCAGTCTCATCTTGTGATGCTGTCTGTAAGGATGCCAAATAAACTTAATTGAAGGTTATAAATACTTCTCTCCCTTTTCTCTCTTCCTTTCTGTAAGCGCTACCAGAGGAAAAGCTCTTCAACACAGCTAAAATTAACATAGTTATCCACTCTAAAATCTGGGAGCACCAGACCATCAGCTACCAGAAACTGTCATAGTTCCTTTAGCACTTCGTGCAGCTGAGCTCTTCCCCCAAACCTCTGAAAAATACAACAAAAAATACAACAAACCTGCCGACAGGTCAGTAGTCATGTAAAGCATTTGTACAAATAGCACTGCCACAGCACCTCTCAGTTTCTATGAGCTCTTTCCTTTTCCTTACTGATTTTTGCAACAGCAGATAGGATATGAGTCCCTGGATCAGCAGGTTGACAGAGATCCACCAGCAGATAAATGGTTTTAACTTGCTATCTCCTGTTGACCCAGTATGAATTAATTCACACGTTAATTCTTCTGATATAGTTGCTTGAAACAGTAGCATGTTGTCTTGTGTAGGGATCTCCGTACCTTTTTATTTCAGACAGTATTTCCTCTCTCAGCAAGCATTCACTAGAAAATGAAGTCCTGTTAACTGGCAGGACATTGCACACAGTTTTACAGCCCAGGTAGGAAGAGAGCAGCTTTGCAACGTGGCAACCAACTGCAAAGAAGCACTACTGGATTAACCATGATAATCTAACACCATAATATATCTGTTCCCCACATCTCCACTGACAGAAAACTGTGTTTAAAACCACAGATGACAACATCTTCTCCGGGCTGGGGTTGAACACACACTCAAGATGGTGAGAAGCAGGGAAACAGAGAAGGTTTTTGCCCAAGCTTTACCCATTTTGCTACGAGCTCCTGTATATCCCTTCTCTCTGAGCTGCGCACACTTCAGCACATCAGGAGGCTGCTGAACACCTCACCCATGACTGCATGAATCGGTTATGATCCCAGGTCTGGAAATACTGAGTACACACTCAGGCATTCAGCCTCCCCCATGCCTATGAGTATAGGTGTAGTTATCTGTAAACATAAGAAAAAATACACAGATCAAAAATCCACAGATCGAGGATTTACAGGAAGAAGGTGAGCCACCTAGGAGACACATTTTTTTAAAGTGAGCAAGTCATTATGAATGAAAGGCAAAAACTGCAGATTAATTATCCAACTCGCTCTTCCAGTGCTGCTTAGCAAGATTATGACTGTGACTCTTGCAGAAAGGAGACACTGCAGTATAATTGTCTTAAAAGCTCTCTGTAGCTTAGTGAGGTTTAGCCTGTTAGTGTGATAAATCTGCATCAAACAGAAGCAGAGTGCACCAGCACACTCAGGTACTATGTGCTGCCTCACCACCTTTTTTGAGGCACTGTCAGTGTGCAGCAGGGCCAAGAAAGAGAGATCCTACAGTGATATTAAATTTGCATGTTGAAGGCAAAGCCAGTCGGACTGATTGCATTGCTGATTTAACCCTCAGTATATTTCAGGGCTATCCTCTGCTCAAGCTTCTGAAAGCAGGAACTGCATTAAAATGTTCACATCTTCTTAACACACAATTTTTCTAAGATTTATAATGACATTACAGTTTGTTTATCGATTGATTCATAAAGGAATGGAAATTAACACATGGCTTCTCCTCGCATCTACGCCCACTGTCAGGGTAATACTTTGATATATCATCAGGTGAGCTGAAAGCATAAACTCCTTCAAAACTGAAAACAAGCAATACTGCCTCCAAAGTTTGTAGATTAACATTACTTGCAAAGGAACAACTACCAAATTTTTTTGACACAGATATTTAAGACTTTCTGATGCTACTGAGTATCAAAGAAGAGACTTATCATTTTCACCCTGAAACCCCAGACACTTCACTGCTGGGTTGCTGGGTTTTGCTCAGGAAAAAAGCATGTCTTTTTTATTTCCTTTTAATACACTCCTGCCATTACAAGTGTTTCATAATTGCCATGAACTCCTGAAATCAGTTGTTTCTACAATTAGTGACTGATTACACACAGCACTAAACATTGCAGGCAACAGTTCATTAACTCCTGGTATCAGAAAGTATGAAAGGACTCAGGTTTAATTCAATCAACTTTGTCCACCGACTGCACAAGTAGCTTGTTGCAGGGGTTTCTATGCGTGTCTGTGTGTCCACAGAAATATTCCTGAACTTTAAGAAAGCTCCCAATCCTGACCCAAATTAAAGGTACCTAGCTTTATAGGCAGCCTAACCACATCTTCAGATCTGGATGGCATGGAACACTTTAGATGAATCCTCCAAAATCAGAGATTGATTCTGCAACTTTGGCCGATCTGAGGCTTTCTCTGTGGACCAGCTATGCCACTTGATTTACATTCACTGCAAAAAAGACAACTGAGGGCTAAGGGTCAAACATTTTTCTAACAGGAATTTTTTCATGGTTTTCTTTTTGAAGAGCAGCATCGATTAGAAATATACTATAATTAATCCAGGCAGGGCAGCTGAGGAAAAGTACACCAACTGTATGTCTCCTTTAGATTATGATCCAGATTCATCACATAATGGCATATGATTTATAACATATAACCTCTGCTGCCAACTTGGGAAGCAGAGGAAATCTCTGTATCCACATAGCCTTTCAGTTATCGACCTGGGTGTTAGTAGGTCCAAAAAGATAGCGACAGCCACTAGTAAAAAAAGCAATCGAACAACATTCATTGACAGAATTCACCAGTCCCCATGGACTGGCTGCAATTGGCAGCAACTTCTCGGTTTCAATGTCCAAATATAGCAGGGTAATCACGGAGCTGATGTATCCGCTGTCCAGTCTCCACTTATCAGCAAATTTTTTTTTTCCTTTTTTTTCCTTTTCTTTTTTACTGTGGAGATGAAAAGACTAATAGCAGAGAGGAGTTCAGTGGCAGAAATAAAAAAAAGGAAGAATAATACAAACAATAGTCAGGGAGATTTTGGTTTTAAAGAACAGAAAAGAAATGCCTTGTTGCTTAAACTGAAGTCAGAGGAAAAATTCCCATTGACCTCTCAGCGGTTAAATCAGGTCCTTAAAGATGGTACTAAATGCCCCAGGAAATGCTTCAAATCATTTATTATAAGATACTTTCCTCCCAAAGAGAGCGTTAGCAAAAAAAGCTTTTGTGTTGTCTAAGTGGAACTCTGCTATTCTGGCTGCAAATCAAATGTCATCTTCAAAAGTCCTAAGGAGCCTCTCTCAGGCTGCACTGAGTTACTACAGATGCCTCTTTATCCAGAACAAAATCACAGTAAGAAGCTTGTTCACCAGACAAGACAACACAGTCTTCCAAAAGCAAGACTTCACGTTGATCGGTCTTTAAGACCTTGACATCGTACACTGTCCAAATCCGAGCTCTTCCAAGGCCCAAGGGAAACCTTGGACACACTTAAAGGTAGCAATAAGCCACCTGTTAAGTATGTGGTGTGGATGAGAAGTGCGATACCAAATGTCTGTCACAGAAGGATCTGGATTATGAATCCACAGACCTGAAAGTTAGTCCAGGCTGTTATCATTCTCTTGGCATTTACAGTCCCATTTCATGCCTCACATACCATGGCGCCAGAACTCAAACAAAATGCTTTCAGTTCTAAGTGGAGTAATAAACAAGGGGGGAGAAACTTCTAAAAAAACTAATTTTCTCTCTACTACCTCTCACATGCATGAGAATAATTATTTTGCAATACACACATGCTCCTCTCCATTGTATGCTCTTTTCCTCCCTGCCCAACCGTTGATCAGTAATTACAAAAAAAAAAAAAAAAAAAAAAAAGCAGCACTGCAGGATTTCCACTTTTCAGTAAAAGACATTCAAATGAATGAATCCCAAAACATCAAGTAGAGACAAAAACAGGTAACACTTTAACAAGGCTGTCATGTTTGTCTGTGGGAGTACTTTTTCAGCATGCATGGAAGACAGGTTGTTAGATTATTCTAAACCAGTGTCATGATGTACACATAATTAAAAGTTGTGTTGCCTCTAAAGTGGCTGCTGAGAAATTCAAGGAGAGGTAACGGACTTCCTAAATTCCTCAGCAAAATTCTTGTGCTCAAACTAACTGCTCAGAAAGTAGCTAGCATGATATTGAAGGAGGAAGAGAGGCATTTGTTTCCAAAATGGGGGGAAAGTAGATCAGTTCAGGAACATTAGCTGGGAACTTCATATTTTTAAACGCTTGGATTTGTCATGAATTTATCTTTAGACTTTAATTCCCTGTTTTCCTAGTATTTTCTCTCTTTAACTTTTTTTTTAAAAAAGCTGTCACTCCAGAAGTAACAGGCGCTCAAAAGAGAGATAAAGGTAAATTTCAGATTGGGAAACTGTATTGGGATTTATTGTATGGAAGCTTTAGAAATGGCGACACATTTTCCAGCCTTTTTACTAATTACACCCTCTTATACAACCATGATTGCCCGGTAAGCCTGGACATACATTATTATAAAGCTTTTTCCAACTCATCCAAGGCTATAAGCCATGGTTAGCAATTAAAACTCTCACTGAAGTTTCATATTGCTTGCCGTGTAAGCAGAGGGCAGACGACCTCATTAAGAATGCACATGACCTCTGGCTGATTGTGCAGCGCAGCACTGCCGCATGCTGCAAAGGAAGACGCAGACACGGTTAGATTTCTGCTTCCGTCCCAATCTTTAAACGTTGGCTACTGTTGCTTTAAATATTTATAGCAGATGCAGGAAGTGTGGCTTGAATATAATGGAAGGACAAAGATGGTGAGAAACTCATTCTCTCCAACTTTTGTTTCACTTTAATCCCTGGTTGCTAGAAGTCAAGAATTTTGATACGATACGTTAGTGCTAACTTGGGGGGGCTGTAGATTTAGCAGGCTCTGGGCCCCTTAGCGTAGGGTTAAATGTCAAAAGCAGAGGAAGAAGCTGTCTGCAGTGAATGTGAATTAAATTCTCCCTTTCTCAGCAAACGAGAAAAACCATTTGCCGCCAGAAAAAAAAAAAAAATCAGAAACTTCTACAGCACTGTATTGCAATACCTCTGCTTTAAGACATCACAGCAGATAGTCATCACTGCTATGCCTGCAGTACTACCTATGAATGAAACCCAGCGGTACCATGTGGACTGTCCTTGTTTCAAGGGATTCACTTTAAATCTCATCTTGCCTTTCAAAGTGTTCATCGTTTATCTCCCTCCCATTCTGGCCTTGCCACATACAACATAAATAAAACACTATTAATTATATTAATCAATTGTAATGTATCCTGTTCTTACAATTAATCCCATCCATTACAGTGGAACCTTGCATAATTATGAAAGTATGTTAGCAAGTTTTGTTAGCAAGCTAGCTAGTTTAAAGCCAATAACAATATTAGTCAATAACGATACTTTCCCCTCCTTGCAAAGGGAGCATCTTTAGCGGGTGAGCTCAAGCTCCCGTCGGCAGAGGAGCCTCCAGCTGTTCCCTGAGATGGAAGTACGACACTTGAGCACGAGAAAGGTTCCACCGGCAGCATGTTACACTGGGCTCAGCTGGATGCTGAGGGGCCGATGTGATCACCTGCATGGTCTAGGGTGGGAAACAGGCACAAGAAGTTACCCGATAGCAGCGTGCTAACATGAGGGCTGGGAATACAAACTGAATCTTTCCGTTCTAGCAACAGGACAAATTCCTAAGTCTCAAAAGCTTTTTCTAAAAACAAACGTACCCTGACTAGGCTTGAGTCTAGTGAGGCTGTGTTACATTATGATGGTGATGGAGCTGAGGGAACAATAAATAAGGGGACTTCGCTGGCTTTTAAAAAAAAAAAAAGAGAGATGGCTTCACCCTAATTTGTCAGTAGATTTGACAGGCTCAAGTACAAGTAGACATTATTGACAACTCCTTGACATAAGAATTCAAAATGCCAAGTTTATTTACCCTGACTTTCTGGATACAAGAGTGAGGGTGTTCGCCTCTGGGAGTTTTGTCAGACCCGCAACACTGAGAGATGTCAATCATGAAAAGCCAAGACATAGGGGAAATGTTCCCTTTCTGTGGGCGCTGCAGCAGCCCTCATGATGGTATCTGCTGCTGAATTCTTCCAGATGTTGAAGATGGAGTTCAGGTTTACTTCCACAGCTCACACTCACCTTCTGTTTTAAAAGAAGACAGGGGGGCTCCCAGGAATATCCTCAATTACAAGATCAAACTGTGCTTTGATGACAGAATGAGCGAAGGAAAAAAAAGATGCAAAATTTACCCACATGGTAAGTTTTCATGGGTTTTGTCCAGCTCTTGCTTGGGGAATCAAGAATACTGACATGTCCATGCATGTGTTTTGCTCAAAAACTTGGGAAGGTAGGGAGCACGTATAATGATATGGGCTGCACACTGTACAGCAGGGAGATGCAACTAAGCAACAGCCAGTTAAAAATTTAAAAAACAAAAAAAAACCAATTAGAAAAACCCCCAAACAAAACAACCCCCCCAAAAAACCACTCCCCAAAAACCAACAAAACAAAAAAAAACAGTGCCAAATGTGAGTGCTTTCTACCAGCCATAGCTAAAACTAATTTTCACCTTTAAAACTTTTCCACTGCGATTTTTTTCCAATATTTTTAACTTCTTAATTACCAAAAATACTTTTTCCTCCTTTGTTCTTTTTACATTCTTTCTCTCCCTTATCTTTGTGCAAATCTAAACAATCATTTCAAAAGTTTGGGGGTTTATTCTTCCATTTGATTTCTTTCTTAGGCCACACATAGCTTTCTCACAAAACAGTTTGGAAAATTACAAGATCAAAAGGAGCATTTTTAGTAGAGTGATCCTGTGAGCACTGAAACTTAAGGTGCTTACCTTATACCCTCTCCAGGGTCTCAAATGTGACCTCCAGAATGGATTCTCCTGTGCCTACTGACAGCTGAGTGCACTCACACATCTGTTTTCACAAAACGTGAAGGCACTTAAACTCGACACCCATGTCATCTGTCAAATTTTGTGAAAAAGGCCCCAAATTTGAAGTTTCCAGGAAGGGATGCAACAGACATATGCACACTAAAAAGAGTGATAAACAAGCCTTTAGGAAACCACGATAAAAAGAAAAACAGAAAAATTATAAAAGTGTATAGTGATAAAACAAATAAAAGAAAAACTAAACTCTAAAAATTCAAAATTCCATGTTAGTGGCTATAATTTTTTGACTGAAAAATTCCAGTCTTATTTTATAGCACTAAATTTTGTGAGTTCAAATAAAGGGAAATGATCTGAAACACTAGTTTTGCTCAGACCTTCTTCAAATGGTGATTTTTGTGTCAAAAAAGCTGTGCAGTTTGCAGAGACAAGAAAATAAGTACATGGGGTTATAATCTGCCTTTGTTCTGCATGATAAATTTCCATGAAGGTGGAGCTGCTTGTTATTTCCATCCTCTAATTAAGATACATAGCAATTCTGTTTGGCCTGATGTACACGCAAAAGAAATACAGACATGTAGTGTGTTAGAAATAGTAAAGGAAACCACTTCCCTAAAATCCTCCAAAACAATACCAAAATAAATACTCTGGTCCTCTCTGACCTATCAGTGAGTTTTCGCCTTAGCATCTTAGCATCGCCTGACTCTAAGACCACCTGGAGATCAGGTCACCTGGAGCCTGCTCACCAGAGTCCTCAGCTCCTCAGTCTGGCTCCAGCTGCAAGATACAGAAAGCATCCAGCGTGCAGCAAGTTCATTTGTTTTCACCATTTAGCCATTTTGCTGCTTGTACTGAGGACAGAAAAGTCGGAACATCACCCAACTGGGTCATGAAGTGCCTGCATCGGATAAATTACTGAGCCTGCCCACCTGAACACAAAGCAGAGCTCCGGGGGTCAGGACTAACAAGATTATAAAGGCTGATGATGTATAAATACAGAGAATGTTCCTGCCAATGCTTAATGATGTGAGTAACCTAACTTACACGCAGAAATCCTTTGAGTAGCATAAGATGTTGCAGCTGGGTCCCTGTCTAGCATTTGCAGTTCTTGGGCAGCATCTTGCATTGTTAATTTTAACTATACTTTTGTGAAGTGATATCCGCTGCTGTTCTAGGCCATTTAGCAAAGGAAAATTGCACGGTAAATCCAAGCTCCTTGGGACTGTTGCTCCGAGGGATTTCTCATGGATTTCAAGGAGAGAACAGATCCTCAGCTCATACACAGGGTGCAGCAATTAGGCCTTGAAATGGCAAAACCATCCAAGGTCCCTGACTTCAGCTTCTGTCTGCTTGGCAAGTGGCTGAGAAACCTACACTGCACCAGCCTGCTTCTGGGTTGATGAGGAAGGTGAGAGACCGACAAGGTCTGCTGGGGCTGGGGACAGACGTGGCATGACATTTCATGGACATGGCTCGCTGCTTTAACACAACTTTAACAGCATCCTGCCCAAAGAAGTCCTGCTGGAAAGGGATTCGTCTCCTTCCTCTTCTTACAGCAAATTCATCTGTAGTAATTACCACGGAGACACCGCACACAGCTCCACTGAAGTGAAGGCCCTCCACGGGCTGCGGAATTTGACTTTCTGAAAAGAAAATCCTGGTGACAGACGTACCCAGGCAAGGAGCACATCCTTCAGACACTGACCAGGTAACAAAACAAATACGCCAAGCTTAATCACAAAGAGAACCACTGAGGAAAACACCAGTAATGAAGATTCTGGAGAACTGGAGATTCTGAAACTTCATTGTGGTTGTCTTTGGGGTTCAGGCGAGGAAGGGCAGTAACCCAGTGCTTCATGAGTTTAGTGCAGTTCAAAACCTTCAGTTCTGTGAGGAGGTCAGTACTTACATTTTCTTCCAGGTGACAATGTATTTAAGTATTTTGCATGTTCAACCAAAAAATTCTACATCTTAGGACTTGGCTCAAATTTTCTCACCTTTACATCTGTGAGCATAATACAACTTGCTCCCTCCTCTGGTGTCCATACTCTAGTGTGTCCTTGTTTATTTGGCAGAGTTTTCTTTAAATCTCTATGCATAATGCCAGCACAACTAATGCAAGGCCCTTTGTAAAACCTTTGCCATCCAGGGAACAGCTTTGTTTATCTCCTTACCTCACTGACTGTCCCACATTTTTTATTCTCTCCCTAAATTTCCCTCTGCACAAGTTTATTCTTTGATCTTTGTCACTGCATTAGTTATGGAGAGATTCACTTTTCAGAATGAAACAAAGAGAAAATAATTTACTTGGGGATGATAGAAAATATTTAGCACTTTCAAGTAATTTTCTCTTCTAGTGTAGGGGGTTTGGGGTGAGTTTTTTGGTTAGCATAAAAAGCAAACTGAACAAACCCACCCCAGGAAGTCTGTTTTACTTTGAAAATGTCAAAATAAAATGTTGGCATTTATATAAGAAACATTTTACTTAAAAAAAAAGAATATCTAGGCACAGTTTTTCAACTTTTTCCCCCCCATCTGGAAGTTTGAGATATTTTTTTCTCTTTGGAAAAAAACACATTTTTGGAAAAAAGGTGAAAAACTTTCTGTAGGAAGCACTTCATTGTGTCCCAAATCTAAATGACCAAAGTGTTACAAATGTATGGTTCCCATACAACCACAGTAAACCACAAGGCTTGGAGAAACACGTCTCCCTAGCACTAGGCTTAAAATATACCTTCCATAGTGTACAGACATCAGAGCCCACCAGCTATGGGACCACCACCCTACCTCTTTGGAAGTCGCAGCAAGGAAAGGGTTTCTGACAAGGAAAACTCTCTAGTTAATGATCACCTCCAAGGGCAACATCTAGAGGAAAATAACAACTGTAAGAAGAGCCTGATGGGTGTCCTTCCATGGGGCATTTTACAGAGATAAGCAGACAGATAAGTCTTCCTGCCCTCCTCGGTAAGCAAGCCAGGAAAAGGTCCTGCAGATTAGTGCGTAGCAGTTTTTAACTGAGAAGCTTTACTTTGGTGGAATATAAAACAAGCCTCTAGGAAAATGCCTAAAAAGTACTGCTAACGCTAGAACACGCCAGTTTGCAACTCTGCCACACATCTTGGAAGAGGTGGCGTTTAATTAAAAACAGCTACTCAGCTCCAGAGAATCTTAACTTCTAGCTCACTTGGGTACAGAGACTCAGAGGGGAAAAAAATCAAGGTGCTTAGAAATGTGAGAGTGAAACAGAGCTCTGCGTTTATTATTACTGTTGTCATTCAATCTTCTGTTCTTTGAGCATTTGGGGTTGGCAATATCGCTTCCCTGATGGGCAGAACTGCTCATTAATATATGTGATACATCTGCTTCTCCATGTTGTACAGCACAAGCAAAATCAATCCTAGTCATGAGTTTGAGCTTGGAGCTATAATGCATCTGACAGTAGTGTAGGACCACTTCCCCCATTTCATAAAAAACGTATGCTGTAAGATCACCAAGATGTGATCTCTTCTTCCATTCATATCTGCTGGAGTTTCACAAATAAACAGAGAGCTTTTCAACTCAAAATTCAACACCTGATATCCTGGCTTTAACTGCCATTAACAAATTATCATTGATTTTAGCAGTTTGCAACTACCTTTGCTTTACTCAGGACGCTTAACTAGTGGCGTGGTCTATTATCCTGCAGTGACAACTGCTACCCAATATGCTGCTGCTTAATCACATAGTCACCAATATCTCATGGTCTAATGTGCATCCACTTCAAAACACAGCAAGTATTTTTCCAGTATAATGTCAGTAAATTTATACTGAAGTTATTCCCATATCCAGCAAAGTAAGAGATGGCACTTTTCCAGATGCCTTGGTTATTTAGATAAGTCTGCTAGTGTAACAATTTAACTGAATGGCACTCAGCAGGACCAAAAAAAAAAAAAAAAAAAAAAAGAAAGGAACATCTTTAGTAATACTGCTGCATCAGTTATCTGGTGCTTGTAAACCTGCCTTGCCGACCTCTTGACAACAAGGGAAATCAGACATTTTCACAGTAGTGGAAGAACTTATACAATTCTGTTTTATGTAGAACTCCACTTCAGGCCCCAAGGAACTGCTTTTTCATTTTATTGTTGCCCTTTTCTCTTCACCCTGACCTGCCTCTGTATTCCCAAGTTGCTCAGCCTTTATCTCGACGTAAAGAGGGCAAAAGCCTGCTATTCGGTGTGCGGTTCTGAAGAGGAATTCCTGTCACAGGAACATTCCAACATTGCTACAACCTGACAATGATATCTCCCTGAAATACTGAGCACTCACTACATATTAAAAGGCACTAAATGATGTGTTATCTGCTGAGGAGAGAGGAAACGAATAAAGGTCAATAATTAAATTTTTAAAAGCCTGCAGCCTACAGGTCACCATTTGTGTGTTAAAGGTTGCAAAATCTTTCAGGAATGGGTTCCTGTTACTCAGATAAAAAACCCCGAATGCATATATGTGTAAAGCCACAAGGTCAAACACATTACACGCTGCTCCTGGCATGTCAAAAACAAAATAAAGCCCCTAGAACTTCAGGACAACACAAACACAAGGTTTTGAGTGAACTTCTTTATGCCTAATGTTTCAAAAGCAAAAGGACCTAAAAAATATCAACCCTGGGAGCAATTTTTGCATGGGAAGTTAATTTACCTGTCTTTTTACCTAAACATTCATGCTGCTTGTGTTTGTAATATAGGTCTGCACTACTAGCATTGACAGATTTAAAGCTTTCTGAAATGTCACACATTAAATACTTAGCTGGGAAAGAAAGCAAATTTCCTTATAGGTTACTAGGCTGAGGCTGACAAAATAGTACTTTACAAAAGGATGGCAAATGAGCAGTCAGGTATGGATTTTCTCTTCCATTTCAGCAGGGTGTTGGGTGCTGCTCTTTTTGCCACTGGTTCTTACTGTTGCTGCAGTGCCAGGTATTGCTTCCAGAGTTGTTCTACTTTTGCAATACAGCCCAAACCTAAAATAAAACCAACACCAACCATTCTGCTCCCTCCCACGTGCTCTGGATCACAGAAGCCTACAGAGACTCCACCTCCTGACTACGGGATCAAGCCGAGATATAGCAAATCTTCAGAAGCCTCCACTGGATTCATATTTGCACTTACTTAATTCTGCAGCTTCTGGTCCTGAATCCCGTACAAACCACCACACACTAAAGTCAGCACATAAGCATGTGGTAGAAACATCATGACCCAGTGTTGTAAGTCATTCTTTTTACGTAAATAGGATCCTAAATACCAACTGATTGTTAAAAGGGCACTTACCAAGGTTTATTAAGTACATACAACATAAATCCATTTGGCATGTAATTAATTCAAAATTACATGAGCACTAAATGTGCAATTAACTCTGCGAGGAATGTTTAGGCCTTTAGCTGGCATTTACAAAGGAAGCTACAAGTTTATTAGCTAGCAATTTATTGCTAAAATACTGGCAATTCATGAGTATGTTGATTGAAATCTAACTTACTATCACTATATTGTTATAGGGCAATTAAGGGGCTAAACAACCCTTTCAAGTAAATGAAGAAACAATGGAAGTTTTATGCATTAATAAGATTGCTGTTAACCGCACAACTAACAGGTCTTTTAGCACAACAAGTGTGCTTTTCCCCAGCTGTAGAGAACCCTTTCAAATGCACTCAGATACTCCAGCAACATGTTTCTAACCTCCAAGGAAATACAACGGATCCGCTGGCAAAATGCCATCACTGTTGTCAGACAAATATTGCCGAGGATGTCATACGCCAGGTTTTAACCTAAAAGCCACATTTTAGGGACTCTTCTAGTCAAAACGGTAACACGAGACAAGCTCAGCACAGATGCTGAAAAAGAACAGGGCAAAACAGAGAGTGTTACTGATCCCTTTGCCGGGCAGCTCTCCTCTTGGGCCCACAACTAGCAAATTATGTTCCCAGCATGGAAGAGCCCACTCCCACAGGTACTGCTCGGTATCTTCTTCTGGCTCTACCAGCCTGGTCTCTGGCACACCGCACACACCAGCACTGAACTACAAGGTGGTACAGAAGCGCCCTCAGAAGCCCAGGAGCCTGCACAACAGATGGATCTTTGGGGCTTTGTTTCTTGCTTTAAGACTCATCATCATCAACAGAACTTCAGCTCAAAAGGGAAATGCTAGAATTTCCAAATCTGCTAAATCTGGCAAAAGTTTGGATTCCAGCCCAAGCTTTATGGCCTGGAGCTCTTTTTACAATGAACAAAATACTGAATCTGAGAATCCACAAATTTCTTGAAAATACATACTTAATATGAACTTGGAGACTAACCCCATAGTCCAAGTCTATTACTCAAGTATATATACCCTCCTGGGAGGACATCCAGTTTATGATTACTCTTTTATCTCTGGAAAGCATAATCTGTCCGTAGCAATGTCAACAGACAGCCATCTGCAGCACATATTTTGCTTCCACTTATAACCTCCACCCTGTGATTCTTTTCTTGTAAACTAATAACCAGCTCCCATGTGCCAGTACTTTATCACAGCTGGATCGTTGCACCCACTCTTTGCTGTAGTCACTGCAAACCCTGGGTTGCAGATATAGAAGCCAGCTGAAGCAAAACGAACAGATGACAATAGGGAAAGCTGCTCTCCTGCATCAGGCTTAGGCAGAGTGGTGTTTTGCCGTCTAAGATTTCAGTAGCATAAGGCTTCTTGTTCTTTGGTTCGATTGTCCCCCAACATGAAATTCTGTGCTATCAGTGAAAATTAATCCCTCTGCATTTTGCAGTAGAGCAAAAGGTTAGGAGGAACCACAGAAAGAGGGGAGAGAGGCACTGTTCCAGGATTATCTTTAGAGCTGAGGGTCAGGATCTTTTAGAGGACTGAGACATTAGGAAAAAAAAAATCAAGAAGGAAAAAAAAGTATCACTCCAACAGATAAAAAAGACAAGTCATATGTCCCTAAGACACAGCCAAGTTCCTTGGCACTCTCCTTTCCCTCTCTGAGATCCACCCAGCCACAAGGGCAACACCTCACCCTCCCCCACAGTGATCCAAACAGCATGAGATGCCACAGTTCCTCTGAGACCGCCCTCAGCCTGGTACCCCAGATCTCAGCCTGGTACCCCAGATCCAAGACAGGTGCTGTGCAAGTTGCTCAAGAGCACTTCAGCGCACACCTCACTTCACAGACAGGCTTCACCACCTCTACAGTCCTCTGTAGGTTATATTACCCATAACATTGTGTTTCCCTACGTATTATGTATTATAATTTTTTGCAGCAACATAACAACTGTATTTGAAGAGCCACAGGTGCACCGCTTCACTTGATAACCGTATCTCAGGTTGCGTTGCAATACCTCTTTCTGGTTCTGTTGCGTGGTCAGGTGCTGCCCACCCAACAGCAACCTGCAAAAGGATCCGCGGATGCACAGCATCTAAAATCTGCAGCAGACAGAAGTGGTGCTGAAGGCTTTGAGCACTGAGCAGTCAAACTGGAACAATTAGACTTTAAAAATTTCATATGCATCCTCCCCTCCCACAGAAATCCATGATTAAATCCAACACTGAGGAAAATCAAGGTGAAAGAAGGAAAGGTGTTTGTTGATTTTTATTAGTTTCTTCACATTTCGGTATTTTGGGGGAGGTTGGATTGATTTTTAAGGAGCTTCACCTTTTGCCTTGCTCAGGGAATTTAGAGTTAAATGTAACTTACAGAATCCAAGGGCTGTAGCAACCGTTAAGAGTTTCTTTTTAGAAAATCTGAATGCAAATGTTACAGGTGACATTACTTTGAAGTTCTATTCTTAGCTCTCCAGTAGATGTTTAATGACATCAGAAAACATTATCCAAAGCAATACAATTAAGCCTGCTCTAAAATCCCTGAACAAAGGAAGTCCAGCACTGAGCACACATGCCCGGCATAGAGCTGTCAGATCCCCACGCTTACCTCCAGGTTGGTGGGGGGCAATTCTGCACAGACTCAGATTTTCACTTGCTTAAAGTTGCCCTCACTGTGGACACCACCAGTGTCTTTCTGGGTGTTCAGTTCACGCATGGATTAATCTCTCTCAATTTTTACAGTAACAAACCAGCAGTTACCAGGCTAACTGAATAACCAGACACCCCAGATAATGAGTTGGCAGACAGGCTGTGCTGGTACCTTAGAAATAGCAGGATTATATACCACGCAGACAGCTTGAACCACAGAGTACTTTCCCTGCCCTGCCTGGGACTCTGAAGTGGAGATTGTGGAGCAGACCAGTGGGAGACACAAATTGTGGTACTGCCCTAGCAATTTCTAGTTCCTATTTAAATACCATCTTGCTTGTTTACATTGGATTTTCAGTGTAAAGTGATATTCAAGCACATTAGACATGGGGAGAGAGGTTTAATCTCAGAATGCTGCTGATATTTTACCAAGGTTCTGTACCATGCTTTGAGCAGCTGTACACCAGAACAAATAGTCCTGGCTGAGCTTTTGTTTTACATATTAATGCTGCTAATTTACATGCAATCTTCATTCGATCCTGGCCAGGCCTTATTTTTTCAACTTCCACCTGCTTCTAAGCCACCGGGCATTTGTCTCCAGTCTAGATTGATTGCACAGTGGGGGAAAAGTTGATGGGGTTGTTCCATGGAGATGCCTAACCCCGGTAGATGCTGCAGAGGGGTTTATATGCACAAATGTATTCACAAACAACAACAAGAGATTTACTGGTGCCTGCCACCGAGTCCTGAGTTATGGTGAGGACTGTGTCAGTTGAGCTATTTTCAATGTTCTTTTGTTTAGGGTTGATTAGAAGTGCAGTCTGAACTGTGCAGCTCCCACTGGCAGCCTGATAAATACAGGCACAGCAGCTTTGTTGATTGTCCTCCTCCCCTCTCCCTTTCCCTCCCTCTCCTTAAAAATGGATTTTCAAAACTGCTCCATTCATTCTATAGTCAGGCCACCAAAGGAAATCAGAATTTACTGGAAAGCCTTCAGTTTTCAGAAGGCTATTTAGGGAAAGTAAAAGAAAAAGAGAAAAAATCCCTTGGGAAAATCTCATCTGAAAAAAACCCACAGTGCATTCAGAGAAAAAAAAATAATCAAATACAAACATTAGGCATGAGTATACCAACATGCCACCAAATAAAAATAATCTTTAGAGCTTACACAGAGCTTTTTGACTCTACAGAGCAAACATTAACCAATTAGTTAAAGCTAAAGCACAAGCGTTAAGGTCAGCTATGCACTAAGCTGCTGCACTGTAAATCTGAACTAAGTCCATAGACTTAAATCATCATGCTCCGGATTCCCAGTAGCGAGCCTGACAGCAGAGGCTGGCCAATTGTTTAACACAAAAGCTGTTCTAAACTTTCAAAAGCCACTTTCCATGTGCATGTACGTGCTGTGTACCACTAGAACTCGACTACCTGGCTGCATACATTTCTTCTGCAGAAATTCAGTTATCCAGGATGAGTTTGCCGCTGCTGGTTTTTTACTAAACCTTATGGTGAATACTACTTCTGGAATTTGATCTCACACACCCGCACAAATTGCTAAGTAAATACTGATGCTTTTAGAGTATCCACCGCATCATCCCCGACCCCCTCAGCAGCTCTTTGTAGCAAGCAATTTCTTTGAAGCTCAAAGCTTAGTAGAGCCAGTAAAAGAAAAAATCTCCAAAACAGCTTACTGAACTTCTAAGTTTTCCACCTCTAAAACAAACATGCTTCTATCTCTTTAAATCTGCTTCCTCATAACCACAAACATGTATGTTTTTCATAAAGCTCTGGAAATTGTACTGGACCCAAGGGAAGGTACCAAGTGGAAACCCTGATATCTTGAGATTAGAACTCTACTAGTCCTGAGGTACAATGTGCTGTTTGTAACAATTATAATAATACACCTGTACTACCATTGTCAGTGTGGAGTAGCCACATGGGGTCTCATTAGTATTGTATTAGGACTGCATGGGGAAACGGATAATGGCCCATAATGAAAAATGCCAAATTTTCTATATAATAAAAATGAACTTGATTAATGAAAATCACTTTCAGGGAAAGAGTTACAGCGTTGTTAGAAATAAAAAATGATGTATTAATCCGACACTCTTACAGATGGTCCCAACCTCCTGACAACTGCTATTCATTTGAGATGCTATTAGCATGCATAATTATGCTAATTAAGTTGTAATTAAGCACCAATTCTTCAGAGGGCTTTTTTTGTCTATCATTTAATACAACTCAGCTTCAAAGAGTGCTTAAAGCTTTACACAGTGTTTCATGAGAAAGGGGTTCCCAAGTTTCTTAGTAAAGATTCAGCAGCTGAGCTATGGAACAGGGCCTGTAATCTTTGTTTTGGTTAAAGGGAAACCAGTAAATTGAAGCAGGGTCTGCCAATTGTTGATAAAATAATTAACACTTTCTGCTAAAATAGCACAGTTCATACTAGGACAATTATGAAAAGAAGAAAAATGGTATAATTATCAATGGAGCCAACACCAGTGGCCTATTATGGCTGCTACCCCCTAATTTGAAAAAAATAATTCATTGACAAGTTGATTCCCGTAAATAATAATAATGGTCCTGATTCAGATACTCTTACCCATATTGTGTACAGTCCCTCATTCCAAGACTACTCCTGCAGGCCTAATTTAAATAACAGGGCAAATTGCATCAGCTCAATTTAAATTGATCTGAAAATCAATTTAATTAAACCAGGGCCAATCTCAGTGTGAACACTCCTGCTTCATTTTAACTTACACCTGTTTCCAATTGATCAAGGATTTGATCCAGTAAAGGAGTTCAGATAAAGCCACTCTTATTTCAGGGTTTCCACTGTTTTAATGCAACTTTCCTGTTTAAACAAGGTTAAATCAGATGCAAAAATAATAATCCTTTCTGACAGCTCATTTCTAACATTTTTATTCAAACATTCATTAAAATGAGAGAAATCTCTTAAAAGCAAGCAGAAACCCAAGCCTCTGTTTGCAATTGCTGGCAAATCCTTCCCTCCTTTTTGGAACAGGACCGGGCTGCAATGTGAAAGCCATATTCTCACAATTCTCACAATCTCTCCCATTCTAGCACAGCAGATCTGTTACTCCTATTTGGGCAAAACTCTACTGTCACATTAAGCTAAACGAAGATTTTAATTGATTCAGCCAATTTCTTGTCTTGTGAGCAGAGCTGAAATGGCAAACAGCTTCTTTAAAAAAAAAAAGACTCATTATAAAATATTAAACTATGTACTGTACGTGCAAGTTGACATTGTGAGTATCCAGGCTTGGCCAATTTCCTGGGACCCAAACTTTTGGCTGTAATCCTCATCTAAACAGCCTACAGGACCAAATAATTTTGCTTCCTCTTTACTACAGACCCCATCCCAAACATTAAATGTGTTGCCAATAAAACCTAAAGCAATGTGGTATTATTTGCCTCACATGGAATACTAAGCGATATATATAAAGGCATATAAATATTTTTTTAAAAGTAAATGGGGAACATGCACTGTAAAATCAAAAGTCTCTGCACTAATCTTCAGATAAACACAACTGGTTGCTGTTAAGAAAATGGCCCAGAGGGGATTATCTAAAATACTGTTATGCTGCTGACAACTTGGCTGTCTCTTTTTTATTATTTCATTATATTCTTATTTAGTGCTCTACTCTATCATCTGCTATAATTTCAGATCAGTCTTTACTTCTCAGTTGTTCAAGTCTCAAATGCTGGCAGGATTTTTTGGCTCAGATTTCAATTAAAGACGTAAAAAGTAGAAAAGCCCACTTTTCTGACTGGGATGTTTTTCACATTTGGGGTCTTCAGGAATGAAAAAGCAAATTGGAGGCAGAGGGTTTGACTTTCAGTCTGAAAACAAACAATGAAACATTAAAAGCAGAGTGGACTGCTTTGAACGCAACTGACAAACTCCACTTAGCCAGACACCAACCAGAAATCCTTTGAACAATGTTTGGAGCCGGATTATCAGATTTCTGCATGAACAAGTTCATGAGCAGAATGTGCATGATCTCCATATGCATTTTCCCATTCCCCTACATGCAATCTTTATAGAGTCATCCATAGACTGAACCTTGTTGCAAGTTGCTTACTCACACATGTTCATGTCTAACATCAGACGCTGTGTGCTTACTTTTCTTCAAAAGCAAGTATGGGTACTTAAAATCTTTATAGAAAAACTATTGAAACAACAGAATATGGGCATGTTGGGCAGTTTAGCCCTAATTATTCAATAGTTTGCTAAACAAAAAGCGTACTTAAAAAAAAACCCTCACTGATACATGCTATGCTAAATAGAAGGATAGGCACAAGGAAGTAATCATCTCAAGTCTGCAACCCCATATTCAATACGTTCCAAGTATCTCCCATTGTAAGGCATGATTAGAATTTACAGTGTGCTTACAAAAGCCATCCTCTGGTAGGAAATCCAGCACCAGGACCCTCAGTCTTTTTCCTGCTGTGAAAAAAAGCTCAGGATCTGCCCTAAAATGCTTTGTTCATCTGTTCATCCATATAATCATTTTCCTGGATTTGCACTGGTGGCGCTGACTTCCTATCAGTCGCTTGTATAGCAGTGTAATCTGTATCAAGGAGGATACATAGGATTTCTTATACTTTCCCTATTCCTCTGAAATGCATTAGCACTAACCAGTGCAATGTAGCAGGACCCCCACTGTACGTACGTCCCAGTCCAGGACAGTCAGTGCTTTCCCAAAGGGCTTTGTAACCCCAGCGTGCTGCAAAGCGCCCTGGCCTTCAGAGAGTCACGAGCAACGTTTCAGGGGAAGACAGACAGTCAGCTCCCGTTGCCCTAGGGGAAAAACAGAACTCTGAATTCCCTCCTGCCAGACAACCACAGGGTCATGATTCCCTGCAAAGGTATTTCCAGCACATCTTAACAAGGTGGCTCTTACCAGGGGTTACTGGGGAGCAACCCCACCTGAACTTCAAAACCTTTGGCAAGACTCCAACCGAGTTTATTTCCTCCTAGCGCTAAGCACAGCCCGCACACAAACTGGCACCAAGCCTGGCACTGCACACCAGGCTGGAATTCAGGCTGGAGCAGGTAGTTTACCACCTCTGCCTACTGAGACCTCCACCAGCAATAAAGGATTAGAACCATCAACGAAGCCTCACCGTGTGCTTGTCTGCACCTTGAGACACATGCATGATTTTCAGCGGTGGGTTAAGCAAATAACTTACATAATCTACAAAAAAAAAAAAAAAAAAAAAAAGGACTTGCAATGCAATAACACGATATATGCCCAAATGGAATAGAATACAGCAGAGAATGTTTGAAAGCTTTTAATTCAAAATACTTTGTGCATTTTTTTTGTCTGCTCTATGTCAGCTATATCGAAAACTACCCAAACTAAAAGAAGCTAGTTCAAAGACAACAAATGCAGGTTGTTCTTTCAATACAGATTGTATTAAAGGCATCATGTGTTCTCTGAATGTCAACCAACCATTGAGTATTGGCAAAAAGCAATTTCTTTAATAGCAAGGTTAATTGAAATACCATTGAAAGCTGATTTCTATTGTACAATCGAAATTAGTGCCTTTATCTGAAAAATCCAATTGGCATTGAAAAAGGTTGCTAGATGATCATAAAATGATGAGAAGAATGGTGGCTGAATGAGTAAAATCATGAACAGGGAAAGAGAACATGCAGGTTGCACTCCAGCTCCATCACTGCATAACTTTGCTTCTCAAAGGCCCTTTTCAACCCAGTAAGGATTTTGAGACATTTGGGTGAACTGTTCAACATGCATGGAATAAAATGATAATTATATTTAGCCAATCATGAACTTACTAAAAATGTTATAAAACCATAGGAGATTTTAGATTCCCAAGTACTGGGAAAGCTTATCTGTGAAATTCAGTAATCTCAGTGAAGGAAATGCAGCAGACTCACGGCTGCGCGTGACGAGCCACCTTGTCTGTCTTTCCTTGCTGGTAAGTACAGTGTTGGGTTTTAGTGTTGTCTGTACTTCTTACACTATAATAAGAGTTTCCAAAAGCCAGATCTAAAAAGAATGGTACAAATTTGGAGTTTGTAATGAAATCTGAAACTAACAGATATTTTTCTTCCAGGATTTTGTTTGCGTATATGAAAAGACAATCTCTAATAGGTGCCTGATCCAAACCCCAAAGTCAATGGCAGCCTTTCCACTGCCCTCACCAGGGTTTAGATCAGGCCTACAGTGTTCATTTTTTCCTGGTTTAGGCAGGAACAGAAAAGACTTTTGATCCACTGTAGAAACCTGACCTCCAGGCTCAATCAGAAAATTAAGCAGTATACAAAAAATACCAAAATTCAGGTCCAAGTCTAACTCACGTCTCAAAAAAAGTAAAAATGGGATTCTGTGTAATCTGTTTACCCATCCTCCATGAAAGAATCTTCTCCTGACTGTACTTGAAGAAAAAGAAACGCAATTCAATTGGCTTTCTTTGAAGAACAAACAGAAAACAATCCAGAGGCTGCTTTCCTCCCTCCCCACCAGTGCAAAAAAAACTGGAAAATGATCTTTTGTTTTGTAGCAAACTCAAAAAGCATCACAGCCCATATTGCACAGACTGTGACACTTTCAAATCAGGCCTCAGCAGCAGTAAGCCCCTATGAAGAAGACATAAAGGAATGTGAGTTGAGAGGAAAGTTTGTAAGTATTCCTTCCACCGAAGTGGTGTCCCCACGTAGCAGAAATCTAGAGTGTTTAAAAGTGATTCAATTTTAGAAACAAAAGAATGGGATGCTTTTTAGTGACTCATTTTGGGGTTGCCAGACTTCTGCAGAAGACACATGGGACTGTTTGTCAAGAATAAATGCTCATGCCCCTATTGTCAGAATCTCTCTTAGTAGTGACATTTGGCTCTTTCTCATGGGGCAGAATTTGTTCCAGTAACGCACCAACAGAGTTTATCATGAAACACAGAAGAGGTGACATTATTATTCACTTTGAGCAAAACAACAGCTCTGATGATGTTTCGCTTTTCATTTCTACCACTGTTCAATAAGATTAACACTCATCCACTAGAAAGTTTGTTCACAGTTAAGCCAGAATGAATTTTACTCAGCAGAGCAACATGCTTTGAATACAAATAAAGCCCTTATATTTTCCGATTAACATTATCTCTTGCTCCCAGGACACAGGGACAGTATCACAAAAGAAACTGGGAAAGTCCCAGTAAAACTAGAACATAAGGTTACTGTAAATAATAGAAATGTACACACTGGGAAAAACAGTTTCATAGGAATCGTGCACAGGAAAATGCTTTTGCCCACACCTTTCTAGGGCAGGTTTCCTCGGGGACGCTTTCTACATGAGCAACCAGACTACTCTTAAATTTCCAAAGCAATGGTGTTTCTACCACCTCTTCCGAGAGACTGGATTTATGAGCTTCCTGCACAGTCATTCCACTGCTGTTTTCTCTCATCAGTGCCTTACTACTTCAGTAGTCACAAAGTACCTGAGCAAACCTCAAACAGAATCCAAACACATGCTTTGTTCCGGTAAGGGCGGGTCTGAGCATAGTCAGAATTTTATGGTATCAAACCAACACCTTCAGCAGATCCCCTCAGTTCACTCACTGCTTGATGAGTTTGGCAGTTGTGCACTATTAATCTACTGGATAAGAGTATTATTTTTGCAGCTTGCATTCAGAAAGCACTCTTGTCTAGTTTGGGCTCTGAGAATCAGGATTACTAATTCCTGCATTGCTTGTTTGCCTTTTTGTCTGATACTGGGCTGGTTACTTAAGATCTACTGCTTCAGTCTGTTCATCTATACAAGATCACCAAGAACCATAGCAAATGATCACAAAAACTTTTTTAAAATCAAATTTTAAGGGCTTTAGGCTATACAACCAATATACTGAAAAACATTGGTATTTCTTTTCACCAAATAAAATAGTTTCTTGGTGGTGTCCTGCCTCCCTTTTAAAGGATATTCCTTACATAAGGAATATTATTAATAATTATATAATAATAATTATTTTCTAATTAATTCCTGGTGCTGGTAAAGCATGTTAGAATCCCAGATAAGGAGTCACACATAAATTCAAAGAACTAAATATTTGGTTTCCTTTTTAGAAGATCATCCAAAACATTATAATTCTTAGCCATACAAAGGCACAGCAGCAATGCTAAGTTTCCATAGCAGACAGACATCTAGATTCTTATTTTCTTCAGTTATATTTGCACACCAAATAGGAAAGAGAAACCACATTAAACACTGCTAAGGGATCCTGGCAAAGAAAAGAAGTCAACTGAGTGATCCATGCAGAAAGCTCCTAACCATGCCTGCCACTTGACCTAGAATTAACAGAACTGCCAAATTTAAAAGTAAAGTTTTCACACTGTGAAAAATGGTTAAAAAAAACCCACACACACACACACAAGAAAAAATAAAAAACACCTCTACCCTTCTTTTCTTCAAGGAAAATCCTGAAGCCAGAATAAAGTTTGCACAGGGTTTTAGTTACAGTTAATGTATAAGCCAACAATGTTTACTCAATATTATATAGGCTTTGCAACACACCATGGCAGTAAATTAGCTTGATATATTAGCTCTGTGCTGAGAAAATGAGACTGTCTCCGAGATCAGTAAAGCACTGCAAGTATTTCCCCTATGGTACAAAGATGAGTTCAGGTCACAGCAATAAAATCTAGGCCAACGTGCTGTGCTGCACATTGAAGAAAAACAAGCTCTAAGATCCTTGATGCCCTCACGTACACAAGTGGAAAACATGGAAAACATCCACTGACCACCACAGTGGCAACAATGATGCCATAAGGATAGGCTTTTTTCTTCTACTTCTTTTCACCCTTATACCTACCCCAAGACAGTTCCCTATGGAGAAAAACAGCTGTACCCTTCCTGTTCTTTCTCTTCCTTCTGATTTCCCCTAAAGATAATTTTCTTCTGAAATGAAGAAGAAGAAAAAGAAAAAAAAAAAAGAAAAGAAGAAAATAAAAAAGAAAAAAAAGAAACCACAATAAACAGTCTGTGATGGAAAAAGAAGATTAAGGACAGTAACATCATTTCAAGCATCTCTTATTTTCTGCCTTTGTTTTCCACCTCAAGCTGCTGAGAACAGAACTGTTTTGCTCATCATCAATGCTTCCAGTCACATCCTTGTTTAAAGGTAAACCACAAAATGAAGCTGAGGAGTCCACCTTTACATAGGTTTCTGATGTAACTGCAAACATCCTGGCACCTGTCCTACATACCAGCCACCTGCTACAGGGATACCCCCAGAAGTGAGAAAGCTACTCAGCCATTTCCACATTCTGTTCTTCTGTATACTCATTTGCAAGATGGGAAAGTAACATTTCCTTGTTGTACAAGACTGTGAAGAATCTTAAAATAGAAGTATTTGTAAAGTGCTTTGGATTATTGAGTAGAAGATATTCTATAACAGCCAGGTACTCTTAGCAAAGCTACAAATTGAAGTACGTCCCTACTTGCTGACAAAGACCTTTGTGTTACCTCCCTTTTTCATGCTCCTGGTTTGTCATTTAGGTGTAAAGCGATGAATGAAGAAACAACTAGCTGTTCATTGAAAATCCAAGACCTTGGACTGAACAGTTACTTCTCTCTACAGTTTAACCAGAAGAAAGAAAACATTATAACCAAATCAAACACTAGTCATGTGATGCTCACTATTGTACAAGGATAACAAAGAGCAAACAAAAAAGATATCTGGAAGGACATACAAGCACTGCAGCTTCCAAGAGGTAAACTACATGCTTTGCCAGACTGACACCTTTTCCACTGGTGGACTGTCTCTGACACTATGATAACCAAGTACAGAATAGGACTATTTGAATGTGAGCTTGAGAGTTTTTAATTGCTTCTCCAAATCAGATGGCATAAATCCACACTAGAACATGGGGTAGGTGAATTCTACATTTGACAGTTGATGAGCCTTTTACTACATTCTGAAGTACTGTATATATTATCTTACAAGCCTAGTGTCCCGAGGGAAAAAAGGATGTGCAAAACAGGTATTTAAGACTAGCATTCAAACGTACAACCTTTACAATGACACCGCTATCTTCAGCAAGAGCATACAGTGTTTTGATTGTATGATATTGAAAGCTATCGTTAGCAAGGCTGTAATAGCTCCCATTTGACTATAGAACTCAAAACCAAACGAATGCTGCTGGATTCTTCCACATTCACGTAGCATGAACTTAGCAAATACCAGCACAGTATTATCTAGGTACAGAAATTTCACTAAATTTGGTTAGTGATTTAAACAGGTGATGAAGCACTCAGGTCAAAAAGAACTACCTTTTTGCTCATACTGCAAATCACTATTTCAACATGACTTTTTACATCTTATTTCAGCTTACCCACTCTCCACCTTCTGCTCTATATAGTTTATTCATTTATTGAAAAATATTTTAGTCTTATTTGTGGGAAAGTAAATGGTGCAGTGTGAATATAAGAGCTGGTTAAGTGTGAACACCTATTCAATGCTAAAAAGCAAAACTGACTTTCTGTAGTAAGAAAACTGAAGTGTAGAGCTGAAAAAAAAATGGAAAATAAAACATTGTTTTGTTTTATAATTTTCCAGTGAAAAAATATTTATTAAAAATGTCACCACTGATGGAAAAAACATTGCTATCAAATAACTCAATACTCAGTATAACAGTTGGACATCATGGCAAATTAGCACAAGTTAGCTATGCTTCCTACATTAAAGTCAGGGTTAATTAATTGTCTTCCCACTACCCACATCTGGTAGAGTCATGATAGGAATTCCAGGAGTCTCATGGAGGTTTTGGAAATGGCAGAGGATTGCAACAATCAGTGCAACACCAAGATTTTTCTGGGTGCAACTTTGGTTCCCACTGAAGTCAACGGTTGGTAGGGACACTCCCCTTTTCAGAGGAATAGTTTTGAAAACAGAAGTTGAGATGACGGTGACTCGAGCAGGTCTGAATATTAGATACACGTGGATCTTGTCAATTGTAGCAAATAAGTCTTAGTGGCTAAAGCTAAAACCATGTGTCATCAGGTCTTACCAGCAAATAAAACAGTTTCATCTTGCACTATGATCTGGGACACCATTCTTTTCATAGCCTGACCCTGAGCAGCACTCTCTTTTTGGTACTATTTGTACACCTGTCCCAGTAAAAATTTATTGCCTCGTCATTATTTTAAACCATCAGCCCTGCTCAGTGAGAGGGTTAAAACCCATTAGCACAATATAAATAGTATCAGTGCTAACAGCCTCCTACCTTTTTCATCAGTAGAGAAGTTATCAGATCTACTGTTTCAGGCAAATTGGGCTTATTGAGGAAAATATAAGCTCCTGCCTTAAAATGGGACTTAAATGCCTAAGCAAATAAATTTAGAGCTCAAGGAGGAAACAGAGGGAGGTAACTAGAACATTAGCTAAACATCCCAGAAATAGTCACCTGAAATTGCACTGGAGTGTATTTTTTCCTGACAAGGCTTACCATGACAGCATTAAGCTAGTAGGTGCACAGTGTACTCCCATAAAGATCGTGTATGGAAAGCTTCTGTTTGCTTGGGAGTGATAAGCTGATCTAAACCAAGCCTTCCTCACAGATCACAGGGTAGAGCAAAGGTAAGTAAATTACCTTCTTCGTCCAAAGTTGCTGAGAACATCTCACCAAGTACTCGTACAAAGCCAAAATGCATTCAACTAATGAAAAGTCATTAACTATACACCCTCCAAACAAATTCGCAACTAGAAAAAAGAAATACTAATTTGTGGGAAAAAAACCCAACCAAACAAAAAACCTAAAACCCCCAAAACAAAGTAGTTACCTTTTTCTTGCAGTTCTGGGATGCTTAGTATTTGAGTTTGTTGATCACACCATGCTACAAGGTCCATAGAACTTGTTTCTGCAAAGAAATTAACGCATTTTTCAGTTCACTACACTCTGGGTCCTCAAAATTATATGGAAAGGATAGTTTTTGTACAAAATTGCTTGCTGGCATGAGAGAGGAGCAAGTCTTCTCAAATGTTGCAGCTGCCATCTACTTTTGGAATTAATACAGATGGAATGAGAACAGCAAATGCCCACTTGTATTTTCATGTGTATTATTTTCATATGAAAATAAGCCGTAGCCTAACCCTGGCTTTAAAGGGCACCACACATGCCCACGCAGGACATCAGTGTGATAATTTCAAATGTCAAGGCAGAATGTATCACGCTAACTTCTTCGTATAGGCAAATCCACAGAATGATCTCCTTAGTGATACGTATAGATGGTCTCAGTAGACTAGGTCGAATTCTGCACTTCTTGCAATTAATGGCAAAATTGCTACAGACATCAATGACTGTCCAACAGCCCTTGTTTTGCTAATTAAAGGATTCATCTTTATAGGATAAAAAAAATAAATACAATGCTCTGCTCCCGCTGAAATCAATGGGATTGGAAAACATTCAACATACCCTGGCCATTCTGGCCCTTCCCACAGTACCACTCTCTTCAACTCCTTTTTTTCTTGATGTATAGCAATCCACACACACAACTCCAACTAGTATCATTACAGATTTCTTAATATGTACTTAGGAATAAACAGATCTTTACTTACTACATGTTAGGATAGAGGGATTGTAAATATATTTATTGGGATTTTTTTCTCCTCTAAGCTGTAAACATCCACAGGGAAAGCTTTTATTTTACTTGCATGCCAGTGAGCCGGTAAGATACTCCCAGGTTAGCACTCCAGATCTTGTGCTCACACCTGCTCTCTGTAGTCTTGATGAAACCTGAACAGTCCAGGTCCAGAAGAGGAAATCTGATTGTTTCTTACATCTCTCATGTGCAGCTACCAAGGCAAGCATTAAGTGAAGCGATGCAGGTTTTAACACCTAGCTCGCTGCAGGTTTGGAGAAAGTAAGATGAAGTACATGTCCATTAACTGCAGCACAGTTGTATCTACTTATTTCACATTTATATTGCACTAGTATACAGAGACCTCCGAGAGGCCTCTCTCCAGCTCTGAAATTCACCTGGAATATTTTAGGAAGATGTTATTGGAAATAGTTTTCCCATTCGTTTAATAGTCCTTTCTGTTCTATAGTTACTTTGAAGTGTTCATAAAAGCTGAGATTTACAGAATATTGATATTATTATGCAATCATATAATCATTCTCTTGTTCTAAACTATTTTGTTTCCTATATAAATAACAATAATATATTATCAAATGACTGTTGCTTCCACGCTTACAACTAATCTTACATGTAGCATTAGGGCAAGCTTCAGGTATCATTTTTTATCCTATTTTTATCTGCTTTATGTACTTTTTTTAATAGACACTTTAAGTCATGCTACCAAAGTGTATATTAGAGAAGGCAGATCCTGCAAGGGCAAAGGCCACTGAAAAAAATGACATTAAGTTTAACGTCCTTTTGAGGGGACCTGCTTAATTAAAAATGGCCTTTGTTCCATGAGGTTGCATAAAATATCATTTCAATGGAGTACTTGGAGAAACTTTCCCTGACTGTGACAATGCTGCCAAAATCTAATTAGAGATTCATCTAGTCATATATATCAATGTTATTGTCTGTCAGGCAGCCACAATGTATCATGGTTAAGTGGATTTTTAACTGTCTAAATCAGTCTGTCTAAACAACATAAAATAGGAAACAAATCAAAAGACCAGTTAAAATCATGAAAGTGACACGTATTTATTATAAAATACCATTTGTTGTATTAATCGGTTTAATGGCAGGGAGATGGAGCCACATGTGTCAGAGCAGTGATTTTCTGCACAAGAAGATGATGTTAGTGCTAATATAAGAGACAACACTCTCCAGTCTTTATAACTAATAGGACTCAATAGGCTTTGCTGTGTTTCATCAACATCCCAGCGTGGTTTTCAGGGGCAGTAGCTGTTCACAGTACCAAGCCTTCGCTGTGCTATAGAACATGGTCTTTAGAAATCCTCATGGACACGGCCAGCCTCACCTCTGCCCTGGAGGCAGCCACTTGCCCCCGGGAGAAAGCCGTGTGCCACGGCTCTTCCAAGAACCACCACGTCGTGCATGCACACCCTTGCAAACAGCATGGCTAGTGCAGGACAGTTTAAGAACACTGCCTTTATTTTAAACCCTTTTATTCTTGACTTTCCAAGCTTTAATTTTTAACTAATATTTCCTTTTTAAAGTTATGCTTTAATCACCCCCTCAGCTGTTCAAAAAGTAATCGTGTCCTTCTGTGGCCTCTAAGTCACCTCTAGGGAAGACTCTCCGCAACCTCTTCCCCAGCAGAGAAACGTAGCTCCTAAGGAGCTGATGGAGACCAGAGATAACTTCCTAAACACTGCTCCTTGGCTCCACAGGTACGGGACAAGAATAAACAGCCCCCTTCCCAGCTGAGCCTCTCGCCCCTGGGAAGTGAGCGGAGGAGCCAGGGCAGCGCAGGTGCTTCCCGGTGTTAGCCAGAAGGCAAGGCTTGGCACTGCTCAGCTCCTCTCCAGCCACCCCCTGAAGTTTTGGGGTTTGTTGTCGGTTTTGGTTTTCTTCCCCTCAAATCAGCATTTTCTACCCCCACTATCTTTGTGCCATCTTAATTGTTCATTCTGTGCAGCCATGAGGTTGGGGCGCACGTCTGCATTGTGCTTAGGCAATGCCATGCACACAGCGGATTTATTCTATCCCTGGAACATCCATGCAGCCGTACATTATGACTTTATGATAATTTTCACCACGTGTATGTTGTTGACAACAATCTTTACCCCTCTCTTTATCAATAAAGATCAGAAACTAAAATTTTTCAGTATTCAAAGCTTTTAACAAGGGGATGCTTACAGATCCCTGTTGCACCTCTAAGAGATGATTTATGTTGAATATAGACCCACAAATACTGTTGACTTAGACGTAAAGACCATGTGCAGGAGAAAACCATAATCAACCTACCACCTAGACTCTGAGGCTGCCAGTCACTGAGAAAGTGTTGCACTCAGTCAGTCACAGCAAGGAAGGATTTTGGTTCCTGAAACTGAAAACTAAGTGGTTATCATGGCTGGAAAGCCTGTATTTTAAAGGAACACATTCATTCTTATGCAATGACATGTCATGAATTTTGCATGAGGCATAGCACTTGGTGTCAGAAATTATATCAGCTCCAGCTAGGGGGACAATGATACATATGTTTGTACAAAACACATAATATGTTTTATTTAAAGTATGCCATAAATATTTTTGCCCTGGAGCAGGGTTTAAAATGAGCTCCGTAAGGTGTCATAACAAAATGTATGTTCAGAAAGTAGAAAGAGGTGCATCTATTCCTAAATGTCTAACTTCATCTGAAAAAAATTGCTGGATATTCACTGATAAAGCTGCCACTCCATTCAGAGATGGCCGATAGTAATAGTAAAACATACAAGGTCACGTTTTCTGTCATGGCTCACAATTTATGCATCAAACCTTTTCGCTCTCAAGAGCCTGAAGACAGCAGTGCACTGAGAAAAGCAGCAAATCACCCCACAGATTACAGATGCATGACATTCAATGCTATCCAGTGTAAGAAAAATCATTCCAGTAGCCTGGTTTACAAGCAAAGAGGATCTTAGAGGCAGCACCAGCAAACACGTTGGCGGGTCCCACCACCTGCTCACACAGGTAGCCCTTGCTGCTTGTCAGGGTTCCTGTTATCCAGACCAGACCCAGACAGAGCTAACCAGTGTGTCAACAGGAATGGTCTTCATAGCAAAGCATCTCTCCTCTGCTCACTGCTGCATTCCAGTAGCTATCATAACTGGATCTATGTCTTTAGTCAAACAGATAATAGAGAACGTGGATTCTGGAAATGCTCTCAATTATGGGACACAAAATATGAGGCAAATTTGTGGATCATTATCATTACTGTAGGTTTGTTCGGCAGAAATTACCAAAATTCAGCCACTGAGACATCACATCTACTCATAGTACTTAGCTATCTCTAGGTAGATCACTGTTTGAACAATGAGACTGTTGCTTTCTCCAGCTCTGGGGTGGCATTTAAATTTTTACGGATGCACACACACAAATACACACATACAATGAGCAAAGCAGGAAATAAAGCCAGAATAGCTCAAGGCAGCCTGGTGTTGCACTCCATTTAACACTAAGTCACTCTTAATAAATCTGAAATGTCTGTCTCCTTTCTACAAGAAATAGTTTTAAATTATTCCAAAATCCTAATCCAGTAACTAACCCTACTACAGCAAACTGCAAAAGGCAGATAGTCTGTGCACTTTCTAGTCACTAAGAAAACTTAAAGTTCATACTGAATGTGCAAAAGCAAAATAACTCCATAATAGGATGTGACAGGGATAATATTTGGGAAATAGTACTGTGTTCACAGTTCTAAATGAGGCCAGACTTATAACTGTGGCCAACTATTTATTTCCAGGTGTCCATTTTCCAACACATGTTCAGGTTTCACAAATTGAGTAAAATCAGCGAGAGGCACAGGCCTCATGCTGTTCATCTCAACCCTCTTTTACCACTGAGGGAGGTCTAGGTGTCACTTAAGATTTAGAGCTACCAAAACACCACCAGAAATCAATGACAGATTCTGAAAAGCAATGGACGGGCTTGCATTTTCCATTAATGAAAAGGTTTAGAAACGTTCACATTTTATACCTGCCCCCAGCCAGTACCTGTTTGGCTGAGCCGTAACTATCAGGTTAGACAGGCATTAGAAATAGAAGCATTTTGTTCATCATGGTTTGGAATTGCCAATCATCGTTGCGTTTGGATGGTGCGTTTGGAAACGCCATCATCAGGATTGAAAATTATCGCTGGTAGATGGGAGGTTAAGTTCAGACCTGCTGTCCTGAACATAAGATCATCCCAAACCACTGATGTCAGAGGTGGTGGCAATTTTATTACAGATTAAAAAAAAAAAAACAAAACAAAAAACACAAAAAAAACACTTCAAAATCTGGTACAAAAAAAATGGCAGTAAAAGGCTGTCAAGGTTATAAAGCTCCAATATCAATCTGGAAGGAAAAAAAAACCAACCATGAATAGTAACTAGAGGGCCTGAATCAAAGTCTTCCACGCTCAGCCTTGCCCACAGAGAGAAAATCATGGGAACATACCACAGAGTATGATCCATCTGTCCTTTTTGATAGAAGGACAATTCAGTTTCAAAAGCACAGAAGATGGCAGAAAGAAGGAACACGCCTCCATTTTGACATGCAGCATTCCCATTGATTCTGAACATCTTCTATTAAATCGACGGCAGTCTTCCCATTGACCTCGATAGAGGTTGGACTGGACCCACAAGGGAATCAATCCCATAGGTAGTAAAACAAATGAAGGCAATGGATTTCTTCATGAGCTAGTCACCAATAGAATTAAGCCAGTCAAATAGAATCAGATAATGATTTAAAATTCAAAATAAAGTCGTCTTTCTCCCTAGCCCACACTTGTCTTCCTCAGATACACAGACATTCAGGATCTGAGCCAGCCTCACTCAGTGCAAGAAATATAAATACTACAATCCCTGTATTTTTGTGTCAGCTAACCTAACAACACTTGGTCTAGGTGGAAACTAACAGAATAAAATAAATATTCACAACATTGGGAATTGGAGCTCAGACAGGTCTTTAAAAAACCTAACTTGTATTTGTATTTTTGATGTGCAACCTAATTAGACCAGAGCATCTTTAATTAAGTGTGTCAGCCCCAGTGGAAGCCACAGAGTTCAACGCTAATAAAGCTGATAAGGTTTTTATTTTTCAGACTTAGTTTATTTAATGCCTCATCCATGTTAAGCCAATCTGTAACATATGGGCAGTTCTCCCACTATGGATTTATCGTTTGGGTGTTTCTTTTTGTGAATTAATGCAATCAAACTCCTGCCAGTGTTAATTATTTTTCTCCAAGAGCAAATCCCAGAATTGAAAACACACACACCTGTTATTTGCCGCATAAGCATAACAACTGAAAAATAATTTTTAAAATGCTGGGAGAACCCAGAATGTTTCTGGATTGCACAAAAGACATTTGGAAAAAGTTCAAGAAAGTAGTATTTATATTTTTGGCCTTACAAGACAATCAGTAGAGGTGCAACAAAACCCAACTCTAGATACATGTAGAAAGGAACAATTATTTCAGTCTTTAAAGATCTCTCATTTACTGTCTCTTTATTTAAAAGGAGAGTGTGAGGAAAACTAATTATTGGAACAAGTTTTAAAGTAATGTGGCAAATTATTTATATTTTAAAACACTAAACCCAAAACCTCCTTTTGAACAGGTGAACTCCGGTTCAATCACAAGAACTTTAAAAAAAATCACCAGTGAAATTGTATAGCTTATATTTTGCATCAGAGTAGGCAGTCCTTGCTGCCTTTAAAATCTGTGAAAGGATCTTCCAGCCACACACCCCTGGGCGAAGTTATGGTGGTGGTGGATACTCATCTAGAGTCAGCAGCTCTTTGAAATCTCAGACTCTCTCCTGTCTAAGCCGTAAGACTGGCAACATTAAGTGCTAAATCTGAAACATGATTTCACTGTTTGGACTTCAACAAAGCCACTGATCATTTTCATGGCTCATTTGTGCAGATTAATTGGTTAATAACTATGCAATGTTTTGGAGGTGGAAAGTACTAAATGATTGCTCTCAGTCCTGATAATCCTCTGTTGCAGTCTCATCCTCCCAGCTCTGGGCTCTCCATCACTATTTTAAATCTCTTCTGTTCCATTTTCCCTCCCCTTGCAAGCAAGCTAATTACTATCATACATAACAAAGGAAACATCCCTTTATAGGGGGAGATGAACTAATAGAACTTTTCTAATTTTTGGCATTCCTTGATTACCGGAGCTACAGAACACCGCCTGCAGAATTGTTCTTTCTGCTCTTCAAGCCTATTAGTGATGCTATGAGTAGACACACAAATGTTCATTGCCATACTTGTAAAACTTTACCTACTCCTGCTTCTTGCACAGCTCTGGTATATCATGTGCCAAATAATGCCAACTCTACCTTTCCCACACTCCCAGCACAGAGCAGTGCTAGTCTGCCTGGAAAGTCATTCCTGAACTTGCTCATAGACTCTCACAATCTTAGTCAAATTCCTTCTGAAAGTTCAGTTCTTCTGTGATGCAGGAACCCAACGAAACCAGAAGAACCTATTTCTGCATGATCACTGCATGCATTTGCTCATGAAATTCAATACTTTTCTTCCTTCCCGGCCACTTCTCTATCCATTACTTCCACCCTTTTCTTTCCAGCTACCCATTCATTACACAGTTAACTTCATCCACACACATCTGTTTGTCATACAAGGTCATGACCAAAAGTTTAGTTCTGTGTAGCAGGGACCTTGTTCTCACAAGGTGCTGACAGTCCATCCCCTCCTCCACCCTCCTAGAGCTCTAGAACAGCCTTTCGTATAAATGGCTACAGTGAACTCCACAAGCCCGTGATCTGCCTGGTCCCAAAGTTCAGCCAAATCATAGAGAATTTCATTTCCCTTCTCCACCTTTTCAAGAACCTACTGCAAGCACCACATAGGTAGTATTGACCCACAGCATGGCAGCAGTTTATTTAGGTTTGCTGCTGTTAACAGTGGTTCTCTGTTTTCCCCTTCTAGACTACGACAGCCTGTCAATAAAGTAAGTAGTTCCAAAAAATCTATTTAAACCCAGGTCTGTCCACTGATACTTCTAAACCGCAATGCAATCTCCAAAACCAGCTTGTATCATTGCTGGGAGAAGCACAGCATCCTTGTGGGTTTTTTGGGCTCACTTCTTTAGTTGCTGGTCATCAGAGCACTTTGCATTTGCTTGCTTTACTTAAACTGCTGAGATTCCCAAAGGAAGGGAAATAGAGTCTTGTTTTCAGGCACTAACAGGATCTTGCTTCAGATGTAAATTCCGTCTTTCTAGGTGTATTACATGTATGAACTGTTGCTATGAGTAACAGAGCTGTATAAACTTGCTATCCCCCAAACTCAGGATTCTCTACAAGGAAAGAGCTGGACTCACACAGGTTATTTGCCGATACTGTTTTAACAGCAGGGATATTACTACACCTCTTATTATTTATCTCAGGGATTCTAAAGCAAAGCAGCTGAAAAAAATAAGTACAAATACAAGGTTACAAAAACAGAATAAGGAGAGCGTGACCAATGTCTTAAACTGTGGTTTAACTGTTTCCTTGGACTTTGCAATCTCCCTTTGGAGTCCTGCTTTTTACAGTCCAAAGACACAGGGGAAATAGAAACTACTTTATTTTTCTCTGCTGTTTTTACCCCTAAAATTAGAATGCTAATCTGGAAATTGTCTTTAGAGGTCTTGATTAGCTGCACAACAGCACTAAAAGCTCATACCTATACCTTTATGTACTTATAAAGGCTGGCTTAATTTAATATCAAAGTATTGTATACACTTAGGTTATAAACATTTTTTTCAAAGTAATTTGAGGAATGAGGATTAAAAATTCTACTAGGGGACAGTAAAAGCTACAGTCCTGTATTCACACATTTGCAAAGTGTTCCCTCAGAGCTTCAGAAAATCAGTGAACATGAAATTTCAGACATGTATTAGTACCTGTCCCTTCTGAACCATGTAGGTTATCTTTCAGAAATACAACTACAAATCACCCAGTCAATCTTCTTGGTAAGTTCTTTTTTAAAACTCTCTTGTATGTCTGACATCTCCCCTCCCAGCCTTCCCAAGACATGAAGGTGTGTTTGAAGCCCACTAAAATATAGAATAGTAGAGTCTCTTCTACAGGAAATTTAAGAAACACTGGGAGCTGGAAATCTCTGAAAATCAACTAATCAAAGTTACCATATTTCTGAGAATTCTCTCCTGTTCAAAGCTAAGATACAGGTGGGGAAAAAAAGAAGAAAAGGGGCAGAGGACACACACACGACACAACCCTAAAGAAGTATCTCACAAACACAAGACCAATACGGGAAAAAAAAGGAATAAACCATTTCGGAAAACTGGTCCAACTGAGGAAGTACCCCGTGGGGAGAGGACTTGTACTACTGGCTGGTAGAGGCACCAGTTTCTCTTAATGTCAGGACCTGAGAACAATTCATTATGCATAAAGTTCTTACTTTTAGGGATTCTGTTTATAAGTATACTGTTATAAAATAATCAAATTAAGACTTTTCTAACAACAAAGCACAGAAGTAAATACTGATGTTACTAAAAAAGACAGGAAAGGACATGAGAGGAATCAAACACACAAAGGACTTCCCAAACAATTCCCATACCCGCTGCGGGGATTATGCCATTCGGGATGATTCTTAAAGCTTTAGTTCCTCGAGTCCTGCTACAGCTGAGAATTTCAGCTTTCCTTTTCCAGTGAAACACGCTTCTAACTGGAGTGGTTCAAGAGGAAATATCATAAATATAAAACAATACTAAAGTTCTCCAACAGTGACAAAAAGATTTGTTACAATCCAAGTTTATAATGTTATTGCAGAACAGTTGATTTACTGTATAGGGTTAGCAATAGTATTTTACACAACCAACCATAATCATACACGGAGTGACCAGAACAACAACCCTGTCTCTATCAGTACAAATAACACTTCCAGTCACTTCAGCTGGACCAAATGCCTAAGCTTGGGGAAAGCTCCAACCTCAGCCCATAAGCTTATGCAAACTAAGGGTGAAAGCAGCCTCCAGGACACAGCAAACACCTATAACGATCCCTCTCTCTGCCCTGTCCTATTCACCCAGACCCACTTTGAAGAGAACGGTAGAGAGATCAAAACACAGTTTCAGCCACCACTTGCTCTTCTGATTCTCTTCCCTCCACATGAAATCCTTGCAGCAGAGGGAAGGAGGGCACGCAAGTTTACAAGTATTGAAGAGTTCCCAGATGTGCTTTTTCAGTTTGCTGAGTGCCCCTGCACAAGAAACACAACTGGTCTCATGCAGGGACCTCACAGGTCATGCGTGCAAGGAAAGAAAGCCAAAATAAACACAGCCCAACACATCCACAACTGCGCAGAGCGAAACAGGGGAGCCTGTCAAACCACACGGCCGATTACAAGCTGCCTGTGGCAATCCTGAAACAGCACATGTCTACAGGAAAATACAAAACTGCTCTTAATCTCATCACTCGCCTGTAAACAGGGGTCCAAACAGCTGTTTAACAGCAATTTGGGCTCCCTCATATGGCCTTGCTGCCCAATATGCTTCTAAGCACTGGCATGCCTTTTGTTGTTGTTCTTCATAAACAAAAGGCTGCCATTTGCCATATGGCCTGAGCCAGCAGAGTCCCTCAAAGCCTGAAAACAAGTGCTATTTTATATGGCATATAAATACACATCTTTGAGTACTGAGGTCTCCTGGGCTCGGTCAGAACCTGTCTTCTGTTTGATCTTAGGGTAGGAGATTCTGAGATTTCATTTCTTGGCACCGTACCACAGCGTGAACCAGACAAAGCTTACCTCTACCTACATTACACACTGATAGTTCTGCATCCATTAATCAAACAAATTAGGAAGTGGCTGTTTTTATTATTTGTTTCTTTGTCTAAGAGGAGCCTGTAGTTATCTGTTTTCCAGCACACTACAAGTTCCCCCTCTATGTACACACCACCACCCTTTTTCATGACGTGGCCATGTATTTAGGTTTCCTGCACCTTCACACTGACAGCACACTGCTTGCCAGTTAAGAATCACATTAGCTTGAAGACACCATTCATCTAACATTAGTGCTTCCATTAGTGTGGACAGTTCAAACTGGGCAAAATGCACATCTCATGCATAATTTAATGGACTTCATGTAGTGAGTCAAAACCCGTTAGTACAACAGCGTAAAACCCAGACTATTTCTTCGGAGACTCATCACTGGGAGATACTGAAAACAGGGCAATTGCTCCACAAGATGAGTAGTTGTATCCGCACACAGCAGCGAGAAGTGGGTTGCACACAACCTTTTCCTTGTCTGAGGTGTTCCAGCAATACCCTGCAAAGCTCTTCCAAACTAAAAAGCCATCCTCCTCTTTCATCAAAATCTCATACTTTTCCTTCAGAAAGTCTTTGCTAAGTATCTCCAGGGCTCTTGCTTTTGATCCCAATGGTTAGTATCTCACTGCCACAGAATATGAAATTCTTCAGGGGAGAGTCTTTTACTTTATGATACATTTTTTGCTTATTTGTTTAAAAAAGAACTAAATGTCCACACGGTTTAATAACCCATAAAAAGAAATAAATCAAAATCAGAATCCCATGCAGAGTTTTTCTCGGAGATGAGAGGCATGATAGGCAATCAACAAAACTGAGCAGGGATAGCAAACTCGTACCAGTTTCTGTTCCTTGATTCCTCCTTGCAATGCTTTGTTTGCATCTTGCTACAGATGACACCCAAAATGGGATTCCAGGCACTGCTGGCTGCTGCAAGGGCAGCAGTGTTACCAAAACTTCAACTGCCTCCAATCACTCATTTGACTTGCTAGACTGTTTCTTCTTTCTTGCGTTTTCACAATTCTACCCAGGCTTCTTAGGCACTAAGAAAGTTATTAGGTAACTTTTAAAAAAGCTGAAGTACCTTCAGCTAGAGGGAAGAGAGAACAGGGCAGTAACTCTGATAAAGGTCCCTGATAATCGACCTTTATCTGGGACGATTCACACACTGCAGCCCAATTCCCTTGTTACATTCCTAAATTAGCAATTCAGAAAGGTGGGGTTGGTCACCATTCGATCCCTCTTACTGCTACTGGAAACTCATCCAAATATAGCAAGAGGAAATTACTGATAGACTATGACACAAAGGTGTAATTTCACAAATTGTCATTGGCTTCCTCCATTTATCATACTCACTTTTCTCTTTCAAAAACACTCCTACAAATTTCCTTGTGCTGCTTGTGTGAAGCAGCAACGAATTAACGTGACTACATCCTTTCCACTGCTGCTCCGGTCTTACCCTCTGCCCCGACTGTCCACCCAAATCCAGTGTCGCTTTGACCTCTAAGTATTGAATTGCTCCATTTAAATCCCAGAAGGGAAGAGTTTGCAAACTGTAATGACCAGATTACGGTCCAAGTTTCAATGTGATTTTAGCACAGAAACTTCCCCTGTAATGGTCATCATACCTGGCTGAATAATACTACATTTGCCCATTCTGTGCTTATGCTTCCTCTGATCTGCTTTCTCTCTAAACAAAGCACTCAATCTCAGTGTTGCAGTTTTCCCTGTCTTAAATCGAGACAAACAGATTTACCTTTTTGCAAGGCATTTTTAGACCCTTAGGAAAAAGCTTTAGGTGAGACCTGAGTGTTAAGAGAAAAACCTGACACATAAATTTAAAAATCAAATAAACACGGGTTGTTATTTATTTAAAAAAAAAAAAAAAGTTCAATTTCTGAGTTTAAACTCTAAGGGGGGGGGGGGGGGGGTGTAACCAAATACCTGACAAAGAGAAAAAGAAAAGTATAGTTTTTTCATTAGTGAAAATATTAGGAGAATGAGAGAATGATAGCAGAGCATGCCACAGGCTAAAGGAGGTCAAGAGAGAAAAGAAACAGCTATGATCTATAATCAAATGATAGGACTTGGGATGCATAATGTATAAATATATGTAATATACCATGTGCATTCACAGTGCACAGATTTTTTTTTCTTATTTAAATCACTTTACAATAAAGCAATACTCTTCTCGCCCATCCATGGAAAAGGTTCATAAGGCTAATGTGAGTGATTACTTATGAGACCACTGGCCTCAACTTTAAATGAATGCGACTTAGATAATGATTTCTCTCCAGCTTCAAAGTCAAGACTCTTCAAAACAGCCAGCAGAAACAGTACAATAGATCTGTTTTGAAGACAGAAAACAAGAATCACTGTTCATGCACTTTTTTTGCAGTCTCCCAGCTGCCAGACCCATTCATATGAACAATGTTTGAAGTAAACTACCAGCCCCAGATCAAGTACACTTGATGTCAAAAGTGACTGGCTGAGGCAGACAAGTAACGCTTGGTGCCTGAACTCCAGAGTCACAGCAGGGTTTAAAAAAAGATGAACTGGAATGGTGGTGAATGAAAAAAACATGAGCCTTCCTTCCTTCCTGAAACCATCAAATGTCTCTGGAATCCTTGGAATCAATATTTCTTCACAGATGTGTGAAGATGGACAACTGAAACCTGTCCTCAGCAAATGAAAGCCCTTGTAGGAAATGCATATTAGTCCTTCTCTGGTCCTCACCAGGTCTTGGTACCCTGTAGTTTATTTACAAGAATTTTGAGTTTTGTGGAATTTTTTTGTGGACCGAGCAAGTCAACATGAATACAGGACCACAGAAATTGGTCAGAAAGAAGCAGAAGTTAGGAGAAAAGTATTTTGAATTGATTGTGTGATGGTCAAGGAAGCTTTTTTACGTCATTACAAGCACTTTCTGTGATGCGGAACAGCAAGACCAAGAATGTTCCTGATACAGGACAATAATTGAATTTCAACCCAAGTACTTTCCAGAGGAGGGAGATTACTCTGAAGCATCAGGTCCTTTGCCTTTAGGTAGTAGCCCTGAATGGGAATCCTGCCCAAGCATGTTAGACATTAGAACAAAAAATTACAAGCACTTTGTCTTCTGAGTGACTTATTATGTTCCATGGAAGTAGCAAAACGCTCATGTTCTCTGTCCCAGACACTCTAGAGCAGGATGTTTTATTGAAGTGCTACGGTGTTTTCTTTCTGTGATTTATAACCTTACATATTCCCACATGTACTGAAAGACACTCAAAATACACAGGCAGTCTCCCTTTTAATAAAAAACAGATCTTATTTCAGCTAACTGTATTACCTGAATAACCTCCATCTTCAGAACAGCAATAAAATCAAGGCAAAAGACAGAAACCCCTTGCAACCAGAGCATCAGATGCCCATCTCAAGTGTTTCTTCAGATCTCACCACAATGTTGCAACAGGCTGCCACAACTTAGACTCAATTAGATAAATATCACTGAAGTTTTTATTTAAGCTCATCTGTGACCCAAGATTAGATCACTACATAAATATTAAACCAAAGGACACCGTTTCCTTGTGTAGCTCAGAAGTATAAAACCAAACTAACAAAAACAAACCAAAAAAAAAAAAAAAAAAAAAAGCCAAGAACTAGTCAGGGAGTGCCTATATAGAAAATTAACATGATGGACTACAAAAGGAAAAAAGCATTACCTTAAACGTAAGTATTTATTATTATTTACTGTAAGTATTGTTAAATGCTTGAAATATTTTTAATGCCCCCCCCCAAAAAAAAAAAAATCTACCTGAAAAGGGTATGCTATGAATATTAATTACTCTTATTTTTACAATTGCAAATGAAAAAGAACATGGGGAACAAAGATGTAATAGAAGACATTAAAACAGAAACATAAAGCCTCTTTGCCTTTTAGAGTTGTGTTATTTTAGGCCACTTATGGTGCCTTCCTCTACTGGGAACATTGTTTTAGAGGACCACAATACAATATATGCCATAAACCTGAGCTTAAGGATAATGGGGAATTAAGTATCTTCCAGTAAAAAGCTCTTTAAAAATAAATAAAAATGCAGGAGAGGCTTCTCTTCTACGCAGTTTGGTAATACAGAAAATGAGTTGCTCTTAGATAATTATTAGTAAGCATATTTTAGAAGGAGTTTTCTAAGTTCACATTACTGAATATTTAAAGAAAATGAGATATTTCCAAGGGAACACTATTGGCCTTGTAAGGAACATAGCTTACACTAAGAGGAGCTCATACTGAACCCTGCACCCACCTGCATACAGCCTCCCAAGTTAATGATCCCCACCACAGATGGGGCCTTGCAGAAGCACATATCCAAGACAACCGTAACAGAAGCCATGCCCAAGCCACAACAGCCACCTCAGCCATATCCTACCAGTGAATTACAATGAAGCAATTTCTGCCAGCAAGTCTTGCTATTGTCCTTGTTTGTGGGTTTGTTGGGGTTTTTTTCAGTCGTAGTCCTCCCTTTCTGATAGGCATCCAAACAAAGCAATCATCCTGCCTAATTACCTAGGCATTTCTACTGCTTCATCACTGGATGACCTCAGCACCTTCAACTACAACTTCATTCTCTCAGCTCCCAAACAGCAAAGGAATATTGCGGTGCTGTCCTACAGCTGGGAAACACAGACCAAAGGGTTGAATTACTTGCCCTTCATCACAGTTGATGGCTTCAAAAGAGCTGAAAATTCGATGCTGAACCACAAGAATATGCTTCACTATCACTAATAGTTTCTGCTGGGTATATCAGTAAGGTGCTAAGCATCTTCTGAGACTCACTGAGTGTGATCACTTTCCCACTAGACTTCAAATGCATGAAACTCACAGCTTATAAACTAGACGGTAAACATTTCTTCATTATTTTACAGCATTTTTATATGGTAAAGCAAAAAAGTATTTCTATTTTTCCATAAGGCTATAATTAGCTGCAATTTCATATGCAATACAGAAGCCTCACGCCTACAATTTCTTTTAGTCATATACACCCCATTTCATATCCATTTGACAAAAGAAACTTCAGTGTACTGGGTGGGGTGAGGTGGGGTGGGGCGTGGTGATTTTTTTCCAACAACAGGAACAGGCATATTCAAATTTCTTCTTTGCGCAGACAGGTTTATGTACAGAAATCCCATTAGAATCAATGCATAAATCAAGGTACAAATATGCTCCCATGGGACTGACGGTAAATGACAAAAACGGAGACTGTTTAGGATTTAAAACTCTTCCAGCAGCTCAGCACCATGGGACATATTTCAAAGCTAACTGTACATGGACTGTGAACTGAACTTAATTAGAAAATTCTTCTAGTAACATCATACAGGGCTTCAAACGAGGAGACATAAGAGCGATACAACTTGAGAGCCCATCAGTTACACCCACCAACGGAGGGGTGCACAGACTGAGAATCAGCCTCTTCAATGGCTGTTCACTGCTCATGGCTTAGGAAAACCACCCAGAATGACACAATAATGGCAAGGCACAAAACTAATAGTTTGAGAATTTTCCTGACTGTTTGGCTATCCTAAACATCTCCCTGTGCCATTAACTGGCTATACTGGAGAGTTCAGATGCCACCTTTCCCTAAGATGTTCAGAGAGCAGAATTCCCAAAGATTTCACTGGCTATGTGTTGTTAGTCACACACCATGCACAAGCGTAGAGAATGGACAGGCTCTAACACTGCTCTTCACAGCTAAGGATCATCTTCGTTTATTCTTCCCCCACAAACCTGATCAGACCATTTTATTCCAACAAGAAGCATATATGTGCTCTCCATTACACCAGTTTCAGAAGCCAGTAAATCCATGGGTGTTAGCAGAACTGCAGCTGCTTAACGCTTGCGTACAGAATAAAACAATAAGCCCTATAAGGTGCTCAGCACACTGCAGGATCACTTCTGAGCATGACGTTCTAGTAAACATCCAAAAAAATGTATGAATTACAGCAAGCCACACACACAAAAAAATATTTTCTTTACAGATTTTCTACAAGGGTGACTTTTATCCACGTTCCCTGGGATTTGTACCAGCCACACAGACGGTGGATTTACACATTGGATAAATTTGACCTTTCTTGCATATATACTTGACAGCAAGAAAAATTGCACCAACTCTAGTAAGTTGCATAGTTTGTCATAATCTATGTTTTATTCTTTCACATACACCTCAGCTTGAGAGGAAAAGAAATAGATATCAGATGTGACAAGTGTATGGTTTTTTTCCCCTGATATCTGACTGTTCATTTTGCCTTGGAAGGGCTGGAGCACCTTTCAAAAGTTTTAGCCCTCTGTTTCTGAGGAACTTATCCTTGTGGCATGTCTGTCAGTTTTCACAGTGCTCAAGCAAGTCTTTGCAATTTTCACATAATGGCAGTTGTTGACAGGTTGTTAGGGCTGACAGTGAATATGTTTGAAAAACTGTCAAGCTGGTGAAAAAAAAATTAGAGGGAGAGAGAGGGAGCCTCCTTACATTTGTAACAGCATGTTAAACTGTAAAAGCATTCTCAAAATGCATAGGCCCACTTCCAGTCATGTTACTTGCTCTACAATGACAGCATATGTGAATATATGATCCTTAAAAATTAATGTCAGATTGTCACTTTATAGGTCATGGTCACATTACTGCAAAACTGTTTACCTTTATAGAATTGATTTTACCTTTAATGCTCAATAATAGCTGTTTCAAGCAAAGAAACTGCTAGAAACATGGTGCTACTGCTGCTAGTTTTTAATTAGCTTAACGCTGCTTTTACCAGAGGTATTACTGGCCCCTGAGAACCCATGGCAATGCATCCAACCTGGCTTCAGTCCAAATGCCTTTTCCAGCACTGTACAGAGGCGGTATGGAACAAGGTTTTCCAAAGTTCCTCAGCTGAAGACAGGCAAGTGACCAGCAGCCAAGCACAGCCTTGCATCCCCTTCCACAGACACCAGTATCAGGTTCCTTGAGTCTCTTTACTCAAAATTGTGGGTGTCTTCAGAAATTAATCAGTATGGATGGCAACATCTTTATTTACATCGAACAGCAGTGTACTCCAAAACGGTCCCTTGAACAAAGCTGTCCAACATATAGAGAAGCACCATCAGCCTGAAAGAACAGAAATTGTCTCATTATTTTAAGACAGATTCTGCCCATTTTGGTCATCCTGTGAGTGTGTGTCAGTATCTGATATTAAGGAGGAATTTCTTCTCTTACATCTTTGCATTATGCAACTCAGAAAGACTTATTTTTCTTCTTTAATAAAAAAAGTGTTGCAATTCAACTTATTTCTCTGGAGAATGAACTTACCATGGTCTGTCATCCAAACTCTCCTTCACATAAGAGATTCTTTAAAATATTTTTAAATTCAGATTTTAAAGACTTGGGTTTTGCAGTCTTTTTACAGCAATGCTTTGGTTAGTATTTCAAGGGGAAGACTGTGGATCCTGAGCATCCACAGTGTGAGGCAACTCTATTTTGCCTACTAATGGAACAGACTAGCATAACTGGGAGAAATGAAGGGCAGGTTAGCATAATCACAGCCATGAAATTATTATAACCAAGATAGAGTACTATGTACCATACTCACAACAAGAAAACTGACCTAAAATTTCTCTCGAGTAGGAATTTGATAAGGTCAACTATGTAGTAGCAGCGTTCCAGTAGACAGCAGTTAAGTTTGCAATAACATATCCAGCAGGAAAATAAATTTGTTAAAAAGAGGCAAAAGAACCAGCCTAGATAAATCAGTGAAGGAAAAGGACTGCAAAGGTGATGTGGAAAAAAACCCTGGAAGAAATATCTTCCAGGGTTACATGCAGCATCAAGATGTAAATACACTGGGACTCTGAAAGATATTTAAAAAAGAGAGCGAGAGAGAGAGATAAAATAATATAGAAGGTAACCAAAACAGAGCAGTAAAGAGGAAGATTAAAAATTAGTCATGCAAGAAAGTCTAGATAACATGACCAGGAAATACCAAACTCTGTCCTATGGAGAGGAAGGAGGGTCCATGAGGTTGAGTGTGGGTTGGCATCCCAGACTGAGCTCAAAACTTGATGTGTCACAGAAGACTTCTTCCAGCTCCTGCTGAAGTCAAGAGAAGAACTCCCATTTATTTGAAGAGAAGCAAGATTAGGTCTTAATCCTTCTGCCTCACTATCCAGTAAAGTGAGGATAATAATTGTATTGACAGGTAATTCTGTCTCACAGGAGTATTCTGAGGATTACGTAGCGTCTGCACTGTGCTGTGAAATGCTAAGTGCTAAATATGATTATACAGGGATTTCCATCCAAAGATCTCAAAGCACTTTCCAAACATTAATAATTGAAGCTTTATAATACCCTTAGGACTGCACATGTAAAGAAGGCAAACAAGATTCAGGGCTCAGCAAAGCGGGCAAGGATTATTAGACTTATTTTATAGTGGATAAACTGCACCACAGTGAGATTAAGTGACTTGCCCAAAGTAACAGAACAAATCAGTGACACTTCAGAAAACGAGCCTAGAAGGCCAGACTCCTTCACACTTTGCCGAGGAAAGGAAAGATGCACATGGAATGAGAGGGTCAGTCAGCTTTGGAAGGAGTTGGATGGATCAGGCCACAGCAGAGAAGCAGAACACTCAGAGGAGACTGAAGAGAGCACAAGAGGAAAAACAAACAAAAAGCCACTTTTTTGGAGAGTGGCAGGGTTTGTTTGTTTTTAGATACACAAGCAAGAACCAACAGAAGAAAAGATAATGCCTTAAAGCAACAAAAAGTGCAGTTTATTGGCAGGAGGTATAGCCACTACCAAGAACAACATCAATTCTTTCCCTCACAGATTCAGCAAAGAAGATAGAGAACACATGTCAGAACTCAGATTAATTTCCCAGGGGAAGAACAAACACAGAAGGAAATTAAAATCATGTTAGAACAAGGAATCAAGAAATCAGAATGACTGAAGACTAGTAAGACTTACGGATGGAATAGACTCCTCTCAATTTCTAGAACAAAAGGCTAAATATTTACAGAATCTTTCAAAATCATTTTGGTATCACACAATCTAATCTGACACTGGAACGGACTTGAAACTCAAGATGGCTAGGATAGTTTCAGGAAATCAGAGCAATCTTGACATATAAGAAAGAACATAAGTGTAATCAAAGACAGCTTCTGAAAATACTTAAGAATTCAGTTTTTTACATGAAGACAAAAGAAAGATACTGTTCAGCAAATATGACTGAATATCAAGATATGACTCTGCAAGTAAATTACCTTGACTGTGTTACAGGGTGTGAACAGGGCCAACCAACCATGTTACGAAGCATTAATATTCTAATACATTAAAAGCAACCTTCATCTGACAGCCAGCAAGACTCTGGGGCGGAGGACTCTGGCATAGTGCTGCAACGTTCAGGTGAGGCACAGCAGCAGATGCTGAACATGAAAGTTTGTGGTCAGGACCAGCATTTGGCAATTAAATGATTTTTCTCACAGTATGTGTTTGTACAAATCTCACAGGCTTCTGAGCTACAGGGAGTGTAAGACCAGTGGAGCACACTGCCAGTGGTTACCTCGATATTCCTAATTCTCATTTCAAGAGTGAAAAGAAAGAAGAATGTTTTCACAGCTTTGCTGCAACACAGAAAAAGTTTTTTGCGCAGAGGAAATGAATACAAGTCCAAGATTTGTTTTAGCACCTAGAAAGGTTTAAAGGAAATACTACAAATCCACACAAGCACAGATTGTTTTTATAAATAAAGAGGAAATTAAGAAAGAATACATTACAGAAAACTCAGGAGGAATACAGATGCGTTACATAGTTACGTCTCTACACAGTTGCACACAAAATCATGGAAAAATGTTTTAAGTATTTGCTGAAAAGGAGGATACTGAAATAAAGTTGCTAACTTACAAGTGGACCCCAGAAGCATTCTTGGCTTAATTTCTGAGGGTTTTTCAGGTTTTTGGTAAAGGAAAAAGCGTTTCCTTGGTAATTTCATTGCAGGAAACAAGTCTTGAAATACATATAGGAGAGCAGTACCTGGAGAAGTGTTGTCTTAGACTCTGATTCCACTCTCTCTTTTGTAGCAGCTTCTCAGCTTTGGTTTTGCTAAATCTTTCTTCTATGTCATGCCATATAATGCTGGGCATTTAGCTTGACAAGATAGTATCTAGTAATAAAGAGTGCTAGGAATATACATGGTTAATACTGACCAAAAGGATAAACTAGAAAGCAGTATTTTCTCCTCTTTAACAGAATTAAATTAGAGCTGAGCAATAGGATTTGATACGGACAGGAACCTCCTGACCAGCTTTGTTACAAATACACTCTAAAAATTTTTAGTCAAAAGTGATCTGAAATATAGACAATTTAGTGCTTCCCCACTTAAAAACCTTTTAGGCTCATTGTGAAAAGATACTACAGATCAGTAGAAACTACTCTGAAAACAGTCTCAGGTGTCTGAAGATGTGAATCAATTTCCCTTTAAGTCAGTGTGAACTTTTCTATTCATTTTTCAAGGAATCATTGTGAAACACACAAATACAAGTGAGGCTTATATACAGTAAGATGAAATCTTTTAATTCTGAGTTCCTAGGTATCCACACTTCCAACTGAGTTAACTGGGGTTTTGCCACTGATTTCATCAGCAACAGGATCAGGGTCAATCTTTTCTGATATAAAATGATAAGCTATAACTCAGTTCTTTTGTTTCCTGAACAAAATTTAACATCTCCATCATGCAGGTGCTTTTTTGAATACAGTCTGCTTGGTGAGAAGCTGATGACCTCCCTTTGACATACAAAGGCTGTTCTTACTCTAAATAGGCTGCTGTAAATTCAGTTTTGATCAAATCTGTCTCCTTGCAAGTGAAGAAGTGGACCAGATATCAAACCTTCATTCTTACACTACTTACTGACATGTGTGACTTACCATAATAAGAAATTTTGCCAGCATCAAGAGCATGGAATTGTATCCATTACCCCTTCCTATATCCAACACAAATAACAGGTACTATTTTTGTACACAAAAAGCACAAAGAACAAAACAAACAAAGGAGAATAAATAAGAACAGCCTCTAACTTGTAATGGACTTCTATCTTTGGGACTAAACTACACAGACTTGGAACTCAGTATTTTAAAATCATAGAATTTCTGTATTTTTCACAATACTTTGGAAATTAAATTATTTAAGCCACAAACTGTATCATCCTCATATTGAAGAAAGTTTAAGTACTAGCAGCATAAACCTAGAATATCTGATTTAAGATTGGATAATTCCTGCTACTTAGAGGAGAAGAAAGAAATTGGCTCAGTTTAACGTAAATACTTGTATTATGAAGTGACTAGCAAAAGCAGTGCATTCACCTTCCTAATGAATTTGTTCCTTGATATTTCTGCAGTACATGTCATGTTTGGCATCACTAACTAGTTTATGTCCCAAAAAGCAGCACAAACATTGTGTTCCACACACAGATCCCTAGTTCCAATAACCTAAGACAATAACATTTGGAAAATTTCTAAAAATTATATAAAATAAACAGCTTTTTTTTCCCATTTTAAAATAAGCAAATTTTTTTGCTATTCATTGCCATTAACAAGGAACTTGTGATCTAATAAATGTCACAATCAGTTTTATTTAATTAAAATAATAAATATTATACAGTAATGCAGATTGACATTTATATCTTCATTTACGTGAAGTTGGATTTATGGTCAACGCTTTATTTGATGGAGGCCACAAATAATGGCTATTAAACTGCCACAGGATGGACACAAGATCACATTAATGAAATTAGACAAGGCAAGGCACTGATATATGGAGCCCTCCTGCTAGAAAATAAAGTCATGTCCAAAGCAGATGTTTTCTTTGGCTGCAGTTTAAGTTTGCTAAATTTTTAGTGGACAGTTTAACTTCATACACACAAAGGTGGAAAGGAACAGAACTCCCGTGACAATGCATTTCAAGACATATTACAATTAATGCAGCACATGAGCTCTACTTCCCTTGTCAAACACATTCATGCAGGAATGATTCTTAAGTGTACAGAAATGTCTAAATCTTAAATTTCAGTTAAGCCTCAAATAAGGTTTTTGTGCTTATTGGTGGAATACCTACCACGTCTCTCTATTTTGCTAATTAAACATACATCCAGGAAGCTAACTACAGACATTCACATTCTTCTTGATCTTTTCTTTCTTTGTTTGTTTTAAAAAAAAAAAATATATATATATATATCTCAAGAGTTTTGGAATACTGGTGCAAGGTTATTACAGGGCAAGCAGAAGGGATCAGAGGGAAAGGGAGGATTCTCCTCTTACCTCCGCAGCTGCACCCTTACCAGTTTTTCTAGCCCCTCCTGGAACATGCTGCACTGGGCAATAGTGCATTGCTTCTCACTCCGAAGTTTTCCATGAAAGATAGTACTGCAGTATCTATCCTCACAGTGCTTGCTTAACAAATCAGGCTAGTCCATAGCTCTGCTGCAGTGAATAAATAATCTCAAGTAGCAGAACATTGTGAAAAATGAAACAAACTTGCCTTGTGGGCAAATTATCTAACTGGATGCCGTGTGTGAAGTTCAGATAAACATTCAGTTACATGGAACAGCATCTCAAAGTTTGATATTTATCTTTCTGGATTTATTTTCACCTCAGGATCTTCATGTGCCATGCTAATATGATGCCACACAGGTTCGGGGCCGGGGGGGGGGGGGGGGCGGGTGGGAAGTAAATCATTTTGGGAGGCAACACAGACAATAAAAAGTGCTGAAACAATGGAAGTCATTGTATTTTCTGCTTCTGAACTAGACAAATAGCTTATAAAGCTATGCCTTCTGAAGAATGGCTTGGTTTGGTCATTTATGCTAAAACGTAAGCATTACAAGCCTAAGGGTCTGGTCTAAATAACAATACCTTCATTAATCAATTTATAACAGCTGAGATCCTATTTCTGGCTCTAGAGAGGAATGCAATATAGTCAGCTGAAATTTGGCCTCACATTCCTCAGGCTCAGGTGAAAATGACACTGCAAATAATTTAGGCATCTCTGGACAATTTATTCAATAAATTGTCCAGCTTCTTGATCTGTTTATCACATGGGATGGAGCTGATTTAATTAACAACTTTACCTGCCTTATTCCAGAATAATTTCTACATTCTGCTTCAAATTCTCCCTTGAACAAAATTAATTTCCTTATACAGATAAATCTATGCTTATGTTTCTTGAGAAACGAGCTGCAGATAAATCCGAGGCCTTAGGCACTTCTACTTCCACACCACAAAACTCATGCAGTGATGAAATATTGTTGGCTCAACTTGTGACTTTTAGCAATTGTCAGATGCAATACCAGGTCTGAAGATGCAATCCCGTCCCAAGAGTCCTCCCAGATGGGCTAAATATACAGACTACGCTATGCCCCTTGTCCTGCACAATTTGTTCTACCTTTCAGAGCCACGGTGCTCTGCAGAGCGATGCAGACCTGGGCAATACTGCAGTCCCACTTCTCCTTATCCCCTTCTTGGTACAGGCAGCCACGAAGCAACTTCTGCCTCACCTAGACCACCACAGGCAGGTCTTGAGTCACCCTTCACAGGCATAGATGTGAAACCATCCGATGGCCCAAACCAACCCGATGGCTCCCTCGTTCATGTCCTTGGAGCATAAGGGATTCCGAGCACCACACAAAGCCTTCGCCTCTGTTTCAAGGCTGCGCTTGAGAGCAAACAGTGTGGGAGAAGTCAGCAAAAAGATCATTAGTTGGACTCACTTATTGCAGTTCCTTTTCTTTTCACATGTGCTTATTCAGCAGTAAGTCAAAGGGCAGACTCCGATGCCTGCGGCACCTGCGATGAGCACCCACTTTAAGGGGAATTGCTCCCTGCATCAGAGTCCCAAGGTTTCTGAGGACAAGTACTACCCCACTGGAGACCGAGCGCACCTCAGGCTTTACTCAGAGCAAACCCATACACAGTACCCACTCCTCTGATAGGAGATGCCCCGTATTTTCCATTACCAGTACTTTCTAGGGTTGTCTCCCACATCTTACTCCTTCACACTGCAAGGTTGAATTGAACAATTTTCATTGACATGCACTTCTGCATTATGCACATTGCATTAAAATCCTAAAAACACAGGGAAAACACAAAGGGAGAAAATGCCTGGGATGTACATTTGAAAGCAAAAGAGCAGCTGCAAAACCTGAAATCACACTGATCTTAATGACTGAGCCTTTCATTTGCTTTCTAGGTGAGTTAAGATGGGTTCTCTGCACATTTTTCACATTACAGGTAGCCATCATTAAAAGGAAACAAGTTTTCTTCGGTGCAGAACACCCATATCACATTTCAACGGTAAGAAATGTGAAATCATCCAGTATAAAGCAGACATCTCCCAATATACTGTTATTTTATGCATACACATAACTTTGAAAAAATTAAAAAAAAAAATGGCATACCAGTTTAAGCAAGAGGAGAGCCCAAGACACCTGCAAATGCTCTTTTTTTGTTCCTACACATCTCTCACATGAGATTCTGCTAAGCCAACCTTTCAGGAAAGGGCTTCAGAACATGAAGTGTTTTATCAGCTCATGCAGATGAGTCATTAAAAACCAAAGGGTTTTTTGTCAGAAAGTCTTGGCTTTCTGAATATCACTTATTCCTTTACAGATAGTGACTTCTAGAAAAAATAATAAAATCCTTGTCTGCATCAGGTTTCCATATCTGTGACCTTAGTCATAAATACGGATACACAAAGCCAAACTATAGTCCTGCTGAAATCAAAAGAAGTTTTGCCAGTGTAGTGCAGAGTCACCAAGTTTCAATTCAGTCATATTACAAACCAGGCTACCGAAAAGGCAGGGTTCCTTTAAACAAACCTGATTGCTACACTGCTTTCCACTTTCCTCGTTTACCATGCAAAAGTTAGGGCAACATTCCTCCTGTCAGACTGCTCAGCATGAATAATAGATACGTCATTTTTTAACTGTCAACAAAGTATCTGTAAGAGGTGCACTTGGTCCTTTCAAATATCTACAGTAAACTGTTTATTTGGCATTACTCAGAGCTCATATTTTCCAACTAGCAAAGAAATGACTAGAAAAGACATACATGTTAAACCATAGAAATAATTTTACTCACACCTTATTATCCTTATGTAATATTTAATTATCTCCTCTCCTACTCCCTTGCTTCAGTGACAATTTGCTCAATGATGTGTCAAGGAGATGGAAAAAACAAAACAAATGAGGTCAAATCTGTGCAATAATACACTGGTGTTTATTTACTGAGGGCCAGTCTCAGTGGCTGCAAATGGTGTGACTCCCATGCAGGCAGTTGAGCTCTGCTGACTTACACCAGCTGTGGACTGAAACACAACTGCTGAGAAACAGATTATATTTCTGTAATCTCAAATGTAAACCAGGCAATATTTCAGACACAAAAAGCAAAAGCCTTGCAGGAGAGCTGAAACTGTATTGATAGGGTGACAAATACTCTCACATACACAAAAGAGGACAAGTTTTCAAGTGGCGTAAACGGCCACACTTCCCCTGGAGCTCAGCTCAGGGCCACCCAGTGTTTGTGTTGCTGTGGTCTCCCCTACTTCCTTTGTAACAATTAGTCTCACTTCTTCTATCTTCTCTTTAACAGTCCATTCAGATAGTGCTTCAGCATCACTCTTGTGTCGGCAGCATGTTTGATGCATTTGGCAGATCCACCCCTCCGCTGCCACATGCTGGAAGTGACCATCCTCTCCATTGTGCTAATTTGGCCATTTCTATGGCCACACGCTATATCAGGTATGTGAAATGATACTCTCCAAGAATAAAATATTCTGACTGTGGGAGAATTAGAGCCTGACCACACAAAAAGCTGAACAGGAAAGGGAGAGTAGGCAGTGGGAACAGGAGTCACGAGTGATGGTGGGAAAGGACAAGCCTCTGAAATCAGGTCTGCCACAACAGCATTATTGAAGCGTCAGCAATAAATCACCTTATTTCTTTGGGTTATGGATGGGCCTTTAACTTTTGTGGTTTCCATCATGGTTTATTCCAAGAACTACCTGGTATTTAAAGGGTAAACACCTCCTTTGCAGGTAAGGATTTATCATTGTGGACACCTTCAACATTTAAAGCTTTCTTGCATATACACACATATATAAACAATCAGCAGTTACTATGTGCCATAGTATAACAATTTGACAGCAGCCAAAAAGTGGTTGGTGGCAGAGCTGGGATGAAAACACCCCTGTTCCTAACTAGATGACAGCAAACATGTCAAAAATTATCACAGCTGCCTGTGCAATGGCCAGCACTTACCCTCATGCTCTGCAAAGAGTTTGCTTGCGCATGTTCAGGCCAGCACATCACTCTCCTGGTTTGGAAGAATCTTCTGATTTCCCTCCAGCGTTACTGCCAACGGGAGCAATGGTGGGCACATAGCACAGCGATTTAGGAGTTGCATGCCTTTGTCCCGAGCAAGGCAAGAGGTCACTTTTAAAAAAGCAGCCACCCACTTACCACACATTAGAGTTTTCATTCTCGATATAACCACTAGAGCTGAAAAACTGATAGGAGACATTGGGGAAAATTAGGACAGGGAAGAATAAAAAAAAAAAAAAAAAGGACTGAACAGACAGCTCTAAAAGTGAGGATACCATTACTATAATTTGACAGACCATTAAAAAAAAAGGTCAGTATCTACTTTAAATATATGAACAAATTAACTGAATACACCATGTTCAGGTACATGTTAAGAAGCATTAATGAGAATGAGAATAGCTTGCAGTTCAGTTTACTTAGCTCTTTAAATAAACATGGGGTATTGGAAATGTTATACAACAACGCAAGCACCGTAAGTGTAGCTCCAACTCCTGTCATTCCTGCAGATGAGTTACAAACCTACAAGAACTTGTCTGCTCCATGCTTGCAGCCACCGCTAAACTTAAATTAGTAACTATGTAGGCCTCTTCCAAGGCATATCAGAGACCAGCTGTGCAAGGACCTGTCACCTTCTTGTCAGTGAAAGTTTTCTGTCCAAAGAACTTTCGTCATCCCCCATTCCTCAAGTAGCTGGATGTCACTTGAAGAGACAGCTGAAGTCACTTGCAATGAATGGTCTCAAATCAGAGCTCACTGCCCTTGTCACAGAAAGTCTCACCCCGCAGCTAAAACTGTCACTGATCGTGTTTAGATATGTACGCTGAGGTATCAGATTAGAAAAGAGTATGCACGAGATGGGAGTTTAAAAGAGGCCAAGTTGCAAGGAAAATCTTAATAGGGAGAATCGAGGGCTTGAAGGGTTAGCCCTTTTCCAAACCCAATTTATATTTCCCATCAAATCCAATAAAAAATATCTAGCTTCTAAAAACGGCATGTTTCCAACCAACATATTCAAGAAGCAGCTAAAACTTTAAGTACTTTGGCCAGAGAGCAAGTAGATTGCTAGGATATTATGGCATCTCTGCAGCAAGTTACTTCATTAATAGGAAAATACCCAAAAGGCATATTCTGACCTCCAGATTAATGCTCAAAAAGGTAGATGCATATGCCATAGTTAAAAAATAAAGAAAAAATGAACTTAATTGGTATATTCTTAAGAAACTCTTCAGAATATGATAATATTTGCTATTTGTTTCTGAACCTCTTGCTTAAATTAGTAATAAGAGTATTGCCTACTGGTTATGGCAAGAGATGGAGCAGCGTGGGCTCCACAGTTCCTTTCCCATCTCAGGCACTAACTTTTAGGTGACTCGTTTAGACTCTCACTAACTTCTAGGAAATCCCGCTTAACCACTGGCACACCTAGCTGCACGGGCTTGCCAAAGAGCAGTCGCAGACACATTTCTAAGACTGACCTCTACATTAAAAATAGCAAAGCACAAGTTGGGTTGCAGCTGCTAGTAGGAAGACAAAGGACACGGAAACATCCAGAAGCAGTTCATTATATTCTACATCATTTCATTTAACACTTTTTTTTCTAAGCTATTGCCATACCAATACATCATAGGAGCTAGATCCGGGGGAATGCTCTGCAGATTTGCCCATGCTACACTGCAACTTGTGGTGCTCCTTGGGGCCAGCCCCAGAGCAGTGCAGGAGCAGAAGATCTAATAGATGACACTTCCAGTCCAGCAGCTCCAGAACAAGGTGTTTCTCTGCTATGCATCTCCTCAGAAGGTGAATTTTAGTGGGAGAGCTTGCTAAAGGCATGGGGACTGGCTTAGTCAACAGCTCCAGAAGACACACAAAGCAGAATGCAAGAGTACTTTCTCCTCTGTACACAGGTACCTCCTGAGAAGCTGGAGCTAGCCATGTAACCCTTGACAAATCTCAAATTCTGCTGCAGCCTGGGAACTGAGAAGACATACCTGAGCTTTCACTCACGTCTACCCAGTTTTCCTTCAAGGCTTTGAAGGACTTGAATATAATATTTGGGCTCATCTGTCTTAGAAGCTGAATTAGCCAGTACCTTTTTTTCCATATATAAAAGAAAACGTAGTCTTCAGTCAGAAGCATCATAAGCTTCTTTCCTTTTACCCTTGCCCTGTTGGCTTGAAAGCAAAACAATTTGTTCCAACTACTTATTAGTAAAGACTATTTCCTTTGTTTCTGCTTGAAAACGTGGCCAGACAAATTTTACTGCAACTTCCATATGCCAACAATCTCTCCACAAACGAAACTCAATAGAATGAAGGGAATTAATTCCAACTTTTTTTTTTTTAAGTATATTTGTTTTGTTCTTGTCTGAAAACACAGCAGAAAAAAAATATTCCAAAAAATGTGCAGGAGTTCTGTTCAAAATAGAAACCCAATTTCAGCCCTTACCTTCCAGGCTCCCCAAAAATGACAAGCAAAAATCAGAAAAGAGAGGCACAACCCAAACTGAGTCCCCAGCCAGCCTTTACAATTTTTGCTACTAAGAAGTCCTTGAAATACCAACTTCACACTAAGAACCAGCAGAAGCTACCTCAGTCCACTTCACGCTGAAGAAGTCCCAGTGGGATATCGTGACCAATTGATGAACCCCTGCCATGGAAGGTGGCTCAGAAAAAACAGGCAAGGTTGATGTGCTCATGAAGCTCAGAACAGAATGTAGGGAATGACCACAGCTGTCTTAAAGGAAGTTGAACACAAAGAGGACTGGAGGGTGGTCTTTGTTTTAGAAAAAGATGGCACCGGTTGAGTGGGTCAACTGGTAAATGGATTTCCTTAAAATAATCAATAGATAGTATTATCTTCCCAAACCAACCAGATCAGCACAGGGAAGTGTATATGTGGCTCAGCTCAGGGTTTAATTGGACAACCAAAGTGAACTTTGAAGAAAGCAACAGGCTTGAGCTGCCTTCAACCCACATATTCCTACCCAGAGAGCAGGGACGCCCAGCATCACAACAGGAAGCATGCAAAGACAGGCAAAGGGCATCACATTTGCATTGTGACCCAGCTGTGGGGTGCAATCACTGCATTGTGTTTGCCTTGTGATTTCAGACTATTGCTGCATCACTCTGTCAAAGTCCCATGCAACACCAAATACCTACAAGTACGTAAATTTTATATTAAACACTAAACCCTCCTCATATGAGATATCTAAAAACCTGCCCAGAGAGTACTGACCCCAAACAGGAGCTCCTGGATGCACAGTCCTTTTGAAAATTAGGCCACTGCTTTAGAAATCTAAACACAGGCTAAGGATCCTAACTGCAGGCTCCTATTTCTGAAAGTCCTTGGTCTTTAATTTTCATAGCATGGTAAACAACGCATCTTTTTTCTTCCCCACTAGAAAGTACTCAGGGTTCAGAAGTTTATTGGAAACAGAGCTGACATCCAAATCAACACAGACTGCAAAAACAACAGGGCTGACAAGACAGAACGCTTTCAAAACATCACACTGATCATTAGAACAGCAGAGCAAAACATTAATATCATAAGCTTTTGCAGTCAAGGACTCTGCTGTAGCTGGGTATAGCTCTTTAAGCAACGGAAACCTGGGAAAATAGACTTTGAAGATAAATAGATGGATTTGCTTTCCAGCAAACAAATACAGGATCAACAAAATTGAACATGATGACTATTCCATAGGCAACAGCGATGCTGCCATGCAGATTTTCAGAAATGTCACTATAGCAAATAAGCCTCTGTTTTGCTCTTGGGAGGAACAGAAAGTGAGAAAGTAGAGTAGATAGCAAAGGACATTTTGGCAAAAAAATAATAGATGAAAAAATAAAGAAACTCTCCCCATCATTAAGCTCAACTTTCAGTTGACTCAGTCTCAGGTCTGGGGTGGGAGTAGAGGGGTTCTGGCTTTAACAAAAGAATATATTTTTAGAAAGATCTTCAAACAGAGAAACCGTTATTTTAGCACTATGGAAGAGAGGAAACAAAAGCTCAAAAATAGTAATTCAGCTCTAATAGTGGAGGGTCCTATTTACAAAAGATGTTTAGGAGTAAAGCCAGCCCTATTTCCCTTAAATTTAAACCCATCACCAGATGAAAGCCTCATTTGTCTGATCCAGACTGAAAAAAATGGCAGCTTTTTACACTGATAAGGCTGCAGATACATTTTTTGAACACTGAAGGGTCTTTCTTTTCAAGTTCCACATGGGAAATGACTCCCTACAAATATGAACTTCATAGAATTTAGTGACATGAGTGCCTGCAGACCTACTAACGATCTCAATGGGAGTTACATGCATAGAGAATCAATACTGTTGACACTGAATTAATGGTGTGCAGATATACTATGTTTGATACATGAACATAAAAAATAACAATTTGGCAGTTTGGTCTTCAAAGTTGGTAACTTTTAATGGAGGTGCTGGGTCCTCAACTGGTTATATTATTTCATTATAGCATTCTTTTTCGGAGCAATGACTTTGACCTGGCAAACACTTTTTCCTTGCCAAAGCATGTATATTTACAACAGGGAAACTAAAAAGCATCATTCCCCAAATGTCTACACAAGACAGTTTGGCAGTAAAGTGTATTTTTATTATCGTGTCACACACTGTGCTGTTATAGTTAAATATCTGAGTTTGTCAGTATTTCCATTATAACCCTGACCATAAAAGTATGTTTTGAGTGAGACTTACAAGTCAAAGGCCCTGATTCTCCTCTCACGCTAAGTGATATAAATTAGGAGTTAGCGCACACATGGCATGCATGAGAAGCAGGAGAGACTCAAGGTTCTGGAAAAATAAATAAATAAATAAATAAAGTATGCTTTGCATACACGATGCTTAATTTGCAGATATCCACATATTCAAGGGTGATCCCACTCCAGCTCCATTCAGCTTATGCATTTATTGGAAAAGCATCTGCATGAGTTCCATACATAATCTTCTGCCCAAATTTAACAAATAGGAATATGCTGTGCTAACTCTAGGCCTACCTGTCTCTAAAGTATAACAATATTGGTATGAGTGAGACAATAGTTTAATTGAACAGGTCAAGTTTGAAAATTGTGTTTTCAATGAAAGGCAAATCTGATCCAGAGAAACAAACATGGGACTATAAAGATAGGAATTTCCAGATCTTTATCCCATTGCTGCCAATGATTTGATGAGTCACTTTATGAGAGTTCATTTACTGCTTAGATCGTCACACATTCACCAATTTTTAACTGATGATGCTAGCACTTGCTTACTTTTCATATTGGGGTGTTGTGAAGAGTCAATAACGTTTCCACGTGTTAAGCATTAGAGAAGCACTAAGCAATTACAGTGTCTGATTTATGCTCCCTTTTCTGGAAGCTGGGATAGAGTTACAATTCTCATTCTAAGCTTACCTCATATTGCTTGTCTTGGTAGAGGAAAGGTCTCTCCTTAGCTACGCACTGCAGCATATATTCCAAAACCAGAACCAGCGAGTTTCAGGCCAAAAGCAGAAAAGCTTTAGACAGCCATGAGGTGCATTCTAGCAAACTTTTAAAAGAACAAAACCCATGCACCAGTGGTTTATTCTTAGCTTATTAAAATTCACTCATTTTTCCTTTTTGCTTTTCCATTTTTGCTGCCTTAGTTATTCTGTCCATCTCCATCCTTCATCAGATCCACTGGCTCACCGAGGTCACACTGCTGCATATGACATCATACGTCACAATCCCCATGGTAACCACTGTGTTGTCACAAACAGTATCACAGGAGGAGGAGGGGGAATAGAGTTAGAGAAGAGTATTTACACACAAATATCTTGGCAATCAAAAGGACTGGGAAAGGAAATGCACAAAAAAAGCCTATGACAGCTTAATGAGATTTTGGTAACATGCTGTAGTTTTCCAACTGTGTTCAAGTGTGATCTTGGTTCTTAAAATCTGATTTTCCTTACTTTTATGGACTTAAAAGAACTACATCCATTTTGCTCAGCACAGCAATCTGAAAGTTCACATGTCTGATTTTATTATTTAATGTGTAGGAAGAATTGCATTTCAATGCCTGCTGAAGAAACTGCCTTTTATAAAGACAGTCTACAGAGATATGTTTGGAATTTTAAATCCTGGTGTTTTGCTTTTTCTTTAATCTTTTATTAATGGTTCGTGTTCCCACTACTCCAAACTGAGCATTAGGTTGCTGGGGAAAAGCGCCAATCAAATGTGTACAGCAACTGGAACTTATTTGAAAATAAAGAAGGGTTAGCTGATCAAAATCGGTATTTCTGAGATTTAGGCCTGTGATGGACATCTCATATTGAAGGAAAAAAAATAAGAAAAAGGAGAATCATTTTGACAGCAGCAGGTTGGGAAGCAGTGAGAGAGACTGGAAATCAGCTCCCATTTTTCTTTAATTCTGACTGATCAATCTCAAGAGGTTACGACAGAACCAAATTCAAATACCATTTACTTTTTTTGTGACAGAGATGGGCATAAATTATCCTGCCAGCTGCCCTGACCACAGCTCCTCCTGGGGTCCCTCCTTGCAGCTCACTCCTGCAAAAGATTTGTGTAATTTGTTTAAGTCACAGGGGATAATGGCCATGATTTGCTTACTTGAACTCAGCCTATGAGAAAAGGAAAACCAAAACTTTTTTCTGTCAATACTGACAGCTAAACCATTTTCTGTCCTTCCTCTGGAAAACTAAGCAATTGCTTGCCATTGGGTTATAGCTGTATGTCCAGATTATAAAAAAATATAACTTACAATAGAACTGTGTGGCAGGAAAAGGCTACTTTCACAAATCCATCTTCCCTTCCCCAAGCACAAATGCAGCCCTGGTTAATCCAGTTGCACAGTAACCAAGTTCCTCACTACACACAAAGCCCCAGGATAAGGGGTAGCAACTCATTTGCTATTTTCCCCATGAGAAGACGGCACAGAGCAGAGGTGATGGTAGGGTAACTTCCCTCTGCAATATGCCCTCATCTTTCAGTGGGGATGCAGGTCTACCCCATGAGGATGTTCAGTAGGCCTTTCCAGAACTATGTATTCTACTGCTAGTATCACTATTAGAGCACACTATCCTCCTTTCTCCACAGATTTATTATTATTAAGCCACCGCATAGCATTTAATAAGTTTTATCACTGCCAAGGAATTCTGGATTTAAAATTATCTACAAGGGACATTTTAACCCGGCCAGTGACTAGTGCTCACTGTGTCCTGATTCTAAGGTCGCTGTTGTTTTAAGTAATGTTAGCAAAATACTAACACTTGAACTTTTTTCTTTTGTTCACCTAAGGATACCCCAGCGTGCTGCACACCCGAATCATACATAAGCATAACCTTTAGAAAAGTAATTCAGACAGAAGGAAGACAGCTGGAGGCAACATTGCAACATTCCCTTCCTTGGAATTCACAGGAAAAAAGCTTGTCGAGGTGTTGGTCAGTGTGTACGGCCATCACTCGAGAGGGGGAGGCAGGGTAACAGGTTGAAGATGTATAGCATTAAAAAGAAAGAATTAAATCAAAGCCATTACGTTCTGAAGAGGACAAAAACCTTACTAAACCAAAATAGTGAGAAATTTTTGGAAATAGTTTGCATTTAGCCACTAAAAAAAAAAAAATACAATCAAGAGCCTTAAGTGCCTGGGGAGGAGAGACAGACTGCTTTTCTATGATGCTGGATGTTTGGTTTTAATTGAAGCATGGATTACAGGTCCAGTATTCACTATCTACCACATTCTATTTAGGGATCTTAAAACCTGTCTTGTGTTAAAGATACATACTGTACTGTAAATCAAAAGTATCAGCTTGGCCTACACAGAATTGGGAGCTCCTGAACAGCAACATGTAAATTTTTTTTAGAAATATTTTAAATGAAGAAAGTGGAGTGCTTCACACACACCATAAAACTGGAAAGTATAAAGACAAGAGTTTTCTGCTCATCTAATTGAACTTAACTCTTGTCTTTCACTATACATGTAACACTACCTGCATCTCCTGGATATCCCAATTGAAAAAAATGATTATAAATATTGATCAGATAAATTTTAAAATAACAAATAAAAGTTAAAACTTTGGAGATTACATCTCCTATTTTCCTAGCTAATATCTTGGTATTTGAGTTAAAAATGAGTAAAAAACCAAAGCATCACAAGTAGTACTGTACCAGTAATGCAGCGTTTGAACACGCAGTTGAAACATTCTCTGTTGTATGAGACCAGCAAATGATTGATTAAACGCTACAAGATAAATGCTGACAAAATCTTAGAACTGTGAGGAGTGACAAACATACAACACAAGAAAATCAAAATGATTAATTGAAAATGAGGCATGTTGCAATAAAAAATGGCTTTTAGTTATCTCTGCAAAATTCTACATGAGCTATTTGCAGCTTGAAAACAGACTCCTTAAACACTGCTAAAATGCATTTCTAATAAAAAAATCTTAAAAGCAGATATGCTTATAATATACTTTTTTTTCCTCACTTGGTAGTAGCATCAGCTCTCTGTTCTCAAGTCTTTTCTGCCTATACAAATAGCTCATTTTTCAGTGGTTTAAAAATGATGCACAAAGTGCTGTAATCACACCCAGAATATATGGAACACAATATAGGAGCCAGAATTGCAGCAAGTTCCAGGTATTCTACACATTTTCACTGTTGAGTTTACCTGCTCACTTCTTAAGCTCATTTTGCTGGACAGTTGCTGCTGTTTTGCTTTTGGATCTTCCCAGAATTCCAAAACATCGTAAGGGTTCGGTCCCAAGGTCAAGACTTTGCCTACTTACGCACATCTTAGTGCCACATAACCTCGTGAGCACACATTGCTGTTGATTGTGTCAAGTGTCCAAACATGTCCTTTTAGATCCCCATACACATAGCACAGACATTGGTTTAAAGAAATATTAAACATCCCAAGTGTAGATTTTAAAGAAAACTCGGCAGCAAGTCTTGTGTTCTGTAATTACCAGTAAACTTCAAAAGCTGTAGGACTCTACTTCACAAGCATACATCATATTTAAAGCAAACTTTTTTTATTGTTGTGATACACATTTTATGTTGCATTCACCTACATAGCACTGCAAGGAAAATCTACACATTGCAGACCCAGAGCTTAGAAATTACATGGTCTATATCCTCACAGGTGCAGAATGCATTTCCAGTGGAAATGCATCTGTCCCTCAGGCAAAAAAAAGAAGAATTTTTAGGAACCAAGACAGAAGATGACAAGTCAACTGGTTTAATAAGGGGTAGGCGGAATTGTGGCCAGGGGAGGAGCAGGTCAGAGGTGCAACAGAGGAACCCAACAGACAAACAGGGCCATACTGGGGTTTTCCCCTGGGGAACTAGGGCCAAGATTCTCTGACAACCTATGCTGCATAGAGTGACATTGTTCTATGAAAATATTAAAAAAAAAACCAACCTTCCACTAAAATTGTTAGTGGCACAGTTGAACAATGACAGAATCCAAAGAAGAGGTGCTTCCCCCCCGCCTTTCTTTTTTTCCTTCACCTTGGGTAAATCATCTGAAACCATTTTAATTTTTTCTGCGTATAAAGTTTTTCCCCTTGCCCACACAAGGTAATTCTGCAAATACTCTTTTTAATTTGAAGCTTACTGGGTATGCAGTATATTTTAAAATAACTGTCTATAAATATTTTTTTTTACACCCAGATGTTGAGACAGGTTGGTGTGACAGCCATTCTCCTTGTTCTGTGCAGATGATCATAGCATATACAGACTCAGACTTCCACCGTAACTCTTTAGGAACGGTAATTGGAAATATCATCTACTAATAGTCAGGTATCTCCTCTTAAAAATTCCTCACATACATGAGCTTCCCAAAACTGATACTATTTGTGAGAGTATTCCAACAAAGCAAGAAAAAAGTAACCACACACAGAGCTAAGCTAATTCATTTGAAAAACAAACAAGTATTCACTGTAACCTTCTGGAGTACTTCTCCATTGCTTTCTGTCCAGAAATGAATCAAAAACTGCTGGTATGAAGCTCCCTTTTAGGAAAGCCTTTAAAATAATTTTCTCCCACTCCTGTGAAATGTCACGTTGTACGGTGCAATTTATTTTTCCAATTCTGAGGCTGAATAAAATGAGGCCTTTCAAAATATGTAGGCAAACTGTCCCAAATATTTTATTGGAAACAGTCAATGAAAGCCACGTGCAGCTGAAATAATATACAGTGTTCTTGAATGCTATTTTAGTTCAGTCTAAGAACCTGATAATTATCATTACTCTTGTTCTCACCTGGAAAAAAAAAGAGAACGCATGGCAGACCCCAGTGAAGAAAGCTGCCCAAGACCAGACACCACCAGATAATTTTGACCCCTAAATCCATCACGTCTGCTCTATCCACTTGCCAACAAAACTTTGTGCAATAAGAGATACTGTGCATCCCATTTAAACCACAAAATCATGTAATGTCTGATGTTTCTGAAAAGCACTGCCATTGAACAGTAACTTTTAGTATTGCAAAAGATGGAACATTTTCAGGTTGTCTCATGGCTTATTGCTTTAATCACCTGCGATATTTCTGCGATTCCAGGCAAGCAGCTTATCTGTAATACACAGGACATGAGCCTCTGCTCCACTGCGTCCTTTATTGTCTCACTTGGCTGAAGATTACAAATGGGCTTCCCCTCTTCCTTTTTGCTTTGCTAATATTGCTCCTTACTTAAATTCTCTAATTCTGCTACATATTGAGCAGTCCTTGAGTGACCTATGCCAAAGAAGAGTAGTTGTTTCTGCGAATTTACAGTTCTATTACAAAGGGAACACTACCATCTGGTGGTCTGACTGGAAAAACAGTCACGTTGAAAGAAAAACCAATATAGAATTTTCTTTCTGGCCTAATACCTTAGGAAAATCCAGTTTCTTTTCATAGGACTGAAGAAACCTCAAATATTCAAATCAGAGAAGCATGCATCCTCTGCACGGTTCCTCCCCCTTCCTTCCCTCACCGCCACCATATAAAAGATTTTACTAAATCCTATCCTGAAATGCTGGGAGAGCCCACACCTTGTACAGATCCATTCAGTAGAGTTTTTACTTGCACGTTGCACTCACTTCACAACGGAGCAAGCTGTAAAGGTGGGAGAAGCTTGCTGGACATGCCCTTAGCAGCATGAGCAAAGCAAGGCTTCAGCATGAAGAGGTTTCTTTGACAGATGGGGCTGAGCTGGAACACTCCTCCCAAGCCCTACCAGCCCAGATATACAAGACTGCAGGCTGCACACTCCAGTTGAAGCTTCACTGGTTCTTTCTACCATGAGAGGTTAGAAAATAACCCCTAAAACAAACAGATTTAATATATATATATTAAATTAGATATACGATCCAGTTTGTCCAGCTTCTGTTCTGATACCCCAGTCACACTATGTAGCTCCATTCGGGGCTAGAAAATTTAACTAACCTTTCCCCACTTCAAGAAGCAACCTTTGCTGCGTAGGGTTTTGTAATTTATTTCCTTCTAAAAACCTTATTCTTTCAAGTATACAAGGTATGCAAAATTCAACACCACCTGTCGGTACCCAGGGAACAGATTTACAAAGACAATCTCCTTAGATAATATAAAACCCTATTGTTTCTCTTCTTTAAGTCATTAACTATTTTCATACCCTTCACATCAGCTGGGAACTATATATCACAGACAAAGACAATCTCATTTGTTTTAATGGCTAAGTAAATTCAAAATAGAAATGACTAGGCAATTTGTTCTTCTGCTTTTTTAATTTTGGTCTCTTTACTCTCCATCCCCCTCACCACCATCTCCTAACCCATCTAAAAAAAAAAAAAAATCCTTTCAGTCAAGGACTAGACTTCTGGCAAACCAGTTTATCTCCACCAAATTCAATAAAAATCGGGTTTAAGCAAATCCAGGATTTGGCCTCAAAGTTTCTTTAACTTCCCAGTACTAGGTTAGGATGCTTTATTACTGGCATTCTTCATTATAAACCTTCAAAATTCATCTTTCAAAGAGTAATATTTTCTGTAATGGCCAACAGATAAAAGTGTAGTAGACAAATAATTGTAGCAGTTGCTGTTAAAGCAGCAGTTGTATCAGGTGCTGTGCAGGCAGATCTAGGTCAGTCCCTGATGGATGCACTACTTTGCCATTTAACTAGGGCACACTAATCCTTGGCAGGTAATTATCAGTCATCTGCCGTTCCTACTCTGGAGTTAATCCTAATCTGCATTCTGCACTGAGTGACTCCAATTGGATTACCATTTGTTTTCAGGGCTCCTACATACTGAAGTACTTTAGAAGACAATCCAAACAGTTGTAAGGAGGACGACACATTTTTCCTTCATCATCTAAAGATTCAAACATTTTGGACACTGACATATCATTTTGTTAGGCTTTGTTCACTTTTATAGAAGCTTCTCAAGGTCTCAGGCACACCCAGGCCTGTGGAACTGCAGATATCCACTTCATGCTTTCATTATTTTCAGACTACTTGGCACATCTTTAATTTACCGTGCACATTTCAATTCTGCAAAAAAACTGTTCAGAACATGCCAACAGTAGACTTTAAAACAAGTACATAAGTAGTAAAGAGTATCTCAGAAAACCGTTCTTTTATTACGATATAAAACATACGTCAAATGGTTCTTGAGAACAAAGCAGTGGTCCAGCCCTCTACCTGGAGGTCTGACACCTTTAACAGAATTTGATGCAATTCAAATTTTCCCCGCCCTGAGCCTCGTACCAGGAGACGCACATTTCCTTAGCACCGGTAATATGGTGCTTCACTGTGTTTCATACAACATGGATTTAAGCGTCCCAGTTCATCAGATTCATAACCAAACACCAGTTATGTACAGCTTGGTATCAGGTACAGCAACTGAATGAGGTTTTAAGCTAGTCAGCATATATGCAGAAGTAACCATCACTCGTTTGAGCCTAACATAACTTGGTATTCTTAGTACGTTGCTGTGCAGCAACCAATACTATTAACTCTGCAAACTGGAAGGAAAAACAAACAGGTATTTTATTTTTTACTGTATTTGTTTTTAATCAGTCTACTTCACTGGCATTCATAGACTTTAACAGAGGAAAATTCAGGCCCAAAAGCCAAAGATCAGAAAACGAAGTGTTAAATGACTGGGTAGCACAGGCAGAATGACCAGGATGCAATTGTTTCACCCCGAAGTACAAGACGGATATAGCTTAGACTTGTCAAGGAAATCTAACAAAGATGAGGTTTTGAATAGATGTACAACACACACAACAGATAACTGCTAGCGTACTTAACCAAAGCCATGTGCAAAAAACATAAAGGTACAGACAAACTGCGAAAAAGAGAGGTCATTTCTGAGCTGCAAAATGGATTTATTTTGATTAAGAAATACAAGAAGGTAATACAGAGAGCAGTGACCAGAGTTTCAGATCATACAGCAATAGAAAAGGAACTCATAAGCCCCTTCGGGACATAAGGCTACCCACCCACACACAGCTTATATTTCAAGTCTTCATTTTAAGGCCATGACTTGACCTCTGTTCAGAGACATATTAAGGTCTTGGCACAGTATCAGATGCCTAGAATAGTGAAGTATCGTAAACAGATTTAGTGTATGGAATTTTACACTGGCCAAAATTAATTGGCTCAGAGGTCAAATTACAGCCGTTAATATTTTGCAGTAGAAGCCAAAGCCCTCCGATTGCCCTGAAGTCTATTAACTGTTTCCTCCGTTGATTTTTACATCTCTAGTTACTTGGTTGGAAAAAAAATCACAGTTCTGAGGTTTTCAAAAAGTGACAACAAATACTAAAACATAGCTCAGCATTGCGCAAATCCTGCTTTCAGCCAGCTGTGGGAGTCACTGATAAAAGACATGGCCTGAAAGAAAGTGCAAGGAAGCAACGTCTGGGGTTATAATACTAACCTAAAATCCCAGACGATCTAAGTTAAAGCTGTTCTTGCAGCACCACCAGCTTCCTACATGAATTTAGGCAAGTCATTCAGGCACTATCAGCACACACTGATAGTAAGGGCCAACATCAAAGGCATCATCGCTCTCATGAGACCAATTATAAACTCCAAAACACAGCTCTCTCTAACAGTCGAGTCTGGCCCTGAAAGGTCTGAAATACTTCCAGATAGGTCAGCCTCTGCTGTGGCACGCTTGCAGTTCAACTGTCCCTAAATGCGCTTGGTCCTGTCCCCTGCCTTCCTCCTACCAGCAGACACACGCAAGGGTTGAAAGCATGGCTGCCTACGGACCAATGCCCCGGGCAGCTGGGCCCCCTCGCTGCGCACCTGGGATACATCTTAGAACCACTCTGGAGCCACACAGACGTGGCTGGTGTTAGTGTAGGCCCCAAGGTTTAATGCAGACGGAGGACTGACTGCTTGGCCAATCCCAGCTATCATGTAAAAGGATGAGGAAATACTTTCTGGCTCCGCTGAAGTCAATGGCAGCAGTCCCAATCGCAGGATTTTAGCTTACAGTACTACAGCTACATCACCAGCTCACTTCCCTAAATATTTATTTAGAGTTGGGGTATATTTGAGCCAAATTCCAAAATTTAGACTTGGGTGTGCAGTAGTATCAACTGTAAATCTTACAATCAGTAATCCTCTACCTAAACTTCGTGTCCGTATTTCATACCCAAGTAATGAACTCTTGGACCCACTTCAGTAATTGCATCTGTGCCTGGCTTGAACCCATAAAGTCAGAGATGCCCAGGTCTGTAGGTCTTGAAAGTCTGTGTATTCTAGCAACTCCTAATCATTAGTAAATTCTAATTTGACTAATATGTTGGTTTAGAGCCACCGAGTTTCACATCATTTACCAGTGAAATCTACTTCAAACCCAGATGGTTCAGCTAACCTGTATGTCTTTTACAGTGGCAGGAAAGTATTTCATACATGAGCTATTTCAGGAGGGGATACAGAGATGATTGGGACATTAACAAATAAAAGGTTTTTATCCAGCACCTTCTTCAGAGATGAGCACCTCAAAATCCTGTTGTGGTCTCTTGTAGGGGAGTATACATCTATTCCGTATCCTTCCTCTCTCAGAATTTTTGAAGAATAAAAAATTAGGGGCCAAATCCCAAAAGCTATTCAGCAAATCCCCTCCTTTCCTACCAGCTTTGCTAGACATGCAGATACTTTCCAATATTCTTATAGCTATGCATGTAGTCTTTTCAGATGGTGCTTATTACAGAAATAAGTAATATTTTGCAGGGGAAAAAAACGCCTAATTTTACTCAAACTATACCATAAAAATATTTTTAACCACACACAGGATTCCAAAGAAGCTGGAAATACATTTAAAAATAAACCTAGTCCTGAAGTTTAGTTGTTTCTATTCCTTTTCCCAGGTGCTAAGGCAAGCACTGAGCTGGAATTGTTTGCAATGCCAGCCACTGCCTCTGCTTCTTGGCAAGTGCCAATGACTTGAGCTCCCTTCAGTTCCATCAGGGCATATAGCTATAGCTAGGAAGCAGGGCTGTACCAAAAAGCAGGCTAGCTAACAACCTGCCCCAAAGCTAATTCTTGATATCTTTATTACTTGGAAAGTCAACAGCAGCACTTTTTCCATGACGCCAGGTCTCTGAAAGGAGGCTACCTTGCTTCACCAGCTACAAGGCGATAAGCAGATTGCATCAGTGTACCACTCCCCTCCAGTTCGGCATTGCCTAACCTCATTTCTGCCTCCCAGTTGGCATCACACAATCATCACCTCACAATTATAGCACAGCCATGTGGTAGCCATAGCATCACTTGCATGAGGAGCATAATTGGGAAAGTGTCTCTATTGCTGGTTGGCTTAAGTGAGAACAGATACATTCTTTGTGAAAGAAAAGGCAAGACAGTCGACTTCAGCTTCTCAATTAATCTTTTCCTCCCACATGCTCAGTTATTTTCTACAAGAAAACAGGCAGAAAGACTGCAAGGTGACTATGGATAAAGCCAATACTTAAAAAAAAATGAAAACCAGTTTTGAATCAGGTGTTTCTCAAGCAGCCATATTACCAGTCTCAATGGTACTGTTGTCATCTTACCTACATATTCCAAATTTAAAGGCCTGCTTTCCTTATGCGGGTTCATAATTTCCTATAAAGATAATAAATTTATTCTCATGCTGCCTCAAGTCTTGACTAAGCTAGAGTCCCACTGTGGTAAATATCACAATGAACATAATCTTGAACTGCTTATAGTGACTACCCTTTGTATGCCAGTAATCAGAGACTTTGAATTCCTTAAATATGACTGTATCAATTTGATTGTGCTCTGTAGAAAGATAGAGGTGTGGATGCCTCAAGGTTTTTGGTTGGTTGGTTTTTGGTTTTTTTTCATTTCTCAATATTGAAGAGGATAGGTGCTAGGAAAGCTAGATCCTAAATGAAGAATTAAAGTCAAAGCCTTCTAAGTGATTTACAAAACTTCATCTGTACACCATTATGCAAACTTGCAGATAATGTATTGACAAGCTAGGCCAGGTCACTGCCACGCTCAGACTGAAGATGAATGCACAGACTCACAAAAAGAAACATGACTTCTCAATATTAGAAAAGTTAAATTCTCTTCTATCCTTGCTGTAACCATTCTTAAAAAATGTCGTCTTCTAGAGTCGAGTGACATACCCAGCCCTAACAATTTACTACTCTACAGAGCCAGAAGGTGGAGTTGTAATGTAGAGGGCCATTACAGAACATCAAGAAGCTATACACCCAACAACTCTAGCTTTTCTCTACTAGAAAAACATACTACGATTTTGTAATCGTTCAAAAAGCCACTCTGCTGTATTCACGCCTGTTCGGTGGTAGCGTACAGCACCACTGCACAACTGTAAAAGCACCAAAAGCAGAGGGTACTCTCAAAGCCAGAAAGCAGCCTAAAAACACAAGGAAAGCCCACAAATAAATAGAAGTACATTCCGTTTTTACATATCTCTTTATTTTTTTCTAAGTGGGAGCATTTCAGAAACATCTGCAATGAACTGTTTTAAGTTACTCATTCATTTGTAAATGCATATTAATAATATGTAAAGGCAATGTTATATTTTATGTAGACCACTAGATAACCATGTATATACATGTATCTGTTGAAACACAGAGCCAAGTCAGCCAGCCAGAAAACTATGCACTGAACAGAAAATTTGAAACCAAATCATTCCATGATTACATCTCAACAATATGTCCCTTTAAGCTGAAACAGACACTTAGTGACAGTCCATCAGTAGTCAGGGGGAGGATGTATTTAAGCCGACTCCCTTATGTTGGTACCTGTGTAATTTGGGATGGGATGTTAAATATGCCCCCTTTTCCAAGCAGTGCTGATTTCCCATCCTGGACAAATGAAAATGAAAGCACATAACATCCCTGAGAAGCTCCAGAGCCTGCACTCACAAATGAAAACTAAGTCCTCAGTTAAGACTTGGCAGGAAAGTAACTCCCTGACATTCATCAGAGTTGATGCTGCTGGCACAGTGACTGTATCATTTACATTAATACGTTCAGTGCTCAGCCACCCCAGTGGCCTGACTGCAGAGTTGGAGATCCTTGGTTCTAGAATTAAAAAATAATTTTAAAAAACCCACACAAACACACACAAACCCAAAATCCAAAGTATCTAGAAGCTATTAAGGACTCAGGTAAGTCCTCAGACATACCTATTACAAAGCTAGGTAAGGACTGAGAACTAAAGATGGTGAAAAGAGACTTCAAGACCAAAAGAGTCAGTTCTCAGAGAAGTTATTCAGATGGACAAAGACACCCAGTAAAAATTTACCAGAGTTGGTATTACAATGCTCACCGTAGACCAAATAAATTCTGAAAAAGTTTTCTCCAATTTTTGAAAACTGAAGTGAACAGGATCTTAAAAAACAGTATTTTTTTGAAGTTGGAACAGGCTTTTCTTTGGTCGGATCAGATTCTATCACCTTCAAAGCTTACAATAACCGCAGTTTCAAGCACAACCTAACCTTCCAGTAACAAAACTGAAGCTTCAGCATAATACCAGCAGCTAACAATCTGAGAAAAAACTTCAAGGGAATCAATGAAATTATTTTCAGAAATACTACTTTCGACATAGAGGCTTTAAATCTCTGCACCAGGAGTTCTATATTGTATACCTGGCCACATGTTGCAGTGAGTTTTGGAAACACTGAGGTCAGAGTTTTTACAGCAACGTGATAGAGTTAGTTACTGCCGGGCTGGGAAAAACCAAAGCATATTGCCAGTCAAATTAGACTTTTACGGACTATTCTGGTAAGGTCTGCCACCATGGGATGAAGACAACTTGGAATTACAGACTTCCTTAAGGAAAATGCGGCATTTGCTTTAGAAAAACTGTATCAAAATTCAATGGAAGAGACTGAGCACTATAAAAAACCTACAGCAAAACCATAACCAATGTATACAAATTAAATTATCGGGTAATAAAAGGGGGGGGAGGGAATATGATCGATAACATGGCTGACAGAGGGATCTTACTAAAGAAAAGGCAGTCAGTTAAAAAGTAAAATACAATTCCTGTGTAAGTCACGTGCTCATGAATCCCAGAAAATTGAAAGGGAGTAGCTTTGTTCAGGATGAGACTGGATTCTTTAAGAATTCTGCTGAACTAGAGCTTGTAAAAAAGTATAATAAATTAAATCCTTCAAGAAAGTACAAGCACAGGGAAGAAAGGTAACATTGTATGTGGGACAGACACCAAATGAAGTTACATGAGCAAGCAGACAAGTCTAACAAACTCGTGTTTACAGTAATATAAAAAAAAAAAAAAAAAAAAAAAAAAAAAAAAAAGACCTGAGGAAGATAAAGCAGAAGGGATATCAAGCACTATGGATTAAGGACGGAATAGTACACGCTGAATGAGAAGGGGAAAGCAAGAAGCCACTGCAACTAAAATTTCCTTGCCAGAAACAAGAAACTGGGGAAGGAATGGCAGAACACAAAACAGCTGTCCATCTTGGGGAGGGCAGGGGGGGAAGCTGGGGGGGGGGGGGGGGGGCGGGGGGGAAGAGGTTAGAAAGAGGAAGCCAGGACGTTTAGGAAGAGGAGTTTCCTTATAAACTCACCTTTTTGTTAGTTACTTAAGTAAAAAAAAAAAAAAAAAAATCTACAACCAGTTAAATATTCCTTTAAAAGTACAGTCTTGATTCACCATACACTTCTTTCACTAAAAGTTATTTAACATGTTTTGGGATTTCTTTTCTTTGATTTAGATTCAGAGCATTTCAATTCATCAACTACTTTATTTAGCAAAGGTCACAAAATATTTTAAATAAAAGGTAACATAAAAAAGAAATGTTAGAAATTGAGGATTTGTGGTTTTTTTTTTTTTAAAAAAAAAGTTCTTCTTGATCTCTCTAACTTTGCCCAAGTTTTATCAGATGCTTAACAGTTTAATCAGACATCTTTATTGTCATATCTTCCAATTATTATTTTACAGAGAATGCTACGATAAGAATCAACTAGATCAGCATACTAGCAAACTGGTTCTTATTAGGGTATTTCCTATGCTTAAAATAGCTATTACAATACACACCACAGAACATTAAGTACCCTAGGCATCAAATCTCATTATTCTCTGACAGAAGTCATTGTAAATTAAAAAAAAAAAAAGTGTTTGAGATTCATTTTGAAATGTGTGGGAAGCAGTCCGTCTTTGTCTTTAAAAGACAAATACCTAAAATACCTCTCCTGTACTGGCTTAGCCACTTACACTGCTTCCAATATTTAGTCCATATATGTCACTAACTTGTTCCTTTTGTTTGTATTTTTTGTTTGCTTTTTCCTCTCTTCTTGAATGACCTAAAGCACCAGCATGCTGAAAAACAGGACAGTAGTAAGGTAGAATGAAGCCTTGTAAATGGCATCACACTGAATCTGCATCAAATCCTCCGCTCAGGCAGAGTTTATCTATGCAGTTGGGAGCTCCTTCACCAACCAAGATTTCTGCTGGGACAGAATACATGTTTGCAAGACGTACAGAGGTCCATCAGTCTAAGCCTTCTTCAAACTGATCTCATGTAAAGCACATACAGAGAACAAAACCCAGAACACTTGAAAGGAAAGCAACATTTGCTTCTAACAAACCCTGCAGGGAATTAAGCAGGTGCAAGAGCCTACTGTCTGAGGGAAAGAAAAAATCTGTTAATATTTAACTCCCAAACAAACGCCGAGATTACTGCGGAAAGGCTTACAATTTATACTGCATTGAATCAAGCAGCTGGCGAAACATTCAAAAGCCTGTAAGGTAATATGGTCATTAGGACTAGTTAAATTCCTTTGAAGGAATTTAGCAAAAGATTCCTAGGCTGCTTCAAATGAAATACGCAAAGGCTCTCATTGACAAGGCATAACAGGATGGACAGGAATGTTGTGGTGTTGATAAGAGGACCTTTAAAGCTGAAACTTGCTATGGATAAGTTTTGACAACCCGGTTGACAGCTCTGAAAGGGAGAATATATCTGAAGAGGCAAGAGATTTAGATTCCTATCACCCTTCTGAAGAACAGCAACATCCAGGTTGTGAACAAATCTGTCCAAAGATGCTCTGAGCTATAGCACAGTTTCACACAGATAGCAACTGATCTTTACAGCGCGTGAGGGGCAGCAGATACTGTCTGTCAGCAGCAGGGCTACTGGATTACAAAGATGGGAAACCTGTCTTACTGTTCTAAAGAGATACCTATCAAGACCAGCCACCAGCATATGCTACCCTTCTTTTAATCAGTGACAGATCTGGACGCTCATAACCTGAACAGAACTTTCCATCTGTTGTGCTGTTTAACGAGTTTCAGATCAGAAATCGCTAACATTTCAACTTTATCTGATATTCGGTGCCCTACACGACAACAGAATCGGTCATTCCACAAGCTGCATATTTTCACCTTTCAAAACCAACACACATTTGTAGTGCAGCTCATTAATACACTATGAGAAACTGTAATTATTTAATTAATACTGTTGGGCAGTATAAAACTACTGAATTTTTCACTCCCTAAATTAGAAAAGAGATCAAAGCAGCAGTCTAACATAGCCCAGTTTTCCATGCTTTTGTCTCCTCTGGTTTAAATGCAACCTCCTCAGTTTCTACTTACACTGCCTTACTCCCTGCCTCTGTACCCTCAAGCTCTGGCATGTCCTGGATCTTTCTCCACTGCAACACCCTAACTTCTCTTTCCCAGCTTGTCTCCACCACAGTATCTCCACATGTTTAGTCTAGTTTTGCTTGATCTTCCAGATGGAAAGGAACAACGCTGGCTGCGACTAGACCAGACCTATGCATGCAGCTTGGCCAAACAGCTCTTCCTCTTGGCCACCAGGCAAACCAAACACAAGAGCAGCCTTCCAGCTACGGCATGTCCGCCAGCTAGCTCCGGGGGACTACAGCTCCCAGCCCGCGGGCAGTCCAGGCTTGCTGGAAAAACTCAGCATGCTTAAGAGTGTTTGGATTTCGTAATCAGGGAGCCCAACTGATACAAAGAAGAGAAATACCTAGGAAAGAGTGCTCCTTCATGATTCTTGTCTCCTTAAGAAACCAAGATAAATTCAACAATTGTGATTCAGCACCTGTCAGTTTGCAGTCCTTTTGGCCAACGGTGATAATGCTTTATCAAGAGCTATAGCACTTAACTCTGCACTTCCCTCTATCAAACTTCTTGCTAGCTGTTGTGGAAAGAGAATGCAGGAAATAAACAGGGAAAGACAAGGAAAGCAAGCGAAATCCTCACACCTCAGACACACACATTCAAAATTTGAGTTTTTACAGACATACTATAACTCTAAACGCTACAAAACCTAGGAAGAACTTTGTAAAAGGGAGCCAGCTGGCAATACCTGCTACTTTTTTTTTTGTTTACTTTAAGGATATTGGAAGGAGGTACCCAATGTTGCACCAAAATAACATATCAACAAACACTTATGTGATATTTAAACAAGGAAGGAAGGACGGGTGATTTAGTAAGAACATCACACAAACAAAACAGTGCAAAGCTGTTGCCATTTTTGGTCAGCTAAAACCAGAAGGTCAGAATATGTGAGAAACAGGAGGCAAAACAATCTACTTAACAATGCCATCTGGGAACAACACTTATATGTAATATTAAAAAGGTCTAATTTCCACTAACTCCTCTGTAACAAGTATGCCATGGCTACATTGCCTGCAGCAAGAGGCAGGTTCCAGGGCTTAACACCTCGCAAGTAACACCCTGGTCAGAAGAGCTCACAGAGGACCAGATCCCATCGTGACCTCCTTTTATTTCTTCATTTTACCATTCTTATACCAATAGAAAACCCTTGAGTTAATGGTTATGTACTTTTCTATAAAATGTTAAATGAATAGAAATGTAGTAATCTCTTGAGTATGAACACTGAAATACGTGGAGCTTAATTATACAAGTTTTCACATGGATAGGTAATCCTTACCAGTAAAGTGAATGAGGCTGCACACATTTAGTCTGCTCAGACAAGTTTTACTTTCAGTAACGAGACTTGTCACCAGGACTCAACAAGGACAGCATCAAACTGGCTATATACTTTGGTAAAGAACCTATACAAACAGCTAATCATAAAGCATGGTGAAATACATCTCTACATAAAGACGGAAGTTTCAAAAATGCTATACAATATCAGAGGTTAATATTTTAATGATCTCTCTAAATAATACATCATCTTTTGAACAAGCTAATACTTTATAGATGAGCACCTTTAAACCAAGTGTAATCGAGCTACAGTGTTTCTATAGTAGTGTCCCCTCATTCTGAATCTCTTTTAACACTCATTGATTTCTGCCAGACACTCATTGGAAGAATTAATTTATTTATGAACTTGTCATTACAAGTCATTGATTAAGATGTCCTTCCTTAAAGATTTAATTATGCCCAAAGATAAAAGATTTGCTAATTATTGTCTTTTATCTAATTGAAGCTTTGTATTACAAATAAAGTTCAAAGGTTTAAGACAGTTGCCCTTTCAACCATTTGGGCAAAGATGAGAATTTAATTAGAAGGGAGACCATGTTCTCACTAGAATCTTCAGACATATTCCAGGAGCCATTCTGGTAACAGAATTGATGACTATTCAATGTGCAGAGATCTCAGAAAATCTTTTAACCTTTTTTTGCCTTTCACATGTTTTCCCAGCATTGCTCTTTGTTTTGGATCCATCAAGCAATTTGACAGTCTGACCCAGCTAGTGAAATATCTTAAGTCAAAGATTAAGAACTTCCATGTTCCTTTTTCTTCCAGTTTTACCTTCTCTTAGATACCAACAATGGGAACAATTCCTAAGGTTCTTCAGTAAAAGATAGCAGCAATAACCTCACATAAGAGTAGTTCTTAACCAAGGACTAAAGCAGAAAAACATCAAGGTATAAATATCAATATCTCTTAACAGTAAACAATTCAGAAAAAATACTGTTACACACAAGGTTTCTTTCTATGTCATTAAACGAATTCGTGAATTTGTTGGCTCATTTCATAATAGCCCATATCAAGAAATGGACACATCTACAGAACAGCAAATCCTAACATACAAATGACTTAATTTTCAAACTTCCTAGGATGAGACCACATTTGCAGAAACCTGAAGCACAAAGCTATCCTGTTTGGTACACACATCTATCAGTACCGCATGCAAATACCACCTGCGGGAACTGCACTTGCAAACGATAGCAAAGATCTCACACTGTGTTCATAATTATTAGGTTTTGCATACGGCTGCAAATACGCAGTTCTAAAGAGCTGGTCCACTGGGGAGACCTTGTTCCCCCAACAGCATTTACTGTTACGGTAGAACACAAGGCTCAACGGATACTTCCACTACATGGATAGGAAGATTTTGTGGCAAAGGCCCTGTCAGTCCCCATCAGACACAGAATGATTGCTCTGAAACTGTAAGCTATTCCAAGTCGGTATTTGGTCATAACAAATACCCACTAGACTACCATCTAGTGAAGTTGCTCGACATTTATACATATAATTAAAACAAGTATAATCAATCAATCCATCCATATACAATCAAACTATAGATTTGAAAGTCTCCTTGATTTATGACATAGTTTATAGGAATAGAATATTTAATACTTCAGTGAGCCAGTATTTCCTCATTTTTTATTTCTATTTTTCAAAACACATATTAGACATTTGAAACAGTGAATGAGCTTTGAGTGACCTTTACCAAAATAACTTCATAATAAAACACACTTGAATTCAAGTACTTGGCCCAGATTCCTGTAACTTTTTATTACTTCTGAGAATAACTAACCAAGTAAATTTCCATGCACACAGTGGAGCCACCCAGGCTGAAAGAGGGAAAGAGAAAGACATTCATTAAATTACTTGGTGATAGAAGATCCACAGCTTTTGTGAGCACTGCCACAAATGTCAGTCATCTTCTATAGAAAAAGGAGAAAGATACAGGATCAAGGAGTTGTATTTTGAGTCAATGAGTTCCGTTCAATAGTACATGTCATGCCAAGTGTCAGTCAAAGCAAATCAAACAGCTCTGGAAAGATGGGACAGATGTGCAGAACTGGAAGCTTACTCTGTGCTTAGTGAATTACCACCTGGCATCCTGGTTATAAAGCTCAAGACAGACTAAGGCTTTTGCAGAAGTACTTCACCCACAGATTACTGGATGCTAGGTTACTTGGATGTTGACAAGACCCAAAATTTCACCCTTTTGCCACAGTAAGCTACTTTATGAGACTGCTACTAAGGAGTAAAGAATCTGGCCTGACTTAAATGTTACAAACCATTTCATGTTCGCAGCAGCGTAACCAAAAGGCTTACAAAAGCCCCAAGCCTAAATACCCTCACACAGCCCCTTTTCCTCGTTCTGTGAGGTTTTCTGTTTATTGGGCAACCTCACACTGCTCCTAGCATTTAGAGTACCACACAGAGGGAAGTTTCTAGTGTGCTGCTCACACTACAATTGTCAATTCCTGTTAATACTACTCATAGAAAAAAAGAGATGCTTCTAAGGTACAGGAGCTTTACTTTTTTCCTTACAGTTGTAGAATTACAGAAGTGTACCTGCCTACAATTTTTAATAATCATTTCCAGAAGAAATGCCTTCTTGCAAAAGCTATGAATCCCTGCTTTGCACCTAAGCTTTCCCAAAATTAAAGCACGGTTTTATAGCATCAGCATGATAAGACTAAAATGGAAATCCAAAACTGCTGAAGATGGTTTGGTTCAAGTCTTAATTTTGATCGACTGCTTTTGGATATAAGTTTTGGTGTGGAACAACTCACATTATCTTCAGCAGGAATTCAGTGAACTTTGCACATCACTGACACCCAGGAGCTTAAAGCAAAACAAGTTTTTGAGATTTTCTTTTTATAAAAAAATTGATAAAATACACATGGGTAGGCACACATATTTTCACTTCTCACCGTTACAGCTTAAGCAAATCTCAGGAGCATCTAATCAAACACCTTTTTAAAATCTTACACTTTATCATTCTAAGAAAAAACATATGCGACAAATAAACCTGTTCTAACTACTTGGCAAGCTCAAATTTTTGTCTCACTTCAATTTTCACCCAAGTGAAGGACATGTCAAGACTACACTGATAAACCAGACAGTATAGGCACCCTGTTCCTTGTGCTGTCTAGTGTGTGCAACTCCTTCCACGTGCAGAACACGGCCACAGGTTAAGCGCTATATCCTGAAGAGGAAACCTGCAGTGAGTGTGCCACAGAACCAGCAAAATCCCATACATACTTCAAAGTTGTGCCTAGTTTATTTCCAACAGAAAGAAAAACTTAATAATCATAATTTCTTCAGCAACATCTACCTTCTTCCTCAAAACCTAAGGGGTGTATCACCTTTGAAGCTGGAAGAAGAAAAACAAAACTCAGCAGTTTTAAAATAAAAGTGCTATACCTATATGGAACACTTATGTTCTCAGCATGATCCAAACAATCATCTAAGGGGAACCCTACTCCCTAGGATGCTCCAGAGCACTGTACACAACCAAGAACACTAAAAAACTGGATTTGTGCACTGGCCATTACCTTAGTTCTTCATTTATGAGCAACAATGCAAAATAAACTTGATGATGGAAAAGAAAGCAAGCTTTCCTTCCCTATTCTAAATACTAATTAAATATTAATATTTTCTTTAAATGAAACAGTGGATTATCAGAAGAAAGAAATAAAAGCACTTGCTAAGACCTGAAAGCAAAAAATCCATGGCAATTTACTGTAAAGCATTTGTCTTTGTAAAAATGACAGGACTCATGAGACAGTGATTTGTATGTGCTCCCCTAGAAACATACCACACCAAGCTAGGCAAATACAGCAATCTCTGTTCAAACAATATTTCCAATTTAGAAATTGTTCTCTTCAGTTCGCTATATTTTATTTTTGCTCTCACATATCCACACTGTAACCGAATTTCCCCACTAGTGAGGCTCACTGACATTGCTGATAACAGAGGAGACTAATTCAGTGATTTCACCAATGAGCCTGAACATGATGTGAATGACACCAAGAATTACCTGCAGCCTATCAGAAAAAAGTAATATTAAAAGCAAAGTGTTTGATGAGAAAGCAAAACTAACCAGAACAGCTCAAAATCACATAGAAAAAAAAATACATACAAAAGAAGCAATTCCAAATAATGTGGGATTTTTTTCTTTAGATATTGATGTTGCTGAATGAATGCTACAGCTCTTCAGCAGGTAAGCGGGGTGGTCACCAGAAGCTAATGCATTATTGCTATGGGCACCTTTGTGAAACCTGTGTCTAATGATCCCACTGAAGTCAACAGATAATCTGCCTTTTGTTTCTGTCATACCAGAAACTGCAATCTCACATTCAAATACTTCAAATTTCAGATTCTCAAAGTTTCTGTTCGGCTGCATGTTTTTCCTTTTAGATTCAAAATTTGGAAAGGATGCACAGCTAAGTATGCCTGTAAGAGTACTCCAACCCTGATGCTTTCATGCTATTTGACATGGTGATTTACTTCATTGTTTCTCAAGGGACTGCAAGTTAAGGATGAGGACCTAGTCCCCGCACAACGGGTCCTGCTCTCAGAATAGAAAATGGAAAAGGAAAGTGAAGTGTCCTCATATGGGAGAGAAGCTTGCATCTTGTCAGATTTTTATGTGGTTTATTTATTTTCATAAGTAAGCTGTAGTATCTGGGCATCTCCTAGTATTATTTATAGGCATTTCTATAGAGCTCATAATCACAGTATCTGAGTGCCTCACACTATTTACGATATGCCATTTATCTCTGGAGGGTACAACTCTCCTCCTTTCTGCTTTGAAGATGGCTTCTCATAGAGATAAGGTACAGATGATTAATGCCTTCTGCACTTGGCATCTTGTGACATGGCTCTTCGGGGAAATGTGAGTCTTTAATCACACTCTAAAGCAGAGGATTTGGGCTCAGTTTGATCTTTTTTGGACTGTACCTTTTTCTGCAAATATAGAGTACAGTAAATTTCAAAAAAAGTATGAAGAGAACAAGAAATTCCATAGAAAAATCAGCAACTGCAGTTTTTCTCTCCTGAAGAGCCACACATGACAAAATATCTTCCTTAAAGGAATACAAACCTCAACAATGTCTCCTCATTATGTAGGTTCTGATCCAGTGAGAATTCATTTCAACCCCATCTCAGAGCTGTCCAGTATTCCAGGGAAGGGAACATTTTTTTTTTTTCCAGTCTGAGAAGGTCAGAATGTTTCCTGAGAGGCTGAGAGATGGACAAATGAAGCATCTTTCACATACTGACTGGCACTAAGCATTAGTTTTCCTAACTGGCATGAGCTCACATACCCAGTAAGAAGATTCTGAATTGCCTTGATGAATGAACTCAGTTTCTTCAGCCCTACTGAAGAAAGGGCTGAGATTTGTCCTTTTAAACAAAATATACAGAAAAATGCAATCAGCTGATAAATAGCAAGCCTTTGATGATGATGACTCTTCAAAAATATATTTGGGAAAAAGAATAAGCAGAAACTAAGTCAAAGAGGTTATTTAAGAGGATGAGGTTTCTCATAGCTCAGGACTATTTTGTGAAAGTGGATAGATTTCAATTTCTGAAGTGTAACATTTTAAACAGAAAAAAATGTAAGTATAAACAATATATTCTGGTCACTTAAGGAGAAGTTTTCTAATCCTAATTCACACCCCTAAGGATGTCACTGATCCTTAGAAGGCCTCGCTAGCAAAGACTAGAGAAAGATCAAAGAAAGAAAACCATCAATCAAGGTAACTTAGATTTTAAGCTCTTTGGCTTTCCTTGGTTACGTCAGTGTCTGAAACTTTGACCTTAAGTAGAGCTGGAATACAAGCAACAGGCATTTCCCCAGTGGAATAACTGAACATCTTCTACCAACATTCCCTTCATTGATTAAATAAATTTGAATGGACTTTGCTGACACAAAAATTTCAGAAATGTTTCCATGATTAAGATGTCTGAATGAAGGGCAACTGCCACAGGACAAAATTCACGAGAACATAATTTAATTCTAAAGATACCTCTAAATAGCTTCAAAAGACACACTATGAACAGGAACTTCCAGAAGTTTAGCACATATATCTTCATGAAGCATCACCCTAAGTATATTCTGAGTGAGGTGGTGTCAGCTTAGACAGATACACGTTATTTCTACAAGATGACTCATTTACTAGTTGCCAGATACTTCCCCATCCACATCTTCTAGTCTGTTAGAAACACGAGCATGATTTTTCACATGACAGATACAGAAATGCTGGTTATAAAAGAGCTGCATTCTCAGAAATCTGTTGAGCACTTGAGAAAAGTCTGGGTAACTAATCCTTCCAGTGTCAAAAGAGGAAAAAAATTATTGTGACAAATCATTTCCATAATGATTAATGTGGGGTCCTCTGGAAATCAGCCCCAGTGTTAGGGGGTTTTATGCTTCTTACTTTAGAAAGTCCTCAGAAGGAGGTACCACTCACTTTGAACACATCATGAATGTAAAAAAAACTTTCCAAAAGAAAAGATAGAAAATAAATATAGCGGTATGCCCAAGAAATCATAATACTTTGACAGTCTAGCAATTTTTAAGTCAGAAATGCCACAGTACACAACTGGCTCAGATTCCTGAATGTATTTGTCCTGCTAATTTACCCACAAATGGAGCACTATATAGTGCTGATGCAGAAGTTTTTGGTTTTGGCTTGGGGTTTTCTTTTTTGCTTTAACAGAGCCCAGCAGTAGAAGGTCCCAGCCTTGGCCCAGCATCTCACAGTTTGTGGCAGCACAGAATCCCGTTTACCAGGCTACCTTCTGTAAGATAGCCAAGGTCAATCTTCACTGCTGAACCCAGTGTTCTTACCCAAATTAAATACATAAATCAGAAAGTATGGAATGGATTCAAATGTGATCTTAGAACCAAATGCAAACAGAAATAATTCAGCTTAAACTACTGAAATTACATTGCTATGGAGTTGGGAAAATTGACAGTAGAATCAGCTCAATATTCCTCACTAGGAATTTACTTCCTTAGCAGAGAGATTTCCAGAGAAAACCGTTCGGGTAAGAACAAGAAGGCAAAGATGAAAGACACTGAAACATATAAATAAAGGTGCAGGATAAATCAGTTACAGTTATTTAGGATTTTTGTGAGGAACAAAGTCTAATTTCACAATCTAAGCATCATCCATTCTAATTTAGTTCAGAGAAAACATTTGTAAAACCAGAAAGGTGCATCAGAGAGAAGTAAAAATAATTCAGGTTTTTAGAAAAGAGATGATGATGATAGAAGATTAGCCAGGATTGGCCTCCATAGCTTCAGAAAGGATTAGCAAAGGGAGAAGGATTCCATTTCCAACAAAGACTGGAAAGGCAAGTGACGGACTCATGCAGATGAACAGTTTCTCAGTTGCTATTCTGAAAGAAAGTAGCCATCAGCTGAAGCCAGGGAGAGCAATAACACACAACAATTCAGTTACATTTCATAAACTGTGCTGGCACACAGCATGAGGCCAAAGTCAGCAATAGATGTAAGCAGCATAAATCACATCAAGAAACAAATGAACACACATAAGGCCTGATCTTCCTGTTTATCTCAGCACACAGCAGGAGGGAATGCAGTGAAATCATTCAACACTGAGCGCAGAAGTTCAGAGAGGAGAATTAGACCTCTGAGGTTTGGGTTAGTTGGTTTGGCGGGTGGTTTTTTTGGCTGAGGGTATGTGTTTTAAGAACAAAAATATAGGCAACCAGTTTAGGTATCCCAGCAAGGATGACATGCTGTGGACTTAACTGATGTAAATCAGACATAGAAGTGATCGAACACTATTTCCTTCCTGTGGCAGAGGTCCCCAAACGTATTCTACTGGATCCAGTGCTGAAGCCTGCATTTTTCTGGTGGTGAGCCCAGAGGTTGATGCAGTAGTGTTTTCACGCAAGACTATGTAAACTGAGTTCTCAAGTGAGAGCTATTCCAGGTATATATCCTAAACCAAGAAGACTTGCTGGATTGCATGTGGAAAGCACAGGAAAAAGGATAGGACAAGAATGGCAATTTTTTGTTGCGCTCTTGCAAATGTTTCTAAAACGGGATTAACTTTGTCTGCACTGAGGTCATAGTGCATATGACACATACTCTTTTGAAAGTTCCTCGTTACAGACAGAGCCGACAGGATGGCACTCCTTGTTGGCATGGCATTCCTGCTATGCAATACCAGTCACAACTCACAAAAATACTTTTACAAGACCTGACACGATGTTTTGCAAGTGCTAAATTTTTATCCTCTCATACTGAGGTGGGACAAAGAGGGGGTAGGTGTCTTCAGCCATTTTAATGCATTTTATAATGCTTCCAGATGCTGCATACTAGTCTCACTAAGAGCTCCTCATTATCATAAAATTTACATGCTCTGTGGGCTGAAAGACACTCTTCAATGTGATAATAAAAGGCATATTAATTTGACAAAAATGATCAAAAGATCATGTAAAGATGCTACAGAGCATGCAAGGACATTGCAAATAATCTTTCCCAAGGACTTGAAAAAAAATAACAGCAAAACAAAGTCCTTGCAGTTTTTCCACTATGTTCTTAACATAATCCCCTGACAACAATACTGAAAACTCAGCATCTCACACATTTAAAGCACAAAAAGAACACTAACTGGTGTTCTGGGCTAGTCTTGTAGATTGGTGTATGATTTCTTTGCTAAGAACACATGAAGCATCCTTTGATTAGTGCATTATCATGGACATCTGAAATAACACTTGAGTCACGAAGGACATGTACACCAACTAATGTCAGATTGTTTCAATAACAGGCCACTGTATACTTTTTTTAAACATTCCACCAAGCTATGGTATTTTACCTACCATTTTATGGTAGGACACCAGAAACACCATGTAGTAGAGATGTAGTTCTAAATGCACTGTGGAAGACAAGTGATAAAACATTGCCCCGACAGCAATATGTAAGTTTCTCTAACCAGTTTATCTCCAGACCTTTCGCCAAAGCGCCAAGTGCAGGTCTACATTTACCTTAATTTAGCAAGGGCACAGTTACAAACCACAAAACACCTAGTCCTGTTAAACATATTAAGAAAAAAATAAATAAAATAAAACCACCAAAAACCCCACAAACCAAAAAACAGCAAAAGATAGATATGTTTATTTACTCAGACTTAAAGACAAAAGTTAAAGTCAGGAAATCCTTTATGAACTCAGAGGATAAAATATGGTTTCTCCATGAATGACCTCAACATATTGTCATTACATATTTTGGCTACGCAGTATCATCTTCTGATCTCAAGAGATCAGTATTTGAAATTAAGTCTTTTTATAGGTTTTCTCCAAGTGTCTAAACAGACTTCTCAAGGTAATACACATTAAACTTGAGAAATATTAACTGCACAGTAAAACTTTATGTACAACCATGTAAACAAACCACGTCTACTTTTTTCCAGAACTGGTATCTCTGAAAACATTTTAATATGCAAGTTGAATTAAGGAAAGTTCTCATAACCATGTGACAGGGAAATGGACCATCTTTTCATTACACTGACTTACCAGATTACCAGAAACCAACATGTCTGCACACTGAAGTTGTTAAACATTCCGATACCACGGATTCAAGGAGGACATATCAGATTTGTACCAGCTCCGAAGAATGCGGGTACCACGATACACTGCGGTTTGAGATGCTGCAGTTATTCCCATGCTCAGTATAAAAGATAACTGTGATAGTTCAAATAGCATTGCATAGTAACTGTTGAGATTTTAATAACTTTATTAATAATGTAGTAAACTAATGCTGATTAAATGTCTCTAACATTCTTTTTAACTGCAGTGGTAATAAAAAACTGATCCATTTAAACTAGTTTTCCTGTAAGCTAAAACGGACTCCATATAAACTACCATTCCCCCTTTTAGCCAGCTCTCACCTCTTGTGCCACGGTGGGCTAGCAGTGAAAAAACTGTACACCACAGAGTATCTCAATAAGCAAAAAGTTCTCAAAAGGTTTCTCTGGAGAATTTTACTATGACAGACTTATCTTGGTGCTCCAAGCCAGTATGCCTTCCTGTTTTATGAGACAGCCTAATAAAAGATGCTAGTTCTCCTTCATACACCTTGCTTCTTTAAAATGGAAGGAAGGATTCCTGTAACCATCCTGGGTCTTTTTAACCACTCTTCTAAGGCTAAAGAGTTTACTTTGGAGAAGAACTCATGGCAATATGTGCCAGCTTCCAAATCTAAAACAAGAAATACACACCATTATGAAGATCGATTGTAGTATGGGTTTCTGGAGGTCCAAGTATAACCTGTATTTCTTCTTGCTGAACAAGAAGATACCATTCACTTTAGCAGAATTCCAGTGTTGCTAAATATTGCATTTAAAAACCATACGATTTATCATGACCAGTAATACTTTGACAGGTGTCAAGATTGTAATATCTTCTGATGGATCAACACAAAAACCCCAGTACTGAAAACTGATTCATTAACAACAGCTTTCTCTTCCATAGCCTCTCACCATCTTTTATCCATTACATGTTAACCTGATAATCCTAAGTATCTGTCAAAATTTAGCCCAGAGGAAACAGTTTGGCAGTTAAAAGAATTAAGGTTCTTAGAATTATCTAGAAATAGAATTTTCATTAAAGGAAAAAAAAGTAATCCATATTTTAGAAGTTAATTTTCATTTTTCGTAAATGGTGTAACTTACAGCTAAATCATTGGAAATTATAACTAGCTCTACAAGTTGAAACACCAAAAAGCTGAATTCTGCCAAGTTACTGGCCTATTAATCCAGTATAATCCACATCCTTAAAATAACATCTTCAGAAGGATTGTGGCTATATCCATCTGTTCAAGCACTGAATATTTTATTATGTCTTACAGAAACACCAACGCATTATAGAAATGTCATCCAGTGATGTTTTTAATTCTTTTTATATCTGACTAGCTACAGACATCTCTGTTCCAGAGAAATAGAGTTAGCAGGTCAACTAACGTCCTACTTCCATTCAACAGGTCGCTGGAATTTAGTATTTCAGGCAAGATAAAAGAAACACTAGCAAGTCCCAGAAGCAAAAGCAGCGAAACCTACAATCAGCCTCCTCAGGCGGTACTTCAGCAGCGATGTGGCTGCAAACCAGGTGTGACGCCCGGCTTGCTCCATGGGCAGTGCTTTGGGGAGGGTTCCTTAAAGCATGCTGATAACACAGCACTAGGAGTTAATGAGATGACTGCTAACATTATCACTAAGTGAAAAGAAGGTACGGCACAATCCATCAGGTAAGTTACTGGTTCCTTATGCACATTTGCAAGTGAAAGATTTGGTAACAGTCTTGTCTACCAAACATACCAGGCAATTAATTCCTTGGACCTGTACCTTTTCTTCTTACACCAGAATAAGCCAGTGGGGAACATGTTTAAAAACAACATAAATATAACAAATCAAAGCCAACACAACCTGTCAGAAGAGAATTTTATATTTTCAATTAATCCAAGCAAACAGCCGAAGCTATTTACCTCAATGGAACAACACTGGTGTTCAGAGTCTCTAACAGAGTCACACTACATCAAAGGTACATGTCCGGACCCCAGAAAAAGACTTCTGAAGTTCAGCAGTATCTTGGAATTTGGGTGGAGCCTAACTCTCACTAATGAAAACCCATTCCTTGAGGAGCTATCACAGACATGGCCATTTAATTCCACTCAAAAGGACTGAGAAATCTAATGTACTTGCATATTAGGCAGTCCCTTTTTATATGCCTTAGTTTTCATTTTAGGATTCGTGGGAGACAGAACCCAGTAGGATCTGATACTCATTTACACTCCAATATCAAAAAATGGTCTTATAATGGGCATCAGCATAATTGCAGTGTAACCAAATTCAAAGGTAAAAGAGGTCAATTCCCAAAGATTTATATCCATGTTATCAACTCTCTCTGCTCTCAGAAACTACAAAAACTTGAGTAACAATGATGAAAGAAACCTTTTTTTTTTTTTTTAACATAAATGCTACTAAAAACATATAGAAATCAGTAGAAAATTATAACTACTTTAAACCAAGCTGTAGAATTTTATGGTAAGGATATAATTTTCTGCTAAGTTTTATAGACGTGCCCAGAAATAAAACACCAGGCCTCTATTGAGTTTTATAGGGCTTTTCTGTAAGAATTACAAACAGTGGTATTCAAACAATACTTGTGGATCAGTCTGCCAGCAGCCCTGAAGCTAAAACTGTATTGCATAAACCAGGCATTGAATAATGTGGGATAATGAACAAATTCATAAAAAGTCAGTGGCTGTTTGTCAGTAATCTGCGAACAGACAAAGTGGTAAATTCATTGAATAAAAAAACTCCTTGGCTGTGAATACTTCACCCAACTTTACTGCTTTGCCTTTAAGGGACTGCCTGAAGGGCTTATAACTCCACAGCATTCTTGCCAGGTAATTTGTGCAGCATTTTTTAGCAACAGTTAAATTAAAAAGCCCTTATGGGAAAACTCAATGAATTTAATAGAGATGAAATCAATATGGTTCTGCAGAAATTACTCCAAAACCTTCAGTTAGATCCTCTCCACTAATCTCAGCCCCTTTACAGTGCATAGTACGGTCAAAGTAGCATAAGAGAATCCTAAAGTGGTGATTACAACTGTAGGGAAAAACTCCAGGGAAAGCACTTCTGAGACCCTACAAGAGCTTGCTTTGCACCTGGAAGAAGAGGATGGCATGAAACTGAGGAGCGAGGCAGTTCAAACAACCCAAGGATGTTGATGCAGCTTAGCTAGGAACTGAAATATGCAAAGAACCTCTCCAGCAGCTTAGTACAAGTTGAAATGCTTTTCAACTTTGCATTTGAGACAGCGGCCTTTCTGTGGAACAGTCAAGCAGCCCATAGAGTTAATATGGCAGAACTGTATCAAGAAGGGGACCACATCCCATTTAATATTCCCACAGAAAAGTTGGCCTTCCCAGCTAAGTGTGGCAAAAAAATGGGTTCTGCCACGCCCTTATGCTTACACCTCCTTCACTTCACAGGTGAACGATAGGGAAAGCAGGACAAATCCCACTCTTTCCCAGATGAATAAACATGCCCTGAAAATCCCAAGTGAGGCAATGAAAGTAACCACAGGGGGTGCAGCCAACACTGATAGAGCCTCATGAATACAGGGAAATCCACACAAAATTCCCTTTAGAAACAGGAGCTGCACAATGAAGGCGTCTGGGGTGGTGACAATACCATTAGTAGCAAGTTTTACCCTATTTTGCACTGTTATTAACTCAGATGACAAGGCAGTATACACCCACCACCATCCCTCCCTCCCTCCCTCCCACCCCACCCCGTACCCAGTTTCCACGGGGCTGAAAGAATTCAGATGGCAAATCCGACAGATGGAAAGATGGTGCTGCATCTAAAAACCCCCGATTTTAACAGTAACTATGCTCTCCTCTCTTCCTGGGACACCACCATGTGGAAAAACACATTAAGGTCTGCAAGATATGCTGGTTAGCATGGAGAGTATAGCAGTACCTTAGACACAGGTGTGGCAGACAGGATTAGAGGACTCCATCCACAGTTATTTAACTTCAAAGAAAAGTATTTAAATTTTGTCCCTGAACTTTTAAAGTTTCTCCTGATTAGTTTTTGTATCCAAGTTCATCTAAGTGGATGACCAAGGGAATAAAGTGTAGCTGAAATCAACATGCTCTTAAGAGCTGTTTAGATTTTGTAGCTTTGTTTAGTACTGAACACGTTTATGAAACTGCAGTTACCACAACAATAAATGCAGATATCACTAATTATAATACTAGGTTTTAAACGTAACTTGAGTGTCTCCAGTGGCTTTTAAAGTGGTGTAATACCACAGCCAATTCAAACTTAATTAAAACTATCAGTTTAATTGAGTTTACATTTACAGCTAAAAAACCTAGAAAACAATACATCCAAACTTTACAGACATTCTATAACTCTATTCCAAATACTCATATTAGGGACAGGGCAAATCTGAATATTTGTTTTGATAAATGACTTTTATTATAATCTTTTTGCCCATCCATGCTTACATGTCATCTTATTCTTTACTTAGCTTACAGTGGAAAAATGCACACACTTCCCTTTTCTTAAGGGATGTACGTGCATTTTTCCACTCAGTGCTTAAAGAATTGGATGAATAAATCCCACTGGTAATTACAGCATGTAATCTTATCTGAGGTTCAATCTGTTGCACTAAAAATCTCCCCTGTGACATCTAAAAGGGTAGACAGATATAATGGAAGATTTCTGGAGTCTGTTCTGCTGTCCTACATCACTGAAGCCAACAGTAACAAGACTGGTCTCAAAAAATTGCCTTAAGCATCTGAGCATAAAGCTTTGACTTCTTTTTAAAGGAGACCATGAAAACTGACTCGTTCTTCTGCCCTTTTGAAATTCCCAGCCCACATCCCTATTTGTCAGAAGGATTATTTTTATTTTACGCAGTGGTAGTGTTTAGAGGCCCCAACAGAGATCAGGGCCCCATTGTACTAGACACTGAGCAAGCACACAGCAGAAGGCCAGTGCTCTGGAAAACTGACAGAAGAGAGTGGGAGGGGAAGCACAGGCACAAGGAAGTGGTTTGCTCAAGATCACACAACACATCATTAACAGGCCAAGACCTTCTGGTTCTCCATGAGGTTAAGGAACTAAAGATCCTCAATAAGATGTGAACTCTTAGCACAGAAAAATGATACTTTCTTTTTAACATTTATATAGCAAAATGTGCCTCACCTACCTGTAAAGACACAATATACTGAATATTGTCAGACACAAGATACTGGTCTAGAATACTCACAGGACTGATCCACTGTGGAAGTGCTGATACTCCATCTAGCCTTCAAAATGAAAGCAGATTTCAGAATCATATATTGACCAAAGAATTGCATGCATTAGCAAACAGTGCCTGTCTTCAGCCTATCTTCACTACATCGTATCCAGTCCTCTTCAGGCATTATAAATACTAATACCGATTTGCTGTTTTGCTGGAAGGGAAACTCGCACCAGGTCTCAGAACAGATGTGTTCCTGTTAAAATTATAGTGCTGCCATTGATTTGAATGGGAAGAAAACTGAGACAGTGCAAAAAAAGGAGACTGGGATTTCAGCTTCACAGGAACTATACGACTTGACTGCCTCAAATAGCTATCCTCCTTTGCTCAAACCTCAAAGCAAGCATAACATTTCTTCCAAGTTAGAAGTATATGTTGGGTAGCCCCAAATAAATGCTATTCTCTAAAATCTGAGCGGAACAAAGCCCTTACAGTGGCAGCAGTTGTATTTCATAATATGCCAAATCAATTATTACAGCTTTTCTTAAGAGATTTTAAAGTTTCAGATGATGGAGCAGTGGAAGATCTGTATTAGACTGGCTTCAATCTGTAGCCTTGGCTGGCTTTTTGTTAAACACCTTTCAGCCCCGGCTGGGATTTAAAAGGCTGCACAGAAATATTCAGGCTTGCCTCAGAGCTCTTACCTTTACCAAAGAGTGGTCAACTAACTAGACATTTACAAAGAGTTTGCAATTATAGTTCTTAAGCATGCTTTCTAGAAAACCTAGCATGTGGTTAAAGTTAATATATTTATGACTTCATGAAGTGTTCATTCTAGCACAGAACTAGGCCAGAAACTGCTACACTGTTGTGGCACAACTGACTGTTTAAATCCAAACTAAAAGGTCCTTCTGACCAAAAATGAACATTAATCAAGCGTGTCATTCATGAAGTAGCAAGCATCCTAATCTAATATCACGTTAAAGCACTTTATCCAACCGCAAGAACCACTGCATGACTTCGTTCTTTCCCAGAAATTGTAAAGTTTCCAGTAAAAAACGTTCAGGACATTCTTCAAAGCATTGATTCTTCTCAGAACCATGAATCTGTTCCACCATGAGTCAAGGAGTCTAGCACACTGAAGGCATGAGAGGTGTGGTGATAGTTGTGTCACAGAAAATTTACCAGGACTACATATAATCTAGGATGAGAGGGGTAAGGTACAGAAACTCACTTTAGAAATTACACAAGAGGAAATAAATCAGGAGCACAGAGCACATGTATGTGCACATGCAAGGGATCACACAAGGCACACCCAGCACATGGGGCCAAACTACAACCTCCCATGCTTGTTTACCTTCTTCAGGCATGAAATTTAGCCTCACCATTTCATGGCTCCACATTATGTCAGTCTTGCTTGACCAATAAATGCTATTTAAACATCATCCCTAATGCATCAATGCCACTATTCAGCAGTTAAGGGACTTGCCATTGTCACACTTCTCAGAAATAGCTGTCATGGACAATGACTGCTGCATCACCATAAGCAGAGACAGAAAAAAACCTCACAAGACAACTCACACTCAATGGACAGCACCAAACATTTTAAATAATCTAAGCTGCACAGACTTCAACTGGCACTGTGGGCAGTTAGCTCAGAACATCCCAGGATCAGTACCTGAGATGGCACCCCAGCATTCTCCTGGTAGCCCTTGAAGCCAATTCCCATCTCTCACTCACTCAAAATTACAGCCAGTGAAGTCAGCACAGTTGAACTATCCTAAGACTGACAACCAAAATGAAAATAAAATTCCACAGATTAAGATGTAGGAGCAGATCAGAATAAACATTAGAACAGCAGGTTACCAGCATAAAGAGTTAAAAGCTGACTTTCTAAAGAAAATTATAACCATCTGATAGAACTTAAGAACAAAACTATACTCGATTTTTTTTAAATTTTTTTTTTAATTTCTGGGTTTTTAAAAACTACACTAATGTTGACTAACAACTATGTTCTTCTTGCCTGAATTGCATCCTACCTGCACAGCGAGCATGCTGAAACCAAAACCTCACTTCCGTCCAGCGAGTTTAGTCTGGCGTCAGAAAAAAATGTATTAGAATTTGGATGTGAAAGATCCTCTCAAGTATCCTTTTAACAGTTGTTTGTGAAAGATCTTCTCAAGTATCCTTTTAACAGTTGTTTGTCAACTACCACTGGCATTTTTTAAAAGGATTTTAAGTCTAGAATCAAAACTGTTTAATTGACATGAGAGTCTCCAAGCAGAGTTTATTCAGTACAAATCCTCGGGTTGCACAAACTGAAAAGGCTCGTGATCCCCTGTCAGAGAGGAGAAAGAAACACTGTGACAAATGCTGATGAACAACAGACTCATACCAGAGCACAGATCATTTCTTTGATGAAGAGAATCACAGCCTGAAAATCTGAAAATATCAGCACTCTGCACTATCACTTACAAATTGTGATAACAGTTTAACACCGAATTGCTACTGAACTTATTTCCTTGTAATAGCTGCTGTACATAAGGAAGCTGGCAGCAGTTTTGAATTTTCATTCATGTGCAATTTCAGTGGATGAGATGAGAAAATTTTTCTAAAAAAATACTTAAATATTTAATGCATCAAAGTAAAACAGCAATGAAAGGAGATACTGGGGAAAAGCCACACAAAACATAGGGTGCAATATAGGTTTAAAACAATTGCCTAGAAGATGGGAAACCTGCTTCAAATGTAGACACGAGTTGAACCTGGATACTGCATAAAATCCAGGAAAGATATTAGGATGTTTGGATAAGAGGAAGGACATCATCACCTTCTGCTACTTCAGTTTCCTGTTTCACTTCTTCTGAGCTCAAGGGGATATTGGGATACACTATCCCTGCCTGTGGATCTATTCAAGCATTCTGATAATTGGCACCTTCAGAAAGGCCGATTTCTAAAGGAAACTGCTAAAGGATCTTCACCAAAGGAACAAAATAAATCCCCCTACTCAGTAAGCTGTAGTGAGAACTTGCATTCAAGTAATGGGGTATTTGTTTTGAGAAAACATTAATAAGGTACACAAAGGAGAAGGAAGGAGCTGGATTAAACCGAAGAGTGCCTTCAATACTTTGCACTCGGCAGTAGCTCCCACCCTCACGTCACGGATCACTGCTATTGATGACACACTGAAGTGTCCACTTGACAGAGAACACAGAATCCCACGAATCATGATTGATGGTGTAACGTAAGTTGTGTTTAGACAGCGCGTACCCATGTTTAGACATCGGTTACTTGGAAACCATGTGCCAATGGCTATTTTTTAATTTACACATACACCTCACAGAAACATTTCCACCACATGAAAGATAGCATACAGTATTTCACTGTGGCTTCTGGTTCCACTCTAATGATGTCAAAGTCATATATTTACATTTACTTGAGAGCTTGCCAGTTCCAAGAGCACTACAGAAATTCGTCACAGGATGCTGCTTTGACGCCACTTCAGCATACCTTTAGAACTGTCACTCTGTTGGCATTTTTTTAAGCTTTCTAGCTGTAGAAAGACTGAATTGAATAACTCATTTTGCTGGTTAGCTAAAGAAGGTAACTAAAGCATTTAAAGATTTACTAAATTACAGTGACACATGCAAGAAGAATGTAACTGTTGAGGCTGTAATGCTGGGTTATAAAACTCAAGCTAGCACAAATCCTTACTCTTTCCAAAAAGTTCTACAAAAAGCTAAAAGCTTACTACTGAATTTATTTGTTGTTTTGGACTCAAACACATAATCTTGAGATACCTACAAAGAGAGTTAAATACAAGATTAACACATACACCAAAAGAGCAAGTCTCTAGTTGCACTAATACTGATTATTACAGTAGCTACCAAAAATCCCACAGTTTTCACCCTGGACAGAAAGCTTATAGCAAGTCCAGTTCTGCTAGACAACAGGTGAATGCCCAGAACAAGCATGTCTACCAAAAGCTCCCTTTCTCTTGGCTTTCAAGTAATCCAGTCTAGGAGTTTTTGGTTACAGCACTCTCCTGCTATGCGAAAAGGCAGCATTTAGGGAATCAGTATCATGTATAAACACAAATGTTCTCCAAACTGATTAGCAATGTAAAATAAATTCTACAATTGCATTTGCCTTTTTTTTTTAAACCAGGAATTCTGATTTTTCCAGAATAACTGCAAATTAAAATTTAACTTGCCTCATACTCATTTCTGTTATAACTACCTTCCTCATCATTGCTCTATAAGCAATGGTCCCAGCAACTCTCACAATTAACTTTGCAAACTTTCTTTATATTTAAAAAAGCCTCTAGGAGAAACTCCTAATAGCAAAATTGCTCCAAGCAGTCTTACCCTAGTAAATGAGCTGGTATTGTTAGTGATGGAGAAATCTCATGATATCTAATTAGGTGTGTACACTTGTTGTGGTATTTTCAGATTTCTTTGGTTTACAAACACTGACTCTTTATGATACTTTGGAACTCTTAGTTCTTGTCCAAACCAAGGTGAAAAAATAATAAATGAGAATATTCCATCATAAAACTACAGGTTGCATTTTGGACAGTAGTTTAATTGGGACTTTCATCAAAGATCACCCAGAACGCTCGAGTAATAGGAAATACAGCTCCTGTCCAAAAAATGTCAATAAGGAGTTTCACCCCAATCCTATACTGCTTTCCCATCCATTGGCAGTTGTGGTCCAGGCTTCTGATGATTATGTATAAAGACACAAAATGCCAGGAGCACAGCTGTATCCCTTTTCTCCCAAGATGGCAACAGCAGCCAGCCAGGACACCCCAATACTGTATCTCACACTTGAACACCACAGAGTGGTAAAAAGGCTGTTCTTGTTTAAGACCCCCAGCCCCACCTTTTATTAGCACCGACAGTCTGCTGTGTCCCAAGGTTATCCACTAGATTGCAGATATGCAAGGTATTAAAATAGGCATTTTAACTTTAACTGGTGGTTGGCAGGGAACCATGTAGTTTCTAGTTATCTTTGTTGAACTTTTGAATGTGCATATGCACACTTAGTACCCAGAACAGGTCACAGAAGCTTGTGGTTTTGCCTTCAGCTCTTGCAAACTGAAACGCCTCAGCAGTATGAAAAATATTTATGCAAACTTTACAGACGCTATGCTCATTCACTTATCTTAGAATCACAGAATCATAGAATCTTTTAGGTTGGAAATGGCCTTTAAAATCATCAAGTCCAACCATAAACCTAGTACTGCCTAGTCCACCACTAAACCATGTCCCTAAGAACCATACGTACACAGCTTTTAAATACCTCCAAGGATGGCAACTCCACCGCATCCCTGGGCAGCCTGTTCCAATGCTGGAAAACCCCTTCTGTGAAGAAATTCTTCCTAATATCCAATCTAAACTTCCCCTGGCACAGACTTGAGGTTGTTTCTTCTTGTTCTGTTGCTTGTTACTTGGGAGAAGAGACCAACACACACCTTGCTACAACCCCCTTGCAAGTAGTTGTAGGGAGCAATAATGTCCCCCCTCAGCCTCCTTTTCTCCAGGCCAAACACCCCCAGTTCCCCCAGCTGCTCCCCACAGGACTTGTGCTCCAGCCCCTTCCCCAGCCCCGCTGCCCATCTCTGAACACCCTCCAGCCCCTCTACGTCCCTCCTGGAGTGAGGGGCCCAAACCTGAACCCAGCGTTCGAGGTGCGGCCTCACCAGTGCCGAGCACGGGGGGACAGGCACTGCCCCGGTCCCGCTGGCCACCCTGTTGCAGACACAAGCCAGATGCTGCTGGCCGCCTCGGCCAGCTGGGCACACTGGGGGCTCATGCTCGCAGCCACCAGCCAGCCCCCCAGGCCCTGTCCCCCCCGGCAGTTCACAGCCCCTGCCCCAGCCTGTCGCGCTGTGGGGGCTGGTGCGCCCCAGGTGCAGGGCCCGGCACCGAGCGGGGTTGAACCTCGCACCACCGGCCTCGACGGGCCCAGCCTGCCCAGGCCCCTCCGCAGAGCCCCCTGCCCTCGGGGACATCAACACTCACACACACACAACTTGGCTGGAGACCAACTGGTCTTGCTATCAAAGACCGAGGTAAAGAAAGCAAGAGGTACCTCGGCCTTTTCCTCATCCTTTGTCACTATGTTTCCCCCACATCCAATAAAGGATGGAAACTCTCCTTAGCCCTCCTTTTGTTGCTAATGTATTTATAGAAACATTTTGTACTGTCTCTTACAGCAGTAGCCAGATTAAGTTCTAGCTGGGCTTTGGCCACTCCTGGAGTGAGGGACAGCTGTACTTTAAAGAGGGTAAACAACACAAAACAGACATCTAAGGCAGGAAGTAAGAATTCTGAACTTTAGCTGCTCTCACTAGTCACCTCAGAATCTGCAACATCTAACAGAAACTAGAGCTAACCTTTGGACAGACTGCTGCTACCTAAAATGAAATCTGGCCAGTACGTAAACTCTCTGTTCCGTGAAGAATATTACAGAAGTTTCAGCAGCGTCAAGTGGAGACCAGTATTTCATCTCATAAAACAGAAGTACAAAAAGCACTTTAAATTATTTGTTTGGAAAATGCTGACCAAATTTTTTCCAGCCTCGCAAACAAAATGTAAAGTGTCAACTTACATCAGAAAGGACACAATTAGCCAAGTGAAATGAAGTTTTTAAATGCAGTTCCATGGCTTGGGCTACTCCTTTATTTTTGTCTGAAAACACTTTTTACAGATGTCTTAGAAAGATGGCCAAGTTTTCTTATTCTTACAAAGGAGACCGTCTATACCCTTGAGGTAAACATAAGGCTCCCTTAGAGACTGGATGGTTGGACCACTTCATAGATTACACCGCTCCGTTTTCACGCTTCTGGAGCCCAGTGCCGCCACACAAGTTAGTCACAAGCACAGCCCTCACTATCAGCAACAGCACTAACCTCAGCATGATTCAGCCACCAGTAGAGTCATTCTGCAAACCCAGTCCTTCAGTGAGTATTTCCTCTCAAGGCAGGCCTGTAGAACATTAGCATATATAGCATGGCATCTTCTGTGATGCACAACTCCTTTTACTGTACATTCACAGAAGACCACACAAAGCATCATATTAGGTCACCAAAAGCTCAGGAAGACTACTGATAAGCTGACACGCCTGCTCTGACTAAACTTGACCCACTGAAATAACCAGGGTAGCAGGGCATGACTACCTTAGAGGTGATAAGGCAAATGTACTAGAGCAGATTCACGTGCCAGTCTGAAAGCCTCTGAGCAAATGGTTTAAAAGCCCGGGTAGCAATCTGCTCACAATTCAGATTTTGCTTAACTACTTCAGTACAAGAAAAGTTAGCAGAACATAAAAAATTAATTTTGATGAAGTTCTGCATAAGCTTTCTGCAATTACCAGATAAAGTGCCTCTACAGCTTCTGCCTTACAACTGAACCAAGGTTATTATCAATTTGCTTTTGATATAAGAAAGCGATTTTCATGTACTTACATCTGCTCTCAGAAGGAAGAGAAAATGGTTTGTGAAGCTTCCATTAGCATACAAAAGCAGCAACATCTGCTGGGAGTTTTAAGAGGCTCATTGCTGTCACTTAATCAGCACCACAGGCTACAGCTGGTCACCCCTGCCCTTGTCAGCACTCAAGGTATGGTTTCAAGAGATGAGGGGATAATTTGACCACACATTTCCTGCAAGACTTCTGTATCTATAAAAAAAACCCGTTCTACTCATACTTAGCTGAGGATAGGTAATCCACCTGTGCTGATTTCTCCTTGCATAAACCTGTAAATAGTATCGTAGCTGAAGTCGTTAATCTTTTCGTATGATACGTGACTTAAGCGAAGTGGCATTTTAACAAGCAAGACACAAAACCTAAGGGAGAGTTCACTTCCATGTGCTGTAGCGGTAGCACCATCTAGAGGAGTTGAGCTAGAAATTCCTCGCACAAGGGGCAAAAACTCGGGAAAACCACTCTCAACAGTTGTGGGGATAAAATAAAAAAATCTTTACACAAAAAAACATTTAGAGTGAATTTGCATTCTAAAATTTATCTACATAATAACTTTAAAATTGTTTCATATGTGTCTACACAACACAGTTTTTCTTAAATATTTTCTCAGTTTATGATATTTGGATTCATGGAGGTAACAAGATAACAAATAAAACTATCAGCAGTCAGATTGGGAAAGATCTTGATCTTATCTACTCTAGGGCACATGCTTGCTACAAGATCTTTGTCAGGTGGAGTAAGGCAGGACCTTCCCTACAGTTTTGTTCATAACCTTGCAAGGATGACTAACTTCATCTTCCTTAATTTTCACCTTTCCAAAGAGGTCTCTTTATAAAACCAAAGCCAAATTTCAAGTGGAGAAAGAGAAGAGAGGTTTTAAATTGAGTAATAGAGATTATGGGGTTTATTGTACTTGACATATAGAAGGAGGTGCTGACAACATGCGATTGCTCATTATTGCAGAACTATTAAGAGGGGAGATGGGTACAGCCCAGGAGCCCCACTCATTATTTTTTCCATCTGCAGACACCCGCAACCTCACTTTGGCTAGTTTTAGCTTGGCACACTGTCCCCCATACCTTAATTCTGCTACTGCCACAAAATAACACTTTTGCTCCTGAAGCCTTCTGGGGATAGCAAAGTTCAACCATTTTGTTACTTCTACAAAACAGACAGCTCCTGAGACTGAAAGACCAAGAATTAACCAAGAACATTCACAATGTGATTGCTCCACAGAGTCTGAATTGGCAATGAATCCAAACTGTAGCTCCAGTTGATTAGATGATATGTGACTGACTCAGCAGCATGATTTGTACTGACACATCTGCATTAAAAATTCAAACTTTTGTACACCTGAATACAACTTGCATTTCTCTTTCTCTCAGTATTGTGTCAAAATAACCACATAATACCAAATAACCAGTCATTTATTTCAGATATTTCAATAACCACATAATACCAAATAACCAGTCATTTATTTCAGATATTTCAATAACCACATAATACCAAATAACCAGTCATTTATTTCAGATATTTCTAAGAGCTGTATGCTAAGAATGGACTCTAAGCTTTCCACTACTATACGACATTACCAGCTTCTACCAAATTTCCTTGGAGACTATTTGGCCAGAAATAGAAGCATAGGGGAAAAAAATGAAAGAAGCAACTGTACAATCACCAACAGCATCACTACTGGTCATACATGAGTTCATTCCACCTTATAGGCCAACAAAACTGAAAACTGGACATATCCTACAGCATGGGCAAGGAAGCTATCATAATAGTTTGGCAGATCTTTACAGGTACTTGTAATCAAGATTACTGGTTATAAAAAGCAAAGTTCTTCCTGAATTGATTTATGCTATTTCATAATGACTGGCAGCAAATCAAGATTTTTTTTACAGCACTTCAGTGTAGCTCAAGTCCCTCTGCGTGTTCCTCAGTGTGCTTCAGCCCCTCCCTACCTCTTCCTGGGTCTCCAGGTTCAAGCATCAAGGAAAGAATGAAATCCTTATGTACTTACCAGAGAAATCCTCTTCCTAGTTTCTACATGGAGAATTACGTCTTCTGTCATAGTTTGGGCTGGAAGAAAAGAAAAAGAATAGTTTTAGCTGTTTTCCATCTTTCAGTTGATTTTGTTCCTCAACCTTAACTATAATGCAGAAATTAGTTCAAACACCAGACTACAAGTGCAAACACCTAAACTTTAAGCTTCTCATTTGCTACTCTTACCAGCAAATATTTAAACTTATTCACACAGATAAGCATTTGCAGGATTCCAGTCCTAGATTATGTGGAGTTTCTGGTTCTCAAGAAGTATCACTGTTGCTAACACTGCATTCAGTACTGTTTATCAAAAGCAATTATGTTGCTTGGAATCTGAATTCTCTGTTAAATTTGAAGTAACCAAGGAAGTATTTTCATTTGTTGTTATGTGTCTAAATCTGAGACAAAGCCTATCTGAGTGTCTGTAAAAGTCTGCATGTTTCAGTCTTTCATGCTGAGCATAAATAATGCTTCCAAGAATAATCCTGCATCATTCTAGCTGTCATTTTGGCTCCACTTCAGCATTTTTTGTAAAGCTGAGTTGATATTTTTATTGGTTTTAAAAAGACACACAGGAATCTTGCATCCATGAAGGAAAACAGTGATCCTGAAAAAAGACTTGAAAATTAAAAAATAGCAACAGGGCAGCACAGTAAGTGGAAAAACGCTTTTTCATTTTATCTAAATCCCTGGACTTGTCCGCCCAGTTACTGGGGGTAGGAATACCACTATCCCTAACGGTATGTTATCCTACAGTGTGTTGACTTTAATTGGACTATAACAGCAAGGATCACTCCTGTGACCAACACTGACAGTAGGACCAGGTTTATATTGTCTAATCTGTAAGTTTTCATTTAAGACCATCTACTGACTGTATTAAAATAAAATTGCCCTGTAGGTGTTCCAGTCAGAGCCAATAAGCACGCACCAGTGCTTCCAATTGTTCAAAAATAAAAAATAAATAAATAAATTTGTAAAGATATCTCACTTCCAAAAATTCTGACCACCACAGTTCTTATTGTAACAAAACTGCACAGGTGTATCAATGCAAAGTTCACTGCTGGCTCAACTGTTCACAAGTGAAACACTTCACACAGCTGAGGCAGTGACTCACAGGGGCCAGGATCAGCTGTAGGCAATGTTCTTGATTGCCTGCCACAGCATGTTAGGTTAACGGCTAAAATAGTAGCTTTTGAAATAAATATACTGGTATTTCTGATAATTTCTCTCTTCCCTCATAAGCCAGAGTTTCAATTCAGTTATATGCTTATCTGACTACACGGCAACTTCATCACTTCTGATTTATGCTGGCCCCTGCCAGTCTGAAACTTCATAAATACCTAGAATAATATTATTGCAACAGATAGGCCAATCCCACACACTGAAGTTATTTTCTCTCCAAACTAGGGCCATAAACTGCATTAAGTTACGTGCTGATACAGTGTTGCAAGTTTCAGATACAATTGGGTCCTTAAAGAGTTGCAGATTAATAACTAGCTTGTTAATTTGGTCTTAAGAGCTCTCCTTTTAAAAAGACAGGGAGGCTGCTGGCTTTGCAAAACACCAAACTTTTTGAGCTCACCAGATCTTTAGAGCGGGGCGGCTAAAAGTCAGTCTAGTAAAAAGAGCCCAGGCAGCTTCATGTACAACACAGAAGACTCAATAAAGCTGGCCTCTTCTCTTACAAAGACATGCAAGTCTTTTGAACACATCAGTCCTATTGACTGCGTGCATGGAGAACGGCGGCTCTTCAAACGTCTTGCACGTGTAATTTGTTCACCTGCTATTTTGGCAAAGGGTAACAGAAGCACGCAGATAACTTATTCACGCTACAGCATCATAGAAGTGGCCTACACCAAACTGAAAAGTCGACTTAGTAAACTACAACAGCACGCAGCACTCCTGAGGAGGCCAGTTTCCCCCTGTGTGCGGGGTAGAGCCAGGCTGGAAAGCTGCGGCCGGGGAAGGAGCGTGGCGCGCTGCGGGAAGGGCGCACAGGCACGGCTGGTGGTGTACAGGGAGGTGGAAAGAGCAACTGTTTGGGATTTGGGCAGTATCGGCCTCAGCTTCAAAATAAACTAAGTAAAAAAAGAAAAAAAAAAAAAAAACCAAAACCAACACAACCAAAAAACCCTCTAGTACAACAATTCAGGGAACTTGAGTTCGTTTCACCTCACCGATCAGGCCCCGTCCGCCACCACTGCTCAGCCACAAGCCCGTCCGAAGCTGCATGACACCACCGCCCGCGGGCCCCTGGGGAGCACCGAGCAGCCCCCGCTGCCCCGGCCAGCCCCGCCGCGGGTCCCGCCTCACCCCCCCGGGCTGCCCTCGGCCCCGCCAGGCGGCGGCGGCAGCGCCCCCCAGGGGCCGCGCTCGGGCCGCGCCGCCGCTCCCGCGCCCGCTCCCGCCGTCACTTCCGCCGCTCCATGGCAACGGCGGCGCGGCCATGGTAATGGCGCCGGGCCTGCTCGCCGCCCCGGCCCGGGGGCAGCCGCGGGGCGCTGGAGGGCGGCGGGGGGCGCAGGGGCACAGTCCCGGGGCAGCCCTCGGGGGCGGCGTCGCCGCGGGCTGCTCGGAGGGGCGCCGCCGGCCGTCGCCGTGGTGGCTGCGGGGTGCCCTCAGGTGTCCTCTCTCCTGGCAGGCCGAGGCAGAGGAAACCCTGAGGAGGATCCAAGCCCACAGAGGGGTTGTCGCAACTATTGTTATAAACGCTGAAGGTAAAAGTCCTGTGTTTCTCCATACGTGGCAGCGGCAACAAGCATTGTAACTCTTCCGCCCAGGGTTGCAGGTTATGAGGCGTTAACGCAACCTGCTTGCAACGTTTCATCAAGGTGTCGTGCTTTTCAAGAAAGCATGTTTCATCTTAAGACGTGAACGTTTGGTTTGAGACCGTTTCTTGAAGCTCTCCATATGATGTAATTTTCCGTTAATGCAAAGCAGAGCCTTGACATCTTCTCTGAAGAAATAACTAGAAGCATGATAAGCTTCATATAACTTAAGGACTTCCACATTCTTACTTATCCCCCTTGTTTAATTAAACTATACTTTACTTTCCAGAACCAGATCTCGAACATCTCTTGGTAGGTTACAGAAGGGGAGAACGCATGGCACTAAGCTGTTGCTTTTGCAGGCATTTTTTACTCCAAAATTCCTTGTATATACAACAAAATTCAATAGCATTTCACTCCCCTCCTCTTCCTCTGAAAAGTTACAATTAAACAAAAAGATCAGGAGAAAAGTATCTACTAAACAAAGCTGATCTACTGTGGGAGCCATTTCTTGGTCCTGCTAAATAGTCACAAGTTCTTTAAATTGTGCTATGGTGTGTTGTCATGGAAGGAAGAGCAAGTTTCATATCAGGCCAGCTTTGGCTGGGATCCTGAAGATTGCAACTCAAAAGGGAGAAGTCACAGAAATCACTTTTCAGAGGCTTGGCTTCTCAGGTTAATCTGTTCTAATCACTTCTTTACAAAAAAGACAACTCAATTTACCTTGTCCATAATCTAGTTGGCCTCCTTCATTTTTACAGTCCCCCTAAAAAATCTATTACACTAGCAGCAGTTTAGCAACAGGAGGCAAGAACACTATGAAGGAAGACTAAATGTTATTTAGTCTTTAGAAAATGTGGACAATTTCATTTGTGTGCCTGGACATGTTAAGTAAAATGTGCCTTTGTTCACAGAATAGATGGTGCAGGTCAAGAGAAAAGTGCACAGCCTTGCAAATAGAAACTGAAAAGCTGCTCTGCGCCCGCACATGCTCGTGTCTAGATATGGCTGTATTGTGTTTCAGTAAATAAAATGTGACTTGATTCAATGAGCACTTGGACTAAGCTGCAAACAAGAAGTGAACAAAATCAAGCACTTAGATAACACAAATGATCTTTTCTGAGCTTGCAGTCCAATACATTTGTCAAGGCAAAAACACCAAGTAATCTAATAGAAAAATAATCCAGTTGTTTTATGTTCTGTTACTTGGAACAGTTGACAACTTAGCCCAATTTTGGTCAAGTATGCTTTCCTGGTCAGGTGTGCTACTACCGTCCATCTTCACCCGTGGTTGTTGTACCAAGGGAAAGCTCAGCAATAGCTGTGCAGAGTTAAGACAATAGCATGCTTTTTAAAAGGCTGGTTTGGATTCCTTCTGTCTCAATTTTGATTTGCAAAGGAGGAAGAACATTCCACTTCCCTTTTTCACACGTCAGGCTATTCGCGGCAAGGTATAAAGTCTCCCGGTATCCTGTTCAAACTCACTCATCCCCACAAACCTGTTGAACGTGTGGCTAGACTAGAAGCCAATGGACAAGTCTAGTGCAGGAATTTTGGTTTTAGTTTATCATTTTGAAATGTTTCAACACCAGATGCCAGATGTGAATACAAGAGAGCCCGTTCTCCATGAGGATGTATTTGAGGTACCAAGAAGTTAGATTCCACAAACTAAGCCCCAAAGTAGGTGTGTAGTTTGTAAGTTTTTGTAACACCTCCAAATATCCATAATTAGCACTAATTAATCAATCTAATTACTTAAAATCTTTCTGCAGAAAAATAAATTTAATTTCTGTCTATCCTGAAACATTTCAAACAAGCGTACATCTTAAATTAATCACAGTAAAAATACTTGAACCAGTGGTGCAGTAGTGAGTTTTCTTAGGCTGTTCAGGTTCCCCAAGAAGATGAATCCTCACCAACATAAACAGTTGTCTTTTACTAAGATTTTGGTAATAGTGTAGGTACACTTAGGGACATGAAATAGCACATTAAAGATTCCTCATACAAACATTGTCTGTCATTTCTTTTAATGCTCAAAGTTGATTTGTTCGTTGAAACACTATGCTGAGTGTACCTTGTTTATTTGGAAAATCTCATAAACTGTTGCTATCCTTCACAGTTGAGAAGGATCACACTACAGCATTTCTAATGAAGGATTTATTTGCCTTTCTCTAATTTGGGTAGCAGAGGCAAAGAGAATTTGTCCTAAAGTAAGCATAGCTCAGCTTTAATCTAAGGATGTCACTAGTGTCAACTCATACTCATGTTATTATTAGACCTTGGAGGATCATTTAACATTTACCATTTTCATTAAAAGTCCTGTATTTGTTGAAGCAATCATTTAAATACAAGGTCATATAAACTTGACACTAATTCATTGCTGCTTTTAAGTGACTTACTATTTAACGCTGTGATTATATAGATATTCTCATGCTAATGCAGAGCTTGGGAACACTTGTTTGTTTCCATTAAAACATCAGTTTCAATCTCTGAGTAATAAACATTAGACACAAAGGATGTACTGGGTCATTCTGTACACTTTCCCACACTACACATCCTACCAATGCAGAATTCTTTCTCAAGTCACAGCACAGATTTCAGGTGATTCGAATAATGCTTTCCTAGGAAAATTATGGAATAGCCTACTCTCTGAGGTGGTTCTATTATCTCTTTTACTCCTTTGCTCTAATTCTTTACCTGGCATTCGCTATTTGTGCATGTTAATTCTTCTTTCATAATCAAACTCTTCAACTTAAGTCATATGACCCTATTTTTTTGCATTCATATCCTGTCCATCTGCAAGAAAAAACAAATGTATGCAAAGAGAAAATTGCCTTGCTGGCTTGTAATCTATTTCTTTGTTAGTGGGACAAATAAATTTTTTATTAGTGAAACAAGCTTATTAAAGCCAAACAGTTTTACACTTGTAGGATTACTGTGAACCCTGGTTTTACTTTCACCTGGTAGCCTATTAATATAAAAGGCATGATTTGACAAATCTTTGATAAACAATGATTCATTACATCATCAAAAATTAATCTTGATTTATATATTCATATTTTTATATACATATTTTTAATAGTTGGTATCAATACACTGTGTACTACCAATTGTCAATATTTTGCCACGAATTGGAAGGGATTGTTCCAAGGGTGGTTTTGCTTGCCAAATGCAAACATGCCACTTCTGCCCTTTGATTGCTCTTGGTATCTCACTGGGAACGTGTAATTTCTACCACTGCATGTGCCAAATGCTACAGTTAAAAGTGTGGGTTAGATTCTTGCAGCTAAGATATGAACTCAGTGACAGTGTTTAAACTGATGAAGCACCATAACTGGTTAAGTACTACAGAATGGAATTTGATAGGTATTTAAGAGCCTTAAACAGCAATTAGGCTCTTTCAGAAGTTTCATAAGGCAACTCTATGTTTAATTGCCACTGATTAATATAAATTATACTTTAAAAAGCACACAGATACCTGAAATCAACATAACTTCTTTCTGCTACAAAACAGAAAAAAACCTATGAACTCCTGGTTTTTTCTTGTATGATCTGCTGTGTATGAAGAATATGCAACTTAACTGAATGATTATTGTAAAATTGTTTGTTTGCAGGAATTCCAATAAGAACAACTCTTGATAACTCTACAACAGTCCAGTATGCAGGTCTTCTTCATCAGCTCACCATGAAAGCTAGGAGCACAGTGAGAGATATTGATCCTCAGAATGATCTAACCTTTCTTAGGATCAGATCAAAGAAACACGAAATTATGATAGCTCCAGGTAATATTTGTATTAAAGTAACAACAGAATTGTGCGTCCTTTTAAGTTTCTTTTATTTCTTCACAAATAAGGCTACCATAGAAAATGCACTTTGAAAACAAGTGTATGAAAATATAACCATATATTCACCGTGTAACCAGATGTGTTAGGATTTTAATGTACAGAGTGCATAGTATTCAGGCTTGGAGACAACCAAACAAGTCTAGATCTGATTAATGGTCTGGTTTCAGTGCGTTTTCACAGAGGAAAACTGGACAAATATATCTATCAAGTTGTGTCCGTGGGTGTATAGTATTAAAGGCAGCAAATCCATTTCAGCTCCAAAGACATGCAAAACTTTTTTTTTTCTAATTTTTTTTCTTTTTACTTGGTATGTTATCATGACTTCCTAGCCATAGGTGGGCTTTGTGTTACAGATATGCAGTATTATTACCAACATCGTAACTGTGATATAATTATTTTCCTTAAACCAACCAGGGGAATATAGCAACCAGTTTCTCACTCATGTTAAATACAAATACATGTTAATTTGTTAGTTGTGGCTCTAAAATAGACGACAAAGCTAGATGAGCTGTGGTGAAGCTGTGATCAAGGACCAGTATACAAGGTGAATCAGGCAAAGCAGAGGTGATTGGTTGGGGTGGAGATCCTAATGTGTGCACTAGCTAATTGAGAGACTAATGGTATGCAGGGTTTTGACAGAAATATCTGATGAAGGCACACAGGACAGAAATGGAAGCTTCAGGGGTCTCCTCAGCATAGCTGCTGGGGAGGATGTTCGCTCCAAGCATGCAGTGATGGACAGCCTTCACTGGGGTGGCCTCTGATGCTGATTTCATAGCAAATGTGGAACAGGGGTATTGTGCTAGGTATGTGTCACCTTGCCTTACTGGAATTATTTATGATGCTGCTACAGAACAGTATGTGTGAAAGAAATCTGGCACTGTCATTAAGTGTTAACATTAGTCATCAGCCACTACTAAGATTAAAATTCCAGTTTAGATTCTATTTTGGAGTAAAAAACCTAATGCATTTTTTAAATCAGTGTTTTGCTCATTGATTTAGACTGATGCATTTGATTCTTATTTTGCATTTGCCTTTCACTTATTTTTAGAGGTGACTTTTTGACTAGTAACTATGAAAGCTTGTTGACCTGAAAATAAGTGGTATAAAATGTGAAGCTTTTTTTGCTAAAGGGAGATCAGTTGTTCAAAAGGCTTGATTGTGATTTACTATAATAGAAGATGGCAAATGAACTACCTGTGATTTATATTAAGTTGCTTTTGGATGAAAGTGACAATGCAAGACTGCAGCTTCTTAACTCTCCAAAGCAGATATGACCCTAGTAAATTCACTGGATACTTTCAAGAAATGTTTCATTTAAAACAGATCATGTTAAGTAGCTATCTAACTAAAATTGTTTCCAAAACTTCCCCGGGCTTTTAGAGTTAGTAGGCGAAGTCTGGCATGCTTAGAATTTATTCATAGTAGAAGTCTATTCAAATCTTTTCTCCTTTTCTCATGTCTAAATGGGTTCTCAATTTTGAATAAACTACTTAGTGAACTGAAAGAAGTTCTCTGCACTTGCAGAAGAGGCTGCAGATGTCAGAAGTTTTTTATTATAACAAGTGCTAGCTTCCAGGTGCTTATCTTGAGACTTTTTTCATCTTGTTTAAACATCTTTACAGCTTATTGAAAGCAAATCTACTGCTTACTGAAATAGTTTTAATATGGTGTAGTTAAACTTTATGGCACAGATATTTTTTATCTGTAATCACATTTTTGTACAAAGTACTTACATTTTCTAGATGATTTTTATATAAATAGATATAATGCTTTTGCGTATGTTTTATAAAGAATAAGTTGGAGAGGAATAGATTAATAAAGAGTATTTATCAGGAAATAAGGTAAAATATTTTAACTAAACATTTTTTTATCCCTTTTTGCAGATAATGAGTATCTCCTGATCGTTATTCAGAACCCATGTGAATAGTCCTACTATGGCAATATTAAGAGACAGTGATGTAGTTCTAGTTCTTAAACTAATATTACCTGTTGATATTTAATATCAAACATAGCACTACGTAATTTTACCTAAAGTTTTAACTCATGACTATTACGTTGCTAATTTAAAGTTCTCAGTTGTAGCTGTATCAATTTGTGTTTAAGCAAATCGTAATGCATATATCAAAATATCCTATGTTTGTCTTGATACTCAGAAGAGCAATAATAAAGCAAAATACTTAAAACTCTCTTTAATGGATGTTCAAGCTATTCTTGCAATTAAATAATTGTCTTTACACTTCTAACATGTTGGAGGAGAAACATTGTGTTGTAGACCATGTGTATTCATACATCTGCAAGCGTGTCCCTATGAACTAGAGTAACCGCAGTGACACGAACCAAAGAATACAAGCGTAGCTCATGTGACTAATGATGGACTGGATGTTGCCCAGTCTTCAGCTCCTGGTTTTAAGTTTTCAAAAGGCAGAAAAGTGAAAGAAGTACTGTCTTTTATTATTTTCTCATTTTTATAGATGGAAACAATAGCTTCATTTAATATTTTCAGTAGTGGAATTTCAAGGACAGTTGAGCCTGCATGCTAATGTAGAGCTACTGTTAGTTTGTTGGTAATGCTAAACAGTGCCTTTTGATAACTACACTACGGTGCTGTTTGATAACTACTTAAGCCTTTAGATCCAAGAGACATGTGAGAGAGGGAGGGTTAAAGCTCAAAATGTTTCCCAAATCAGATCCATGTTTATACGGTAGCACCGGGGATCAGATACGTATTGTTGAGTGCCTTTAAAACAGGTGCACTGATAAAAGGCCTATGCGCAGTGCAGCTACCTACAGAAGTCCATTCTGTTTGGAAGACACGCTATGGCAGTGCTTGGGATGAGTCTCATGGCTGCTGTGCCTTCCTGGTTGAGGGAGGGCACTACAGAACTGGGTGCAGCACCCCCGTTCTGCCTGCACTGTATGCCTTGGGGCGGGGGTAAGCACGGCTATGAGCTTTTCCCCCTCGTGATCCCAAAGTTAGGCTAAGCTTTGCACTTGAGTATATGCAGAGACAGTGTAAAAGTCCAGGCAGTTTGAGCTGACCCTGTGCTTGAAACAATATCCAGCCGTACTCGTACTACAAATCATCTCAGGTTATGTAGACTACATGAATTTTATCAATTATTTATTTAAATTTTAAAACTTCAGATTGTCTTCAGTTGGTCAGAAGAAGGGTGGTTTTAGATATAGGATGGAAGAACAACAAATGTGGGGGGTGGCTATGAGGATGAAAGGAAAAATGAATCTGTTGAATACTGCTCAGGGATCTTTGTAGTACATCATATGAATTGTGGTTGAGGTTATGAAACTGATAAATCACTGAACGTCTCAGCGGATACAGAGTCAGCAATTTGCTATTAGGACTACATTACATATCACTCAAGACTTACACAAAGGCAAGTATCAAAGCCTGGTGGTATTTTTTTCAAATCCCAGTGTTTGCTCTGACTTTGCTGAATAGCTTGGAAAGGCTGGATTTCACTGAAAAATCTGGGAGAGCTGGTCCTGAGCAGAAGGTGGTGGGGACCACGGAAGAGTCAGTGCTGCTGTGTATTGACAGGAAGCGAACCCAAGGGCACAGAGACCCAGTGTGATGGAAATTAAGCACAGCAATCCAGCTGGGCAGGGCAATTCAAAATTTTAAGGATAGGTAAATCAACTGGACACTACCAGTAGCACTTACTGTTGTAGTCAGTGCTGTGCCAGAATTTCCTTACTGCTGGAGGGTTATTTCATTGTGCAACAGAAAAATGCACCAATGTATTGACATGTGGCAACACTTCAAAAAAGCTAAGTTGTTATTTGTTATCTTCTCAGCTTCCTTTGTGATAATTTTAAAAATCAAACCTATTTATTTCTATGCATTAGTGAACATTTATTCTGCTAATATCCTGGCATGTCAAATGCCTACCAATGCAAAGGCCAGATTTTTCATTTCAGGACATACCCAAAACTATTGCTGAATTCCAACTACGTATTATTAATGTGTATTTGGGGCCAATAGTTTTGTTTCTGTGGTTTTCTCTAACAGCATTAAATTCTGTGGTAGTTTCACTGTGTAAGTCCAGAAAACTGCCAGAATTACAGTCCCTGTTTCACTTTTCTATTGTCAAAAATAATACTGGTGTTGCAATGTCCAGCATCATTGAAAAATGTCCTTCAGCCCAAAGAACACAGTAGTGCATTGTAAAGAGAAAAGCTTGGTATCTGGCAATGTTATTTCATTTTTGTCTTTCTGATACGTGTGTTAGTTCCCTTTACAGACTTTAATCCAATATTTATTAAGCAGCTGATGATTGCTGTAGCTTGATAAAGCACTCAAAAAGACACTTAAGCCAAATCATTAAAATTAAACACATGCTAAATCATTTTGCTGAAAAGTGTTTTTATGTGGAAAAATGGCCTTAAGCAGATGTGTGTAGTTCTCCAGGGGTCAAATACTGCTCACAAATTAGTTTCTTTCCCTGTTCCTGTGAGAGGCATAGATGCAGATAAGAGGGCAAAGTTTGGTCCATTTAGAATGATGTGCATAGTAACAAATGCTATGCAAACACATGGGCTGAGCTTCTGCCAGCTACCCTTACCAGGGCGGTCCCTAATTGGGTTTCCTTGAGAGCACTGTAGTATTAGACAATTTCGGCAACATCTTCACTAGGGAGCATAAATTGAAATACTCCATTTCATTCCCTGGTGATTTGTTCCTATTTTCTGTTAGTAAAAGCAAGCTAAACACGTGTAAACTTTTCATTTAGGTCTCTCAGTAGGAAATGGAAGTAACAAAAGTTAAGTCACTAACAGTGGAAAACCCTCCTCAGCACATTGACTTAAACAAAGGTGGGCCACTGAAAAGGAATGGAATTGTCCAGACAAAATACAGGGAAATACATTTTTAAGTTGTTTGAGCACCACAACAATGTTACACCAAGTCATTTAAGCTGTCATTTATGTGAACCAGCAGAGATTTTACTAGTTAACAATTAACGGGGGGGAGGTTGAGGAAAGAAGTAGCATGAAAAAGATTAATTTCATAGATGATCATTTTGTCAAGGGAACGTTGTGAATGTCAAGAATGGCTGTTGTTCATTGAGAAGCAGCACTTGGATTGAATTGTAACATGCTAGTTAGGCGACCAGCCAAGAAATAAATTATGTCAGTATCATGCGTTTGGGGTCCTCAGAATAAATTACAATGGAAAGTTCTCTGAGAGCCTCCCATTTTCAAAATGAAGAATCTTGGATTTCCCTTAACATATAATTCTTCAAAATGCATGGTCCCTCATGGGACAACAGCTTTGGCCAGCTCATTCAATCAAGGCAGTTGTTCATTCTGTATGTTGCTCATCTGCCAATTTAATACATTTCAATTTTCATTTAATGCACATTCAGTGTATTTAGTATTCTGGCTTTCTGTGCAGTTACTTGGTTTTTACATTAATGCACATAGAAGTATCAAATGGTGTATTTTTTAGTTATTTTTTCAGCTTAACTCAAGATGTATGTAGATCTGTGGTCCTAAGTTTGCACGTTGTTTGATTGAATGTAACTATGGTATACGATGAGAATGATTCACAAACTCTGCAAGTGATGAAGCATTTGTAAGATGATGAACTGCAAACTATTTGTTACTTATACGGACTTGCAGGAATTTATGTATTTGTATTTTTTGAGGTCTGGTAAGGGCATTCTTGTGACAGGATTCTTAGAAGGGAGTGTAATGGTGAGGATGGTGGTATAAAATATAAAGTCAAAATAGTCCAAAGTGGACAGTATTCATTAAGGATGTTCGCAGTTAATCTAGGAAACACTAAGATGTTCAATATGAAATTCTCCTGCTGCCAATGAATCCACGATCAGACTCTGTACTTTGTCACACATTAATTGAACCTGCCAGCGTAATTTCAGTGAGAAGTTCCTCAGATTTACTGATGGCACAAGGCTTCTTATTCAGTATTATTATATATATGATGGGCATATATGTCTATATATGTATATAAAGCAGGTACATGTAAGTACTGTTAACTTCCTGAGAGGTGTTTGGTGGACCACACTGGATTCTCTGAAGAAACTATCTGATCATAAGTGTTAACAACAGTGAACCTGAAAAGGACAGATTACTAAAACACACAATCATCTGAAAATGCAGTTAGGAATAAATACTATTTTCAAGAGCTATTCAGTTAGTTTTGGAACTAAACAGTGACAGCAGCACTTTCAGTAACAGAGGGTGTCCCTAGCGAGAGGGATCACTTCCAGCTCCACTGTCTCAACTCAGCAGGACACAAGTTCTGGGGTGGACCCACAGAAAAAGCCACAGTTTTCCTAAATAAACTGATGTCATCCTCTTAGTTCTGTTTTAATTACTAAGTTATAGTCTGCAGACAGCAAGGTAATTCCCCTATTGCTTTTCCAAATCTTAGGCAGCAGCTAAATTAGAGTAGCCAGGAGAATTCCAGGTTTGTGTTCCCTTTGCCTGGCACCTGAGCAAATTAAATCTCTCAGTTTGTAGGAAAATTAGGTCATAACAACAAGGTTCACCGAGGGACTTCACAGTACCAATGGGGAAAAGGAAGACTGGTTCTTGGAGAGAAAGCCTAGAATGTCCTACGTTAATTAAGCATAATGGCAAAGGTGCATCGCCTGTCTGTTCAGATCGTGGCATTGATGTGAACCTCTCTGAATTTCAGGACATTCTTATTTCAGGACACAGAGGGACTTAAAACAGACCTCTGTAAAAAATGCAGCAACTAGCAGGGAAGTGAAGGCCACAGGGAGATCTGCACTGATTCCTTGAGCTTTGCGGACAATTTGAGAGAGAAAAGGTTAATTCTCCTTCAGGATGCAACCAAGCAGAAAATCAGCTAGTCCAAATACACGCAATTTTCAGCCATCTCTGCAAATTATCCTTAAATAATAATGAAAGCACTGAGAATTTATTTCTGACGCATTTTCAATTGTTACGTTGAACCGGGTACACTACTTTTAAAAGCAACACTAATTTAAGTCAAATTTCTTCCAAGTGGATGCGCAACAAGAGGGCATGAGTTGTAACCACCCACATCCTACCCTGCCCAGCTGGGGCTCTGAGCCTTGCGTACTGGTTTGGCTGGTGCTGTAGTGAGGAGCATTCTTCCTCTTTTCCAAAAATACCTGTCTGCCTTTGACCTGAATACCCTTTTAGTTGCCCTGGCTCTGCACCATTGATTTCAGTGAAATTGCTTCTATCTAAAGCAGTTCAAATAATACACAAAAGGTACCATCACCTTGAGTCTATGCCAGCTGGGTCAGAATGAAATCTCGACGTGCTTTCACTGCTTTGTTTTTAAACATACAGGGCAAGAAGACAACTGCACTAGACCATTCTTTGGTAAAGATGGACAGAAGTCAGCATCAGTTACCAGCTGGCAATAATTTTACAAAGTATTGTTGACAGGCCATGACTGCAAGGAGCAAAATAGCTAAACGGAGGATCAGGTTAAGAGAGTTTGCTATAGTATGGCTCATCATTTAAAACGCATTCAAAGGCACCCTGCATTTTCAAAGCACTATGAATGGCGAGAAGAATGTTGTACTGAAGTACTTCAGATATCACAGAAGCTAGAAGAAGAAGAAAGATTCAGCTTTCTCTGGTATTTATAGATACACAAACTCCACAGTTAAATCAGTGAAGATGACTGCGAAGGATGACAACAAGGGATGCATTTATTAGCACCACCAAAACAATTTAAAGTGACATTTTAAATACAGAAGGAAAACTCTAGGATCCAGTCAAATATTCCTTCCCCCTTTTGCCCCTTGTCCTAAGGGGACCATGCATTTGTCGGGTGAATCCGTCTGTTTGACAAAGTTGTTAATTTCGCCACAGGTACCTCTGAGTCTGTCTCAGGAGCAGTGTCTGCTTCTTACACGCTAAACCACAGTGTGTACCGTACAACTGTTGCTGCTAAACTAAGTACTTAAGCACATTCTTCTGCTAAACTCAGCTGGAAAGCTCACGGCCACCTCCTACAAGATTTCTGAGCTGTGAGTGGCTTGCAACGTCTCATTACGTCTGGTTCAGGCTAAAACCCAGAACAGTACAGTCAAATAGAGATAATAAATGATGATAAAATACTTAAATTAGTAATGAAGCTGTATGATGTCTGTAAGGAACTCTTACAGCCAGTTGTGAAAAGCTGCCAGTTCCCTTCTAATTTACTAATTAGTGGTTTATAAGAGAGAGACCCATCGCTAGAGTTACCCTTTTGTCTGCAAATAAAGACCACAACAGTAAGTCTAGAGCTCAGTATTGGCCAGCGGTGTGACTGTCAGCATGTGTGACAGGATTGTAGAGAAGAAACTGGAAATGCTGTTATGTCTAAGCAAGTGAAAGTGTGAAGCTAGATGGAAGAGTGAGAAGCATTCCTGGTTAAGCAAAGATTTTATTTGCTGTGATGGTTGTTAAAGGAAGTTTATACCTAAAGCATAATCCAGATGAAAAAGAGACTGAATAATCCACAATCTTTACCATTCCAAATTATTGTTAATTGTAGACTATTCCAAGGGGGATTTCCCGGTGGTTTATTCTAGGAGCATACACAATATACTTAGCGTAGTTTTTCCCACATGACAAAACCATCCTTGGCCTAAAGAGCTAACAGTCTGCAGGACCAGTTTTCTTCTTCCTACCAGTGTTTAGTAGAATAACTTCACTGACTTAAATAAAATTAGTCTGCATTCATACAAGCTTTACTTTCCCCTTGTGTGTTCCGCTTTTGGAAGAATTTCAAAAATAAAGGAAAGACTTATGGTTCAGCAAACCGCAAAACAGGAGAAGTTACAGTCAAGAAAATTTAGTACGCGCACAATATCACTGCATTTTTTTCAACCAATTTTATTCCTTTCCTTTAGGGAAACAGAGGAACCACAGACAATTTCTACTTATTTACCCTACTGCAATCCATTAATAAGACCACTGTAACTCTGCCTTGGCTACCAGCAGTATTATTTTCCCTAATTTGTTGCAGACGTGCCCATGCTAATGCACTAGTACAACACATTACTGCTTAGCTGTAGGTTCATTGCAGAGATAGGGTAGGAAATAGGTTGTGGTTTTTAGAAAGAGCAGCTATGAAGCCACTAGCCTATTGAAAGGACTAGGAACTATGGATATACCAATTATTTGCAAAATTTCATACATCACAACCTCAGTGAAGTCAGCACTATGGTAGGTAGCTAACTGTTTCTCTTTGCAAAATGGGGATGTTTTACTGGGGTTTCATGTATTTCAGACCCACGGTATCTCAAAGTAACGTGACTCACTTTCTGCTTTGGGTTAGAACATAAGAAAGCACATTTTAAAGACATCAGATCTTGTTTTCAGCAACTCATAGGTAAGTGTTTCACCCACCTGCCCTCCCCTGCTGATGTTCAGTAAGATAAGGTATGATTTTTTTTCCTATTGTCACGGTTTTATTACTCAGAGATTTACTTTTAAGTGTTACATGATCACCACTTCCTGCTGAAGGAGGTAAAGTCTCTTTGCACTGCTTGCATTCAAAACAAGCAGAGCTACAAGGAAGGAGTTTATGCACACACACACCATTAGTTCTGCCAGGTGCCATATTAGAAATTGCTCTTATTTGTAGTATCTAGATTGAAAATATCAACTGCAAAAAAAAATTCATAAGCCTTTTGGGAGTGGAAGTAGGTTTCCTGAATTTCCAAGGAAAAGTAGAGGAAAAAGGAGATCCATATTTAGGAAGAGGAGATCCTTTCTCAGCAGAAAAGGGCCTGGGGAGGCTGGTTGACAGCCGCTGAATGTGAGCCGGCCGTGTGCCCAGCTGGCCGAGGCGGCCAGCAGCATCTGGCTTGTGTCTGCAACAGGGTGGCCAGCGGGACCGGGGCAGTGCCTGTCCCCCCGTGCTCGGCACTGGTGAGGCCGCACCTCGAACGCTGGGTTCAGGTTTGGGCCCCTCACTCCAGGAGGGACGTAGAGGGGCTGGAGGGTGTTCAGAGATGGGCAGCGGGCCTGGGGAAGGGGCTGGAGCACAAATCCTGTGGGGAGCAGCTGGGAGAACTGGGGGTGTTTGGCCTGGAGAAAAGGAGGCTGAGGGGGGACATTATTGCTCCCTACAGCTGCCTGACAGGAGGCTGTAGGCAGGGGGGGGTCAGTCTGTTCTCCCAGATAACAAGTGACAAGACAAGAGGAAACAGCCTCAAGTCTGTGCCGGGGGAGGGGGGAGCGGTTAGATCGAATATTATGAAAAATTTCTGCATGGCAAGGGTGGTGAAGCATTGGAACAGGCTGGCCAGGGAGGTGGTAGAATCACCATCCCTGGAGGTTTTTAAAAACCACATAACTGTGATGCTTAGGGACATGGTTTAGTGATGGGCTTGGCAGTTCTGGGTTAATGGTTGGAGCTGATGAACTCAAAGGTCTCTTCCAACCTAAATAATTCCATGATTCTATGATTTTATGGTGTCTTTTTTGACTTCTGCTGTAGATCACACTCAAAGAAAGTATTTACTCAGTGCCTGTGGATCAGATAAGCATGGGGAATACTGAATACACAAATATTAAATGTGCACACTACAAAAAAAAAATCCTCACATGAAAATTTGGCAACTGAATGCTTAAATTAACATTAGCATATTCAAATCAGGGCTTTTGTGAGCAAGCCTGCTATCTTCAGCTTCTGTTTCACAAAGAATAACAAAAGTGGATATTTTCTTAGGGCAGAGGAAGGCATTTCAAATAACATGAAATTAAAAGGCATGTTTCCTAAACAAACATGCCAGCATAGGCAAGCGATGGTCTTCCCTTCACCCAGTATCCTTTACTACTTCCAAGTATTAATGTTGCTCCAGGAGATAAAGGAATCTAGAAGGTGCTTCATAATTTCAGCTCTACTCAGACACCCTTGGTGAAAGACGTTTCTAATATAGATAAGAAAGACGGGGCGGATATTAAAGCAGAACATCTCCCCATCTCTTCTTTGTTATTCTAGCAGAGATCTACCTCAAGCACTTTCTCTCTGCTGTGGAACTGGTGTCAGTTATTGCAAATGCCACCGAGGTCTGCCCGAGAGGAAAAGGCATAGGTGTGTGTTAACACTCCCCGGCAGTGAGAGATCTTGTATATTGCACATTATAATAAAAGAATGGGGGTGTGCATGCCAGTGGAGGGGCGAACTGGAGAAAGGAAGGAAGAGGAGAGTCATTCACTTGCTCAATAAGTAAAGAAAGGAACACATAAAATGTCTCACATTATGTATTTTCATTCATATACAGACTGATATTTGCTTTCAGATATGCAATGTTTAAAAACAACGTATTGCAGGCGAGGATGGAAATTCTTTTCTAGTTTTTAGCAGTTTTCTACTGCGGCATCACACCATTTTCTAATAGTAACATAAGCCCCCGTGTAGAACACTTAAACCTGTAAGCAAAAGCTTCCATTTCTTTGTATTTTTATGTATATTTAGCTCAAGAACGCCCGGTGATTCATAGCCCACAGGCTGAACGCGGGTTCGTTTGCTTTCTTGTCTGGCCGTTAGATGGCAGACAACGGAACGCCCGGTGCTCTGCGTTGTGTCCTTGAGTTGATGAAATAAGCAGGAAGATGCTGCCGCGCTCTAAATTAGCTTGCTTCACATCCAGTAAAGATAAAGAACACAGCATCCCAAAGGCCTTCAAAGTCCCTTTCCTTCTCTTTACTCCCAAACCATACATTGCAGCAATTCAAACCCTGCAATAAAGAACACGTAACAGCCGTTCCTTCCTCTTTCCCTGACAGTCAGTCGCACTCAACTTCAAGCGGAAAGCATCATCTGAACCTCCACTCCCTACCATTTCTGCACTCATGATTAATCTCTGCAATGAAGTAATTGGTCTCATCTGAACTATGACTGATTTCCCCATGGCAGGATTTCTTAACAGTATGAGAAAATGCCTGACGTTGCTCTCCTACTAAAGAGCTGTTCAAGCAAAGGAGTATAACTGCACACTCAGAGCCTCCTGTTTGAATCAGTTCTGCAATATTTTCAACGGTATTTATCTACCTGTGCCAAACAGACCTTGTTTTTTCACAAGCTGGTGATAACATCTCCACACACCTGCTGACACCGGCAGCACATTTGCAATGCACAAAACCAAATACAAGCATTGAAACATGTCTTTATAAATGCAATTCATTTCTGTTCTTCGGATATACCCATATGAAAACCCATTTCCTGGTGTAATTGCATTGTTAGTTTTCAAAGAATGCCAAAAGATTAATGGAAAAATGCTCCCCTCTGTCACATCAACAAGAGGAAATTTCCATCTATCGTAATTTGAATGAGGTGCAACTGGTAGTGCAAGTTTCTCACTGGTGACAGACCTGTGAACATATGTATCAACAGCACAAGAAACCTTTTCCACTATAAGCTGTGAAACTAGCATTGCGTATGGGTCTTGATCACCACTACTATGGCCTCTGTCCCCTACAAATGGAACCCAATCAAACCAAAAAAACATTCTCACATACTGCATTCTTGCACAGCCTTCCATGGAGAAATTCTAAACAGAAGTCCTGCATACATGAAAGCTGCTGTAAGACAAAGGAGTATCAGGTTTGTGCGTGCTTTTTCAGCAGTTCAGCTTCATGATGCATTTGAATAATGTCAGTATGAAGCACAGCCAAGTGTAAGTTAGTGGGATACATTATCTGTGGGATACATTTAGAGTGGGGATGATGCAAATACCCGTGCACCCGCACACACTGCATGTAGTATATTCCTACACATCAGCATTGAAAGCAATGCTAGCTTCTGCAAATGTGGTCAGGGTAAAGTATCTACAGGAGCAAATTTACAACAGAGGTAGGAGGCATTATAAAAGTCACAGTGATTTACAGAACTACAAAAATTATTAACAGACACCAACGTAATTTGTTAATCATTCACGAGCTCTATCCTATCCAACAATAAACTTCCAAAAGGTTTTCTTAAAAGGTCCAGGACACTTTGCAATCACCCTAAATTCAGAAAAAGAAATGAATGCTTACATGCTGTTACCTGAAGCATGGAGGGGCGTGCTTCAAGTAACAGAAAAGGCATAAGGTCTGTGTCTAAAATTGTAAGAGGAGAAGCCCAACAAAATACTTTGCAAAAAAACTCTTTCTCCAGTTATGCTTCTGCACTCTAACTTCTCGTAATTCTATTATTTAAAAAGACGTTGGACTGTAGAGCTCTATGTCGGTTCGCCATGCCCAGCCAAACTCTGCAAGTGCAAGCCTTCCCCATAAGGCCCCAGTATGAGGTGATAAATTGAAAAGGGGCCGAGTGTGTTATGAAGTGAGAGGTGGGTAGATACCCTATTGCCATCCTATGAACTGGGAAAACTCACTTCACCTTCCTCCACCCGCTGCACCAATTGACTGTCAATTGATGTGCAAGGGTCGCTCCCCCCGCGCCTTGCCTGGTTCCTACGCCAGCTCGGTCCTTGAGCACAGCTGAGTATGCAGAGAACAGACACTGCTCCTGATTCAACACCACGAGGGTCTGGATTTGAAGTTACCCAGCCAAGACCCCATCCCTCACTCAAAACCGAACCACGCATCGAATCAACCTTGCCCACTTGCACACCCACTTAATCACAGAGCTGGGGATTCAGTCGTCTGCTGTAGAAACAATTACTTCTGCATATTAAACTCAAGGCCTGTGCGCTACATTATCTTGATCAGAAATTAATACTCTGGCATGCTGAGATTTGAAAATGTGCCCAAGAAACGGATACCACAGCTGCTAGTGCCTAGTAATGTGCTATACGATGTTTCAGGACCTGTCTACAGTTCAAAGCTTCTTGTACCACGTTCTCCAAATGGAGCACGACATACACCACGGCCAGCCCTCGCACACGCTGCTGTCAGCCTCTGCAGACAGATTTCTGTGTGCTGCCGTTACGGAATCTGCCATTTAAACGTGGAGCTTATTTTTAAATTTTCCTTGTGGGTAATGAATAACACTATTTTATTTCATTAATAATGTTAGGAGATTAGGAGGTGTTTTATGGCCTTTATTCCACATGCTCTGGAAATAATTTAAACTAATACTACATCACAGTAAGTGTGTTTGCTGCACAATAGATATCATCTACTTATGCTATCCTTCAATATACAGAGGGATAAATATGAATCCCACATGTGGGAAATTGTTAATATAGCACACAAGAAATCTTAGTGAATAGTCTCATAATATATTATCCATTACACATAGTGCTTGAAGACCGAGAGTTCCCATGACTACAGTAGAAAATCAGTTTACTCATAGTATAAGCTAGGAGTTCAAAAACATGTCCCAATATAGCTAACTACCCTTTAAGTTAGCACAGAAAAGCACAACAATGCAGGTTATTGTCCAGTGCAGAATGACCAAACATGAGCAATACATACTGCAGATGTGATCATTTACAGACGCCACACTTTCCTTGTGCCTTATCTCCTTGGGACTCCCATATCCCAGGTTTCCAGACCTAACTCTTGCACCATGATAACAATACCTCATTAGACCCTTAGTTCTTCCCTTGCTTCCTTGGACTGTAGGCATAAATTATCTTTTAATACATTTTTATTTAGCAGCACTAGAAATTTCAACGAAGCGCAAATACACATTGCATACGTTGCTGAATGTACTCACTAATACTAGCTCAGTGCTGTACTATCCAGAAGACACTCATCATATGAGACAGAATTACAGTTTTCAAAAGTGCCCACGTGACTTTAAAAACCAAGTGTTTGAATCAGTTTTGGCATTTTTCTCTGAGATTTTGAAAGCCTGACCAAATTTTGAACTTGCAATTTTACAGGCAAAAATATTCCTGGTTTAATTCTGCATTTTCAATTTAGCCCAGTTGGATGTCTTAAAACTTTTCTGCAGCATTAGTATTCAAGTGCATGTGTTATCACTCCTGTTACAAAACTGCTTACATACCACCCTTTTCTAGTGGCTCAAAAGATCTCAGCTGGATATTCATGTATAATTATTTTCACATAGTCATCCTCTGCCTGGGAGAATTTACACTGGCCTGTCACTGGAAATAATTGCTGTAAATTATTTTTGGCTGATGTTTTACACATCCAATGGACAAATGCACAAAGACCACATGATGGATAAATTCAGTTAAAATCTTTTGAAAGCCATTATTCTTAGTTCTAGGCTACACATGACTGATTTAACAATGTTTTGATGATGGAGTGGAGGAATGCCTGTAGCTCCACCATGGAAAATACACCCTCCTATTGCAGGGCGTGTTTCCATCCATGTATCTGAATTATTAAATCAGCTATCACGGTTCTAAGATAAATGTCCATGGCTTTCCTTTCTCCAGCATCCATACTGGTGGATGTATTTTCCTTCCCATCATTATGCTTTTCTCAGACATTGGCTGGGTTGTCCATTTCTACCCTTATAACTTGACTGGTTCTTCTCATTAATACATTCTTTTTTTTTGCTACATCATTTTGGTGCATTTGGTTCAGATTTTCCTTTCTGGTGTTTTTTAGAGCATTTGGCTTTGGCTATTTACAGGTTTGGCCACATAGCAGAATGTGAGAAAAGGTAAGATGAAGAAAAAAAATCTCCACATGGGAAGACACAGTAAAAATAGAACAGGTAATTGTCAGTACATTGACTAAATCCCTTTCAACAAATTCCTTTAACACAGACCTGAAAAATAAAACCATTATATCCATTAAATATATAATTTCTGCGCACGGCTCACAGCAGCAGGAAAAGCCAGTGCCTCTGACCCAGGGAGTCTGCATGCAAACATCACTTTCTGCTCAGTGAAGGCGGACCCCGAAGAGCAGGACATTCCCAGCTCTACCTATGTGTAGGCGTTAGTGCAGGATTAGTTATGTTAATTTTAAAAATTTAAAAAGTTAAAGCAGAAGTTAGTATGTTTTGCAGCGCTCCTTTGCCTGTAATCCTTGCTGCCTTCATAACACAGGCTCAAACACCCAGCTCTGTAAATGCAAACCCAAACCCGAGCACCAGTACCAACGGTTGTGCAGACACAGGCAACAGGGCAGCCTCCTCGTGCCATGCTACTGACATGCACAGAGAAAATGTGTGCACCTCTGAGCATCTGCCTGGGTGTCCAGTGCTTTCCTTTCCAATAGACCAATATTTTACTCTTCATAGTATGAGTTCAGAAACTCAGTTCAGCCTTCTGAATCTGCAGATTCACAGCAAAGTGAAGGTACCCCTGGAAGTGTAAGCACCCATGTGATTACAGAGGTTGTATATAGGACGTGCATTATGCAAAGCCCAGCATGATGACAGTAGCTGACCAGGGTTTCAAAAAATGCGGAAAGACACTGTGCTTCCAGTGCAGCTGCTGTGACTTCCTCCTTCCCCACAGTTGTCCAAGCCACCAAAGACAAGCCGGTGGCTTGCTGACCATCTTCTCATTAAACTCAAAGAAAACTTGGCCACTGATTTCATTAGGAGCTGCCTCAAGCCTTAACAGCTTGAAAAACAGGCTTTTAACTCTGTGCTTTTTCCTTAAACTAAATTTTAAAAAGCATCTCAAACACCTAAGAATTTTTATTTTGAACTGCTTTTAAAAAATGAAAGGAACTTAGAGGAATATTCTTCAACATTAGAGCTGAGGACTGGCAAGGCAATTTCAGCTTGGTATGGCTGGAAATGGATGCTTTATAAACCCATGAGAAATGAAGTTTCTGATGCAAATAGCAGATAGTTTAAACTTACCACTCTGTTGCAGCAAACAAACCAGAAGGACACAAACAATGTATTTTGCTTGGTTAATTGGTATTATTCTGATAACTGTCTCCATGACCACCAGCTGTACACTCCTCCCTGGCTTCTGCATCTGCTAGCCTTTAAGGTACTAAAATCATCTCACTTCTGAGAAAGTAAAGCCCACCCAAAATCCTATTCAGAAACTATTACACCTTTTAAAAAAATTATGCAGTTTTGTTGTCATACCAATCATTATGCCTCCGGATCATCGCAATGACTAATAGCACCTATTATGACTTTTAAACTTGACAGATGTCAGATTAGCATCATATTGAGAAGATAATCATGTGTAACTTATGCTGTAACTAAGTAAATTGCAGTAAACAAGCAGCAAAAGTCACTCTCAGCAAACAGACCAGATGACAATTCTAAAACAAGGTCTGTGGTTTCCAAACGGGCTGCATTTCATTTTAATCTTTCAGAGGAAGTAGAACAAAATAGACCTTTGTCAGTGTGTCTCATGTTTACTCTTATGGATCATTAATTACTTTCTAAAATAAAAATATAATTCTGAATAGAATTTGCTGAATAATTCATTACAGTGACACTTGTCTGTGAGTGTTGTCTGCAAGTAGATCATGATCATCTTAGCTTTATTCATTATTTAAAATTATTTGCCAAATACCTCCTACAGATAGTTCTTGATCTGCAGTTATTTGGGGACTACTAGTTGCAAATATTTAAAATTCATATGCTGGGCATGCACAGCTTTATATTTGGTCAAAAACGTACATCTAGTCATTTGCTTGTGTATGCAATTACCATGTTTACAAAACCATTCAGGCATTCTCATGTAAACATAGACCTGAATTAATAACAGTTCGTACCATGACTCTTCATCCCTGACCAGTAAGTGTGTCCATCAGGCACAAACCATGTGTTTCCTCCTTGAGTCAAGACCCTTCTGTTCCATGGATAGGCAAAAGAGCAAAGATCTTCTCGCCTGGAAAAGTGTCACACAGCAGAGAGAGATGGCAAGGACAATATAGAAACAGCACTGTGATCCTCTGCATCCGGGGACAATTGGTCTGGGAACTAATTTTCAGTGATGAGAAAAGGAGGTGAACTGAAATAACTGAATCCCATCTTCTCATGCATGAGGCAGAAAACTAAGTGACTGAAATAGAGACAAACTGTCAGCTGAAATGCCAGTATGAAATCCCTAGGAAGAGATTTAGCCAACTTGGCAAAAGCAGGTGTGTTCCAGATGTGGATCTTTCAAAGACTCTTTGTTTACGCAGACAACGTCCAAATATTGCAGGAGGTTTAAGTGTTTGATTGAGCCAGAATCTGGTAGCAGGTGCTTCAGCATAAACTGATCTTCTACCACCGAAGCCATTGGAATTACTCTGGATTTACTACGGCACGAGGGAGGTGAGAATGTTTCTGTGTGAGAATTTCTTCTCCTTGATGATCTTTAAGAAATCAGAATTCCTTAGACATATTTCTCAGAATTACTACAATTATAATCGTGATCAAACTTTCCCACGTATTTGACTGCAGACCACCCATTCTGCTCTAGCTCAGGATGAAGCCTGTTCTCGGTGCAGCATGAGGAAGGTTCTTGTTACTCTCAGTCCCTGAAGCCAAGGTCTCAGAAATATAACCTGAGCCATAGCTAAGTACAGGATGAACAAACGTTACATATAAGCAATTTGCTAATGTCGTCTATTTCTCCTGCCCAGAAAGAAGATGGGAAGGAAGGTGGTTGAGGGAGCCTAAAAAGCAAGAGAACAGTGCAAAGGCAGACGTGAAAGAAATAGGTTCCCAAGGCAAAAAAGAAGGGCAAATCATCTTGACATGGCTCTTAATGCAGACTGCTGTAATAGTCTTCTGTGATGGCATGACTGGCTGGGTAGATGAGGGGAGAGCGGTGGATGTTGTCTACCTCGATTTCAGTGAGGCTTTTGACATGTCTCCCATAGCATCCTCACAGGTAAGCTCAGGAGGTGTGGGCTAGGTGAGCAGACAGTGGGGTGGCCTGAGACCTGGCAGAGCCCTGAGGGTTGTGACCAGCAGTGCAGCCTGGCTGCAGGGCTGGAGCTAGTGGCGTTTCCCGGGGGGAACTGGCTCGGTCCTGTTCAACTTACTTGGCAATGGGTTTGCTGATGGTACAAAACCGGGAGGAGCGGCTGATGCACCAGAGGCTGTGCTGCCCTTCAGTGAGACCTGCCCAGGCTGGAGAGCTGGGCAGAGAGGGACCTCATGGAGCTCAGTAAGGACAAGTGTAAGGTCCAGGGACAGCCCCACACACCAGCACAGCCTGGGGCTGACCTGCTGGGGGGCAGCTCTGCGGAGAGGGACCTGGGACTGCTGGGGGACAGCAAGTTGCCCGTGGGCCAGCAGGGTGCCCGGGTGGCCAAGGAGGCCAGTGGGATCCTGGGGTGCATGAGGGGGACCGTGGCCAGCAGGTGCAGGGAGGTGATCCTGCCCCTCTGCTCTGCCCTGGTGAGGCTGCACCCGGAGCGCTGTGTCCAGTGCTGGGCTCCCCAGTTCAAGGGGGACAGGGAACTACTGGGGAGGGGCCAGCGGAGGCTACGAAGGTGATGAGGGGACTGGAGCTTCTCCCTTCTGAGGAAAGGCTGGGAGAGCTGGGCCTGTTCAGCCTGCAGAAGAGAAGACTGAGAGAGGATTTTATCAATGTCTACACCTATCTGAAGGGCAAGTGCCAGGAGGATGGGCCCAGCCTCTTTTCAGTAGTGCCCAGCAACAAGACAAGGGGCAACGGGCACAAACTGCACCACAGAAAGTTCCAGCTGAACATGAAGAAGAACTTCTTTACCCTGAGGGTGACAGAGCCCTGGGACAGGCTGCCCAGGGAGGCTGTGGGGTCTCCTTCTCTGGAGACATTCAAAACCCACCTGGACGTGACTCTGTGCAGCCTGCTGTAGGTGACCCTGCTTTAGCAGGGGTTGGGCTAGATGATCTCCAGAGGTGCCTTCCAGCCCTGATCACTGACTTTAGTGGGATCAGTGTGTCACCCACAATAACTAGTGTAGCTGCCGTCTTTTACTAAATGGAGTAGCAAGCTTCTTGAAAAAAGCCGCAACTATTTCTAGCGTTGTTATAGTTGCAAGAAACATCCCCTGTACCTCAAGTCGGGAATTTATACCTTTTGTAACAGAAGATCCAAACCATTTTACATATATTAACAAGACCTTAGATTAAACTTAGAGTGAGTCCCACCAGGAAAAACATTGATCTGTACAGATATTTTCTCAGTGGTTTATTAGGTACAGAATACTAAACGGGCTGTCATCCATGTAACTGCTTGTGCACCATTTGCCAGATGTTGTTTGTGTGTCCACAGCAATGTAGTCATATTAAAATGTACAAAACTGTTTATTTTTGCCGGCTGCTCGGCAATACCACAGCCTCCACAGAGTGGCCTGGCCTGATGCAGGCTTCCAGCAAGATACCGTTAAGCAGCCATTAACTGCAGATTTCACTTCTTCATTGACCTACAGTAGAAGTCAATTAGTGGCTTAATATTGCTCACACATTCATTAAAGCTTGAAGTGGGCAGAATTTCATCTGTTTGATTCTTGCTATTTAAGAGTGTCTAGGGACAATATTTACAATTGGTGGGCTGTGACCACCTACTTTTGGAGGAAAACCACAGATTTTTTCTGCAGTGAACAGTATGTTATCCTGGTAAGAATTTGTACTGAGTCAAAATATAGAGATATTCTCCCATTACTAGAGTTACTCAATGGCCAAGTTTTACTGTGGTCTTAGAGAGGTGCAACTTCTATTACCACCTGCCTCACTTAATGTAACACATATTGGCATCTTCTGGCTCTGTAGCATCCCATTCTGTTGCCTACCCCATTATCTGATGATCTATTAACACCACTTAGGTAAGAAAACTGTGTTTAGTGGTAAGATAATACCAGTCAATAATGATGTTTCCTTTCAATAATTAAAATGGGAAACATTTTATTCTTTGATATTATTAAAATGTTACATGTTTATATTGATTGATTCTGTCCATCCACAGTCACTGTCATTTGCATTTCTGTAGCATGTCAGAGAGATGCCTCAACACTCCTGATGTGATACGTGGCTGCAGATTCAAATTTGTCAGGAGCTTAAGAGAGTTCTCGTCAGGGATTAGCCTAGACACCATCTGCAACAATTATAAATCATCTTGATAGGAAAAGCCTGGAAAGTGCATTTAGGAGTATGCAAAGTAAATCAGACTGGGCCAAACGCATCCCGTCTGCTTCTAAGTACCAACTCTCATCTCCATATCCACCGTGGCTGCTCAGCAACTTCAGCTCTGCCAACCTGGACCCTGCTGCTTCTCCCTCTTTGCCAGGCAGGCATTAAGTATTGATTTTCAGAGTGCATCTTAAGAAATGTATGTGCTGTTATGTGTCCAGTCACTGTGAGTGCTCACAGCCAATCAACTGCATAACAGACCTAACATATAGCTACTGTAGTTTGTACGCACAAATGGCACCATCCAAAGTTTTTGCACGCTGACCCTGCTTCAGCTCACAACTCTGGCACAGAAGGGACCTCATGCTTTTGGTCTCTTAGAGTAAGAACAGAAACAGAAGGAAAAGGGTGTAAACTCTCGTACAAACATATGGGGAAAGATCCTCTATTGAACTCAATAGAGCTATGATGATTTATACGCCCTGCAAATCAGCTCCTTAATCTACAAAAGCAGGCTGCCAAAGGGAGGCCTGGGCAGCTGGAACGAATACAGCTGTGTAACAGCCACTCTGCTCCATTTTTGCCTCAAGCATCATTTGCAAAAGCAGCCGGCAACAACTTCAGTTCTCACCCCAGTATTGATTGCCGTGGTTGCTGATGTATGGAGCAGAACACAAGTTAATTATCAGATTCCGGGTTAAGTTTGCCTGACTGGAAATTAGAGGAAACCTTATCTTGATGTGTAAACTCAAAGAATACGTTAAGGAAGAGAGATGAAGGAAAGTAAACAGAGCACAAAGACCGCAGCCAGTGCCTTTGCCTCCTTACACATGCAGCCCACTCTGCAACCTGTTCCCTCCAAACAGCTTTAACTCCACAGCTCAAACTAGCATATGGAAAAGATACTATAAAAAGCAACTGCATTGATGATATATAGCTCTCTGGCTAACTGTTATCAAGCACGGAGGGTCTTATCTCCAAGTGATTTGTTCATGGCACTATCTTTACAGAACAGTAAAAAATATGAAATACCTGTCATGATAGCACGCAAGTATCCCAGACTGTCCCCTCGTTATAATGGATGACTGAGGACAAGTAACAGTGGGTAAGGAAAATTAATGTCTCAAGAAGAAACTAATAAGGCACTTTCATGAGCTGAGGAAATGACTATGGATCCTTTCAGTTACACACGCCCCACCTAAAGGCCTGTATCTCCCATATGTTCAGCTATAGACAGAGGTTATTGCTCCATGAGCACTAATGACTTCACCTATGAGAATACAACAGATTTTTATACCAGGGGAAAGATCTGCACAGCCCAGCCCAGCAAGGCAATAATGACCTCTAACTGTTCTAATGCCTTTCCCTGATAAAACCATTTGCCCCTAAAATTTAGCCTAGCTTTTACTTTCTCAATTAAATTCCAATACTGTCCCCTCCAACATGGTATCGTTTAATAACTCTAATACTTAGCGAAAGTGAGATGCAAATCCAGACTTCCACAGGTAAAGGAGCTACCCAAATACAAGCTCCAACAGCCTGACTATGGTCAGTCACTAGGCTACTGTAAGAGGAGGCGGCTGTTGCTGTGATGCCTGTTCCCCCAGAAAACAACATTTATCAGTGTATTTTGGGATGAAGCTGACAGAATCAGGGTGACAGATTTCCTTGAGAAAGTCACCCAGGTCAGGACTCTACGTGATGTGGATGGAGAGGCACCTTGTTGCAGCTCAGGACCAGGTGCTCGGTCTCATCAACATATTTTGATGTCTTGATTTATCAAAGATTTTGAGTGGTGTGTAAGAAGCATTTTTGGGTCTTGCAGGGAATTTTACACAGAGAAGGGAGTAAATTAAGAGTAACTTAATTCAAAGTTAGAGTTAATTCCAGCAGAGCAGGTCCCTACCCAGGATGACAATTTTAGCCTGCACCATTCCTAACTGGCAGAGCTGGGAGTGGGACCACTTTCATTAATTTGTCCTTTTCTTCAGCACTTCAAAGGAGAAAGAGTCTATTTGCATACACTTGCCATCCCACAGACAAACCGTGCCTTCTTCTGTTACTCCAACTGCACTGAAACCCTTCCCGGCCATACAGTGTGCACCACGAAGCAATCCTATCCGAGCTGCGTAGAAGGGGATTGTAACAAAAACCTGTCCTCTGCCAGGCTGGAACACAAAAGGTTCCTCTGACGGCTGCCTGAGCCCACAGCCCTGCTCCCACCAATAATCCCCTCCTCCATAATTTAATAAGCTTCCTCGTAGCAAGGTTCACCCTCCCCCACCACGCGATTCCCTTTCCCATTCCCCAGACAAGCTATGACAGCCACAAAGAAGAAATATTCCCCAGTGCATTGTTAAAGGCCTAACTCCCCAAGCCAAGACAGGCTCAGTTAACATTAAAGCTTTTTCCCTTGTGAGCAACCTGAGCTGAGATTAAGGAATGAGCCCGCACTGTCAACCTTAACCCTGATGTGAGGCTGGTAACTAGGGCAACAGCATCTCACAAATACACCGTGCCATGTTATTTTGTCCTCTTACACTGCAACACAAAATATGATAGGTAAGTGGATGGGTAAATAAAACCCAAACATCGCCCACTCCTCTGGCTCATATTTTAGTCCTGGAGTTTACTAAGAGTTATGAATGGTTATTCATTAATGCTGACGTTGATACAAAAAGATAATCTTTTCGTTCTATATGCATGGTGTACACCAGATGATAGTGTGCTCCTTTCTGACTTGGACTCCATTGTCATTATTTGCAGAAGGTAGCACCAAATGATCTTCCCAATATTAGATTCAAGCTGCTTGTCTGGTTTAGCTTGATCTTTATTTATAGACACTGAGTCTGGGAGCTTTTTGTATGCGGAGCAGGACATAGTGACCTACTCTGGCTCAGTTATATAATAGTTTCAAAGCAGACTTAGTGTAAATTGACCCTAATCTGATCTTGAATTGTAACACGTTATAATTCCAAAAATAAATCAGCATTTACTTCACTCTATGCCATTAATTTCTTTTCAGAATCGGAAATAACCAAAGACTGATGAATCTAAGTGTTATTTAGTAATTCCTTAAACTTTTAAAAAAGACCCTTATTAACTATAAATATTACAACAAATGACTAATATGTTGTTATACCATGCAGCTCAGGAGAACTTTGTAATATACTTAGCTCAGCTTTAGAGTCACTTTCCAAATACAAATAATACATTCACGGAAAGCAAATTTACAAGACAAAATTGCCATGTGGAAAACATACCCTTAAAATTCACCAAGCCACATTTGCAAGGAGATGGAAACCTGTGCACACATTTAAGCACACAGGTAGTATTCTTTCCCCGTCAGTATTTGAGCACGCAAATTTAGAACTCTATCTTCACAAGCACTTGAGTGTACAAGTGCTTTCTGTGGGCATCTTGACTGTACATTCAATCGTACTCATGAAAAGGGAATAGAAAAGAGGTAGAAACACAGAAATACATAAAAAAGATTATAAAACTAATCTTTACACCTGAATCAGTATTTGCAGGTATTTTTATAACATTTTCTCAACTTGCCGATGAATAGCAGCTGTATGAAAACACAGAGACACGTTTGGAATGGTTTTTAACAACTTCGAACAATAACTCCCTGCCAAACAACTGATATAAAAGGGTCTTAGTATCAATGGAAAACAGGTCCATCGCATTGTTCCTTTACATCAGTATTAGCTAATTAATTGGCCAAACTGATTATGCATACTATTCAAATTTGGCCTTTCTAAAATGCCATAGCTTGGGTTCAAAGTGATTTCTTCTATGGTAATAGTTATATTAATTTATAGTAATTATTTGCATGGTAAGAAAGGCTCCCGTCCCGCAGACTGGCCAAGTATGAGCAGATCATTCTTTGCAGGCAGTTGCCAGCTGAAGTCCTGCACAAATCAGATTGTGCAGAGGGTAACTAATTGACATTCATCTTTACTATCAGTGAGTAACACACAGATGGGGTTTGGCATTGTGCAACGGCAGTAAGTGTGCACGCTTTCAAGTGCGGCTATTAAGGTCCATACTGACTGTCCTTGCATTATGCAGGTTATAAAGCATTTCTGGATGATTAGAAGCCACCTTCTGAGATACTTGTCCACTCCTCTATATATCAAGTTATTTATTCTTTATTTGTTGAGTAGAATACTTAATCCTCCTGCTTGCTTACAGTATTTAGAATATTTCACTTTGATGTATCTTGGGGTGGGAAGGGGGGTGGGGTGGGGAACAACTCTTCCTATTGCTGCTATCTGTTCCTGAAAAACTTTGTTTAAAATTATGTTTCTGCAACACCTTTTGCAAATGAGCATATGTGTATTTTTCGTTTGTGCATCAGGCAGTCGATCCTTGTTAAAAAACTCTTGAGGCAAGACCCTCAGAATGGGGACAATGCTTATTTTCTGTGCAGATTTGTATGAATTAATGATGAAACTCTGCACCATTTGGAAGGTTATTCTCTTTCAGACTCCTTGGCAGCTTGGTTCTGGGCAAAAATCCCTCTCTGGACACTGGTGGTATGTTACACACAGAGCCACAGCATCTGATCCTGCTGTGATACCCACAGAGAGCCAGAACAGAGTTCCTTACAGGCCTTCCAAAGCATTACCTAACTCGCATTCTGCCTGATACAGATTCAGGGTAGGGCTTGTTTGTTTAGATAAAGGTTTCAAGAACAACATATGGGGAAGGAAAAGGTCTTATTTTTGCTGTTCCCTTTGAGTCCTCCATGGATGTCTCTTTCTTTCCCAGAGGAGGTGGAGGAAGAGATTTCACCAAGGGAAGGCTGCAGGTAAGAGGAAGGCAGCTTCTCCCAAGGGAGGTCTCAGCCATGCTGCAGGCACCAGCTTTGTCTCTGCAGCTGCTCCCCTCCCTCTAAAACAGCCTTAAAGCCATGTCCCAAATCACACTCCATGCTCCAGGCACCAGATGTGGGATATTTAACACTCTTTATCTCCTACTTCGGCCTTCCCATGTCACACAAAGGCTCTGGCATCGTGAGGCTTGCCTTGCCTTGCCTTCACCTCTGACTCAAAAGAAATGCATGTTGGGGGTGAATCCTTGCTACATTCATCTGTTTCTACACGTACAATCTAGGAGTAAAATAGATAGAAGCGAGGCTCCAGGCCAAAACTTTAAACCAAAATGAAGTCTTTTTGCATCAGTCACGTTCCCTTTAATGTGTTTTAATAGGCACCAGTATCTCATTCTTTTCTTCAGAAATAATCCTTCTAAAGACACTTGTGTTTGCAAGTAGACATTGGTTTTGGCACACTAAATGCACTGTGGAGGAAAGACTCTATTGTATGCTGCTTTATCTGGGAGTGAGTAAGGGGTGGTAGGAATGAATTACTCTAACTCCAGAAGAGATTGGATTACATGTGTTTGGCATGAAGGGAAATAAAAGTGAAAATGGTCCATATTTCTTTTCAGATTTTAAAAAATAAATTTAAAGCTTCTTTTAATTGAAGTAATTTTGCTCTAAATATTTTTATTCTCTACCCGTAGTACAAAATACCTAATTGAATGTGTACTAATGAGCTTAAAATACTTCATCTTGATATTGATTTTCCTTTTTCTTTACTATCACCATCTAGCCTTTTTAATTGAGTTGAAGAAACTGTAAGAAAAAAATATAATCAATCCCAAAATACACCTTCAAAGAGATTTTTCAAATTGTACAAGAACAATACAAAGATAAATCAAGTGCAGAGGGGAAAAAAAGCGTGAGTAATAATTCTGCCTTGATAGCATCTTTGTTTTCAGAATGGTTAAGGAGCAATTATTACTCAGAGGTAGGTAACATAGGTAACATGGCAAAACACTCTGAGGTAAGGAAGATCAGTTTACTATCGCAGGCATTTACCAAGAAAAACACAGAAATCAGACAACCAAAACCCCACAGAAACAAATGGTAATAAACGGCAAATCCCACCAAAATAAATTAGATTATCACAGAGTGCAGTACTCTACAGATGCAGGAATGAAGCTTTTCAGAGGCACAATCACTGAAGGTGTTTGAAATAGCACCTTTTAAAGGTCATGTTTTAAGGCTATCTAAAACTGGACCCCTACTGAGTACTTACAACTCTATCTGAAATAAATTTTCTGATACAGACAGCTGGGGAGTTTCTGCACTGACTCTCCAGCTTCATGATAAAATGAAGGCTCCAAGATTAGCAACACGCCAAGAACATCTGTACCCAACTCAAGTTGTCTGTGATATTATGACTCTCAGATATTGTGATGTCCTGAAGAGGTACTCTTGACTTAAAATACACTTTTATTTCAAAACCAAAATTCAGGAGGCAAAAAGTATCTCTCTCCTGATTGCAAGGTTCAAAGCCATGGTTACACACCAGCCATCTGCAGTCAAGAAATCAGCACCTCTGAGGAAACCAGAGGCCTTAATACAGCAGACATTTGAAAACTTGTCTCTAATGACACCACCTGAGTGGTTTCTTTATAGAGGCCCACATATAATTGGCAATTCAGTTCCATAAATGCTTTGCATATAGCATTTTCTCTAGTCTTGCTAACGATGCTGGAATTATAAACATCTTTGGGACATAGTCTACCTCCCATCTCATAGTTTTGCATGCCATTCAGGAAAAGTACACCAGGAGCTTCTGCTTGATTAGATCCCAGGGTACCGCTGTTACTCAAACATTTATTAAAGAAATACATCCAAAATCACTAAGACTACATCATAACTACCCCCCATAGTCTTGGAGTCTTCAGGCAATATGCCTAGACCTGCCTTCCTACCTTCAGTTACATCAGTCATTAGAAAAAAAAAAAAAACCACAAGAGAAGGAGAATCCACAAGAGAGCTGAACCAGGTACCAAAACAACCTCCACTTCCAAGGGAAAACTATTCATTTTAATTACCAACACACTCCCAATCTCCAGTCTAAGTAAATTTAGAATTCTGGGGAGGGTTCACAGTCTGACCCTTTCAGTCAGCAGCCTGCTCTGTGCACAGGTAACTTGGTTTACAGGCTGCAGCTGTGGCTTCCTCACCTACCTCGTGCTGCAGGAGGGCAGGGACCAGCAACTGCAGCAACACGGGCAACCTGGGCAACCCTTTGCTTCCCCACTTGTTTGGTGACCTGCATGCTCCCTCCGAACAGCACGGCCCCAGTGTGCTGGGCAAGGGATGCCTCTCCAGCTGCTGGTCTCATCACCACTCACAGGAGTAGGAATTTTGACCTAAGCCAGGCTCCCAACAAGTTCCTCTGCCATTACCTTTAGGGGAACAAGACTAAATTAACTACACTTTAGAAGTCCTGTTTCACTCTGAGAGGGTAGCTCTGCAATTCCCTAATTTCTCCTTCCCAGCATATAGGCTTCATAAAGGATTCATCTTCCTCTATACGTACACTGTAACAATAATATTTATATTGCAGGTGCTCACTAACTACCTCAATTAACTAAACAGCACTTGAAAATGAGGATAGGTGGAGAAAGAATTACAAAGCAACCAGCCAGTGGTCTATAAAAACCATACAGCCAAGATGCCGAGATATTGAACAACAATAAATGATACTTCAGTTTGTGTTTTTAGTTTCCCTTTCACCTGATGATCTCAAATTTGTTGATGAAGAAAGTAATGCAAGCACAATGCTTTTGAAGCATCATGATCATTTTAAGACTTCCAATTCTTTAAAAAAAAATTACTTTTCACTACTGGTAGCAATCACAATCTATAAATAGCACAGAGGGACAGGAAAAAAACCTTTCCTCAATAGAAAACTCACTGGGAAAGCACCTCCAACTCACCATTTTCACCTGAAAATTACTGACTAATTTTTATGTAAATTATAATCTACTCATATCTTTTCTAAAAATTGCCCTTTCCCTGGCCAGGTATCTGTACCAAGACTATTCAGAAAGTCTGGAGTCCAGTGCACGCTGCCCAGCCCCTGCCTTAGCTTGCAGACAGCACAGTAATGCAGCGAGTCCATGGGAAAGACCAGCTTTCCAAGAGAGTAAGGACCCCAAGTTTCACTCATCTTCATCAGGAGTTACTCTCCTACGTCACGCAGAATTTTTTAACCAAGGCACGATGATCGTGCATTAACTGGCCACCGCTTTAAAAGCACACCCATGCCTGAGGGTTGAGGAGTGACACAGACAACAAGAAACCTCTCTGTGCAGTTCAGCTCAGAAACGCCAAATGGATGCTCTGAAGACCCACCAAGTAGGACCTTCGGCAGCTGACTGTCCACACAACTTCAGCAGGTACTGAAAGCCAAGCTAAGTAGCAGTAATACATTTGAGAACAACTATATTTTCCTCCAGACTGCCTTTGGCATGTGGTTTTTTCCCTGCAGGGCTTCGTGTGGGAACCAATTCGGTTTCTCTGGGTAGATTTCAAATGTCATTTTCAGGAGAGAAAAATAATCTGTGTTGTACATTTTTTTCAAGCTTCATAAGCATTACTAGCTCAGTATAACATTAGTCATATCCTTACAGTCCAGCAGTGCTATAATCACTGCTTTACTATGCAAACACTATCACTCATGCTTAGACTTTAACTAACTCTTTTCTCAATGCACTCAGCCTGTTAGAAATCTCGTTTGACAGCTCTTTGATATCTACACAGTATATTTTCAAGCCCCCTGCAACAAAACTGAAGCATATACAATCTCTCATGATGTTGAACCTTATCCAATTGAAGGGTTGAGTTTAGACTTCAATTATTTATGAACTATTGAGCTATGATGAGCTAATCAAATAATTTCACCTAAACAGTAGAATAGCTTTTACCATGTAAGACAGTGCAATACTTTATAATCCTTCTTGGCAATCTGCTGCCATAGGCAGGGACAAATTGCTGTGCACGTGCCATACAGATTTAAAATTTATAATGGACAACCAGAAGATAAACATCAATCTTCCAGACATGTTATACCATACAGAAAACAAGCAGTGACAAAAATGTTTAGGCACAAGAAATGTCTGGCTGTTTCAAAGGCAGTCTAAGGCAAATACAAAAAAGGGACATTATTCTAAAAGGATAGTTTCTGTGTGGGGAGCTGTTCTAACTATTGTAGAAATAATTTGTTGTGCAATGCTGAATGCTGTCCCTTGAGAAAATTTACACATATAGTTACTTGGAGGACAATGTAAGTAGTCACATTAAGTGCAGCATCGCCATGTGCTGTAAGAATAACAAATCAAGCCCCTCAAAACCATGACATGAACTTAGAAATCTTGGGGGTGTCTTTCCTTGGCCTTGCCCTTCATTCTGCTCTTGCCATTTACATTGGTTGGGTATTTCACAGGCACCTCCACTTCCTCGTCTTCAAGCGGACTTTGACCTCATGCTCATCTGGTTTGGCTGCTATGTACATTAGCATCTCCACTTCCCTTCACCTTGACTGCACATCACAGCCTACACATAGATTCCCAACTCACTACCACACTCAGCTTCTCCAGCTATTAAATATGGTTTGATCACAGCACCTGGACATAACTGTTGGGAATGGGTGACCATACTTTGGTCTTGTTTGCCTAAAAATAAGATTCTGATATTAATTAGTGAATTACCAAAAAGATATATGACTGGTGTAGTTTTGTTGCGTGGTTCTAGATTATTTTTGTACAAACATTGGTCATATTTAAAGCTTTTTTTATCCAGTCATAAATCTGTTTTCTGAAGTAAGAGCTAAGATTTTTATTTAAAGGATGAGCTCCTACAAACATCAGTATTTCATCATTTGTGATAAAACTGTGAAAGCTGGTAGTACCATAAAGCCAAAGAGAAGAATCTGGCCTAATTCCAACAACATGCAAAAAAGGTTTTCACATTAAACCATTGATTTTTCTATTTATTCTTAACTTTGAGTTTTCCAAGGTTGCTTATCTGTTAGTTCACAGAAGTGTTACCCTGAGCATGACAATCCATAGTATCACCAGTCCCTGGAAAGAATTTTTCTTTTTCCTTAGTAAGATATTTTTCCACCCAGTTTATGCTCATAAAAGAAATATTTTCATAGACTGATAAGCTCAAATATTTGCCTTGATAAAGCATTAACTACTTTTTACAGTATGAATAAGTATGAGTAATTATGACCTTGTTTTCAAATATATACAGCTGGCTTTGCATAAAATTCTCTCTTGCTGGAGCATTTTATAGTGAATAAAAATACATATTCACAATATTAGATTTAAAAACCACTGCAGTCAGTTGAAAACAGTCCATCAATACCATCGGATTCTGAAGTCTACTGCACATTTCATCCACAAAATTATTGTCTCTTGATATCTATCATACCTATCCATTCTGAGTCTGATCTGCAAAGGCCTAAGCATCTATATGCTCAAGCCCTCATCCTATGTGAGCCTAGATGTATTCCTAAGGTCAGAAGAAGATGAAAGAGCTTTGCGAGTCAAGCCCTAGTAGATTTAGAAGTAGCAGTTTAAAACATTCGTGTTTCTAGGTCTCTGCTTCATCCTTCTGCCAGAGGTTAATGTCCGACAAATGGGATGTAGTTATGCTTGAGATGCCACAGTTTATTGCCCAGGGTGTTTCTTTAAACCACTGCTGCTGACACATGGATACCTGAAGAGTATCCATGGGTGGGACAACTGGAGTGACAGTTATCTAAACCACTGCAGTTAACCCCCCCCCAGAGCTGTAAACTGTGTCTTTACCGACCTCTGAAGTTGGCCATGCGATTCTAGTTCATACCGGTAAATCCAGTAAATGTAATTCATGAATGTAACTTAGCACTGGCATTTTATTTTTACGTAATATAATTAAATTTCAAAGTAATACATTTTTCTTTACTTCCAGGATTTTTTAGCTCTAAGTTATTGTTTTGTATTACTAAATGTCAAGCCAACCCAAATGCCATTCCTCAGAAGCACTGTACTCAGCATACATGTGAAGTTCTTTAGATATCTTTAATGCCAGAATTATTACGCTGGACTATGAAGTTATCCCATTTAAAAAAAAAAAAAAAAATCTTGGGAAAGTGAACATCTAAAAATGAGATGTAAAGCCTAAATGCAAGGATTTGGGTTACATGTTGGCACTCTGCTTCGTAGTAAGAATCTATTTATATGCGCTATGCTATGTTCACCGAGGGAATATTGGAAACACATTCGCAAATTAAAGTCTGAGTCAGAACAGTCTCTTGCTCAAGTGAAAAACAAAAACAACAATGACACAGAGCCAGAGCAAAATAGCTTAATTTGTGTCTATACAGAACGTGTTTTTCCTCTAGCTTATACCTTTAAAATTTGGCACATCAAACCCTCAGCTTATGGATGATTCATTTCAGACACAGTCACAGGTTATTTTCATATACGTGGTGTTATACATGGCAGGTCACCACGTCTGATTGCTCCTGCTCCACAGTATGCATTGAGCACAGCCCTGTTTGCAGTCCTCTGCCACAGTTGTCATCTTGGTCAACACCAGAGAGCACAGAATAGCTCAAGTTGGAAGGGACCCATAAGGATCAAGACTGAGGCCTCCAGCACCAAAACCACACATCTCCACAGACATCATCTGTCAGAAACCCAGCTCCTCGGAGCATCAAAAAAATGGGAGTGTTTGCTAGCACAAGGAATGTAGCCAAGCAGGCTTCACTTTAAGAAAATCCAACCTGTCCTGAGTGTGCGTGGAGGTCAGAGCACCCTCCAGAGAGGTCTTTGTCATCTGGTGGCAGCCGAGGACAACCTGCAATGCCACCACACTGGAAGGGCCTTCCCAAGAGCCAACTCCTCCTCCTCCAGTCATGCTTGGGGAGACAGATACAAACAGCTGTCTGTGGGCAACACCAGCACAAGTTCTACGCATGGCTTGTAGCTCACTTGAAATCGTGAGGAAGTGTTATGATTGTGGCGGGGGACATTCACTGTGCTGGGTGATAAATCCCCCACTCAAAAGCTCACTGCAGGGTGTGAGGGTGATGCTGTTTGAGAGGGTCTGATTCCTTGCTTTTTCGGGTGCTTTTCTTGCCCATGGTATCATATGACCTATCAAAACTGTGGGCACACGCATGCAACAGCGGAGGAGTTATAGGATAATATATTGCTATAGGATATTACATTAGGTCTTAGAATACGAAGCAATATGAAAAATCATTTCTCAATTAAAAAGATAGATGGAAATATTTTCCCTAAAGTCCTGCTGGCTGACTTTAAACTACATTTGACCCCTTTTAACAATGGATATGTGCATTTGTAACCAGTGACTGCAGCAGCATTACCAGAGTTAGGAACACATAAGCCATGTTTTATATATGAGGACTATCTAAGCCAACAGCATAGACATAACCAGATCTGTGCAGATGTACCATATTATAGGTCCAGCTTTCACAACAAACTCAAACATCTTCAGAGGGAGATGTCCTTTTTTACGTCCCCACGTGTAAAACCACTGATGTTACTGAATATTGAAGACTGGCAGGCAGGCCGTGGGCAGGCAGGACATGGGCAGGCAGGACATGGGCAGGCAGGCCGTGGGCAGGCAGGACATGGGCAGGCAGGCCGTGGGCAGGCAGGACATGGGCAGGCAGGACATGGGCAGGCAGGACATGGGCAGGCAGGTCATGGGCAGGCAGGACATGGGCAGGCAGGACATGGGCAGGCAGGACGTGGGCAGGCAGGCCGTGGGCAGGCAGGCCGTGGGCAGGCAGGACATGGGCAGGCAGGTCGTGGGCAGGCAGGACATGGGCAGGCAGGACATGGGCAGGCAGGACGTGGGCAGGCAGGCCGTGGGCAGGCAGGCCGTGGGCAGGCAGGACATGGGCAGGCAGGCCGTGGGCAGGCAGGTCGTGGGCAGGCAGGACGTGGGCAGGCAGGACGTGGGCAGGCAGGTCATGGGCAGGCAGGACATGGGCAGGCAGGCCGTGGGCAGGCAGGTCATGGGCAGGCAGGACGTGGGCAGGCAGGACATGGGCAGGCAGGCTGTGGGCAGGCAGGACATGGGCAGGCAGGCCGTGGGCAGGCAGGACATGGGCAGGCAGGCCGTGGGCAGGCAGGCCGTGGGCAGGCAGGCTGTGGGCAGGCAGGACGTGGGCAGGCAGGTCATGGGCAGGCAGGTGGTGGGCAGGCAGGTCATGGGCAGGCAGGCCATGGGCAGGCAGGTCGTGGGCAGGCAGGCTGTGGGCAGGCAGGACGTGGGCAGGCAGGACGTGGGCAGGCAGGCCCTGTGGGTCAGAGCCAGGCTGGGGCTGGGTTTGGAAGCAGGCGCAGATACACAAGGAGACCTATCTCTGCCCTAAACCAGAGAAGACAAGAAGAGAGACTGGCTCAGCCAAGGGTTTAAACAGGAAGGCACGATCACACTTTGGGCCAAGAAAGCCCAAACCAGTGAGCCAAAGGGTAATCAGAAAGCACGATGAGGAGCCAAGCAAAGGGTCAGGAAGCCAGGGCACATGTACGACAAACAGGATTTGCAAAAGGGATCAAAGACAGCCAGTGAAGCACGGGCAGGCTACTCAGAGGAGGAATCAGAAGCAAAACAGAGACTTACAGCTTCAGCCAAGGGACACATCAAACAGCCAAGAACAACTGGAGGTATTTCCACATCTGACTGCTGGGTGGGGCAGAGCACCAAGAGCCCCACCAGCTGCTGCTCAGCAGGGAAGGCGCACTGGGCTCTGCACCCCGGAGCCCCGCAGAAGCCCCTGGCAGAGCCTAGCCATCCTGCCCCTGGGCACAGCTGCTCTGGGAGTGCACACAGCTGGACTGCAGAGGGGTTTTCGCCATTTTTGGGAACACTGTTCCCAAATTAAACATATCTCCGCAAAAGCATGAAGGAAACACTTCGGTGTATCAACAACACAAGGCATTTTTCCCCACATGGGGTTTCCTGCCGCTTTTTTTCATCTGCTGTTATTTTCTTTCTGAATTACACAAGAGCCACTCTTTCTAGTAATTATTCTACTCCTTATATTCTGTCAAGGAAGATCTGCTAGTGCCCCACAAAATTTATCCCTAGCAAAAGAAATAACAAATATGTCAACTGAACCTGTCTCTCTTTCTAATGCTTTTATCATTATCCTTCGGATATGGACCTACTCTCCATAAAAAGTGATATCATATATACCAAAACTAATAGTAAATAATTGGATTTTTATTTGGAGATGTGCTTATCAGCCAAGAAGATTGACTATTGTCCACATCATTAGAGGAAACATATCAATGTACATTGACTCTATGTTGCCAGTGGAACCCCTTAAAACTAATGACTTTCAATTACTCAGTGCAGCTGTGGCAGATGTGACAATTGCTTATTCAAATATTGATTCCAAAGATCACATGAGTGATGCTCTTTGAATTTATGAAGCACTAAACTATGCCTTTCAAAGAGCAGATGCACCTTTTGATCACAGATAGAGTTTGTCTGGTTTTTAATCTCAGTCAATAATGGGGTGAATTTCACTGTTCAAAATACTGATCTCCAAAGGAATCTCTCTAGGACCTATACCTAATGGCTGACAACATATTTGCCCAGAAAATGAGTAAACTATCAGACAAAGTCCACAGTGTTGAGCAACTTCCTTAGCAGGCTGATAATTGCTTATTAATTGCAAAAGGTTTGCACATCATTAAAAAGGTTTATAAAGTAGCCACTGATGACAAAAAACAGTAGCCTATAACATTTTACTAGGCACTGAAATGTGAGGGTTTTGTGGGTTTTAACTACAATTGCAGACACCAAGAATTTAAATTTCTGTTCTCGCTATCCTTTGCCTATTTTCTTCAGTGTGAATAGAGGTGTGAGTAAATTGACCAAAGCATTATGTCTTCTTATTCTGTTAATTTATACAGATATTTGCATTTTTTATGCTTTCAGATTTTTTTTTAGATGCTGTTGTTTTATCATGTCATATAGAATATGTTAATGAAAGGCAAGAACTGGTCTGATAAAATGATGCTATTGAATAACTCTTGCAGGTGTTCTAGAGAGATGGCTACGTAACCTTGGGTATGTGTGCATGTACACATAAAAAACCACATTCGCATACACATTCATAGTTTTTATAAATGAAAACCCTAATATAATATACTTACTCATTTGCTTTATCCATTCCAGGCTTACAGAATAACATGGATAGATGCCTTATTCTTTAATGTTCCAAAAGTTGCTGAACTGCAATTAAACTTGATCTAAAGCTTCACACTCATAACCAATATACACTGGGGTTTGGATCCATGTGATTCTGAGCTTGATACGTTGTCAAGAGAATTGACCCATGCCTGCATGTGCCTCATTAAAGCTGCCCAGATATGTCATTTTCAATTTTTCATGTTGACCCCCGCTTCTTCCTTGCTTAGCGAAAGTGTTCAGTCAACTCCATCCTGCCAAAAAGATTCTAAGTGTACAGCTGATCCTGAGCTCTTCTCTTGACCCTTTGTACCGCTTAAAACAGTAGATGCTAAGAAATGCTTCAACAACACTAGGATTAAACATTTCTTTTCATAACCTCCTTTAGTGTTTTGCATTAAATGTTCAATACTTCAAGATGACAACAAATATCCTGAATGAAATAAATAATGTCTTTTTATATGTGTATGTGTGCATTTGTAAATACATCTTACTTTGAAAAATGTGCAACAGCTGTAGGGTATTCTTTCATTTGTAACTCTTAGTTACAGGATTGACACTAAATCAGCAGCTCCTCTGGCGCGTGACTCTGCTTTGCACAACCAAGTCCATACACTCACTGCATTCTTGCCCAGCTCGTAGAGACCGAGGAGATGCTAAGGACTCAGATATGCCTTATGGACACGCTGCTGCTTGCTGTGTTTTACAGAGAATGGGCAGTTCCAGAGAGTGCCTGTAAGGGGGAATGTGCCTTAACCTGCTCATCAGTTAGTCCCAAGCACAGTGCACAGGGCAGGAGGAGCAATCTCTTGCTGCCACTGCCCTGTGAGGACAAAGACAGGTGCGTATGCCGTACAGAAAGGTGGTTATTGCAATGGGTCTCCACTCGGTGTGGAATGATGAGAAGGGTGACTAGCATGTCAGCCTTGCACCTCCAGATGGAGTATGTACCTGTTCCTGACGCGCTGCTGCTCTTTCAAACATTGTGATTTTGGAAGCTGTTTCTCAGGGCCTCTCCAATAAATGACGTTTCAATTTAACACTGTATTATCTGTAAACTAGAGTTTGCAGGCCAAACTCTGCTCTCATTGTCCTTGCAGTCCAGGAACAGTGTTACTGATTATGATAATCAATCACCTTTTACATTAATCAGGTGTAGCCTGCTAGGGCTAGTTCTTAAGGTGACTTGTGGAAGGGGGGTGTCTTTCCATGTCAATATAACCACATAAAACGTCCAGCGCAGCAAGGGTCTGCAGGACAAGCCCTAAAGGTGTGACAGTGACTCAGTGAGCTGCACCTGTCATATCACCTCTGGAGAGGACCTGAGCTTGTGCCACCACTCACATGTTCAGTATTACAGGTCCTCACTGCAGACAACAGCTCATTTCTGCATACATCAGCTGGCTCTTCAAGTGACGAACGAACCAGCTGTGGTGGGCTTTCCTAACTCCTGTTTAGGTGATAGCAAGAGCAGTTGTATGCCAACGGCCTGATCCAGTTAGGTGGAAATGCACTGGCCGGGATGCTGCAAAGCATGGACAGACAAGTGCCATTGACATCAATGGGACTGTACACAAATTTGCCTCCTAAGCACACAAGTGCACTAAAACAAGACTGCTCAGCATCTTTCACAGCTTTGTCTCCATCTGAAGTTCAGATAAAAGGGACATTTTCTTCTTTCACTACAGTCCTCGTGTGTTGCCACAGAAGTGTACTTGGGAAATAAAACTCCTTTGGCTGCCTGTGAGAAAACTCCCTCAGCACAATCAGTGCATACCGTGCTTTTGCTGTGATATACACAGGATCTCCTACAAACTCCAGAGTAGGAGGCAAAGGGTAGGAGGAAAAAGTACTCCTTCAAAACATGCTGCTGAGGCAATTCATTGTGCTGCTGTATTCAGATTGGAATAGTCATCACCCCAGTATCTGAGTGCCTAATTATTGTTCTGGAAAAGTAAAGCAAGTGCTAACAACATGAGGTTTGCCTGCCAGTTCAAACTTTTGCTGGAGGGCACTCAATGCCTTTATCAGAAACAACTGAAAGTATGTTTCACATCACATATGGGCCCACAAGGGCTACTTTAAAGAAAACTGAAGGCTTTGGTAGAGATACTTTAAAGTCTGAGAGCATGAAGGGCTCCTTCCCTGCCAGCAACTGCCTCTTTTACAGATAATCAACAGTTTCCTCTACTCCTGTTCAGAGGAGGCGTATGCTTCAGAAAATACATGGCTGTCAAAAGATACAGCCTACAATTGCCATTACTCCTGCAATGATGCAGTTTTCTGAATTAACATTAAGTGCTGTAGCTAATGCACCCACAGCACATGCACAGTGTTCTGCCTGAAGCAGCATGGAGCTCCGTGTCAGCTAATTAGGTACTTGGTGCAAAGGGTCACCAGAGCTAGACTGCTATTTGTACGCGAGCAACTAGTTAACATTAGTTTGGGTACCTTTCACTACACTGCAGTATAGATACATCCACAAAGTGATTTAAACAGAGCAGGTGTAAGCTATACTACTTAGCAGAATTTTCAAGTAGCTGTAAACCTTTATTTGCCAAAGTTGATGTTTGTGCCTTTTGCCACACTTCAGCTATATCCCTTATGGCTACTTCCCATTTAAAATCCTTTGGATTGGAGAGAAACTGGTGGTAAATTAAGATTTCTGGGTTTGGAGAGGAAGGGAATAAGTGTCACTGAGAAGTACTGTATTATTATTTTACTTACAACTTACAAGATTCAGGTCTAGTTTCCTTCTTTTGTGTTGCAACATATTCAGACACATTTTTGGTTAAAAGAGTAGTATAAAGACATTTCTGGCCTTACAGCAGGAGTGCTGTAATTCCCTACATACCATTTACCCTTTTAGGAACAGATCTTCATAACTCTTTCTACATGGCTTGATATTTATCATCAGAAAAATCCAACTATATCATAGGTCTCTACCAAAAAATTGTTGGTCCTGTAGGCAATGGAAGACACTATTTTGCCTTTAATGTTTGCTTACACTAATTATGATTGATACGTAGTTCACATCACTTACCTACAGCACAAAATCCCTCAGCAAAAGCCTGTGTGATAAAGCCAAATATTTCTTCTGGTAAATACAAAGCCAGTACCAATCTGTAAGAAAGTCAGCTGTATGTAACACAGCACTGGAGGCTGCACTCTTAGCAATTCAATAATGGAGAAAATGCTGAAGAAAAATCATCAGCAAAAATTTCTCAGTTCCAGATTCGCATTTACAAGAAAAGCACCTTTAAAATTATGATACTGTAAAAGAATATTAAGTTGGGCATAAACATAATGTAATATGCTCCAAGGCCCCATCCCCACCAGTATGGTATAAAGGTGACTGGGCAGTCAAATCTGCTTCTTTATAACATTATGTCATGTTACATTCCATTTCAAAATAATGTTTAAACATAACATAACTGATTTGCCCTGAACTTCTAATTTGCAGCCCATTGTCCTTGTCCTCCAACAGCAACAACGAAAAAACACTGTCAGCATCCCACTCCTAGATACAATATAATCGTGTTAGGCAAGTGATGAAGTCAATGACAGTCTGACCTGTGCTTTTCAAGAGTTGACTTCTCTTGCCTACACACACGAGTAAGGATCACTCTCATGAGTGCTAGCTGAGGAATGTGAACTCATTGGCATCTACTGCCTGCATGGGTTTATTTCAATGATAAAAATAAATTTTGTTTTGAGCTATGACCAACTCAGTCCACACTCAGAATTACATTCTCAGCTGGTGTTTATCCGGTAGTTACACAGATCCCCTCCGTCCAGTCTCCTGCCCTTCGCGCTGCAAGTTCAGCTCTCAGAGACTCCTCCAGGCATTGCTCTGTTCGTGCTATCTGGAGGACCTCATACAGAGTGCCAGTAAGAAAATGAAAAAGCTTAAGAAAGCATGCATCTTTCTAATAAATGACTCCTTTTCACTGCAAATTCCACAAAGGCTTGTTTATCTTTATAGTTTGTCAGCACAGAACTATATGTCTCCTGGCTTCTGTGTCAGTTTGCTGAATGTTCTACATTTCATGAATGAAAACACTATTTCTGCGCAGGCCACCGTCCCATTTATGGTTTTTAGAAGGGATTAAGCATCTTTCTGAAAACGGTTTTTAACACTCCAAGCTTTTCTACAGTAAAAAAGATCAACAGTCCCAAGTACTTTTTGCTTTCAAACATTCAGCATTTCATCAAGATACAATATATAAACACAAGTATTTATGCATCAAAGTCAACTATTTACATAAATTTAAAATTACTTTTGGAGGGAGGGGGGGGGAGTGTCAACATTTTTGTTTTCCACCTAGCACTATCTCCCAGTCTTGCTTTCTCCCCTGCTGATCACACAGCCAAGTCTTCTCATACAGAGGGATGATGTGAGGAGGCCCTTCCTCATCACCAGGGAGAAATCGAGCACTACTTACATGTACTCACAACTGAAGAATCAGTTACTTGACAAAAGCAGTGGGAAGATCCAGTGACTCTTCCTAAAGGAACGAGAATTTATAACACCCCACATACTACGCGACCTCTCCCCTCCCCCAGAGGCTGCTGCCTCTTGTATCCACGTCAGCTGAGGAAAATAGCAACTTTCTAGGGACTAGCTACCAAAATCGGTAACTTGCTGCACTGCTCTTAACCCAAGTCAGCAGCAGGTAAGTTACATTTTAGTCACTCTTCCTAGCACAGTTGGACAGAGCTTCTCAGGAGCATTTTGGGGTCAGCGGAATTAATTCACCTCAATCAGAATTGGTGCAGGACACTTAAATCAACACTCCCAACTCTACAAACAAAACCACGACTTCTTCAACAGCAGTGAACAAGTAAGTGTCTCTTTTGTGTTTCAGTGAAAAGACAGCCAACAGTGACAGCACAACAATGCGTATCGTAGAGGAATGAAGCGGGGTTAATTAGCATTGATAATATATAACTTGGGTTGGCTTCAGGGGCGGTGGGTTGGCCGATGTAGATAAGGTGCAGCTGTGGCTGGTTCTGTGAAGGGGTTGAGAGCCAACAAAGAGAGAGCAGCTGAGGAAGAAGCAGAGAGAGGAAGAAGCAAGAGAAGAGAGAGTGGGCCCTCCATGAGGGCGAGATGAGGAGAAGGCAGCCGAGGGACTGGCATGAAGAGTGTGTTGTTATGAGATGGTAAAAGACCTTGTTGCAGCTTGATAGTTTTGGAAAGTGCTGCGACAGTGTATCTCGCCCTATTCCTTCCAGCAGCCTTTTCCCCTAATCCACAGGCTGGTCTGTTGATTCCACTATGACTCAAAGAAAAGGACCATGAAGAACACGAGCACCACCTTCTGCAAGACATGAGCCTTCCTTCTTGTTCAATTCTCCATCACACAACTGCACTTTTGCTACAGATGGCAATTCTCAATGATGTTCACTCTGATTTCTTACTGCTTCAGATGCTGGGGCAATGTTAAGCAATATTAATTGTGTTTATGCAACCTCTAATGCAATTCAGTTTCACAGTACCTTATGTGTCATTTGATCCTGTAATTTTGCAGCCTCCCCAGACCAAATCTGACCTTAACTAGTATAACACAACCGGCTCTGAACCAAACCAAAATATTGACTTTGAGGTTGAATATGTGGTTGAGGGATATTTTTTTTCTCTAATTGAGAGTAGAATTAAACCAGTGTTATTCAGTTATAAAGTCATCCTAAACGGCAGAACCGAGATGGAGAGTTTCTTCTTTCATTCTGATATATCAAATGGAGATGGAAAAATTCCTGAAATTTTATGGTTTTGGCAGTATATCTAATTTTTCCTCAGATGAGACTGCATACATAATTGAAACTATAGCAGCAATACTTGCTATTGAGGCTAATATTATACTTGCCTTCAAGATGGTCTGCAATAACAGGAGTGAGAGTAGGAATTTAGCGTAGTGAATTATACAAACCAAATTATGTACATGCAAACTATCATAGGATGAGAATCTTCACTCACTGTGATATTTGCTATTGCAAACACCAGTATTTCTGAAGTAATCTACACAAACCCACAGACTCCTGCATGTTAAAGGAAGAAGTGTGCCATGGTCTTTCCTCCTTGCCTCTCTACCAGGACAACACTGTGCAAACACAGCAAAAGTTCCATCCACTTTGGTAACATCAATACATCACCCTTGACTCATGTATTCAGTGTGATGTTCATTAAAGTCCATAACAATTTATTAAAAGGGTCTCTAAATAAAGGAATGTGCAGCTGACTTCAGCCAGGCCTGAATCAGACACTACAATTTCTGAATTACTTTATTACCCACAGTCTACCAAATCAATGATATCTGGGGGGGAAAAACATTTCTCTTTAAGACTCATAATGACAGAATAAGATTCTTCATTGTATTACTATTGTGGATTAAATTGATCCCACATACTTCCAGAGAATGGTATTTTCAAGGCCCCCATCTGTTGTTTTCCTTGTCACTTCTCCTGTCACCTAAATTGTCAAACTTTCACTCCTTACTTGGACAACTTCTGAAAATGTGGGCTCATCAGATCAAGTGCGTAACCAAGGCAGGCATCTCCTATTGTAACTGAAATGACCATGACACATCAGGTGTGCAACAACGCTGAGAGAAGATCTCAGTAAAAGAAGCAGTCAGAAGCGAAAGTAACGTACCTTTTCTGACCCATAATCAAATGTATTTGTTTATATTAAAAAAATAAAAAAAACCTCTGAAAGGAAAAAAAAAAAGATAACTGCACATGTTGATGATGCCCCGGGATATTTTAAGTTGCTTGCCAAGATATGATAGTTTTGTGAAGCTATTGTGCTTATTCTTGTTGTTCAATAAAAAATAATTAGTTGCCATGGTAACTGTCACATCATGTCATGCTTATGTTGTTACTGGGATAAAGAGCACCTTCTTCAAAAAGAAGTCATCACTTTGTGGTAAAATGCTTTTGCTTTTTGTCGTATCTATGAGAAACAGTTTCACTCTATTTTAAACTTCGCGTATGGAGATGACACCATATGGTCAGACAATGTTCTTTTCCCTTCCCATAGTGGAATAAGCCATTTGTATCTTCATTAAGGAATTCAGCAATAGTATTGATAACAGAGGATGCAAAATATTTGCCATATCTTTTTGGTTATTCCCGGTGCAGCTTTTTAATGCAATCAAAACAATAAAAAATTGCCTCGACACACACCTTAGTAATGCATTTCATAGAATAAGGTGGTGTATTGACTGGATTTGTATTAAGTGATATGAAAGGGGAAGTATTAGGCTTTGAAGAAAGCACTAACAGATCATGCACAGATTTATGGCTGCTCTAGAGCATGCAAAAAAGCTTCATTAGCAGTGCAGGTGAAAATAAGCAAGCAGACCTGTGAGGTCTGACTATGGCTGGTCCAGCAACACTGTAAAATGTGCCAATCCCGCATCTTCTCCATCTCTCCTTTCTGCATGCCAGGATAAGCTGATGTCTTCCAAGCTCATCTAGGCCCTTGCAAATCCACCCTGAGGGCTAGTGGCTTGGAGCAAAGCAGATCATAGCTCACGCTTCCCAGCAGCCACTACATTCCTCATCACTTTCCCTTCCCATTAAGTCAGTGGCATTCATTTAAGCATAGCAAAGCCAAAAAATGTCATTTTCCATTCCCAGAAGCCTACTTCTTTGTGCAACTACCTCACCACCCCACTTTTCCTATACTTAAAGTTCCCTAAGCAGATTCTATGGAAGGTAAGGCTTTGACTTTACTTTTCACAATGTCTTTTTTAAGAAGCTTCCTAAGAAATAATTAAGAAACATGTTCTTTCAAAGAGACATTAGGGTTTCATCCAATTTTGCATTCTATGATCAACAAACAGACTAATATTTGTTTATTATTTTATCACTCAAAGCCCAGATTTCAAAATAAGCGATGTATACGTATCCGCTCAGCACAAGCATGGTTTGTGCATACAAGTTTGGGATACCCAGTAACTCAGACATGCACAGACAATTCAAGTAGCTGGATGCCACTGTGTCTAAGTCCTTCTGCTCATCTTTCAAGATACTCATACAACATCAGCTCACACAGTATGAGGTTTACAAACTTTTTTTTTTGTCGTTTGACTAGTTAAGGCTTATAAAAAATATTTTTCTATAAAAAGAAAATCGTATCCATTGAACAATTATGAAATTTTACAATCAGCTGGACCCACAGCAATGCTGCCTCAAAGTGATATTCAGCAGAAAGGCCAGGACAGGGAAGAAAAATCTGGGAAATATTCTTACTAAGCCAAAACACAATCAATAGTACGTGTCTTTCCAGACCTGTAATGAATTAATGTATCTTTAACATTAACAATAATTTGATTCGAGGTGCAGTGAAACACACCTTATCTAGGTGCAAGAACCTGAGGAACTGACTCTTCATTCCACCACTGTGCTTAACACCCGTTCTGAGAAGTGACACGTACAGAGCCACTAAATACAACAAATATCAAAGCCTCAGCACTTGAGAGGTGATCATAAGCCACAAGCTTATTTGTATGCATGCAAAAAAGCTACATTAAAATAATGCTATTTCAGTTCTATTTCAGACTTTTCAAATGTCACATTTACAGCTGCACATGCAATCTTAATTTGTCTCCCTTGTGCATCCAGCCTGCACATTGTGGCAGGCAGGCTGTCAGAGAGAAAATGTGACCACGTAGTCCAAGATCACAATACCTACATGCATGAAAATGAATAGAGCTTGCATAATCACCATAATTCTGCCTTTCTTCTAACTTCTGTGTGGATTTTTACCACCTCCCATACACTAACTGCTGGACTGAATTTTTAAGCACCCAGATTAAAGAAAACATCTGTGGCACATACACCTAACATGCTCTACATCTGTGGCGCGTATACCTTCTAACACGCACTCTGTTGTGAATGAATACCGGGAGGAGGATTGATTCTTTGCTACTTAAAAGAGGTTCCCATCACTGGGGAATAGGGCAAACTATCTATCAGCTCACAACAGGAGGCAGCTATTATCTCCGAAAGACTGTACTGCATTTTTAGCACCACGTGCTGAGTTCATACAGTGGTCCAAAAGTGGGGTTACAACACAGCAAGACCAGACCCTGAGTAAGATGAAGGTGGGACGCAGGATGGGGAGGCTGGTGCTGTCCCCAGACCTCCCAGGCATCCTCAGGACGCTGCTCTGTGTCTGCTCCCGCGCTGCTGGCAGCGTGCGCTGGGTTCTGCAGAGTTCAGTGATTTTAGCAGACTGACTGGATTTCCCTGAGGATCTCCAGCGAGAGAAGGGAAATGGTGATTTTTTACATCTCACAGCTTGGTTAAATCTGAAAGGAATGGCACTGGACCAGTAAGGCCAGTCTGTAACCTTGGAGGCTTGGATTTCTGTTTTGTTCTTAGGTTGTTTGCCCTTTCTAAGTATATAAAGGTTGCTGTAAACTGTGTGGATGATACTGGTTCTCCAAGAAATGTTCAGACTTTTTACACTAGATAATATTAGGCAACCTGAGCACAAGAGATTTGTTCCACTTCTTTTAAATTACAGCTGGTTTATAAGTTAATAAGCAAAGTAAGACCTGCATATTTCTGGGATCTTTTTCCTGTAGCAGAAGACTTGATGAAAAATCTAACACAGAAAGAAAACAACATCTAAAAAGCAAAAAAAAAAGTTGTCATACTGCAATTCTGGGGAAGGATTTTCAAAAATGTTTCCTTGTTACTTTTTAAAGGTATTGACTGACTTTACACATTTTATCTCTTGAGATGGTCACTTGAATATTTAATTGAAGTACCTTAACATTTTGATCATGCTTATGGGAAAATTTGGAAATTATTACTAACCAGGAATAACTCCCAAAACAAAATAAAAATTAAAATAAAAACGGAGCTATTCTAAACACCTTGCAATGAAAATAATCTGGAAACTATAAGAATATTTCCATGTGTCTGCACTTTTTCAGTCATCAGACTAGTAGGTTTTTTTTAAATAGCCCTACATTGATTTAAAAAAAAGACATTGTAGGACTTCTTTATCAACACATGAATTTCACTTATACCATGAGTTTATAATCCATATTTTTGACCCATTTGCCATTAATCGCATTTCAACCATAAAGCTAAGCAAACAAAGACTGTATTTTCCTTTCCATACTGCACACTCACTGTATCACATGGAGCTGCACTGGGGTTCGCAGCCCTTGCAGGATGCCACTCCCTTTTCCCTAACCAGAAAACATGAGTCAGACTATTTAGCAAGAAGCAAGAGTTTGCAGGAGAAGCATTTTATTGCAGCATGTATTATACCGGCAGGCAGGAGGGGGCACAGTTTCAGTCTGATTTTTATTTATAAATTCGTTTAAAGGGTATGACTAATGGTCAACATAAATTTGAGATGAAGTCCAAAGTAAAAGTGAAACCTTATTGTTTCACGGGAGAAAAAAAAAATAATTATACAGCCTGAAAGCGTGGAGTTTGAAGTTTGTCACAAGCTGGCCCACAGCTTGGTCTTTAAGCCAGAAGCCAGCGGCTGCCTCTGCAGTGTCCTCAGCAGCAGCACAAGGACACACATGCCCCATGGCAAGCTCTGTTTATGTCTACACTTTAGAGGCTTATATTATCTTTGAAACTTATCCTTAACCTAATTAAATTCTTTATGGGTTTGCCTGCTCATGCTGTCCCTATACAGAGATATACACACACAGTTCCTTTGGGAAGGGAGACAGTGGACATGCCCCAACCTCCTGGGCACACACCATCACAGGGGCAGAAGCGTAGGAGAAACTACAGTGCTAAACCAAGCACATGAAGGAAGATTAAAAGTCTTTCTCAACAGGGGAATCAGAAAACAATTAGCGTATGTGATCTAATATAAAGCATCAAGAATAATATTGGCAGAGAGACAGTCATGCTCTTCAAGGTGCAAAGCCAGCACAGCACAAACCTGCCCTGTAGCTCCATTGCACATTGTGAGCAGTTTATGGCTTTTTCCAGGTTTCTTTACATGAATTAGGTCTCAAGACCTGCAAGAAGTGCTACGCTGGAAGCTGGGCTGTTAGCACAGCCCTTATCCAGCATCTCAGAGAGATTCTGCAGCCCACACGGACACCTGTGTGCTGTTCTAGTTCCAGCGCAGGCAGAACCTGAATCACCCAGCTCAACAACAGCTCAGTTCTGGGGGATTTGTCAGGGTGGTAGTGTCGACACACCCCTTGTCAAAGTTTTATACAGTCTTCACTTACACTGTTTACCCACTGAAATGAGACAACACTTACCTTCTTCTCAGTTCATAGATTTATTACTGGCAAAAGACACCCTTGCAGCCATAGCTTGCAAATTAGAATTCCCCATTTCTGACTCTTTTAAGGGTCTTCTAGATTCCCCCATCTGGTAAAATGATCTGGCCACCTATAAGATACCGTTATCATGTCACCTGTCAGCACTTGGGGCAACCGTTATCCCGTAGTGTGGGTCTGAGCAGATTACACCACAAAAAGCCCTGATTTCAATTGCAGTCTCCTTCCAGCCCAGCCCTACAGATGATGAGCAATAAACAGGACTCATTAGCAATTGGTTCATACCATGCTCATCTGGTTGGTGGCTGTTTTGAACACTGTCCATAGCTGAGTCACCACCATTATGTCTTCTCCACTGGGGTGTCACAAAAGCCACAGGGAAGGCAAGAAGGTGGCAGTCAAAAAAATGCTCCTTTCACTTCTGGCTGCAAAGCAAATAAATTTCTCCTTTTACTTTCATTTTTCAAATCCCATTCATCTAGTTCTTGTTAGATCACATATGAATAAATGTTGCCTAAGAATTAAACATTTCTCTGAGAGACCCAATTTAGCTGTTAGCCATGGTACAATGTTTTGAGATAATTTAGTGGTGGGCACAAACAATGAAAATCTTATGGAAACTGACAAAAATTAAAAAAATTTTTAGCCCAAAGCTGTATTTATAGAATGATGTTTAAGTCTCAAAAAAGTAAGATCAGATTACCAGTTCAGCATACTAAAGAAAAAGCAATAACAAAAGCCTTACATACAAAGGTGTGATGAAAAAGATTAATACAAACCTGAAATCACTAATCTGAAAGAGTACTTTATCATACTGTGTCTCAAAAGCATTGGGGAAATATTGATTCATTGGTCTTTCAGTATTTGAAAACATCACACTTTTCATTACACATATACCAGAAGAAAGCCCTTCCCATTTTAGCTCTGCAGTGGCACTTATCACTGTAAATTATCTCTGCACCGTCTCAAAACTGAGAGAATGCAACAAGTTCTGTTCTTCACTGACGGGTTAAAGAAGAAAGGCACAGAGTTCCAAAGGCATTGTTAAGTCGACACGGCTTAAACACCTAAAGGCTTAAGCAAATTCCGAATTAAGTTCCTGATTCTGCCTGGTTGCTTTGAAAATCTGAAAGTAAATTTTCTATCCAAAATACTTCCAGGCATTGTCATTCCAGTATTTTAACTCCACAATCCACATGTTATTTATGAAGTATGGACTACATTACACTTGACACATTAGCATTTGATTAGGATTCCGTTTCTGATCACTCACATTAGAGAAGTCCTTATCAAAAACACACACGGGAGAAGATTTAGTCATTATTCTTTTCATATAAATTCACAGAAAGAAGTCAGGCAAATATTTCCTTATAAAAATTAATGGAGGTCTGCTAAACTGCTCAATGGTTGAAACTAATTTCTTTTAATCACCAAGCAAATTAAATATTAAGAAGCCACATTTCCCATTTATGTCATAAATTTCTGTGCAAACAGGAATAAAGATTTCCCACATGGTCAAAATCCAAAGAGACAATGAATTAAAAGCCAGATTGTCAGGTTTAACTGAACCCTGTGGTCTCCACTGGAGCGAGACATTTGCTTTTCAGTCAGCTTCCTTTCACAGTTCATGCTGCTACAGAGAGAGAATGGATGGAGAGCAGCCCCAAGGATACCACATCTTGGGGGTGTTGGTGGGCGAGAAGCTCAACGTGGCCCAGCAGTGTGTGCCTGCAGCCCAGAAAGCCAACCCAGTCCTGGGCTGCATCAGAAGGGTGGCCAGCAGGGCCAGGGGGGTGATTCTTCCCCTCTACTCTTGTGAGACCCCACCTGCAGTGCTGTGTTCGGCTCTGGGGCCCCCAGAATGAGAATGACATGGACCTGTTGGAGCGAGTCCAGGGGAGGGCCACGAAGATGACCAGAGGGCTGGAGCACCTCTCCTGTGCAGACAGGCTGAGAGAGCTGGGGCTGTTCATCCTGGAGAGAAGGCAGCTCTGGGGAGACCTTACAGCACCTTCCAGTACCTAGAGGGGCCAACAGGACAGCTGGGAGGGACATTTTACAAGGGCATGTAGTGATAGGACAAGGGGGGGAAGGCTTTAAACTTTAAAGAGAACAGATTTAGATCAGATATTAGGAGGAAGTTCTTCCCTGTGAGGCTGGCGAGGCACTGGTCCAGGCTGCCCGGAGCAGCTGTGGGTGCCCCATCCCTGGCAGTGTCCCAGGCCAGGCTGGACGGGTGGTGGGTGTCCCTGCCACTTTAAGGTCCCTTCCAACCCAAGCCTTCTATGATTTCTTCCTCAACATAAACCCCTGAAAACTGACAGCCCTGCAGACGAATGGAGTAAAGGACAATCTGGCTGCCTTAGTATTTTCCTAACATCCCTCCTTGCCTTTGCTTTAAAAGATTCATTCCTCTTCCCACACTTACTTTTTCTTTCAAATTTCTCCTGTACAAGCACACATTTCAATAGCTGAGGAAGCATTCTAGGATTAAAATTATGCATTTAAAGCAAGACTTTATGCCAATTAGTGTTCATAGGAAACATATTTTGCTTAAATATATATACACCAAAATGTCATTTTACACTTAAACAGTGATGGTTTGTATTCTGACAAAGCCAAGTAACAGTGTACAGTGCATGTGTGAGTGTGTAGCCGGTAGGAGACAGCAGGCATGCAAGGACTACAAAAAGTTCAGCAGACATCATTAGCACAATATACTTCTTATTTCTCAACAACATGAACAAATTTGGCACTGCTATTCCTTCTGAACAGCACTTGGCCCCCACATGGACCGTTCACATCATCTTGAGAAAGGCTTAAAGAGTATGGCCCCTGGCGAGCCCGGGATGATCCAAGGAAGGAAACATCTGAGCACAACAGCTCAGGTCAACACCGCTCCACCGACAACTCTCATTTCTTCGAGAGCAAGAAATTTGACGTTGTCAGGCAAAAGAAAACCTGCTGTTCCTGGAATCGTACAATGCTCGTGCTAGGTAAGAGCTCTCCCCAGTCACTTCAGTAAAGCGATATGGCTGAGAACCTGGTTAATGGAGATTTCAGGAAGGATATTGGCAATTCTGGGGCATGCAATTATCTCTTTTTTTTACTCCCATTTTACTCCCACTGCTGCCTCCTAAACTTTGCTGGTTCCAAACATGCTTCTGGCCACAAGCTGTACTTCCACTGGGCTCTGACACTGCCTACAGCAGACCAGGTAATTGTACTCCTGCAGGCTTAAAATACTACTCACAACTGCTGCGTGCCCTCCTTCCAGAGATTAAAATTCACAGATTAATGGTTTTGTGGGTTCAAGGGCCAAGGGGGGTCAGCATGGGAACCACCTTCCTGCTCCTGAAATCAATTCCAAATAATAAGGCAGGGAATAACATTGTCCTGACATGGTTAAGTGCCTGAGGAAGCCACATCTGCAGGCACCGAGCAGCCCAGCGTGGCTGTGGTTAGACACACTGAGGGTGCTGCTGCGCTGGGTGCCGTGCTCCAGCAGCCTCCTTTGTGCTACTTCTGTGGTCACAGGTCCTGCGCGGGAGTTGACCGTGAAGATGCATTGCTTTGTAGGAGAAGTCCTTGGGTGGTTCTGCACTCTAAAACACAGTGCTGGCAGGGCATGCAAGCACAATACCAAGAAGCGTCAAGTGCGGAGAGGCTGAGCCGCAGCTGTAATTTCAGGAGTGGAAGTACAGTGTTAGGGGAGGTTGTGCTCCTGCCAGCTCAGGCACACCAGGCCCCTTTGGCCAGCAGCCCCCCGCGCCACCAACGCAGGTGCCTGTGAGCGTGAGTAGGAAGCCCAGGCAAAAACCTGACAAGTGGGGTGGAAAGCTTTTAACTCACTGGAAAAATGGCATTATTTTTCCTCTAGATCTGTTTCTCAGTTTCCTCATGGTTCAGCCACGTAAACGTGTGTCCCAGTGCGGAACTGGAAACACTGAACTGCATGGCCCCACCACCACTGAAAAACTCCTGGACGAACCACAGCCTTCGGCATGCTTCTCCCAATCTGCCCAACACAGGAGGCTAACATAGGACTTGCTCAGCACCAGTTCTAATTCACTGCTATGAAGTATTTTGTAAGCATCATGCATTCCTTTGCTCCACTCGTAGGGCCCCCACAACATCACTGTCATCTTTTAAAACCCATTTAGGTTGCAGCCAAAAGGCTCGGGCACAAGTACAGTTCCCCGGGTGCTGTAAACCAGTCCTGCTCAGGGCATGGCTTCCTGGGGAGGGTTTGCAGGATGTGACGTATATGGTGCAGGAGAACATGCTGTTCCTACGCTATGGAAAATGGGTGTGGTCTTGTAAAACCAGCACTGCCATTTTTTGTTAGAGGAGAGGAGGTTTTTTTCAGAGCCATTTACATGCCAGAAAAAAAAAAAAAAAAGTGCACATTTCTTCACCATAGCAAAGTGTTTGCAAAGCCTGCCATCCCAGCTTGTTCTGTACACTGAGCTTCTGCCTGCCTGTTTTGTTTTGGCTGTTCTAATTTACATAGTATTTCCTCTCCCTGTGTAGATTTCAAGGTTATGCTGGGGTCGAGCTGTATCTGTTGCAAATCAGGATGTAAACAAGTCTGGATAACTCATGTGATACTGCTCTGCCCACCCCCTTTTTTGTTTGAGGGGGTTTTTTTAGATTTATATTAGCATCAAAAATGATCCGGGATCCTTTCAAAGATCCAATTTCATACTCTCCAGCATCTAGCAAATTGGCTACATAGCAGGGAAATGCCAAGTGCTCAGAAATAACCATAGCAAAGGAAGGTATGATAAGCCCAGTGCACCAAAAATTCACCAGAAGAGGAATATCCTGTCAACCGGGATTTGATCATGTAGTAAAAAGAGCTTGAATTTTATGTTCAAACAGAAACGTCTCCATAAAGCACCTTCTCTCTGTCTCACACACACACACAAAAGAAAAAAAAAAAGAATAAAGGTTTGATTAGGGATGGAATAGGCTTAGAATAATTGAGGCTGGTGAATCCTTGCCAGCTCCACTCCTCCACACATTCCTGCCTGCATTCTGATCTCATTATGCGCCAGGCGAGAGTGTGAGCTTCACTGGAACAGTTCTCACCCATCTGCATCCTCTTCTTACTTCTCAAACTGAAGGAGGATGTATATTTATAACCCCCTTTGAGATACGGCTTCACGGCGCAAAGGCAGTGCATGGCGTCTGTGGGCTGGGCAGGGCGAAGGCGCAGGGCAGCTCGCACACACAGCAGATCCAACTGTATTTTCCTGTTCTTCCCATTTTATGAAGCTCAGGTTTCTCTTCAAATGGCTACATGAGCTGCCCTACTGCCTTGCTTGTTTCCAAATTAAGACCAAAGCTCATGCTCAAACACCAATTCTTCTTGCCACAGGTACTAAGCGTACTGGATGTATCAAGCAAGGTTCCCTCAGGATCTGTCCTGAAACCAGGTCTATTCAGTATTCTCACTAATGACTCAGCTCATAGAAAGGACAATGCAGAAGGTGCAGATGCTGGGGAAGGTTGTGAATGCTTTAAAAGCCTCTTTCAGAATTCAGAAAATGTTGATGGCTTGAATAAACAGCCTTACATTAAGCCAAGACATTCAACAAAGGCAACTGTAAAGTACTAAGTCAAGGAAGGAGAAATCAGACAAACAAACACAAAATAAGAAAAAACTGGTTAAATAAGAGTACTGCAAAATGAGTGTTGGGAGTTATGGAGGACCCCAGGTGGAATATGACTCAACACCATGACACACTGCAACAAAAAAGTAAAGCTCATTCAACTATGTATTAATAAGATGGATGCACGTCAGACATCAGAAGTAATTATTCTTTTTCATTAGGCATCAGTGAAACTTCTCTTAGGATGCAATTTGGAACACCATATTTTACCAAAAATGCAGACAAATTTGAGAGGAAAACATCCTCCTATACAAAAAGGCTGAATTTCTGCTCTATTTGTTTGGTCAGAAAAAGAGGAGACTCAGGAGAATATGATAGGAGCTTCCAACACAGTAAACAAGAATATGTGACAGATAACGTAAGAATTCATTTAATTTATAGAGAGCAATATATAAGCTATATATTAGGAAAAGTTTTCCAAGAATAGTTAAGAGCTGCAGAAGGATATCTGCAGGGTATCTCTGTGTCTGCCTAATTATCCTTGCCTCTCAGCATGCCTGATTATCCCAGGCTGGCTACACTGTGCCTGGCTGATAGTCTGTCCAATGTCAAAACCGGCTGCTCCGAGCTAGTTGTGTTCTCTCTGCTCCATGCGACATTTCGCAGCACTACTCTGCATTCAAACGGCATCGAGTTCCCCACAGGACTGCAGCGCTGTGATTCAGTGCTCAGCTACAACAAGTGTAGCTGGTCCAAGACTTCTTGCCTCACCTGCTCACGCCAGAATGGCACAGGCAAGTGCTACTCAGTACAGGTTTCTGCCAAGGACACAAAACCACAAAGCGAAGGTGAGCAGCGCATTAGCTCAGCATGCAAGGAAAACATGTGGGGCTTGGTTCCAAATCCCAGGAAGGCAGGTCACCCTGCTTTGTGAAGAGCCAAGGTATCACCAGGCAGGTCCCCAGCAGCATCTCCTCAGGGAAGCACATCTCCGAGCTCCTCAGCGCTGAAGTTCACTGGCAACCCTTGTCTCACGGAGAAGCCAGATCCATCTAAGGTTATCATTACAGAAAAGAAGGGAGGACACCAAGTCTTCAGCTACTCATGACAGTAAAAACATTTTTGCTTGTCTGGGCAGCATTCAGAACTCTGCTGTTCTGCACTCAGGCTCTGCCCCTGAACTCTACCCGCTTTAGCCAGCACAGCAGCTTCATGGGGCAGGTTTTTGCAAGCTCTCTCGCAGTCAGTACGAGGGAGGCTTGCTGGAATACCCAAGGTACAGCAGCCTTTCTTGGGTAAAGCAACATGGGCAAACAGGATCGTGCCCAAAATAGAAGGCTTCATAGCAGAGGCATCACCAGACCTGCTGACTGGGAGCCTGTCAATCACTCCCTTACCGGTTACTGCCATGGGCATGTTTTCAGGGCTGTTTTTCAGGATGTGGCAGTCCTTGTAAGAAGCCCAAAGGACCTCAGTAGTTCCACAGAGGAACAAAAAATAAACCTCTCTTTGTCCCAGAGCTGGAATGTGACCCAATGTGTACATACGGGAAAAAATAATTGGAATAGACAAAGCCATGGGCAATTGGGCAGATGATGTGCCTGAGAACTATGAACATCTGTTGTATGGTAAATATGCAACCATCAGCTTTTCTCCATAGTCTATAAACAAATTCAAATAAAAGAACAGGATGATAGCTTTTATTTATATGTAACTGTCTATCATAGAAGTCTGGGAATTAACATGCCATTGTAAAATGCTAACTTGACAGATCAGCTCATTTGCAGACCACTGTTAACACTCCACAGAGTGCATTTCCCCCAAAACAACCTGGAAAAAAATAGGGGATCCATGGGACCAGCTCTCTGCTCCCTCTTTCCCCCTGAATCCCATTGCCACCTCCCTCTTCCCTAACACACCACTTCTCAAGCCTGTGGGCCCCCTCTCTGATGGATCTAATTCCTGCATTGGTCAGCTTCCACCTTGGATGTGCGAGCGCTGCTGGGTCACATGACTTGCTACAGCTTCAAACAAGTAAATTCAGGCTTTCTCTCACTTTGTAGGAGCTTCTTGAACCTCCACAGCTTCATACATCTCATTCAACTCCTCATACCTCTACTCTACCATGGTGCCTACAAAGACACCAGTTCGGTTGCTTTGTGTTGAACACCATTGCTTTGCGGTTTCCTTGCCCCCTCTACCAGTACCCTCTGTCACCCCCCGCCAGTACTAGAGGACAGGCTTTCTGAAAGAACAACCTTTTTGTTCTGTGTATTTATAATGCCTAGCACAGCCCAGTCTCTTCCAAATTCGAGGCTTGCGGGTGCTGCAGTAATAAAAATAAATAAAGGCATCACCATTAATTCACTTTCTCTATCTATACAGGAAATTGTGATTGGCAGGAAGAATTTGGTCAGACATGCATTTTGTGCCGTCTCATTGAAAGCAAACAGAGCAGTTAGCAGATGTAACTGGCAATATTTAAAGCTAGAAAGGACCTAGAAAAACGGTCACCAAAACTCAAAAACACACCCTATTACAAAGACGGTGAATTACCATCACTGAAGTAATACTTTTATATTGTTAAAACAAGGTAAACACACTTCATTTAATCCAGCTTAATGGTGTACTGTCAACCACAGAGATAGTTTATTACTATTAAATTGTTGCTTTTCATGAAGAGATTCTCGGCCAACGGCTAAAGTAAAGCACCAGCAGATCAGGAGCCTGCAAAGAGCTTAGCTGGTAAGAGAATGGGTTAAAGAGAAACTATTCCTATTTGTGTGACAATCATCTTGTGAGAATATTTTCCGTCTGTGCTATTTTTGGTTTCCAGTGAGATCGTTCTTACAAGAATATGGAATTAGAATTTGAATACAGGCATAGTAAGAGCACTTTGTATGTGTGCCCACACACCCCTCCTCCCCCCACACACCTCCATCAGGGAGCTCCACTGCTGAGCAAGGTCAAATTATATCAATAAGGCACTGCAGGAAGATCTTTTATATTCCCAGATTGGTTAGAGAAATTAAAACTCTTCTCTTGGGATTTTCAAATCAAGGGATGTTGTTTATTTTAAGGATCACTGTAGCATTGTATTTATGACCCATTAATCACTTTGGCTTGAAAATCTATGTCAAACGAGGAAACTATTACACTTAGAAGATTTGCACAGGATGGCCAGATTCTTTCTGTCTTTAACCACATGGTCTAATGGAAAGAAAAGCCTTCCTTTTCTGCACAGAGAATTTGAAATTACAGACAAGTCCCTGCAATTATGGACTGAGTTACTTAACCTTTCTGACACCGATTTTCTCCCACAGGTCTCTTTTGGGCAGGAGCAACTCAGCATATGCTTGTTGCAGGAAGAGATTTACTGAAGCGGCTAAGGGAATTAATAACTTTTGGTGCAGCGTGCACGTTCCTAGTATGGTTTTAGCTGTGCCTGCACATGGCTGCACTCGGCCCCAGCTTGTATGGTGCCCAGCAAAACTAGAGCACAGCAGATGGGCAGTGCAAGATAGCTAGTGTGCAACATCCCAGAAGCAGACCTCGATAATGGGCACTTGTGATGCTGGGCTCGGAACAAAAGTGAAGTTTCCACTGCACAGATATCCCTCGCTTGAGACAAAGAGCCAAGGCATGATGGTGCTAGCTGACCATGTGCAATTTCAGGCAGTGCAGTTCAGTTTTCCAACAGGACAGGTTAGCAGGCTGGTGCTCCTTATGCAGCCAGAGTCATTATGACCAGCAGGATGGGAGCCTGTATTTCACTCAAGACTTTAAAAAGGTACTTGACTAACTCAGTTTTGTTTTCCACTGATGTAAGTTTTAAAAATTAATCTCCCAAGGGAACTAGAGGATACATTTGAAAGTCTAGTCATGTAAACAGCTAGAAAGGTCTGTTTGTTCTACACCTGCTGGAAGTGATAGTCCTGATGAAAAATGTAATGCACTTCTTTATCTTCATGGTATTGAAAATACAAGGCATCAGTTGTGTTTTTCAGCAAAGTAAACCCATCACAATCAAGTCAAACCGCTAATGTTGGGAAAGAACTGGGCTGTAAGATTTGCTTATCGAGAAGTCATTAAGCATCACTCTCTCCAGTACACATCCATAAAAGACAGGGTAGAACATTCCTGGTACAGTATTATAATCCACATACCAATAAACAGACTTTATATTTACTGACTTTCCTAATGGAGTTTTAAAATGTATCCTTGATTTGTCAATGAGCATTCATAAAATAACATTAGCATTAAATGCACAGTACTGATGAAGCATAACTGTGAAATTATTGCTTTAGTTTTTCAAATCTCTTTCCAGATGTTAAGGAATTGATCCTTTTGCTAGTCAGTGAGGAATATGACTATTGCACAGCACAATAAACCGAAGCAAGAGGATTAAGCACCTTACTGTCCTGGTTTTGGCTAGGACAGAGTTAATTTTCTTCTCAAGTAGCTGGTACCATGACGTGTTTTGGGTTTAGTATGAGATAATGTCGGTAACACACTGATGTTTTTAATTATTGCTAAGTGATGTTTACACTGTCAAGGCCTTTTCAGGTGTTTAGGGCCCTGCCAGCGAGAAGGCTTTGGGGGGACACTAGATTTGGGGAGGGGACACAGTCAGGACAGCTGACGCAAACTGGCCAAAGGGACATTCCATACCAAGAGACGTCATGCTGGGTATATCGCTGCTCAGGGACTGTCTGGGCATCGGTCAGCAGGTGCTGAGCAATTGTATTGTGCATCACTTGCTGGGGTTTTTGCCTTTTGGATTTTATTCCTCTTTCCCTTTCTCTCCATAACAATTGTTGTTGTTGTAATTATTATTCTATTTTGTTTTATTTCAATTATTAACTTCTTCTTATCTCAACCCATGCGTGTGACCTTTTTCCCAGTTCTCCTCCTGATCCCACCGGGGAGGAGGGGGAGTGAGCAAGCGGCTGCATGGTGCTTAGCTGCCAGCTGGGGTTAAATCATGACACTTACCTAAGCTTTCAGCAGACTACATCTGCACCCTGCAGAGCAGTACAGTCCCCGCAGTCAGCTCGTTCAGACCAGAGGCCTGGCTGATTTGGCTGGATTAGACTGAAACTCTTTTCAGCAATGGGTTTCCACAGATGCCAAAGTAAGGAAGGGAGGGATGTGCGCGCCCAGGCCTTGTCTCAGCGTGGACAGCCTGGATGTGGTCCTGACTCCTCAAGCTCAGACATCACCAAATGAGGAAGAACAAAAACTAGGACTAAAATTTGTGACTGTCAGTTCCACCACTACCTGTAGGTTACAAGAGTTCCTTAAATATCAGAAGGTTAAAAAGCAATTAATGTAAATTAAAGAGGAATATTAAGAAACAGCACAGATGAGAGAAATGGAAGGTGTAGGGAACCAATCTTTTTTGCTGTGATTCTCTCTGAACTCTAAAACTCACTTGATTCACCTATAATTTCATCCTTACTTTCCTTCCAGTGCCTTACCTCTGATTTTGCCTAATTCCCAGCAGACATCAACAAGAAAGTCACCTCACAAAATGAATTGTAGCTGAAGCTGTTGTTGTCTGATTGAAATCATGTGATGCAGGCATTATGCCAAACAATTGTCAAAAAGACCTTCAGAGAGTTTAATACAAAGTATCTGAGTTTTTGAGTGCTACAATAATAGCAGCTTTTACCACCTATGAGCTCTCAATTGGCTTTCACACCTCAGAAGTGCAGGAACTTTTGGATCATGTGTGCATGAGGTATTTCACAAGGCAGTGAGGTTCAGCACTGCAAGACTCATGCAAACCCAACCCCTGAACCCCAGTTCTCAAACCCAAGCAGTGTGCCGACGAAAGCAGCCCACAAAGCTTCCTGCCCCAGTGGTCTGCATGGCTCACCACATAGCAAATTCAGGTAGCCAAGAAACATTTAGCAATAGGCAATGACAGCAGAGAAATCTTAATGGAGAGGAGAACCTCTACCCCAGAAGCACAGATTCAGCAGGATGGCAGATGTCAAACTTTCACCCACTTGCATGTTCCTAGGAAGAAGTAGAACCCACTATATTAAGTGGATTTTAAAATACTCAAATCTCTGTGGGGAAGAAGTTCAGTGCAATAACTGCACTTGGTGCTCTGTGCTGGCTTTATCCAAAGACTCTTAGTCCACCCGTGTGAGTGCCCGTGTTAATCCACTTTGAAAGGAGATTACGCCAGCTCATAAAAAGGCAGGCTTGATGTGGGATGAGAGTGCCACAGAGCGAGGCAGGGCACAGCAGTTAGTGCACTTCGTGTTCATGTGCCACCACACTGTGCTATAACATCCCCCAAGGATTCCAGCAACAGGGTACGAGGAAGTCCCAGTAACATTTCACCTAGCAGCAAGCAGTTTCTACTAGACCTCATTTAGGTCTTTTTAAAGGCTCTGGTTTGACTCATTTTGTTACTTGGTCTATTAAACTGAGGTCAACTGTATTTCATTAGGACCCAAATAAAAAAATGGATCTCAAGGCATCTTACTAGTGTCCTAGCACAAATACTCTCATTAGAGGAGATGCAAAGAAAGGATTTGTAAAAAGCAATCTCTGGAATGGTCTCAAGGAAATGCCGTGGTTTTGAAACAAAAGGTTTAGGGTCTTTTTCCTTCTCACAGTCAACAGGGTTCTTGCTTTAAGTTAAAACTAGTCAAACGATGTTTTGGTGAAGAGCAGCGCTACTGGAGTTTTCTGCAACAAGCTGCTACGAATAAAACTGTACTCATTTCCAGGCAGCACAAGAGGCTTTCAGGGACTTTCAGGGGCAAAGGAATAGTATTTCCTTTGTAAAGTATAGGCTAACTTTTGTGAAAACATTGGTTGAAATAATAAAACTGACATGGTGATGCATATCAACACAACGTACGTTTACTCACATTTCTCAAGAGGTAGCAGTACCTCCTCCCACTATAGGCAGCACATCAAAAAATTATGCCTTTTCAAAAACTAATGATAGCAAGTAAAAAACAATCCCCAAAGATCATTAATTGAACCTCAGGAATCAATAATTTCCAAGCAGCACAGACAACGAGTTTTTTACCCCTGCATGGGTATGTAGATACAAAAAAAGGTTTCCACTCCCTGGCCTGCAGGCTCTGTACAAAACTGCTCTGCTCTGCATGAGATGAGAGGAGCTCTACGGCTACTCTAATTTGCACCATCTACAAATAATTTGTAGGGACTAAAAGGGAGTCAAAGATAGGCATGACAAACAGGCACCTGCATTTCTCATTAGGCACTACCCTTTTCCCTTGTTTTCCCAGTTTTCCTGGCAGGAGAGAAAATGCTGAGAAAAGTAGCAAATTCAGCTCTCTGACCACGTCCCCCATGCAGCTAAGCAGACCCTCCCTGGACCAACACCACCTGTTTTAGACATAAATGCACCTGAGAGATTAGACACAAAGTGACCTCATCACGTGAGTGTAATCTACTTTAGATCTCACAGGAAAGAGGAGGCATGAGACACGGTTTTGCAAATCAGCTCTTTCTATCCCAGTTCTGCAGCGCCTGCACGTCCAAAAGTCATTTCAAACCCAGAAGGCCTTTTGTCTTCTCTAGAGCCCATCGCTAAGGCCATGGATTCTGCTGGGTTTGCTTCAGCTTGGATATGTACTGTCAACACAACAGCAGCTCCGACTGCATGCAGATTGGTGGAGAAAGTAGGTCAACATGAGACAAGCTGTTCTCAGAGTAGCATTTCTCTCTCCTCTCCCTTCCCTCTTTGTAAATGAAGAGTGCTAAACTAGTTGCTTTGAAAAACGCACAGGCGTTCACCCTGTCAAACAGAAGTAGAGCCATTTTGCTGAATGTGTCGCAGTTCTAGACGATTATTTTATTATGCCATTTAGAACAATGTGCCATGTTTGTAATAGGCTTCATAAGAGGTGCCACTTGTTAGTACTAAAATTCAAATTAATTACCAAAAAGCTGTTTTGAGTATTAGAAAACAAGGGGAGCATGTAAGCAAGACTAAAGTAATTATAAATATTAAATGAATGTTCATGAAAAATGCAAATTTTTACACAGTTCATGTTTTTGTGTTACAGAAAATGAGTTTCACAGTTGTATGTCAAAAGAACAGTCAGAAACAGCATTTTAACTTGGAACACACTGTATTCAGTGAAAAGGTCTTACATGTTCATCAGACAAAAACCTGTAACAATAGAATAACAAAGAATCTATGTGACCTGCCTCAACTAGCAGCACTGCTCAATGGCCATGGATCTGCAATGTGCAAAGACACACTCTCATTTTTCAAATCTGATTTACCCTTTACAAATAACTACCCAGTTGCGGTCAGGTGGTAAATACAAAGAGAGAAGTGAGAAGTGTCCATGGATGGATTAGTCACCAAACAGCCAAAATGAGCGAATTAATCCAACATATGATTTCTCTCCCGTGCACACTCTGAATCATATTGGGAACCTTTAGAGTGGTAGATTGGTGACTCCTTAAATTTCCCTAGATAAACTATCTCCATACGTATGTCCTAAGACTCCCATCCTTAGAAAACAGAACAAAACATCACTATATATTTCTGCATGTCAATAACAGACATTACCTGGAAAGGGATTGCCCTCAATCATATATACGATGAAGTACTGAGGGCAAGGGTTGTACTACCAAAAATCTGTCTCACTTTCCTAATTCAAGAAATACTATTAATTTCAGGAGGACTATTCATGAGTTAAGAAAGCCAGATTTGGAGCTGGATCCCATTCAAGTCCCCTGGAGTCAGTGGAGCCACTCTCAAAGATTGTAAAATGAGAAGGATTTGGCTTGTGCCCATGTTTAGTATTGGATATGTATTTTTCCACGGTACATATATTTCTATATATAATGCAAATTTTTCTCTTAATTTCTTTTTTCTCTGCTTAGAGTATTAGTTGTTGTTAGTAAGCATTAAATCCACCTTGGTTTCATACCCTTTGAGTCTCTGCATAAGTACTTTGGAAATTTTCCCCTTAATTGCTACCCAGTGTTAGAGGGAAAAGTACCCATAATTTGTTCCACCTTTGGACACAAGCTACATTTCAGGCAAAGCTTCAGAAGAAAGCATTTTCTCTTTTGTTCTAAAACATTACAGCTATTGGACCCATTGCACTTACTAGAGCCAATGACAAATCCTCCACAGTCAGGTCAATGGAACAAGACATGGATGCAGAAGACGGGAATAACAGAGGAAAATCTTTTCAATGCAAGACTTCTGGTGCAAAGACCTGCAGGGGAAAGTGCTGAACAGAAAGTAAAGGGAATTTTATCTTCAGGGTAGCTATTTATTTATTTACAGTACTGTCATGCTTGTATGGTTCAATCATGGACTGAGACCCAATAATGCCAGGTCTTGTACAAACACAAATAAAAAAGAGGCAGCCTGCCCCAAAAGACACGCTTTCTCTTATATATACATATATAGTTTACACACACAAGCAGAATGAAACACATGATAGTTTATCATTGTAATATCTGTATAGACGAGGTTTCAAGTAGACGAGGGGAGAGTTGACTGTTGCAGCAATACATTCCAAAGAAATTTCAGGCTAGCAATTAAAAAAGGGTGGTTTTTTTGAGCAATGTGGAATATGCATTAGCCAGATCTAGTCTGTAAGCGTCTTACTGAATTACTGTTACATTACTCAAATTACTGCCTCGAGGCTCCAGCCAAGATCAAGCCCAACTTCTGGTAAACAGGCACTATGCCTTACAAATATCACCGAGACACAAGCTCCACCCTGACTTTGAGGTGCTGGAGCATGTCCAAAGAAGAGCAACAAGGCTGGCGAAGGGTCTGGAGCACAAGTCCTCTGAGAAGCATCTGAGGGAACTGGGGGTGTTTGGCCTGGAGAAAAGGAGGCTGAGGGGAGACCTTATCACTCTCTACAGCTACCTGAAAGGAGGTTGTAGCGAGGCAAGTGTTGGTTTCTTCTCCCAAGTAACAACTGATAGGACAAGAGGAAATGGCCTCCAGTTGCATCAGGGGGAGTTTAGATTGGATATTAAGAAAAATTTCTTCACCAAAAGGGTTGTCCAGCATTGGAACAGGCTACCCAGGGAGGTGGTGGAGTCACCCTCCCTGGAGGGATTTCAAAGCTGTGTAGGTTTAGTGGTAGACTAGGCAGTGCTAGGTCAATGGTTGGACTTGATCTTATGGGTCCTTTCCAACCTAAATGGTTCTATGATTCTGTGAAAAGGTCACACGGCAGGTATAAAATTATTCCCCCACTCCAGCAGTGACGCTCTTGTCTGAGTAGTTCCCTCAACTGATGAGATTTAGGCAGCCTCTGTGGGAAGGAAACGGTGAAAAAGGTCACACGAACTGACCTGGCTGTGCCCTAAGTCCCCTGGAGCACCGCTCAGAAATGCTGGAAATGCAAATATCTCCTGTTCGGTTATATTCTTTGCTTTACAGCAGTCGGTGTCAATTGAACTTTACGGTTAACTTACAGATATTTTTAATTTGCTTCATCTCCCCTTTACTTAGCAATTGTGGTTGTGTCTTCCTCTACGATTTGTTTAGTATCAGAGAGGGGGAAAAGGAGAAAAAGAGATACTCGATCTGATCTGGGAACACTTTCTCCTTTGTATCAAAGAACCATCTGCTAATTTACAAAATACAAACAAAGTTACTGGATGTGCAAGAACCCCTGTAGGGAAGCCAGGCACAAACAGTGCCTGTACCACGTCAAGGAGTGCTGTGTTTATTCTGGAATGCATAGCTTTCTGGGTTTCTTTTATCTCTGGGTATTTTTCGTCCTTTTTCTCATTTTATTGATCTAAGTTCAGCATAGTGGATAAGCTCTAGCAAAATAATAAATAGAGAATATTTATAGAATGCTTTTCCTGCTGTAAAATGCACTTTTCTAGACAGAAACAGAAATCATATGGAGCAGCAACTATTCCGCAGGCTGGTGCAGGAAAGGTTGGCAGCCCTGCCTCCTCTAACCTCACTGTTTTGAAGCCCTGGTCTCTGTTGACCCTCTGTTTTCTGAGCAGCTGGGTGACACAAGAGTCAAGTTAGTCCAACAGCTTTTTTCATCCTTTCTCCCCGCCTCCTCTGAACACCATGCAGGGCAAGGCACAATGCAACATTCAGGAAATATCTCAACCTTGTCCTTTTTCAGTTGTTCTGCAAGTAAGAAATAGGGGGGGGGGAAATAAAAAAGAGAAGCAAGAGATACCTCCCATGCTCCTAATCTGCAGCAAGCAGAACAACATGCAGCAGTTACTGTGGTCAGCCAGCTCACTGTGGTCTCACCACAGATTGTAAGAACAAATGTCAACCTTCAGAAGACAGGGAAGAAATAATCCAGAGGGAATTTATATAAAGTGGTTAAGTTAGCAGCAGTGTACGTTTAGTGTTCAGACCTTTTTCTTAATTTCAGCTGGTACTGATTGAGGTTTTAAAACAGCCAGAAATATTTAAATAACTGTAGACAGGTCTGCAAACCTGTTTCCTAAAAACTGGAAGTCTGTATGGCAATGGTAAGGCTGTGGACAAAATACAACTAACACAATACTTAGAAAACAGACGACTGAATGACCCATTTCTTATAAACTGGACTAAAATGCATTTAAATTGGGAGGTTATTGTGTCTAAGTCTTCATATAAATTTAGCATTTGAGGATCTTACCACACTAACAGGCCTGAAAGATAGAGCAGAGACAGCAGCAAGGAGAAACTAAACACATTTTCCTCTTCCTTGTGCCTCAGCTCAGGTGAAAAGAAAAAAAAAACAAGCCCAAAACATTTCAAAGAAGTCAGAATTCCCAAAGGAGCCTGTGTAGACGGTGGAGTCTGGCACATAGGGCCAACCTGACATGGTACATCGCCGCCGTACAGCACAGCTGCATTAGCAGAGACATAGCTCCATGTGAAAGCAGCTTCGCTGTTTCTGAACCCAAACCAACTCCCAGAAGGACAGGAGGGTGTTTTCTGGACATCGTTTCCCAAGCTTGATGGATCTGGGAGGAGGTCACAAGTGGCCAGCTCGCTGTCCCTGTGCTGGTGGCATGGAGATAGGCTGCATCTCTGTATCCACTCCAAACTCAGGTTCTCTATGCAGGCTGCCAACGAGGATGTCAGTTATTAACAGGCTCTTTAGCTTTATTAGAACAGGCTCTTCAGCTACGGACATGTGCCCATCAGAAGGCAGACTGAGGTCACCAGGCTCACTGTACAGAGCCTACATGGAGAGTTCTTGTTGGCAACAGCTTCCAGGCACCAGCTTCAAGGACATGAAATGGTGACCCAAAGCCTGACAATAATATCAATTCTGATGCACACAATCCTGTATGTTTGAAAAATAAAATTTAATTTAAACTTGCAACTGAAGTCTGATGCACTGCAGGTATGCAACTGCAAAAATAAAATCAGGAAACAAATCTACTCTGTTGTAAAATCCCAAGATTCAAATGGAAACCAACAAACATGAGACTACTCAGTGTCTCACAGAAGCAGAACTAAGATTAAGAAACCTTTTAAATAGTCTCAGACCTTTGCAATAGTCTCAGATACCACTAATGAGTCCATGCATGTAGGTATGTGCATGCTCCTACACACATCCTGCTGGTATGAATAAGAATTAAGTATGAGTTACAGTTTGTCACCCAAGCTGACAGGATTCCTGCACTAATTGCCATAGTTAAACCAAAGACTCATATTTCCTGAAAAGTAGACATATGCTGGATTAAGAGTAGACTTTTCAATATGTAATTTTAACTTAGTCATATTAAACAACACAACTCTTTTCTGTGATGTTCAAGACAACAGTTCAACACCTATGTTAATATTGCTACGTATGTGACAATGTAATTTCTGCATTCCTCTCCTTCATTTCCATCCAAAAACCCATGGTTTGACTGAAAAACAGCTGAAGCAAACCTGGATCCAGTGGAACCAGCAGGAGTTCTGCTAATTTATGGGAAACAAGATTTTACCCAGTACATTTTAACAAATGGTCCTGAGAGTACAGCAACACCCAATCCACTGACCTTCCAACTTCTTAGTGGAAGGGTGCTGGCAAGCCATGAGTACTACTGTGCAACCTATTAGCTCACTTTGCTATCTAAATTATCATCTGCATCAAAATGCAGATTGACTGCTCTGCCAACAGCAGCTTTGACAACAGCAAATGGCAGCACGCAGGTGCTGGTTTTGTGTTACCTCCCAGGGCAGGCTGTCATTATTCTCCATGAACATATGGTAAATCTGCTCGCACCTGAGTCCCACACCATCATGGAAACCTTCACAGGCACCGTGGAGTGCCAGCGTAGGAATCCTATGAACAAAAGATACTTACACTTTTAAAAAGCGACAAATGTTTAATGAGCGCAAGCTAGCATAGCTTCCCAGAAGGGTTAATAATTAATTTCAGATAAAGCCCTGTCACCAACCTTTTTTTTTTTTTTTTTTCTCATTTTACAAGGCAAACCCCCAACTTCAAGCAATGATCCCGTATTCTGGAGTATTTCAGTACCCTGTAGTATTTCTACTATTTCCAGAACAGTTACCACAAGCTTACCACAAGCTTGATACAAAGCTTATCTGACATAAAGAGTCCTTGCAGGTGTCATTATCAAAAGTGTGAGCTCAGAATGGGAAAACACTGACTATGATTCCTACAGGCCCGAATGGGAAAGTATTACAAATGAATTAATTTTAATCAGCATTGGTTTCCGGTTTGTTTTCAGCGTTGTTGCAAATGGATTGTGTCATTTATCACTCAGAAGTACTCAATGTCTTCTATTTTATATTATTTCTATAGTACAGAGTCTACTCACTCAAATATCCAGGCTATCATGTAACATCTTTCTCCCTGTGAAGGGACTACACAGAATATTTGAGGCTGGAGCTGCTTTAAATAGTTTCCATTGCTCTGTGTACACAGCGTATGATTTTTCCCTATCATCCTCCAGCACTTTTCCATTGCAGCCTTCAAACGTCACGCAGTGCCTTATGCACCTATCAACTCTCATACACCACGGGGTAAATTTTAGTTTCACTTATGTTGGCATAATCCCACTAAAGCCAGAAGGATTGCCTGGCTTTATCTGAGATCAGAAGACAGCCTCAAGTTAGGCTGAGCTACATAAGTGTTTGGAAGGAGCAATTATGTTCTGCAGTGAAAGACAAAGGTTTCAGAATTTAGACTGACATAGGAGTTAATATTCCCCACACATGGGCGTACTAACTACTGTCGCTGCTTGGCCTCGGGAGATACTTTTGCTCAGAACATCATTTTTTTGCAAAGGATAAAGGCAAATTGCTGATCATTTCGAGTCTTTAATAAATAAAATCAATGTTGCATCTGATATCATTAACAGTAGGGAAAGTGGTCTTTCTGGATAATAGCGATGTATTATGGCAGAATATCCGGATACTATTGGTGATGATAGATCATATAGATTAGAAGAGAGGAAAGAAATAAAATCCAACCCAAGCTCTTACTGCAGCAGCAATGAACTAAAATTCTTATTCTCTTCTTGTCCCAAACAACTTGGCATTGCTTGGGCTCTCAAACAACTGTCATATTTCACACCAGAAATGCTGCATTCCAGTTTAAGTTTGTGTTTTAAATTCAGTTCTGTGAAGCATTGTGGGATTTTCCAGACTGAGAGGCATCATATATAAATTTAAAATATTATTATTATTTCAATATTATTTATGGATACCATCTGTTCGTAACTCTGTTACTGTCTCTTCTTTTTAATGTTCTTATCACAGACTGCCTTGCTTATTACTTGCTAAATTGGTCAGAATTCAGTTCAAGCTATCTTTGAGTTATATGTTTACCTCAATGTGTGCCTGCCAAGAATGATGTTTATGGCATATCTTGCATTGATTTTAGAATTTCTGAAGGTAATAAAGCACTGAATGAGGTTCATTTCTTCTCACAAATTAGAATCTGTCATATTAATAGAGTAATATAATCCTGTCATCGCTTCCATTTGTTTCTTTCACCAGACATAGGAAAGAGAGGTTAACTTCACATTCATTTAGGCTGTTTGTTTAAAACGCCTAGAGGAAGCTGTTGGTTAATTTTTTTAATCTTCAGGAATACTCATTCCAAACTTGATTCTGCTACTCCTTTGTGCAAATCAACTTTATTCGATAAATGGCCAGGTTTGCACCCATGAGGCTCCTCCAGGGCAGGAGACTGCTCATTGCAGCAAGAGGACAGGACCAAACTCTTCATCGCTGGCAGTGACAATGTTGTGAACAAAAGGTGTGTGTGGAAAGTGCCCAGTCCCCGTTGCCTTCTCCCCTTACCCTGCCCAGAGGTGGCAGGGTGGGTTATATCCCATTTCTTCCTGAATACATCTGGCACGTGGGCAGAGATTGTGCACATCCCCACCTGCACTCTTCCCTGACACTCTCCACAGCTGAGCTCGGTGCGGTCGGGATTACAGCTCAGCCCTGGTGAGCGCGATGCGAAGCGCACAGTGTTTCTCTCATTCCCAGGAGGGTGACACTTAATTACTACTACGGTTCTGCCTGCAGTCACTATTTAGTCCATATTTACTCTTTTAAAACCTGTCCAAAGTATAAACCCGTACATCACCTGTTGTCCTGTCAGCTTTTACAAACTTTATGCAACCAATAATAAACAAATCAGAGGAAAAGATTCTCCAAAGAGGATTAGTGAGATTTTCTTAGTAACTATGCAGCAGATTCACCAAATAAACTATTACCCCACCAGCAGCCATTGCCACACTACAGCTGCCTGGAATTTTTATTTTCTTGGGTTTAACTTCATAATTCCACTTTCCTTTTCCTTCTTGCTTCCTCTTGGCTGACATATCATATAGCTGCTAAAATGATCCTCTAGCCAGGAATGCTGGATGAGCGGCTGCCTGTGGATTGGTGCCAACGCTGCGCTGGAAACTGGAAAGCAGCACAGACTGGCTTGCACCCGTGTCTCCTTCCAGCCACAGATAAAAAAACCAGAGCTCCTTGTTAAAGAGTGCTGTGAACTCAAGATTTTCTCCTACCTGCCCCTGTGGATTCATTGGCATTTTAGGGGGCTGTACACTAACCATACATGAGATGCCAAGTTGAGCTTCCTACTTCTCTTGCTGGGTTTTGAGGATGCCAGGCTGAGATCTGTGAGGCATCAATTATGATCCTGAATGCATCTCTCAAAATAAATGTTTTGTGCATTTTTGTAACAGATCACCCAATAACAGCACATAGCTCAAGCAACTAACGGAGCACAAGTCTGCTTCCAATGTGTCAGATAATAATTGTGCTGTAACACCACAGTGCATACATGAATAAATACAATTCTAAATTCAATGAGATATTTTCCTTCTGCTGCTCCTCCTGCTGCAAATGAATACACCAGCAATTAATTACTGTGCTCAGCAATTCCCTGCAGCAATTGTGTAATAGATTCATTTTCAGTCCCTTGTCTCGTAACCTTTCAGATAAGTTTCACGGGTCCGGAATGGCAAGCATAAAAATATATAGTTTTTTTCATTTAATGTTTGTAAATGTTACAGCTCTCAAATACCAGCTATAACTTTCTCAAAGTTCTGCTCCACTGCTTATAAATACTGCAGTATATTTGAATTTAGGATCATTTGAGCTCACAACTAAGAGTAAGGGAACTTTCTTAATCAGAAATATTTTTGCATGTTACATTTTATGGTAAAACTTATTCATATATAAATTACTAACATTTGAGAAATAGCATGATACTACTTCTTATTAGCTGTCAACTCTTTAGTGGTTAGGAGTACACCAGTATATCCTGGCCTCAGTAAAGTCACTGGAAGTTCTGCCACTGACTCCAGTGAAGCTGGGATTTCACCTAAGTCACCATTTGCATATCACTAAAAATAAAATAAAGAATTTAAACTAACATGCTGTCATTGTACCTCTGTTTTTTTAAATGATTGCTTTCAGGATGCACCATTAAAAGTTGCTGAGCACTTCAGGCGTTATGAAAAGGACTTCCATATCAAGAAAACCACAAAGCTATTTCCTGATCAAATTTCCAAGCGTTTAAAGTCCAGTGAGGTCATGTGCCTAGAGCTGACAACACAGGACAGGATGAACATTGAACAGACACTGCCTAAGTGATGAAATGCAATGCAATACTATGAGTGTCTTGATGACAATATTATCTACTGTTGCACAGATGTCTCAGAAAAAGCCAACTTTCTCTCATTCTGCTGGCAAACACAAGTCCAAGAGGGGTCAGGACAGGAACTGGGCAAAAATAGATAGGGGGAGCAATCTGAAATCCAAGCCTTCTGAACCTGAAATGAGTCCAAAGATCCTTGAGGAAATGACTTTTGAGGCTGAATGAGCAGCGAGAGTAGACTGGTAAAGCTGGAAAATAAACCTCCTGAATCTTGAAAACCTGAAAGGCCAGGTTTCAACTTTGAATAGTACCAAGTAAGTAATATACCAAAATATTTAATAACAAAAAAAGAAGTCTGAGCTTTTTGACCAGAAACACAGCGTGGCCCTGTGCTTAAGAGTGACGGATCGGGACTCGGTTCTGTTTCTGCTATTACTGGGCTGTACAGCCAGTACTGTCTTCAACGTCATTCTTCAAGACAGTGACTCTCCTAGCCAGATGTATAGCACCCAGCAAATAAAGGCTTTTCAAACAGTATATTAAAAATAAATAATCCATACCAAAAGTTCTAAGGTGCCCTTTAAGCCAAGACATCGAGAATAGGGATATCATGAGCTAAAACTAGTCATAAAGTACTTGTAAGACTCCAATGCTAATGAAAAGAGAGCAAAATCATTAAATGTATTTCTCAAGTTCTAACTTTGCTCCTTGCATCTTTGCTCAATGATTACTCATGATGCTCTGACTATTAAAGCTGAGCTCAAGATTACACAGGACACATTCTAAACTCTGGTGTCCCTTCTTTAAGGAGAAGTGTTCTATTTTGTTATTTGAATCTGTTAGATATCTAGCTTGTGCATCCCAAAAATGGAAGAAAATTGAATTTCCCTCTAGCTGAATAGTCTTTGGCTTAATCTTTTTTAATATAAAAGCTGGCAATGCACTGGGTTTAGATACAAACATTCCTTAAACAGGACTGCACAGTGACTAGAGATGCTTCTGGACCTGGCATTTGCTTCTGTAAGATGAGGAATGGCCATAGTCCCTCAATACCACTGTGCAGCTTTCTTGTTACAGTTTGCAACAGCACCTATAGTTGACATTTCACAGTGGGATTTCTCCCACTGTATTGATCCATGTAGATGCCTACAGCGACTGAAGCCTGCCTTTGAGGCACATGGGATTTTCCAGTCTTGACTTCACATTTTGCAGAGCTTAGCCAGCCACTTGGCATATTCCACTGAGGACAAGAGCCATGACTCGCAGACTGGTAACTTAGCACATCAGAGATGATAAGCAATATCACATACTGACTGGCTTCACTAATGGTGCCTGGAGACCATCCACTGTGGAAGATGTGGTCCTTTATCTCTGCAGTTACTTGCTGATCTTCATTTACACACTTTGCAGAAAGGCTTTATCATCCATTCTCAATGCACGGGGCTCCCACAGGCCAGTGCCGCCATGCCCCAGAGTACTCAGATAAAGTCATGGTTATTGTCCATCTCCAGTCTTGCTCCAAAACCAGCAGACTATAGTAGACTGGGGGCTACACTGCAAAACTTCTTTCCAGCTGGCACCTGTCTAATCACTTCTCAATTTAAAAAAACCTGGCACATAACTGTTGCTTTTCTCTTTGTACCTAAATCCTCAAACTTCCATTCTTATTGTAGAGATGTAGTCAATGGAGTCAGGCAGATTAAAAAAAAAAAAAAAAAAAAAAGGGGGGGGGGGGTTGCACATCACATCATCACATCAAAAGCAAACTTTCAAAGACACATGGTTTTTGAAAGATTTTGTCCAGTGTTAGTGCATTACTAACCACTTTTCCATGCTGCCTGGGTCTCTGGAAACAATTGCAAGCTGAGAAAACACAAGGGAGATGTCCTCATTTTCTATTATATTTTCTTAATAGGATGGCAGGTGAGTCAGAGTTGAGACTTCATTTGTGCAGGAAGTCTATGGATCCAACTTTAATCATCTAAAGTAACAGTAAGGCAGAGTAACAGGAAGGAAATAATCATAGGGTTGATTATCAAGAGATCCCGTATTTCTGTACATCTCCATGTAACCTTAGTTCCTTCATTTTAGTCTTCTCTTCCATACAGATGATAACAGATCACAGAAACATTGTGGGGATTAATTACTTAATATCCTTACTTTGCCTTTGAAAATGTAAAGCTCTCACCTAATAGTTTAGGTGGATGTCCAAAAGGATTTACAAAAGTAGTTAAGCAGGTTAAATGCCTACATCCCACTGACTCAAAGACTTTCCATAAACCCAACACTATAAATGGAGTAGCAATAAGGGAGAATGCTGTACCCCCATCTCTATACTGGCCAGAACACTGGAATTGTCTTTCAGATTCTCTTCTAATGACTATCTCTTAGTCATAGACGGTGTGTTTGCTCCTGGCTGACACACTGATTTGAAGTAGGTACCTACCTTGCTCAATGTTTTCCGTGTCTCAAACCAATATCTAAAATCAATAGGAAGCTTAAACTTTTAAGGTGCTACTGCCGAGGCAGGGCGTGCTAGCTGAGTGAGACCAACTGCTAAACCCAATGCTGGAAACCAACAAAATGTAGACATCATGACATTAGGTGCAGAGGTACAATGTGCCAGGTGCTCTGCTGCAGCTACCAAATTGTTTGAATTTGTCTTGGATTACTCTGTGTTACTCTGGCATAGCTGGCACGTACAGACTCCAACAGGCAGCATTCCTCCCCAACCAGAGACAGCAATAACCTGGCTATAGAGGCTCCCGGATTAGGTTGCTGTTGTAACCGGTTGCATTTCTTCTGTCTATTAAGTGCTAGTTAAGACATTGCTTCTGAGTCGCTTTCACCATCAGCTCAGAGATCTTGTAAGGAGGATTCAGAGATGACAAAACTAGCCAGGCTTTTCTGATAAATAAGCTGTTCAGCCCTGAAACCCAGTCTAATATGACCAAAGTTACGTGTGGAGACTGAACAGACCCAGCTGCAAGTTACCTCCTCTGAGTACAAATACAGCTGCTGTGTAGGTCAAGGTCAGCTGCCCACAAGTATGCACCCTGTTTCTTGGGTTGGTTCTGCAGTCTGCATTGAACTGTCCATAATATGGCAATTTTGGCTACCTGCACCCCAGTGAACCGGTTTCAAGTGTCTAACATAAGCCTTACCCCTGGATTGAACAGTGGTTGTACCCTACCACCAGTTGGGAGTTAGAAAACTGGTTTTGTCATCAAAGAGGCATAGTGAAGGATAAAAAAAAGAGGCTTAAATTACACTTTAAAATGAGCTAGAGAAATTGGCTAGGGCAGAATGCAGAAAAAGCTTTACTCTCTGGTAGGCAGTGCATCTTACCAGGAGCATAAAAGGGTAGAACTCAGGGGTTTGTCCCTTGATGATTACATGCATCCAGGTGGAATTTGAATTTTATAAGCCTTCAAGCCCAAACTGTCTTAGGAGCTGTCTGTTTAAAAGAACACATTTCTCTTTGCACATTTTGGTCAGCACTGTAATCAAGGGAGCCACATATGCTGGATCCTATTCAACTTAATAGATAGAAATTTGGCAGTAGAGCGTTCTCCATATGGGGTTTTCAGCTGTAGAAAAGCTTCTGCCTTTGCTATAAAATAGACTGGGATTGTTCCTTTCCAGAGTAGGCTGCCTCTTCATCTAGACGGTTGAGAAGAGCTGGATTCAAATGTGAGCTGGCCCTACACGTGGAATTGAGCACGAGTTAAAAACATGCTGGCTTTCAAAGGGTGTTTGTGACGTTCCCCCAAAATTCTGAGGGAGTCATTACCCATTTTGTCTTGACTGTATTTTTGGTTTTAGTTTTAGCACGATCACCCGGGGAAATAGATTGGCACATCCGTCACATATAACTTGTAATGAATAAATATGCCCTTCCAGTCACTGGTCTAACTGGGAAGGCGCAGAGCAGTGCTGGAAGGTTTGGTGGTCTAATAAAAAAAATAAGACCATAGAACATCACACTGAAGTTATTTCACCAAACCAAATTATACTGGGATAAATGTACAAATACATTTCCTCAGTGTACTGCAGGTTTAATGGCTTCATTGTATGGGCACAACTTAGTTTCCCATTAAAACAAAGTTTAGCCTGAAATAATTAATTTGTGTAGGCAAAGCCTAACATTTCCATAGTTGCCAAAGGGAAAGCAAAGAACAATTGTAAGGACAGGAAAAAAAAACCACAACAATGAGATTGCTGGGAATAATTCCAATAGCATGAAATTAATGTAAATCACAAATAACTCCTGTGAAGCTAATGTAAGAATCTGTGAGAAACCAGAATCAAGTCAAATAACCTAAATATGAACCACTGAGAAAAGAAAAAAAAGAAGCATGACCACAACAGAGAGATTTAATAATGTATTAAACTAATATTAACACGGAATGATGACTACAGGAATAAATGCTTCCCTAACAATATTCAAGTCATACCACAGTAGTTTCTTGCAGGAATGCTCTAAGTCTTAATGATTATCATCTCCAAAAGTTTTACGGAAGCTACACAATAGAAATGGATCCCATTACAGCTTTCAGAAGGTGCATCTTTCCTAGCTGGGTAACAGTTACCTAGTGGCAACAGGAACATTACAAGGTAAAGCAGACATATAGAAACCTACCTAGAATCTATTTAACACTCCTGCCCCATCACTCTAAACGTTTGCAAGTCTCTTTTCCTTAAATGGTTGGTTTGTGGCAGCTCCTCAAGGAAGAATAGCTAGGAGCCCAGCATGGCTTGCACAATGCAAGCCGTTACAATTCTCTCACTCTTGCTTTTACATAATTGATAGAATTAATGTTTTTAGGGTCAAAAATAATAAAAACCACATACAAGTCACGGGAGGATTTGTTCTTCAAGAATATGTTAAAAATATATTTGTGCTCACTAATAGAACGGAAAATACTACCCTTAACTAGTTTATTTCAGACACTAGTTTATTCTTTGAAGGTGTTTGTGTCTTTGCAACAGAGGCTGGGATGAATTAGAATATATAGTGTATTCTGAGATGGTGTCTGTGTTTTCTCAATACTGCCCTGCTTTGGTAAGGCATTGGCTTTGTTGGTTAAATGGGCTCAGATATGTCATTCTTATTACCAAGGCTTATTTAATTCATTTACTAGGTCATTGCTTGGGATAATATATGCAAATTGTACATATTAAGAATGATATGAATTACATCAAGCATTGCCATTTATGTGGAAAATTCATCAAATGTTAATGTAAAATCTATAAATAGAAAGAATAAAATAATAATAAAACATGAATGTGCAGCAAGCATAAAAAATGAAGATCCTTAACTGCCCATTTATTAAGCAAATAAGGACAGCATATCCTTAGCCAGTGAGCAAAAAAGGCAACAGAAAATTACTGTGTGTTACAGTAACACTGATAACCGTTCAAATTGGGTCCCCAGTATTCTGACAGGGTATGTGCTTGTGAATGGGGAAAATGAAAATTCATGTCATAAAGGAATTCCAGCAACTCTGCTGGTTAGGAAGTGGTAGGAGAGATTGCAAAAATAAGCCCACAGATTCAGTCTTTATGACAAAGCTAATCACAGATTGCTTGGGCACTACACCAAACAGTTGGAAAAAACTATAAACCCAAGACTTGTGTTTTGTATCATTTTGAGTCTGTATTTCATAATTCTGTGATTCAAATGCTCTTGCTTGCAGGTACAGCCTGGGAAGTTACTGGCTGGTCATAAAGCATTTTGAATCTGTAACAATTCATTTTTCTCATACTGTAAGAACAAACAGTCACTTATCATTCTAGTATCTAGCCAAGAAACATCCATAGAATCTCATATATCCCTACATAATTTGGCATAACTGGCAGGCTTTTCTGAAATTGAATAACTGAATAATAATGAAGGCCATTAATGATGATTAGAAACATTACAAAGAGTGAAAAAATTAGTAATATAGTTTCTTATATTCATAGACTGCTTATGAGAAAGGCATTTTTGTAGAAATCGTGCATAATTGTTACTCAAGGAGAGGATATCAAAGGTAACTTATTTGAATTCTCACTCTTTTTTAAAAAAGTGATCATTATTGTAGCCTGAATTGCTACACTTCAGAAGTACAGTTAACTTCTCCCTTTTTTGATCGTGATTCATATAATGTTCCCCTACTCCATTGTTTTACATCAAGTTCTCCTTTTCCCATACACTGATAACCATTTACAACACCTCACATATATCCTTTCAGGAATCAGACCTCAATGTTCTGCATATAAATTTTGCTCTTATGACTGCTGCTTTAAATGAAGCAATTTTTACTTTTCTTCTAAATTCCAGATGTCATTAATTTCTTTTATCAGTCTCTAACAGAAAACATACCTAAAGACTTTTCAATACATATTGCTAGCCTTTATAAATCTCAATCATAAAATAGCGAAGCGTTGCTTAACATCTGCTCATCCTTGTAACAGAGAGGGAAAAAAAGGCCCCACTCTTCCAATGGCAGTTGCGCAGCTTTCGCAAACAGGCTCGTGTATTTCTGTGCTGTATGTTGCACAAGCAGAATAATAAATCACTGAAAGTTAATTCCCCTAACAAACAAGTTTATAGAAGCACGATCCTCTCAAATATGATCTACTTTTCCTGGTTTACATTTGCCCATTTTGAAATACACCATTTGTGTCACCACAGAGGGCCAAATCCTACAGTGCTGGGTTATTCCTAATAAGTACTGCTTAACTCTTAAAAAAATCTAAATTAAGATCAGTGTTAGTGAACTAGCAGCTTTTCAATGAATTTTATATTATCTGGATAATGTAATTAAACAGAAAGCAAGTAGCCTGCCTCCTTCTCAACCAGAGTTACAGGATACTCAAACAAGTCATGATTGCAAAGGGTTATACAAAATATATTTAGTATATTTAATGGTTGAGAAAGACTGTATTCTTTTGGTTAGGTTGATTACATTTGGCATATAATAGGAAAGAGGACCTATTTTACTGATGCTTGGACAAACCCTAAAACACAGAACAAGAATCCTATTCCTGCACTCAAATGTGACAGGATACATGATCATGTTTTATATGGAAATACCATTTCTAAATATGTTATAAAGAGGAATAATTATTAAGATGTCCATTAAAACATTAATAAAATGTTACAAACTGACAGCAACTGCTTAATAGACTGCTAATAAGGGTGAATTCTACTGCCTCTTCCCCCATACTTTGCTTACTTCTCTGCAATTCCTATTACTGCTGCTCACTTTATTAACCCCATGTAAACATAACATTAATGCAAAATGTTACCAGATGTTTAAAAGAATCTATGAAAACCCTCCCTTAGGTTCTGTAGTCTTGAGTCATTAATCTATAAATTCTTTGGTTTCTTTTCTACTTAAATATTATTGGATTTTTCCAAAAGGATTTGGTGCTCTCAAAGGTAAAATCTCACTTGCCTATTAATGCATGAAATCTCACTAAAGTTACTGAAACTACTCGTGTGAAAAGACATACTCAAGTTCATTATGGAAAGATTAGCCATTTGGCCTTAAGGAAACTGTATACAAAGTGCTGTGGTGAAGAGAAGTTGTTTCTGTCTTCCTCATTTACATGCAAAGCAAATTCTTCCACCATTTGCTTCCAATTTGATAACTCAGAGCATAATAATAAATAACTCAAAAGAATAAAAAAAAAATGTAATTTACTTTAATAAACCACAGCTTCAGACTACAGAGACTTGAGGATCTATTTCTTCTGTCACCCAGCAGGGAAGGGAGGAGCTGCCATGGAGACCTCCATCTCAGTCCAGTCACTACACGGCCACTCTCTCCATCTCTGGATGCCTGGACAGCCGCCCCCTGCACAGACCAGCTGAAGAATTTGGGGAAAATTTAACCAAGGGCAAAAGGACAGCCCAAAGTAAAATAGAAGCCTACACATCCCAATATAGATAGATATTCTTCCTGGGGCCCAACCCAGTTCTGTGCAGCCTCTAGCCATTGTTTCCCAAGGAGGAAAATCCAGACCAAGATCCCCACAGCCTCTCCTCTTGAGCTGCCTGGAAGCAGCACAGTGCTTCCCAGAAAGATGGCTGGAATGCCTGGGAACGTCTAAGTCTTCCACAGAAATTAAATCTCCTTCCTCTTGGCAGCCTCCCAGCAGAAGATGGTGGCCGTGGTGTTCCCTTCCCGACCCCTCTCCTCCCTTCCCTGCAGGCACAGAGTGGCTCCAGACTGCAGGAGGGCTCTCCCTGTTCAGCTGTCCAGAGGCCGGCAAGGTTTTTGGTATGGCTGCATTAACCCTTACTGCAGAGCTCTGCTACTTGCCTCTTGTGGTCCAGGCACCACAGATAACACCCTTCTAAAACTCTGCCGGCAAATACAACAATGAGTAACTCCTTGGGCGTCTGACACAACACCCCACCTGCCAGTGTACTTAATCCCTCTGTGCCACGCTACACCAGGATCACCTTACAGCCAGCAAAGCAGCCCCTGGTGTGACACCCAGCTGCTGGCTCAGGTGGCATGCAGAGTAAACCTGCGAAACCCAGCGGCGGGTACCACCGCGGGGCCCTCACCTGCTCAGGAGACCTGTGGGGATGCTGTGGAAGGGAGGCACGGCTGATTTGGGGCTAGGAAGCTTCCACGTGCAGTGAGCATGAGGGCTCGCTAAAGGAAAAGTTCACACATCCCTCTGGAGCTCTGAATTGGAGACGACTGCCCAAGAAACAAGCACTGCAAAAGAAAGGTGCACAGAAGGGAAAAAAAAGCAAATTGTTCGGATAATAGCCAGTTCCCACAGGGAGAAAGTCTCATAGAAATGAACAGGCGGGACACCAAGAGGCTACCAAAGGCAACTCTAGAGAAAGCACTCTAAAAACCTGGTAACTTCATAAAAAACTGTCTCCTGTTTATGGGTTAGTGGGTTTTTTAACACCTTATAGCAAATGTAACTGGGAGAGATGTTTGGTAAAATTCCAGAAGAAAGTTAAATAAATACTAAAAAAGATAGTAACTTGTCTTTAAAATTCAGTAATTTTTTTCCTTAAAATAGCTCTATCAATAAGTATTTTTTATCTCTTCTGAAATCCAAGTATTTACTATATTTATTAGTATTTAGTCTTATATACCTTGACCTCTCCAAAACTGATGGGATTTTGCCAGGCTTCACCCTCATTGATGCAGAGCCTCTCAGAGAACATTCCCACCTCATTTCTAAGAAACGTTTGTGCCTTGGTCTAGGAAACCTCCAGACATCCATGTATAAATAAATACCTATGAGCTACCCAAATACAGAGGGTTTTTTTGATTTTGAGATACATAACAAGTACAACAAAAACACTGAAAAAAAGAAGAAATAGTCTATGCTTGTCTAAGTAACAGTAGAGTGCAAATCAGTAACATGACAATATATATATATTGCCTATTAATTAGTTCATTATTACTTATTTCTGATCTCATACTAGCTAACAAGTAAAGGAAAAGTTATGGTAAGGTTAAGAAATCAGTAAATCGCTTCACGCAACAGAGTAGAATTTGACCATCTAAAGTGTCTCTGATCCTGTGGCAGAATTTCAGCCCGTACTTTTTAAAGTTAAATAAAAAACCCTCCAGAACTGGTCACAGCAGTGCTATTATCCATTACAAGTAAGAAGCAATGAAACGACATGAAATCTGGCGTAGGGCCCAGACCTGAATAAGGCTATTGCAGACTAGCCTGACACTGATATATTCTCTGGTTTCCACAGAAGTATTCTAAGTTTTCATGGCTGCAGCAAAACCCCACAATTCTGTGCTCGCTGCCAGACGCCCTGCTCTAAAAAAAGGCTGATTCACAGCAATACGAGGTGGAGCAGCCAAGAGCTGAGCGTGACCTAGAAGTGGCAGAAAGGACTCGGGATCACGTTACTACTGATATGGAGATTATTGGTCAAGTGTGTGACTACACAGACCAAGAGGAGCCTCAGGACACACTTCAGAGATAAACCAGTTTTCTGTGGAATGGTAACATAAGTTCAGAGGATGGGCATCAATGTGTATTTAGAATATTAAAAAGTACAGTTGAATAACGGCATCATCGTGGTTTTTATAATATTTTTTCTTTCAAAAAAAAAAAAAAGAGATGTGGGAAAGCAATTATAAGCTATTTTGATGGGCTCGTAATCATTTTCCATAGAAACTTCAGAGACTGTCAATGGAATATACAGAAATATCTGAAATGCTAATTGCCACCACATAATTGCTACAAGGCTGAAATACATTAACTAGGGACTATCTAGGTCCTCGAAGAACTACATCTTTGAAAATAATGCAAAGAAGGTGCTTCAATCCCCTTCTGCAAACCTAATGAAGTACTATGTGAAGAAAAACATTACAAAGAAGTCAGATGAACACACCAGCTCTATAGGTACACAGTACAGAACAGAATTTATCTAGGCAATGGTACAATTCTATTTTCTGCTTTTAAGAAGAAAAATTATTTCACATTAGTGAAAAAGAAAACTGTTTAGATGGATGAGGCAACAAATGATCTGTCAGGAATTTTTAAAAGTACTTTTGAAGACTGGGATTTATTTGACCCAAGCAAAACAAAGGCTGACAAGATGTAGCTACTGTTTCCAAATATATATATAAGAAATAGGAAGAAGAAATGCTTAAGCAAAAAGAAAATGTTAGCATTAATCATAAATGTTGTGGAAATCTGAAGGACATTTCTAATAATCAGTGAAGTTCTGAAACAAATGTCTAGTAGGAGTAATGGGAAGAGGAGAAATCTAGATAGCTTTTAAATGGAGCTGTAGCAGTGAAGAGGTGCATAAATAAAATACTGTTCTTACAAATAAGAATAGTCACAAATTTCTCAAAATTAACATAAACATACTGTTAATTTTAACGCAGGAAAAAGGTAAAGAATTTGCAGTCATTTGAAAAATTAAAACAGAAAACCACCAGAAGACACAACCTCCCTTAAGCTTCATAGTTATTTTTTGAACATGGGCAAAAGTTATTCCTACAACAAATGTGTTTCCAGTTCCATTTCTTTCAAATACAAAAGCTCCTAGCTTGAAATAGCAGCATCACATATATATGAAATGAAATGGTACTAACAAGTAACTTCCTTTCTTTTATCCAACTATATAAGTATAGAAGTGTTTACTAAGAACAATTTACTGGCTAAACTGAGCTGGTGGGATCTTTTCAACTAATCATATCATTCCTTAACAGTTCACTAGATGGCTTAGAAATGTTAAAAACAATATATTACCATGGAAAGTGTAATACTTGCTATTTAATGTTCTAATTGTTGGTTTAAAGTAAGCATCCTTCTTAAGGAAAATGAAATATTGTCAAGATATCAACCTAACAGCAGAAAAGTGTGAAGTCTTTATTTAATAATAAATTTTCAACTTCCTGCATTAATTAAGAGTCTCTCTTTACTATGTTGTTACTAAAAATATTTGCTATTTTGCTTGTTATTCATACTTATTCTTAAGATCCCTGTAATATGCTATGGACTGTCTAAATGTCAGTGTGTTCCATCTGATATTTCTCTTCTGGGGTTAGATTTCCTCAGCTGCGTTGCTCCTCCACAGCCATGGCAGCTGGCAGATAGGCTGAGTAAATTCAGGGATTCCATTAGTGCAGCAGCAAAATATAAAGAACAAAGAGTGGTCCAGTCATTGATTTCCCATTATATTGCCATCTGACAGAAAGATTACACTTGGCTATTACCACCAAAGACAACTTGTTTTATTCTGAGTAACTCATATTTAGATTGATTTTCCCTAAAATAGAATTTTTATAATTGCTCTTTCCTGTTCTAAGTCTGCCTTTTAAGGAGCAATTCCCAACAAGGGAGGAGGAATACCCATCACACCTGTTAAGAGAAATTGCAGTTGAAGAGTTCAAAACCCCTACCAGAAAGGGACATAGGCACCAAACTCCCATAAAGGTGCTGAATTCCCAGGGAATGGGCATCTGCACTGTTTTAAAATAGGCACTGGGTTAAAATACTATCAATGAACTGAAATTAACTACTGACATATCAAATATAGCCATCGGTGTAAGACCAATCCGGAACTCAGCATGAATAGAAATATACTTATTATTTTGGTTTGTTCCATATATTTTTGGTAGTTTTAGTTTCTCTGCTCTTATTTGGCAGTACTGTCCAGGAATGTCAGACATCCACACTCTGTATAATTTTGGTAGCCCTGGAGAGCTAGAAAACTGAACACACTGTAATTGAAAAGGAATCGAGCAGTCTAATTTCATCACCAAACTGAGCGGAATGCGTGAAATAGACAAAGTAGAGGAATGAAGAAAATTAAATTCAATTCTTTCAGTTTTAATATCCTAAGACACAGATTCCAAAATACGGTATGTCACCAGCTGCATGCAACAACCACAGCAAAAAAAAAACGGCTGCTTGCTCCCTGTTCCCCAGAGGGCAGTGACCAGTAACAGATGCAAAAAGAAAGACTCTAAGAGCATTCCCCCGGTGGCTTTCACAGATCCTGGCGGTCTGGGGACTTCCTGAGCTGGAGGTTACATCAGCATCTTCCTGTTTAGTAGCCCTCAATGGACCTTTCCTTCATGAATTGTCTAATCATTTTTTAAACCTATATATATTTTGGCATACGAAACATCCTGTAGCAATGGATCCCATGACTTAATCATGTGTTGTGCAAAATGAGTACTTCCTTTTGTTTGCTCTCAATCTGTAGCACACCCCCGTTATCTGACGCTTTGTAGATGCCACATTCAGAGAAACGAGTAATATTTCCACCTTTGCCTGGCCACTCAAAGCCTCTGTCCCATGAGGTCTGGACATCTTCTTTCTGCACTAAGAGTCTTCTCTGTCACTGTCTCTTTCATGGCCATTCATACTTGACCATTCCCAATATCCTCTCTGCCTTTCCTAATTCCACACTGTCTGCTACAGGAGTAGGCTGATAGAACTGCACATCATATTCAAAATATAGACATGCCATTGAGTACACTGGCATACAGAAATTTTTTATTTCATTTTCCATTTTCTTCCTGATAATTCCCACTATTTTATTAGCCTTTTTCACTGGGTCAGTGTCTTGTGACATTTTCAGGGAACTATTCATAAGCAATTCTCAAAACACTTTTCTCAGCTTTAATTTTGACTAACATCCTCAGAAATAACTTATCACCATAAAACCTGATCACCTTACTACTGGTCTCTTCTTTAGTTCAGCTGTGAATATATTGAACAGCAGAGATTCCCAACCCAGATGTCAGGAGGACAGCACTAGTTCTCTTTCTAATGAGAAATTATAAAATTTATTTCAGCTCTTTTGTATCTGCTTCTCATTTCTATTTATTCTAGTACTTCTCCTACCAGCACCTGAACACAAGACAGGTCTTCAGCCACGGCACCATAAAGGAAAAATCAAGCTTTCCTCCAGAGTGAACACCAATGCAAATAATTCATTCAGCTTTTCTGCCATGTCATTTTTCTTGCATGTGTATTTTACACATCTATTGGCTATGCAGCTTTTCTGGCAGAATCTCTTCTCTGGAGGAAAAGGTTTTTTCTTCAATGGTTTTACGCCTTCAGCAAGTTGTTCCTCAAAATCTTCTTAGGTCTGCCTCATGGTTTTGTATTTATATACGGTCTGGGTTTATATTTAACCAGCCAAGGTTATGCTCTTTTTCCATCTCCCATTTGAGCCAGATGCTTTTTTATTTATAAAAGCCTCATTTTGCTCTACTGTTTAACCATGCTGCTCCTTTTTGATAGTGGTATATATTTACTCAAAGCCTCTAAAATAGCATAACAGCCCTCAGAAATATTTACAAGCAGTACTACCAACTCATTCTATAATACACATACATTACTTTGAAACACTGCTTTTAAATGCAATCAAAGTACAAGCAAGGCATTCTATCACTTATGCTAGAAAAATACCATTGTTATTAATTTTGGGGAGGGGGTTTAATGTTGACATTGAAACACTTGCAACTACATAACAAGAGGATTAGAGACCTGAGGCATATATCACAAAGAATGGAAACTCTCACATCCAGCATATTGATTCCCTGAGACTCTGCAAATGAAAAAAAGGCACCTTCCCTCACCTTATTTGGTGAATTATTGATTAGCTCAGCCTTAAAAGTGCCCATTTCTCTGCACTGATTGCAGGGGGAGTTCAGATAATGAGCTCTTACATTGACATCTATGCTGTAGATATTTAAAATTAGGCAACATAAATCCTGCCAAGAGGAAACTCAGTTGTGACAATTTTCTACTCTCTATATGCTGGCAATGAAGATGTCATGGTATGGGAGATGTGACATTCTGTCACTACTATTACAAGATATTCCTGTACTGGAGTGATGGTCCGTAGCTTTTTACGGATTTAAAAGACACTGAACATTCACATCACACCTGTACTTAACAAGGTGATATAAAAACACTGTGGCCAGACTTAAGTCAGTTGGCTGCTGGACAACCACCTGAAAGAAAGGTCTGTGGTTGCAGCAAACCCAGAACAATCTTCTGACAGTGGCTTTCAGTATTGGATGGGTTTTCAACCCGCGGTAGGTGGAAACACTGTAGTGCTCATTTATTTCTGAATTGTAGACCCTTGACTCCTTGATCCTCATGATTTCCAGGTATACAGTCAGGGCAGAAGACTTAATTTACTGTCACTGGTGCAGAATTTATATTATCACCTGTGGCCACAGCATTTATTCTTGCAATTGTGTTGGGAAGTGATCCTCAATCATTCCCAGCTTCTTAGCTAAGCAGTGCAAAACAACAGTCAGCATATTCTCTGCCAGTTTTTTCCAGCTGTAACTCTAACTCGAGCTGCTTTTGGCACTGACCTTTTCCATTACTTGCAAACAAGGTCAGCATTCTTAGTGGGCCTTTTACATTACTCTCCTATAGATCACTATGCCTGTGGTTTTGCCTCCTAATGTCTGTCACGTTGGCAATAACTATGTTTTTGGAGCCTAAGAATGGAAGTTTTGCAAGTGGTGAAATTGAGGAATATATCTTTTTTTATGGTCACTTTCCAGATACACTTCAAAGCCAGGTCTCCGTAGGCTTCTACCATTAGAGACTTTGTGCACCCATGGAGACTAATAGAAGCTGAATGTTGCTACAGAAATTGCTATATTAACTCGCGTCCCATGGATTGCACCCTCTGCTGGATCCCAATTCTTCTCAAATTGAAAACAGTGGCAGAACTCCAGCATTATTTATTCGTGGGAAAGGACAAGATACATGGGAGACCCTGGACAAGCTTGTAAATCACTTCTCTGAGATAAATGAAATACGTTGTTTGTCCCTAATGATCTCTCCCTGCCAGCACAGAAAGACAGCAAAATAAAGCACTTTCCAACATAGTGGTAGAAGTGAAGACATTTTCTTGCCATCCTCAACAGCATCCACAAAATACAACTGAACTGTTCCAGGAGTTAGCAGGTTCCAGCTGTCATTGAAAGTGTCAGGAGATTCTCATGATCTGGAAGGCTTGGGAGACAGATGTATCTGCTGGATTGGAGACTTAGCATTTTTTAGTATTTGAATCCTTTTACCTCTATGGATCAAATCTGTAATTTTCAGTCTAGATGATTCCATGGGAAGATCGCCATTTGTGTCTTGTACATTTTCTCATTGTTCTGGTTTTTCTGCACACCTAGTTCAGACTCTCTTAATAACCTGCTCTCTATTATGTAAATGCCCACTATAACATGAAGTCCAGTATTCAGTGTATGCAGTTCATGCTCCTCTCTCACAAGTACCATTCACATCAAACACAGGCAGCAACGCAGGAGACACAGGTACACAAAACATCTTGGTAAAGGAATGCAAAAGCCCTTATAAGCCTGTAAAATGGTACTGCTAATTCAAAAGCTAAAAGTTGCCTTAGATCCACATATACAACATTAAGATTAAATAAAGCTACTAAAAGTGGTATTAATTGCAACAGCTTTATGTGTTTGAACGCTAACTTGGGCATGAATAGTTAGCGCAAATATGCATCATCTGTAAGTATTGAACAACACCTAGCAAACTGTTGGGGTTTTTTGCAATTACAATGGGGACACTGGGTCAGTTATTTGTATCTTTTACAGATCAAATCCAAACTCCTGATAAAGGCATTTTCCTCACCATTTCAGATAATTTCAAGATTTCCACACCATTCCTTAAACATATGTACATATGTCACTAGTATCTCAGCCTTCACGAAAGTGGTCCATGAACTTCCAGTTATCATTTGCTAATATTACTTTAAAAATGCATGAGGCACTAAAAGAAATAAAGGACAATGAGCCAATGTTTGTCAAACCTTACAGCATCATCAGTCACAAAACAGATGCAGTTAAGTCACAGTATTTTTATTGGGTTTGCATGGCAAGATTTTGGTAGCAGGGGGGCTACAAGGTTGGCTCCTGCCAGAAGCTGCCAGAAGCTTCCCCCATGTCCGATGGAGCCAATGCCAGCTGGCTCCGACATGGGCCTGCTGCTGGCCAAGGCCGAGCCCATCAGCAACGGTGGTAGCACCTCTGGGACAGCGTATTTAGGGAGGGGGAAGAAAGACCTGTGCAGGAGCAATTGCAGCCAGGAGACAGAAGTGAGGATGTGTGAGAGCATCCAGGCCAGGGCAGGAGGGGCTCCAGGCGCCCAGAGATTCTGTGGCAGCCCCTGGTGAAGCCCACAGTGAGGCAGGCTGTGCCCCCAGCCCATGGAGCCCGGGGAGGGTCCCACACCAGAGCAGGGGGATGCCCGGAGGAGGCTGTGAGCCGTGGGCAGCCCGTGCTGGAGCAGCTCCTGGCAGGACCGGTGGCCCCATGGGGAGAGGAGCCCGGGCTGGGGCAGGGCTGCTGGAAGGGCTGGGGACTCTGCGGGGACCCAGGCTGGAGCCGGCCGTGCCTGAAGGACGGCACCCGTGGGGGGACCCACGCTGGGGCAGCGTGAAGGGCTGCAGCCCCTGGGAAGGGCTCACGTTGGAGAAGGTCATGGAGGACTGTCTCCGTGGGACGGACCCCACGCTGGGGCAGGGGCAGAGTGTGAGGAGGAAGGAGTGGCAGAAAAAAAAAAAAAAAAAAAAATTGTGTGATGAACTGACCACAACCTCTATTCCCCACCCCTCTGCACCACGGGAGGAGGAGGTAGAGAAAATTGGGAGTAAACTTTAGCCCAAGAAGAAAGGCAGGGGGAGGGCATTTGTTATTACAACAGTTGTCTTCCGGAGCAACACAACACATACCGAAGCCCTGCTTCCCGGGAAGCGGCTGGACATTGCCTGCTGATGGGAAGTAGAGAATAAATTTTATGTTTTCCTTCACTTCCACATACGGCCTTTGCTTTTGCTTTATTAAACTTCCTTTACCTTGACCCATGAGGTTTTTTTCCATCTGATTTTCTGCCCCCCACCCCACCCTCCCACACCATCCTGCTGAGGAGGGGAATGATAGAGCGGATTGGTGGGCACCTGGCATCCAGCCAAGGTCAACCCACCACAGTATTTTACCCTGAAACATATTATTGCTGATCCTCTCTCTAAGCAAGGAAGCTAAGCTCAGAAGTTGGATGCAGTCCAAATCTTTCCAGTTTTAAATAAACTCCTTCTCTGTTTTGCCCTATTATTCAATAAAATGTTCCCAAAACAATGGTTTTGTAAGCTATAAACAAGTTAGCCATTTAAATAATTAAGTTTGAATGGAGGAACAGATAATATGTCAAAGGCTTGTGTCTTAAGTCAATAAAACTAACAATAATTCTAAGTTTTAGTGCTAAAAGGAACTCCCGGCTCCTAAAAAAAGGATCAAGGTCCACTTATGCTAAGTGATCTGCAGGCACAGCTCAGCAAGGTCTCTGCCCTTTACACTCTCCAGTTCTGCAACAGGCAGAACAGAAGTATGGAGGAAAACAAACTGAAATCTTACGCATTTGCTGCTCTTGTAGACCAAAATATTTACATGATTTCCTAGCAAGTTTTTCTTTTGATATTTTCCCACCCTCCTTTTTGATCCAATAGAGAAAGAATGTTGCCGAGATGTACCCAGAGCTGAAGAATGCCCCTGACTGCCCCTTTTACTCTCCCAGAGGGGACATGTACTTCCATTGGATTTTGACCAGTGTCAGAGAAGCGACAGGGCTATTCAGACATTTCCTGAGTAATAATCCATTAGTCTGGAGTTTGTATTGTAGAAAGAAGCCTCTCCCAAGAACCTCATATCTCGATTCCATCAGACTGCCTGTCATCAAAACCTGGGAGACTGGCAGTGCCAAGCCACAGCCATACGTTCCATTCAAACCAGAAATAATGAAAGTGAAGATAAGACGACACAAGTATTTTATGAACTATAAAAGGAGTATATGATGTAGCATTTCTTAAGCATGGCTTGCAATTGCGTTGGGAATGGAATTAGAATATTTTCTGTTTGCAAATACAGAAAATTTACCCCAGTGGAGCAATCTACATAAATTCTGTACAACAGAAGAACCACATTAAGGACCTAAATTTGGCCTTACACAACATAAGGTGCTGCGCTGGCAGTTTGCTCAGAGATGAGCATCACTGCAGGGCAAATTTCAGCTATGGTATGTATTTGCCTATCTAGCATCTAAAGATCTGGGCAAAGCATTCTACACACAAGTATATACCTCAGGAAAGAGAAGAGGGAGAAAAGCACTAGTTCCTCTTAATGCATGTAGCAGTCATTTGGGAAATACCCCCAAGGACTTTGCTCTCAAAATTATTGGGCAAACGTGTCTGAGAATGTGAATTTCAAGAGTGCCGTTAGAAGTGAAACTGCATCCATCAAAAGGAACTGGTTTCCTGTTCCCATTCTTCTTGCCTTTCATTTTTCAGATGTGTAAGCTAGATAATGAAAAGCCATTCCAGACCATTTTAGGTATTGCTGGGATGAGGTAAGGTTGTTATCTATTTGAAGGAGAATCATTTTTCATTGTCCGCTGGTATAAATGGGTAGAGACTGTTTTGCTTTCCCCTCACATCCAACTGACATAAAAAACTTAGCATTCTCTAAAGATCAGTATGGAATTTATCCATTCCATTTGCTTTAGCACACAGTGAAAACAATAGGGATTGGTGACTATAGCCACGCGCTTCCTTGAAAATTTAGAGAGTACAAATTTCATGTTGTTTTTATGTTTTTCATATTTTTATTCTTTATCTTTTCTTATTTCCTTCATCAGTTTTGCAATACACAGAGTGTAAACTAAAGAAAGCAACTACCTCATCTCCAACATTGACTTTTACAACAGCAGATTGATATAATGGAGATCAGGATCTCAATTTCATGTCGTATTTGAAGATGGTTTCAGGAACCCATGTCCCACCCACAACACTGTAAGACTGGATCTGCTCCTCTCAGTGCATCACCAACATTTTCTGCACCTTTTAGAGTATCGGCTGTACAGCTGTTGAGCCAACTGAACACTAGTTAACAGTGTGCACCGCAGCATTATTTCTCAGGGGGAGCTTGGCTGAAGACATTGATAGATAAAGGCAATCCAATTCTGATTTATGTAAAGTTACTTGAGGGATAAGTCAATGAAAAAGCGGCATGTTTCATGGTCATAGTACATTTCTTAATTCTCTAGGCTTTCCTCTAATCAGTCTTTTTAACCCACAAGTCTTTCGGAAGACAGACTAAACTCAGCACACCAGCCCACTGCTTTTGTGTCTTGCAAATAAACATCTCTTACAGTTAACAGGCAACTAAAGCAATTCTATGGTACGAGGCATAAAAAAAATCCTCATTCTGGAATATCAAGAACCATTATGCAAGCTAAATTCACACTCACTCCGCAGCACCGACCTTGCTGATAAGTTTCTTGCATATGAAACTACGTGACTGCTATATTTTCATGAAAAATCAAAACACTACTTTTATTAGTATTGAAAACCCCTCTTCTCTGAGGAATGACAACTCACCTCATTCCTCAAACTTCTCATGTGAATTTCTCAAACTGCTCAGGCTGTTCTCAGAGCTGAATTGTACTTTTGAGTTCTAAAATTTACATAGACTCATTTTTCAGGGAAAATGTATTTGTGGATTAATGAGCCCAAGACTGGCTGCATCAGGCTTTGAGTGAAATGGATATGCCATGTGCAATCTACTGTTTCTCATTCCAGGACAAGGCCACTGGATTTAACCACACTTACATCATGCAGCTTTATGGGGAAAACAGTTTTTTGTCAAGTCAGCAGTTTTTAACTGATCTCAAAAACTTTGGGATTTTTGCAGTTAATATAAAAGTTGTTGCAAGAACAAAGATGAAGCTTATTAAAAATAGAAGCCTGTGTAAATATTTCTAAAACCAAATTTAAATTGGGCAGATTGCCAAAAGTACTCACCGACTGAAATGGGAAAGACAAATGCTTGGTTTTCTTGAAAACCTGCCATTTATGAACTAGGCTAATTCCGCGCTTCTCTTTGGACTTCTGAAAGTGTCTGACATCCTTTCACACTCCAAGACCAGAAGGGAAACTTTTGATCAGCTCCTAACACAGTCAACATAAATTCACCCATTGAGTACTCCATTTAACCTAAAAAACATCAGTGATCTAGGGAACAGCTCAAGTACAGCCCAGAAACCAGGCACTGATTTACAACATGAAAAAAGCCATGGGGATTTTTAATCCCTCACTTCAGGACATGGTCCTCACGACATATTGTGTGGCTACGCACCAGTCCTGCTCTTCCCCTTTCAATAGCCATCATTCCAAAGTGCTCCTCAAGCCAAGTCCTACGGCTTGCAACTGATTGTCTTCTGGTATAGAGTGTCTAAAGACAGTGTGACACAGCAATAAGCTACAGAGCTATCTCTTAGCAAGTGCAAAATTAATAAATATTATACTTGGCAAGATTTTTACTAAACTCTTACTGGTCTCAGTTTTGCCTTAGGACTGGCATGGATCTTTGCACCTGCACCAAGTCAACTTACACAGTGCAGATCTGGCACAACACAGTTTTGCTGCAACAAGTATTGTTAAATTACACAGCCTTAATTTATTTGATTCCATTTGTCATTACACAAATGGCCACTTTTTGGAACAGCCCTTGCAGCATGACTCCATCATAGATTTGTCTCAGGACAAAAAAGTAAAAATAATACATCCTCTGCAGCTTTTGCACAGGGATTTGCTTTGGCACGGCACTTCCTTCCCCAGTCCCTGCCAAATATCAGAATGTTTGGAGAGAGAACATCTCATTCTTCACCATAAAAACAAAGCAACACAGAAATAAAGGAGCAGTTAAGGGAGAAAGACTGCTATCTTCTCACCTAAAGCACACTGTGATGAGGAGCAGTTGACTGCAACACAGGCTTCCAGATGTGGGACAGCTTTCCCGACATAGATATGTGACCCTAAAGAGACTGTCACAGGGGTAAATTGTGGTGGTTTTGTTATTATTTATTTTCTGTTTTACTAAGATGCTTTGGTCTTTTTGAGTTCACATGGTGACACTCGTAAAAAAATAATCTTAAAAACAATCACCAGGTTTATATTTCTTTTTCTTTTCAAAGAAACTAATGTAAAGAACGGCATCCCTCTGGCCTACAGGCACCTCTCCAGCCAGCAATTACAATTGAAAAGAATTACAGCTGCAATCTAGCTGAAGAAATTGTCTTATCTGCTCCACGAATACACCCTTGGGAGGATTCTTAAATGCTATTTTATATCCCTGGAGAAGAGTAACACAGAGACGATGATGAAAAAGGTATCTGTTTTAGATGTGTGTAGTTCTAACCACTAACGTGGGCAGTGTGATCTATGCCTGTGGATAGTATGACTACTGGTCATTAAAATTTTATCATAGGTTGCTCCATATCTTATTCACTGTGCAGAAGGCTCAAATGAGACCCAAACACAGTCAGTCTGGAACCTCCGGAACAGGTGTCTGAAAACAGTGGAGGGATAGGCCATAAAGTTTGTCCCATTTATGAAAAAAGACAAAAGTCTTTAAATTTATCTGGCTGCTCCCAGCTATGTCTTCCTGTATTGAGGTAGCATAGGTAGTACTTCACCAATATGGACTCTCCCAACGACAAGTAGGACAGAAGATACATTCCGAAAATAAGTTACAAAGAAATCCATCTAGAAAATGTTCAAGAGAATTTTTCACTAACACCTCTCAAAAAATATCTCTATTTTTGAAAAGCAACATACAACAGAATCAGTCTAGAAGGATTGAAACTTTTCAGCCTTCTCCGGAATGGCACGGGTTAAAGCCCTTTATTGGATGCGGCAGGGAACATTGCCACAAAGGACGAGGAAAATGCTGAGGTACCCCTTGCTTTCTTTGCCTCGGTCTTTAATAGCAAGGCCAGCTTCCCTCTGGGTACTGAGCCCTCTGAGCTGGAAGACGGGGATGCGGAGGAGCAGAATGAAGTCCCCACCGTCCAGGAGGAAACGGTCGGTGACCTGCTGCTCCACCGAGACCAGCACCAGTCTGTGGGGCTGGATGGGATCCACCCGAGGGCACTGAGGGAGCTGGCGGAGGAGCTCGCCAAGCCTCTCTCCATCATTTATCTACAGTTCTGGCAAACTGGGGAGGTCCCAGTTGACTGGAGGTTAGCCAGTGTGACACCCATCTACAAGAAGAGCAGGAAGGACGATGTAGGAAATGACAGACCTGTCAGCCTGACCTCAGTTCTGGGGAAGGTTATGGGTCAGATCATCCTGAGCGCCATCACACAGCATGTGCAGGACAGCCGGGTGATCAGGCCCAGATCAGCTGTTAGTCAGTCAAAGCACATTAAGGCAAGGTGGCACTTTCTGTTTAATTTGTCATATACTTGGGCAGAGAGAAGTCATTTGGTCTCCAAACACCACCACACCCCCCCAACATATGCAGAGAGACCAGTTTTACATATATTATCTTCCAAAATACAAGCTTCTAAATCATGTTTCATCCCAGCCCCCAAAAGCCATGGAGAAACAACAGTACTCTCATTAAATACCCACCTCTAATCCCACACATCTAGTCAGTAGTGTTAACGATCTTCAAAGGTGTGGATTGTGAATAAGTCCAGACATGCTAGGAAGGCAGTCCTGGGAAGCCGAGTGCTAAAAATTGGCAAGAAATGATTAAATGAATAAACTGTTTTGAGGTGCACCGAGCTTGCATTGTTGTTGTCTTCAGATAAATAAGTTAAGTACACAGCACCTCTTCAAAACTAGGAGACATAAAATAATTCAAGACTGAGAAGTTTACTGCCAAACCTGACCTAGCCTCCTAGAGGATACTGGTCTCTGTCATTCACCTGAGGCACAGGCTGGGAAGAAACCATAGCTGTGTCTGCTCTGCGCAATCAAGCACAGTGCAGAGTCCTCACTGGCACCAGTCCCTGGTGAATGCTGCTGTGGAGATTCAAGCCCAAAAGCCCTATCAGTTTGATGTTGTGCCCAAGCTAATAAATGAGCCTGTGAGTAAAGCTTATTAGCCTAGTTTCAGTCCTGTGCTGACTCAATTAAAATACTTCCGTACGTGGCATCTGCATGAACCCTGCTGCTGTAGGCACCGCTTCCAATACATCCCACTTCACACACGTGTCCTGTGGCCCGGATGATAGATAAAATACAGGGACTGGTAGAAAAAGCAATGGAATGCTGCCTTTGAAGACAAAAAAGGCCTTTATGTTCACTGTTTACTAAACATTGTGTATAGAAGTGAGAAGTATTTTCTAAAAACTAGGCCTCCCAGTTTTAAGACAGAGGATATAATTCCCTGCTGTTTTCTGCTTCTGTTCTTGCTTTAATATACATTCTCTATCCAAGTTTTCTCTTCAAAATTTTTGGGAGAACGATGACATGAATTCAACTTAATATTAGCATTGCTATTTTTGTTACAAATAACCAAAGACTGTTTGAGCCACTGTGCTCTAATTCAGGACATCCAGACTATTTCCAAACTCTGCAATGTATTTCTTGCATGACCCAGAGAATCCACAACCTCTTTGTGCCTGTCTTTTCACCCATAAAATAATGAAAATAACATTCCTTTGTCTTCTCTGTGTTGCCTTTTTGGGGGTGATTATATAGCACCTGTTTTAACAGGTCTCAGGTACAGTAGTTGGGGCTTCTCTGGTGGATAACAGCAACATAAACCACAAACAAAATCCTTCCAAATGGCCTTTTGTAGGTTTTTGTCACTATGGTATTATGAAAAAATATAGAACAAGTCAATTCTTCAGGTTTTCTTAAATTGACAACCCTGAAACTCACTCATTAAAATGACTCACAGTTATATTTGAATACGCATCCAAAACTATTACGTTAAGAAATTTGTAAATACTGGTCAGGACTGAATTTGTTGTCCAGCTCCACAAAGATAGCAGATAAGATACAGCAGATAAGAAAACTGAAACTGTGGAGAGAATATTGATTTTGAAACGTAGGAAGAAACAAGAGAAAACGTGATATACTACCCTAGCAAGAAGGCAAAGACACAGGTATCTCTACACCTTCCAACAGAAGAGAACAAAAGTTCATTTGTATAGATTCATTTAGTCTTCCCAATACTACCCCCACAATGTCTATGTGTTTCAGCACCTAACCTCTTACGCTTGGCATACAGCGTGTAATCCTCAAGGTGACATTCATTTGCATACATATAAAGAAATGCCTTAGATTATATTTGCACTTGAAATAGTCCATTTTCAATGTTTCTGGACAAAGAGAGTCAAATTACATACTTCTACGAACAAGTACAGTTCCACAGGTTGTCTGCACAAGAAAACCGAATGTTTTAACAAGCGTCTTCATTTTACAGTGACAACTTATGGGAATGTGGTTCTACCAGCTGCATCCAGTCACAGACCTGCTGCTTTTAACTAAGGAGCCTCACCAAATCATCTAAGCCCAACTTGCTCGCCTTTCTCCCATACAGAAAGAATTCTAAAATAACAAAACCCACCTATGCCATCAGTTAAAACAGTCTTCAGCCTGTAATAGCACAAATGATATGTTACTTCCATTTAATTTAGTCCTCATTCTATTTTTAGGTAAATCACTTCATGCAATATTCAAAGCACAAAAATATGATCATATTGGAAAGTTAAGCACACCATGTGGGAAGCCAGAAAACACGGGTTACATTACCAGGTGAGGTTTATTTGTCTCCTTTCCTGCTCAGTCATTCTTACTGTCTTCTGCTGCACTACATTCTGCAAAAGGTGCACTTGCTAACCAACAAACATGACAGGAAGCCGCAATAAGGCCAAGTGAATAAAAGAGAGAAAAAGTTACTGTCATTATTGTCAAATTAATTATAGAGTTGGATACAGGAATCTAAGCAGAACATGTGTTTCCATCAAATTTAACCAGCTTGCAAAGTTAGCCTGGTTTTATTATGATTTTATCTGAACATTTTGTTTTGAAACAACTACATTTTTGAATGGTCTTTTTTTCTAGAATACAGTAACACAATGCTGTACACTATTCAGGATCTTTCCCCCTTTTTACTTCTTCCTTGCTCAACACTATAACTTGCTCAGCAATACTAACTCAGGGCCCATCTTAGGCTTACAGTTATAGAAACCCTGGCTCTTGTCTTTACAGTCTTCTCTCAGGCTCTCTTATTTTTCACCCCTGTAAACAGTTCTGCTGGCCAGTGTGAACTTGAACCCAAAAAACATCAGATTTTTCCCATTCCTTCCGTGTATGGTTAGCTCTTCTGCAGCTCTATTCATGTCTTTTTAAGCCTTCCTTTCATCTGTCTGCCCCATGTCTGCTGGGACAAGCAGTGCATCAGCTCTACTCCACTCCGTCAACAACCACAAGCAATAGGTAAAGCTCTTCATTCCTAAGCTGTCTTTTAAGAACAGGCTAGGAAAAGGCAGGGGAAAAAAAGGATCCTTCTGCAGCTGACCTTGCTACGCCTGGAGACAAAACCCGACAGTCAGAGACAAGTATGAAGGTCGGAACTGATGGAGGGTTCTGGGATAAAGGGTTTAGGGGAAGCCTTCCTGACCTGCAGAGAGAGAGTGGAGTGCAGTTTGAGTAGGTGGGGGTTGGAAAAGTGACACTAGAACAGGCTGAAGGGTGGACCTCAGGAATGGGCAGGGACAGAATTAATAGGGGAAAATGTCCAAGTCTCGGGTCTGCACGCACATCATGCCCACAGGAACAGGTCTGATTCAGACCCTGGAAAGCAGCATCATTCAGATTGGCAGATGGAAGAGATGTGATCAGCTGCAGCACCCCAGGACCAGCTCTTAAAGTATCTGAAAATATTAATGACATGTGTCTGATACACTAGAAGGAGCAACAGAAATCTAAAACTTCAAAGAACACAAGAACTTGGTGTCTTTTCAGAAAAAGAGGTGAATGTTTTGGAACATCTGACTCCAAGATTTTTAATCTCCTAAGGCTGGCAATACCAAGAATATACCCTTTTTACCTAGTATCAAGTATCTACTGCTTGGAATTCTCCCAGCTTTGTAGTTTCTGCTTTCCTTTCTCTCTACTGGACTTTCCTTGTTGCATCAATATTGGCATTTTCAAGCCCAGCTGAGGAGGTCTGATCCTCTGCTGTGTCCCTGAAAGCGATCACTCACTCCACAAAGAAGGTCAAGGCTTCCCCCCACAGAGGAAAGGCAGAACACTTTTCTTCCTGAAGAAGTCACAGTCAAAGGGGAAGGAGGGAGACAGCATTTGCCTCAATATGCAACTAAGTAAAGTTTAAAACCTCGAAAAGGGAATTTCCCATTATCACACAATTCTGAGTGCACCAGACCTGAAATGAGGCTGCTATAAGGAGAGACAGGACGCTGCAACCAGAAGTGAACAGGGCTTTCAGCTGGTGATGTAAAGCACAAAAAGACAGACTCGCACATGATCCAGAGCCTGCTGAAATCGGAGTCTTTCCAGCAACTGTCAGCTTTGGACTCAGCACACCCAGACGTTCTTTGCCAAAGTGAGCAACACTGCAGTGTTTTACAAAATCATGAAAAAACAACTAGACATTGCTGATTGTAAGAGATAAAGAAAAGATAATGGCAATTAACCACAGAGAAGAAATCAGCTTTTGTGGACAAAACAGAAGCTGGATTGGCAGCAGCTCACTCGGAAATGTGCTACAGATGTACTTCAGCATCAGGCTACTGGGATTCTGTCACAATTGGCTTTTTGGAAATAAAACAAATCAATAACTAAGAAATTACTCTTCACATCAGGTTTAGGGGAATTCCTCTCCCTGTGTGGAGTAAGGATATACAATAATCTTGTGCTGGTTTGGGATTTCTAAACACAGAATGAAGTGCCACTCGTATAATACTCACATAGTGGAATTACTGTCTAGTGTGATTTTAGAGCACATGACGAGGTATTAACAAGACAGCCATTACAACTGGCTAAGCTCCATTTGAAGTTTTTAGCTGTCTTAACAGTGGCATGTTATTTCATATTAATTAGCAGCATTAAGCAAATGACAGTCCAAGGAACAGGTTCAGGATAGGTGTGGGTCTGAAAATAAACACTTTTATGTGCAACCAGCAATCATTATTTACATAAGATCACCCTCCAAACCATAATAACATATCGAGTTTTCAGAAGAAAAAAAAAATGGAGTTGTAATTGTCACTTACAGATAAATGTGTTTTGGTTTTAAAAGAGCCTGAATGATTGTATGGGATTATGTCAAATCACATTGCAGCTGTAATATTTAAAAAGCTCTAGCTGCAATGTTCTAGATTATAAATTACATTTGATTTCATTTTTATCATTCTGAATGGATTATGATTGAAATGAGTATGTGAAGTAATTGCCCATGCATGCCATGCACCACCCTCCCCCGCCCCCAGCATCTCTTGTAAATAAAACAAGGTAACTCAAGGGAATATTCAGGGAAGAAAAGTTAGTAACTGAAAAATACACCCTTTCTTCAGTGCCTGTAATTTTTCTGTGTTCTTTCACAGCCAATATCTGCAGTACCTTTCATTAGCAGAACAGTCAGTGTCTGCAGCTATGGGCTGCAGAAACTAATTATTATATTTCTCCAATAAAAACTTCCGTTCTAAAGAAATTCATTCAATTGCCACCTACTTCGTACTGATGTACTCTCATCTTCATTTTTAGAAAAATCTGCCATGCCCAGTGAATACACACATATATATTCATGAAATCCACCTGCTCTCTTTACTGCACAATAGAACTGATTTGGCATGTGTTTTCTCTTCTATTTGAAGGTGTCACCATGCTTCATACATTTCATGATAAACACCTTCAAAAACTGTGTGGCTTTCCTTTTGCTTTGTTTGAGGAGGAAGAGGGGAGAGGGCTCAGCACTCAGATGAGAGCTAGGCTACCATCTGATTGACAGTGTAATAACATATCCCAATCTTTCTTTGTAATCACACACAAAATAACGTAAGTTAACATTACTTCACCAAAATGAAATCTGTGACTCTTGACACTGCAGTCGCCCCTGTTGTGTGCAGACGGCTTACTTTGTGTCCGTGAGGTCTAGCACTTACCAACATGCCTCTAGTTTGCTAGAATAGGATCCTTATAGACACTACTATTAATACAAACATTTACTAATAACATCAGAGGAGAAAAAGCACAGCAGAGAGAGAATGCTTAGTCATTAGGCTATAGCCTGATGACAGAGCTTAACACCAATGGTAGGTATGAAAAGACAAGGCAGCCTTCTGGACAAAGGGTTTAGTACCTGTGGGAATATGTTAGGGAGATACTTGTCATTCATTTAGATACATAGTGCAACATGCGTGGGAGTATCACAGGCCTATGAAGGTGAGTGTTTTGTGTTTTAACAGCAGTAAGATCAAATTTAAAGATATGGCAAGAAGCTTTTTAGCAGATGCTCAGATTGTTCTTCTGATTGCCTCCATATTCTTCAGCCCCTTTTGTTCAACTTTTAGGTACCCTTAACCACCATGTAACTCAAACCACCTGCCATTACAGGCACTTACAGCTGTGTTGCATAAGGCTGCATCTTCTCCTCACCAGCAAAGCCAAGTAAAGATACTTGGTGGATGAAGGCACCATAGTTATCCCTTGCAGTCAGACAGCAAATGGGATGTCTCTGCACCTGGGAACATCAGAGGCGGGGGGGGTCAAAATAGCAAGCACAAAAGGGAGTTAGCTCACAGGACATTTTGTTAAGAGATGGCCTGCAATTTAAAAAAAAAAAACAAAACAAAACACACACAATGAAAAAACCCAACCACACACCCCGAAAACTGTGGGCTGGATGATCTAGCATCCAATTTCCTTGATAAAGAAATAAATATTAAGGTTCCTCAAGTTTGATGATAAGGAAAGAATAACCTTTTCCTACTCACCTTTTTCTGTATCAGTCATGGGAGTCCTACATATGACTAAAGCACTGGCAACTTCATTGGAGACACCAGTATTGCATGCATGCTCTTCAAACCAAGCTGTTGCATTCTCAAGACGAAATTCTCAGCTATCTACAAGTCACTAATCTGTAATACTTAGCAGAACATAAATGGATAATATGCTCATTTGTTAAGGCAAGCAACAAAAATTTAAAATTAATTCCATAACTAAAAGATGGTTTTGAAGTAAAATTCCTGGTATATACATTTGTTATCTGCTGTATCGATTTGTTTCCATGAGTCATGTTTGTTTTGATGCCACACTTTAACATACTGTTTTGATCATATCTCATCCCATGTGATCCCACATAAGTATACTGATTAATAAAAAGAGCCCCGAGATGGAACAAGTATGAACATGTTAAAAGAGCACATGGAATGATCTATGGCTATGTGAGAAAACTATGATTTATATGATATAAGAGACATTTCCTTGGCCTCAGGAATTTTCAGAAGGAACGAGTAACTAAGATTTTCATGGTTCTTTTTATTTTCCAATTGCTAGGACTCATTATTTTGAGAGCTTGTCTGCTTTTACAGCTGGATCAGTTGGTTTAACAGATAATCATAACTCTCCCCGTAAGACTACCTTCTAGATAAAACATGACCCAAACAATGGAAAACTGATATTATTTTCTACTAATACTATGGATAGCAAAACTAAGGTCAGCTATATGTACTAATGCAACGCATACAAGTGGGCTAGCAAATGTCATGGCAAGCACCATCTGCCCAAATTTCATTTAAACCATACTAGCTTTTTCAGATGCCCAAAAAACTCCTTTCAAGAACCTGAAATACCCCACCTAACTAATGGGATAGCCAAATTGCACTCAAAAAGTAGCTTCATAGAGAGGGCAAGGATCTTCTTGTTCAAAAAGCAGGCTGCTGGGTGAGAGAAGGTCAATTCTGTGTACAAGATTCCTGGACAGCAGCAGACAAGTCAGCAGAGGCACAACCCAGATCAAAAGCCATCCTTCCATGGACTTCAAGCATGTTTTGAACCAGTCACTAAATGTCTGCAAGTCTCAGGTCTCCCTCCATGAAATGCATATACAAGAAATTCCCACCATACTTGTTAAGAGTGTGTAGGAATGAGACCTATAGAAGGACACCTTGCGGGAAAGCCTTGGCGGAACGTAAGGCCCTGCTTTTCGTAAGCCACTGGATAAAAATTGGAGAACTACACACATAATTTACGTCATTTGTATTAACAGCTCATATTAGCAAGACTTAGAATGCTTTCTTATTTTCTTCGTTCCCCACCTATTTCTTGCTGTGACAATGTCCATCTAAATCGCAAATAAATGCACAGTTCCACTTCTTTATTATGGCTTTACTCTCACCAAGAATGGTCTTCATGTCAAGTGGCTTATGCTGCAAAACTAACACTTCTACTATGACACTCCGCACACCACGGAAAAGCAGTGGTGCAAGGCAGCCTGAGCAGACAGAGGCAGTGATCAGTGCTCTGTAAAATTAAGACTGTGACGGTGTGAGAAATCTACTGACTGGGAGATCGCTGTGAGTTGCTTGGGTGAAACCACTAGTTATACATCCTACAGCACAGAGTGCACAGCACCCGTTTTTTGTGTAATATTATCCCCTTTGTTGATTGTTAAGGTTGGACTGTTAAGAGTTAGCTATCATTGAATTATTTTCCTTTAGCAATAGGCTTAATTTTTTTTGTTATTATGCTCCCTGCTGTGCTCAGTTTGGATGCCCTGTGACTGCTGATTTATCTCGTAATATGTCTCTATATCAGTGTTTCTCATCAATAGATTTCAATGCTAGGAGGCCACCACAGGAGACAACTGGGAGTGAGCTGAAGGAGAATGCGAGGCATGTCCACTTTTGTTAGCATTCAAAACAAAGAAAATCTTGCTCTCTTACATCCTCACATAGCTTTATCCTTCAGGCTGCAACCACTTTCCAAATGCACACCAATAAAGATACAGATTAAATAAAAGGAAAAAAAAAATCAAAGAAAGTAAGGAGGAGGCAGAAAATACATTCACTTCACACAAAGCCTGAGTATGCTGTTCTCTGCTGAAGCTGCTACGGAGAAGCAGTAACACATCTACTCTACATACCTTTGTAGCCCCCCACTACCACAGTATCCAAGTACACGAAACACTCACAGTATACCTGTGAAGCAGGAAAATCCTGCTTTCTCCACTTTCCAGACAGAATCAAAAGAGTAAGTGATTTGCTCAAAGTCACATGGGAATTCTGTGAGAAACAAGGAATTAAACCCAAAGTTCTTCAATCTTACTTCATCTCAGACTGCACTCTTGTACAGTACAGAGCTAAGTACAAATGGGTTAATAGCACATTGACTTACACTGTCTTCAGTCTTCAATGAAAAGTGTTTTAGCAAAGTTATTTCCTATGGGTTCTAAATAAAATTACACCAGACTTAAATGGTTCTCTAATAATCTAGTAAGAGGAATCTTACTAGTTACTGATGCCACAAGTTTTATGTCATTTACAGAGTAAACTGAGCACTGAAAGTGATGTGGAGTTTCAGCGATATCATAATCAAAAACTTCAACTTTGATTTGCCTTTGAACCATAGAGGAAAACCAAGTTCAAATGTAACAGAGATGTGAGTTTAAACATCCTTGGAACATCACTAACACATGTCAGCATTTCTGCTTCGACTGCAACAGCTCTGTTATAGAAGACGCCTGCCTTCTGTTGCCGGCAATGTTGTCTGAATACTAAAAATACAGAACTAGAAGATGGTCTGATACAGCCCATTCTTGTGACATTCACATTTCATCCAGATAATACTGCTCCTTCCATTGATGTGGTAGCTTCTAACAGTGATGGCAAGGAAAGGTACATAATATCAGCTCAAGAGGTGAGTCAGATAACTGCCATTTCAGTCGTACAAAGGACTGCCTTGAACACAAATCTAGGAATCACAAAAGGAGCACATCACAGGCTTGACTTCCATAAGCTGAGTGAAGCCAGACTAGGCGGCCAGCAACAGCATCACTTAAATTGATTGTGAAACTAAAATCTCAAAAGATGTTCTCAGTTTGTTTTAAAGGTCTCTTTTCATCCTCCACTAAATTAAGCATAATTTCTTGTAAGAAGAATGTATATGAATTATTATAGCTACATTGGAGACAAAGGGATAGATCATAGGAATTGCAGTAATTTACAACCGTGAATATAAATTTGTCTGTCCTGATACCATCAGCAAAGAACCAGCTGAGACTCAAACAGAGGGATGGATCTGACACTGTGATGCTGCTGGAAACCTGCCAGTTATTCTCCAATTTCTCTGGATCTGCCAACTGACTCCATCTCTAGCATGAGTGCTCTCAGGACAGGGATCTTACAAGGATACCTCACTACTGTAGAAAGAGAGAATGATAAATCAACAAATACAAAAGTTTGCTTCACATTCAATTGCGGGAATAAAACCCAAGAACAACAGGCTAACGCAGCTACTCCTGGCCAGCCTGCAAACACCTCATACCCGCAGACAAGTGCTTATGCAAGAAAGCATTTCTTTTTGGAGACAGTACTGTCAGTAAATAAGGATACTTTGGCAGGGGGTGGGGAGAGTCTCTTTTGGATAAAAATCTCACGGGCAGCCTAAAATAAATATATTTAAAAGTATTAAAAATATGCCAGTATTTTAGAGTGTGCTTGTGTGCATGTGTAAAGTCTTGTTCTGATTTTTTTTTTTTTTAGAGTAAGGCTCTCCCTGTTTGAAATGTTACTGAGTTTTTCCACAGTTTTTGAAAAGCTTACTCAAAATTACTCTAAAACTGTCTGGTTGAACTGTGCAAGTCATCCACCTTGAAATGTTTCACAGCCATAAATTCAACGCAGCTCTGATGACAGCCAAGGAGGATTTGAGTTCTATCCAGCCTCCTGCCCATCTAGGTGCTCAGCCAAGCAGCAGCACAGCGAGCAGGCTTCTGGGGTCACCAGGGTACTTGCTCCTCGTCAGCCACTCCAGCATCCCCAAAGCAGGGGAATGCCTCTCTAACAGCACAGCCAGCATCCGAGATGCCAGAACCAGAAAGATGAAATCGGACGTACAAAAAGTAACAAGATCTGGTGATGATTCAAGATTCCCCTCAAGAAAGTGAAAGCAGCCGAAGTAAGCAAAAAGAACCAAGGAGGGTATGCAGCAATTTGATTATCTAAAATATTTTACAGCAATAAAATGCCACGCTTTTTATAGTTTTCAGTAGAAAACAAACTCAGTATCACCATCTGAGAAAATATTGCAAATATTTTAAAACAGCTATACTTTATAGTGCCCATAGAACAGAAGTATTTGCCAAATTTTATCTGCCCACGTACTTATACTTAATCGAGCATCTTTTAATACCTATCAACGTGTGAAAACATGCTTTACAATGAAAGCAAAATCAGAGCAAACACTTGGGATATAATAGGCCAGGCCATCACTAAACCTTTAAAGAGCCTTGATAAAAAGTTCATCAGGTTATTTCAAAAAAATTTCATTGTCTTTGTCAAAGTAGATACAGATATCCCTATGGTACAAGCTAATACTAACCATAGTGGCATTACAGTTAATAAAGAGAAGTTATTATTCATTGTTATTGATTAAATACAAAATGTATCTATTACAGCTATATTAGGCAGGCTGTGACCACCATAAATGCACAATTACCTGCTAAATATAAACCTTATTAGAAGAGTTTCCTACAAACAGCTCTAAGGGTAGATTTACTTTTCCTTCAATTATCTTAGGTATGAAGTTGAGAGTTCAGAGAGGCTTTCAATAGGAAATATTGCTTAAAATTCTCCACCAGTCCTACACAGCTATTCATTTTAAAACTGTCATTTTCACTGCTCTTGTCTTTAAATTATTTTATTCTCTTTTGCCTAAGAGACTTTTCATATTAATTTAGAGCTCTACTTCTAGAGGTATTTTTTTAATGGAAAAGTATTTTCAGGAGTTTATTGTCCTATATTTAGAAAGACTGTATTTGTAGTCGTATTGTTTACATATTGCTACTACTAAAACTACCGTTTTACGCACACCCTCACAATCGTGTCATATAGTTAAGTATAAAAATAAGTGTAAAAAATGACATTCAGTAATAAAGAACATTTATCTGTGTATATATCCTTTTGAGGAAGGTAGTTTCTCCACTGTTTAAGTGTGATTATTGTATGTTCATGATTTCAAAGGCAAGTTAAAGAAGCATCCACGGCTTTCCCAACCAGCCACCTTTCTAGTCTTCAGAGTTTACAAGACGGAGGCCTTTATAGCTTTCTCCATGACAATTCTGTTGTACAAGGCATACCTGCTTTCCCTGAACAATGAATCCTCAGAGATTTTAAGTATGATCTGCTCCAAGAAATCAAACTGGGTTTTAATCTTTTACCATAAATGGCTATTATGCCATATATATGCATACAAATGTGTGCATATCTAACACGTATATACCTGGATGTGTGTATAAAACATACGAGTCATACACCCTACATGCGTACCTAAACATACATATTACAGCAGCTACAAAGGAGCTCAAGGACTGAGCTACAGGCAGGCTTGTGGACTGCCTGTACCTTCCATAGCTTGTTGGCTCCAAGCACTGCTTTTGGTGTGATGGCAGCCCCAAACCAAATGAGGGTGGACTGAACGATGTTACCATTCTCCACCATTCTGAGCTGACTTGTATTTGAAGCACTGAAAATAATTTTGGGAATGTCATTCTTTTAGCTGGCCAGCCTAGATTCCACACAAAGAACCAGGCCGTCCCGGAGCTGCAGAGAGGGGAAGAAGGGTGCAGGGTGGGCAGGCAGCAGGCCCCCGAGCCCAGGGGTCTGGTGGCACTTGGATAACTGAAGGCACCAAGGGTGCATAGGTTTGAGTGCTCAGAGAGGAGGAGCTGCAGTTCCGTCCTGCCAGAAACATCAGCACTCAGCACAATGAGAGGTAACAGCTTGGAAGATCCAGCTAGTGTAACAAAATGGAAAATGCCAAAATGTTCTTGGGGATGGCTGCTCAGGCTGACTTGCAAAAACACTGGACAGTCACAAAGAGATTTCCAGCTGTCCAAGGAAGATTTTATCAAGGGCTTTAAGTCAGAAAGAGGAGGAAAGGAAAGAACCAATTGTTAAAGCTGAAGCTATACGAATTCAGATTAGAAATAAGGCATGTGCTACTAACAGTGAGGTTAATTAATCATGGGAGAAACTTGCCCATGTTGTGATGTATTTCTCAACATTGCATAATTTAAAAAACAACATGCACTGTTTTTCTAAAGCATATGGTCTCATTCCAACAATAAGCAAAGTTAGTGGATATGAAGCAAAATAGAAGGGAGTTGTATGACCTGTGTTATGCGGGAGACTAAACTTGCTGATCCAAGCAGCCATTCTTAATTTAAACTTTGTGGGAAAAGGGATGGTTTCATAATGTGCAATTAATCAACATCTATTTACTGACTTGACATAAAACCTTTCTATACAAATGCCATAAAATAATGTTACTGAATTGTTTTCCATCTAGGAAGTTTCTCTTTACTGAAATGTATTGGATTCTTTTTCATTAAACTTTAAAGAAACAGCAGGAAGTTCACAACACAAGAAAATTCTCCATCAAGTTAAGAGGTGGATTTTCAGCAGGATGATACAAGACTTTTTTTTTTTTTCTTTTTTAAAAAAAGATAATTTCTTTTACAAATGAAGTTAAATTTTACCAGAGAAAAATATGAATGAATAATGGAGCAATACTTGATTAAATCCAGTAGAATAAAGAAACATTGGAATGGGCAGAATAATATATTCGGGATCAGAGCATATGTATGCCATATTGTAATAAATATGGCAAGAATAAGATATTAAAGGGGCAATGGAAGTGGTTGAAGAAGCGTGAAAGACAATCTGTGATAATTTTTTTTTTTTTTTCAGGAGTTATAGTACATATAAAACATCAGCTCTACTGACCGACAGAAGAGATTCAGACTGGAGTTATGTGCAGAGGGAAATTACAAAATGCAGGAGGCACAAATGGCAGGAAAGGCTGCAGCCTAAGGGCTTAAGACAGGTGAAATGTTATCAAGCAGATAAAAGAGATGGGTGAAAGGCAAACATCTGAGAGGTTTACAGCATAATTTGCTGCAAGGGTTGGTAACATATGAAATGAGGCAGCAAGCCTACTACCATTAGTACCGTGTCCTAATTGTCAGTATGTTGTTTGGTTTGGAAAAGAAAGAAAATAGGTTTTTAACAATTGATTTTGCATTACATCAATCAAACAACAAAGTCCATGGAGAGGTCATTTAATAGATCTTTCAATAACACTCGGCCATCCTGAGTGAGCATCTACTGGAGGAGCATCCACACTGGTTTTCACAACACCAAAGAAGGACAAAACTGTTCACCACTTTTAGTTAGCTCTACTCAGCTAGTAACCACAGCTGTGGAGGGAGAGTGCAGGCTACGCACTCAAAAGTGTCCTGCTGCAACTTATGCTACAACGTGGACAACAAAATTTCCTCTTGTTATCTAAGCTAGCTGCTGCATTGTTTCATGAAGGGATTAAGTATTCTACTTCTCTAGGACAAAGGAAGGAATCAGGATTTAATCCTGTGCCTCAAGCAGCACTTATACTGGGACGGACTATAAAGTTATAGCCTGGTCCTACCCAGTGGCAAATGAATTTTATTTTTTTTTATGGTGGAAAAAAACCCCACCTTGCTTCACGTTTCTAGCTTCTCATTAAATACAGTCCACTTGTCAGAATAATAAAGTTTAGTAAATTACCACTAACCATGTTATCTGAACAGTTTCATTTTATGGCACAAGGAACACTTGCATCTGCTGATTAAGATCTGCCATTCCCCCTTAGAACCTCATGACAGAAGTTACCTGGAGCTATACGACAGGCTGAGAACTTCTTTTAATAAAATATGAATATGAATTAATTCAGTGGTAGTAATAATTGTTACTGAGTTCATTCTTCAGAATTCCAGTTTTAATTCACTGACCCAGTGCTTTATTACTGACTTTTTACAAACCTTGTGAAATGAATTATAGCAAAATCTCCACAGGACAAAAAGATGTACTGTGTGAATTACTTCTCATCATTGTAAAAAAATGCTGTTTACAAAATTGTACCTGATGCTTCCCTGTGTCATCTATAAGCCAAGTAAATATGTACTGTAGTTTGAAATAAGATTTCCTGTTATAATGTGAATATGAGTAACAACCAGTAAACACTGCAGTTTTGCATAATTTTTAAAAAACTAAAGAAATCATATAGTAGGTTAGGGTTTTTTAAGTATGTTGCACATGGCACTGACCTCCTTCAGGCAGCAACGGACTTGTCCTTGACACTCATTCCCTCCTCCATCTCTTCCCTTCTCCCATCATCCAGGTATGCACACATCAAGAAGGGCAGTTCAGGGCAGGTTATATGCAGAGAGGTGACTCAGTGACTCACTGATACTGATTCCAAACCACCACACAGGCTGATGGCTAGAAGCAGCAATCAGATTTGGCTAGCAACAGCTTCTGCTACATTAATGAGTCCCAGTTGAAGTTAGTTGGAGAAAGGGTGACCAGACCAGTGCATTTAAGTAATCTGCATCTGTGTTGTGTTTGCTGTTATGTCTGTAAAAGTCCTGAACCACAGCTTTTGCTCAGTCTGTCTTATCAGAACTGGTGGTTTCTTTTATCAGTTCTGTCACTGACTCATTGTCTGACTGTGGAAAATTAATTTAGTTTTTGTCTGTACTTCAGTTTTCTCAGTTGCAAAACAGCAATAAACTCCTTTATATATGTGTGTATACCAAACACATGCACACACTTCTACCACTTAAAGAAGGTTTTTCAGCATGTCTCGCATGTTGACATCCTAGCATCAGCATTTTACAACGAATGCAATATTTTAAACTTCTTGGCATACTTTTCCATATACTGAAAAGTTGTCCGATAGCAGCGGTCTGACCTTTTAAAAGCATCATCAGATTCTAAGCTAAAACAAAGGTTATTTGAACACTAGTTTAAGTACAAAAGTGACTAGGATATGAGGTATATCCAGATCTAACTAATCATACATGTAATGTTTTTGTTAAATGTAACATCATGTTATGTACGCATCCCCAGGCACTCTGAAGACAGAGTACCACATTTAGTCTTTCAGCTACATATAAATAGAAACTTTATGCAAAACGTTCAGTAGGAGAATTATGGTTACCACTGCTATTTCTTCTTTTAAAAAAGTAATTAACCCTTTTTCCAAGCTAAATGTTTTATTCATTGGCCATGCTGTTTTGCAGCTTGTAATAGAGGTTAGAGAAGAGATGCTACACTAAACTCTTGTTTTTTCTCAAATTATGGAAATAATTTAGAGACACTGTTTCTAAACTAACTGATCTCATCACAACTTCTCAATTTTTACATATTTCTTGCATGTCAGATCTGAGGGCAATTATTCTGTGTTGCATATGCATTTGGTGGAAACTTGAGAAGTGATTAAAAAAATTCTAGACATTCCTTACAACTTAAATTATTCTACGATAATGTGAATTTAAAGTCAATTAGAAACACGTTCTGAAAAGTCAATAATTAATGATCCTGAGAAAGCCAGATAGCCAGGCAAATTCTTAGATAATACTTGCCTAATCTATTTTATTTATTTGGGTATTTATATGGCAGTGATTAACCCTGACATCATTAATCTTGAATGAGCAAGGAAATGTTTAATTTTCATTATTTTGCTTTCAGTATTTGCTTCTGCTTCTACAAACATCTCAAGACATTCAGCATCCTGCAAATGCTTTGGAAAATAATTTGTTGCTAATGACTTAGATTTTTTGATTTGTCTCCATTAATGAACATTGAAGCTACAAAACAAGGGCATCTTTTCAATGTCACTGGCAGTGCTATGTCACCTAAAGCACCTCCCATTTGAGTTCACAATTGGAGAAACCCAGATATCCTTCAGGAAATACTGCAATCTGATGAGTACTCTAAAATGCACCCATCCCAGATAAACAGGCAGTGCCCTACGCGTAAACTGTACCACCAGGTACCTTCATCAGCTACACTACCTGAATAACCTTTGAGCCTTCCAAGACAGCTGCTTTCCGCTGGCCTTTGGCTTCAGCCCAGTATTTTTTTCTGATTATTATTACTTCACATTATGTACTGTGTATTATAAAGCTTCCTGTCTGAAGGGGATGGGTCTGTAAGTATTCTCAATAGATTTGATGAAAATCCCACTGAAATCAACCAAGAAATTCCCATTGACTCTGTACTGGATGAAGGCCAGGAAAACTGCTCTGTGCTGTTATTTTTGGTTACTATCCATGTTGCTTCACCTTTTATTAAACTGCATATTATTCATTCACCCAGGAACTTTAACTACAGAATTCAGTCTCACAAACAACTCCAGGTGTCCATGAAACTCAAAGACAAGAACTGACACCCTGACTTTTCACAGGAACTTGTACAAGATACTAAACTGCTTAAAATAAAACACAGATGCAGCAAACTTTCAGCTCTGAAGTTTTCATGAGAGCCAGTTGTTGACATGTGTAGACCTAATTGCACTGGGATTCACCTTCCTAGTATGGTGGTAAGGAAAAAAAAATCCTGTTAAGTAAGGAATGCAGCTTGCAGAAATGCTGCCTCATGGGACAGGAGTATGAAGGAGAAGCTAGAGTCTGTATATACACAGAGGAAGGGGTAACCAGAAAGAAAGGAATAAGAAAGAGCAAAGCTGGAAGTGATGAACATTTGAGAGAGAAGATAGGGACTGAATGTGAATGAGTAAAAAGTACCTGTAAGAATAAATGGAGTATTACTCCATTTGACCTTCATCCAAATGCTCCCCACCTCCCTCCCCAACTAACAGGACTAGGCTTTGTGAAACCAGTCCTGTCATTCTATGCAGGTTGAAAACTCTGGGAGTAGTTCAGTTGTTGTATCTTCCTGGTAGAGCTCACACACAGCTGTGTTTGGTCCCAACTGCATTGGATCCAGGCATGTTCAGCAGACTTGCCAGCTCTCCCAGCGTGGATACTAGTCTGTTGCTTACAGCAGGAAATCTCTTCTCTGCTGCTTTGAGCAGTGACTGAATAGATTTGTCCAAATGCTGGATGTCTGGATATCCTGAACAAATGGCCATTCCACAAGAATGCTGAATCACATATGCAGAGAGACGGTTGCATCAACTTCATTGCCCATACATTATAGCGTCTGTGTGCAAATGTGCAGTGTGTCTGACCCAGCTGGGATGTGTCAGGTTTGCTCTGCACAGATACATCAGCTGTGCAGCAACCGTCACTGAACCTAATGCTTTTGGACCTGCCAGCTTTGGCAGGTACATCCAAGCTTTGCTTGGCCTAAGGGGACTCTGGTATTGCTTTTACCTTGGCCTTTCTGTAGCATGTGACTCCTCCTCTGTATATACTTTCACCTCTGATTCACAAACCCTCTTCTTCTGCTGTCTAGGCAAGCGTTTTCCCCCTTTTTCAGCTGGCCCTACAGCTGAAAATACCCCTTCTACCAACAAGGTACAGCCCTCTGTGTCTGCTCCCTTTCTCAGAGACTATGTGCATTCCCATCTAGAAGGCATCTGTGGTACTGAAGACCAAGTCTTAACACACAGCCTTGTAATCTAGTTTCCAGGGAAATTCCCACCTTCTGAACAGCTGACAAAGCTGACAGTCGTTTATTTAACAGTCGGCTATTGCACTGTCCATTGCTCAGACTGGAGTAGGTTCTTTTGTTTACTGAACCCCCGATATCACCAGCCTGGTGATATCAGTGCATAGCCTGTGGATGATTACACACCCACGCAGGAAAATACCATCAGACAGTAGCTTCATAAACTCAGACAGAACTCATAAGTAAATGCAACCCTGAAAATACCATGCTATCATTACACAAAACACCAAATGTCAGATTATCATTACCCTATTATAATAATTCCTCCTAGCATGAGATCTTGTCCCACATAAGCCAATTTGAGTTTTGCTATTGAATTCAATGAGTGGAAGATACAAGCCAGAGAGGGAACACAACAAAAGAAGGAAGGGGAAGACAATTTACCACTGAACACATAGGAAACCCTTACTTTTTCCTCTGTTTATGTGTAAATGCTCAGGATGGATATTCAAAAAACACATATGACCTCACGGAACTTCCAAACTCTCTGGATGCCAGAAGGATGCTGGTGACCAACTGGAACATCCCAACTGCTCCGTGGGTGTTTGCAGGAGTTCTGTTCCAGCCTTCTCACACTCCCCTTGAGATTCATCTGTCTCTGACATTAGCAACAAGGGAGACAGAGCAGCTGGGGAATCAATAGGGACAAGCTGAAAGTTATTTACAGATGTTAGCAGAGAAAATGGGAAACCCACAGAGCAGGGTAGCGTACGCAACTCTGTATCTCAGAGAAAGTGTTCTCCTATAATTAGAACCAGAAATGTTTTCTACTCATTCTCAGTTTTTGCTGTGAGCAACAGCACCTAATCTCAGCAACTGCTGTCCCAATATTCTAATATGCCTGACATGGAGACTGTAAACTCTCAAACAAAAAGCAAGGAAAAAGCACTATGGCACAGTTCCAGTTATCCACAGAGACAAAACCCACAGCATTTTCTGCATGTCAGTTTGCCATAGCACCACAACAATGGTTTCAGACAAATATAGGATGTTTATGAAGATTGGAAGAGGGCAACTGAGTTACATTAGCCTTAATGCCATCTTTAGCAAGCTCAATTAAATCCTGATTTTTTTTTTAATTTACTGATGAGTCTGTCAAATATCTATCCTTGCTTCCCCCATTCCACTGGACTCCAGCCAGCCTGTGATCATTTAACCTCCTCACAAATAAACAAGCAGAACTGAATCATAATTATACTAACCATCATTATCACCATCCCATCCTTGATGTCAAGTTTGGGAGTATGACATACCAACACAGTCCACAGATGTCTATTTGTTCCTAATCTTATAATTTAAATTGATCACTTGAGTAAAAGAACATGAGAAAAAACAAGAACATATTGTACTTGCAGAATGAAAGAAGCACTCAGCAAATCTATGAATACTATATCCTCAAAAAATTGCCTATCAATTAGATTTGTAACATCACACTTCTTACTACAGCCCATAATTGAATTCACACTTTGGAAAAATACTCCCTGTTATCCAGTTCACAAAACCTAGTGTAATTTCTATTTTAATAGTTCTTCTCCTGCTCGTAGAAAATAATTAACTCAAAAAATTATGACTCCTTTCTTCCGACAGGTTGAAACAGATCATCTTTTAAATTTATCCCCCAACTACTTGCTGGTATATTCCAAATGCAGTTTGTTCATATATACCATAAATCTGCACTGGTTTCATAATGACCAAACTGAAGAACAATTTTGACTAAAGGAGACAGCAAAACATAAAAACATGTCAGAAAAACAAAACTTAACATTTCCATAGAAACAGGCCTAATTTTTAAGGGAGTTGTGTATAAAACTGGTGTGATTAACTGATCTTAACACAGAAAGTAAAATTCAAGTATCAATTGCAAGTCAGAAATCTACTGGCCTCTGGTACACACCTTTCCTTTGTATATGTGGTTGCATAACTCCATGCTAGGTTTCTGCACCAGCATTTTCACATGTCATTAAAAGAAAAAAATTTGTTTTTGTTAAGTGCTCTGTTTCCAAGACTGGCCTTAATCAGCCCTGTAATGCCTTCACAGCAGGCTCTTGCTCTCAGCCTTCTATTAAGGCTATAATTAATTCTTCAGTTCTAAATGTTCCATAGCTATAATTTATTTATGGGTCCAACATTTTCCTCATATCTGAAATTAGATTTTCAGCTCTTTACTTTTTCCTAAACCTTTCCTTGATCCTTCTCAGTATATATGGCTACTACATTTAGTATTTTTCTCCTTCTGACATCTTCAGAAAAGGCCTCTGGTAGAGTACTTTTCTAGTCAAGTGCGTTGTGATAGTGTCACCCAGAGTAAAGGTCTGTACTAGTTATTTGCTCTGAAAGGCTGACTCACCGCTATCATTTGCCTTTCCCTGTTTTAACTTGTCTTGAACAACACACTAGTATTTCTATTATCACCAGACACTGCTCATTTTCATGAGTCTCTTTTCTAAAAATCAGAAAACAATGTCAGAAATGCACCTTATGGCTTCTTGAACTTTCTAAGCAAGGGAACACCAGGACCCTGATATTAAAAAAAAAAAAAATCAGTAAAGAATTACTGTGGTGGTGTAGATATATTTATTTTAGACACTACATAAACCAATCATGGTAAGTGGTTTAGGACTTTATACACACTCACAAAAAGCCAACGTATCATGACCAAGCTGTCCACACACACACATCCCGACACAGCTCAAAGGCATTGCTGCAGCCCTCACTGCTAACCAGGATACTCACAGTGAAATAATCCCCTCAGATAATCTACTAACAAAATGAGTCTTAACTGGTGGGATTTTTTTAAGATTAAGAGTGTGTATGTCTATCAGTGTTTCAAAAATACTTATTTTGCAAACAGTTTTAAAGATGTAGGAATGGGAACCATCTATTTTTCAGGCGTTCATTTCTGCAGCCACTGTTTACATGCAAAGATAGCATGGCTCAGGGGAGACATGAGCCAAAAAGCCTGCTTTCTCTTTTCAGTTCCCTCTCTGGCATGTTGTGTGAAACAGCACGTTTTGCTTTAACTTGGTCATTTGTGCAGTGCCTAGCACAATTACAGCTGGAGACTCTGGTAACCGTTCTTATCTTATTATCCGTATAACTGTTATAGCCCATCTAGCAAATGCTGCTTGTATCCTGCGTTCCTGTGACAGGTACACTAACGCTGATCCATTACTATCTGCTCAATGCAGTTGATACTGGAAAGCTAAAATGTCCGAAGAAACAGAGGAAGAAACATCATGACCTTTTTTTTACCTGATAATAGGTATTATTCAACTCCATCTGAAGCATTTCCTTGGAAGTCTCTCTTGTCTCCATACATGCTTTCTCTGTTCTGAGAATGGAGAACAGCATCTCCTCTGGTGTTCTACCCTACCTAAAAACCACCCATCCAAAACACCCATACAAGCACAGCTTCTTCTGTTTCAAGGGTGGGGAAAAGAGATCTAGTATGCCAGTGCCTGGCTGTCAGAATACCTCTCATCCTCACCAGCTTACATCTACTGAAGAAATGATCCGCTGTGTCTTTACACATTATGTCAGGGCACAACTGACAATATTATGGGAATTATGTATGTACTGTAACAAGAGTTATGTTTGCTGATCATGTGTGAAGAAAACAGGAAAGTCACTTGGTTCAGTTTCAAGTGTGTAGGCAAACCAAAAACCTATTCCTAACTGTCAAGGAACCATATCATAAGCAGTCTGCCACACTAACAAAACCATGCAATGCCACAATGATCTGGAGTCTCCTTTCCAGGTTTATGTCACATTTATTCTCTCAGCTCAGAAACACATTTGGTTCACAGAAAAAAACAAGGAATGGCTTTAAATGACTCACTTATACCTCATCCAAATTGCGCTGCTCTGCAATGTACTGCAATGCTTCTTTTTCCTAAACGCAGCCACTCCACTCGACTCAGCCTGTTTTATTCACGGCCCTGCTACAGCTATTTTCCTCAGTGAGAGCAGAGCTCCTGCAGTACATTTGTGTCTTCAATCTGAGCAGACATTTCCATGATGAGGGAACCACAGTGAAGGAGCGGGAGTAGTAGGTGGGTGTCAAAGCAAACCAACGAGCTATCTTGAATGCACACTGAGGCCAGGAAATGGAGTTGGCTGTTCCTCAGCTACGAGACCTCGTTCGTGACACAGTGGTGAAAAGGAAATGAAATGAGAGTGTTGGAGGAAAAGGAACATGATACTGTGATCCAAAATTAAATGACTTTATTGGAAATTCCACTCAGTGAATGGGATCAAGAAACCAACCCAATGAGGGCACAGGAGTCTCTGAGGAACAGGGCTGATTTAGCTAACAAGCCAGTAAAAAAAGGCTCCAAGACAAATTCAAAAGAGAACAGGTAGAGTGGTAAGAGTTTCTAGATACCTGTGTGTAACACATGTAGCGGGATCAATGAAAACACCGAGTGCTTTGAAATGCTGAATCACCTCTGATGGTCAAGCTCCAAGTCCCATGCTTACTTCAAAAGGAAATGGAACAGGAATAACTTATTGAAAAAAAAACCTAGAACTAGACTATGGGTAAATATTGGCTTCAAATAAATAAGTCTATTCATAGATTTAGAGAGGAAAGCATATCTAAAGATAAAAACACCCTCAAGTTCAGCCTTGGTTCAGGAAGTTGTAGGGAACCACAACATGATTTCTAGATACTTATCAGTTCTGTACCTGAATGTCCTGCCGGGTTCTCCCAACCGAACCTCTCTGCGACCCCAGCACCTGAGGCAGGTGAGTTCCTACAAAAGAAAAAGGAAAACAGACTAAATCTTTCATATTTTTTTCATTTATTTCAATGTTATTCAGTTCTTTAAACACCTGTGATTGAAACTCCTCACAATCACTTTAAATTCAAGTAGCAAGAAAATGATACTTCTGATTAGAAAACTAACTTGAAATACAATTAAAATAATTAAATGTGAAAACATGTATTAACTATAGTTATTTTTCACATGGGAAAAATCAGTGCCACCTGAGAACTAGTGTATCCAGCCATTCAGAATACATCAATTCTCCAAGCCAGGAATGTCAAAAATAATCTCCCCACACAACTCAGCTACACAGACTTTTACATAAATCACTGAAGATATCACCCCAAGGGAACTGAGGATGAGTTGCCAATTTAATTCTGTAGGCTCACAACAAAACTGTCTCAAAACTAATTTTGTCAAATCATCAGATCAAGGGATGCTTTGAAAAAGCATAGAATTTTACTGTATTCCTCTTTTTCCACTTGTGCCAAAAGAGGTTTCCAGAGAATACAAGTTAGATAATAGTTGCACCTGAATTGATTATCAATGCCAAAGCCCACTGAATTAATCTGACCCGTGACAACTAAATCAAATAATTTTGCTACCCACACAGACACATGGACTCAATCAGGAACCAGATTATCTAGTGCAACATCGTGCTGTCAAATCAAAGCAAACAGGTTTTGTTACATACACTACAAGAAAAGCCAAACTACTTCAGCTAACAAGTTTTAAAGGACTGATTTTCAGGATGCTCAGTAACACATGTTAACACCAGAATAAGCAGCCTAAGAGTAACTCAACATGCCAAAGAATAGCAGAATGGGGGAATTTACCACAGTGCATCAGTGAGTGAGGAAAAAGCACTCAGCAAAGAATCCCAAACAAATGCCACTGAACTTTCAAACAAATCTGCTGTGACTGCATTGCAACCTTCTGTGATTACTTTCCATTAATATTGTATCAAATGAAGATTGCTCACTGGAACACTGAATTTTAAAGGAATCTTGCACAGTATCTGAGGAAAGTGAACTATGAATTTTTAATTTAAGTATTCACATCAGAAAGAAGTCTCTAAAAGTTTTCGGTCTTCCAATGAGATAGACATTTGGTGTGGCCTGTGCATGCAAGTCATAGAGTTTTAATTTCAAATGCCAAATAAGAACAATGAATCCTGACAAGCATCAGACCCGGGATTAATGAGACGTGGCTTGCATTTTTCCTGGCACTAATATATTTGAATTTTAATAGCATAGTATTTTGTAATCTTTTTATTTAGTTTTCAGAGGAAAAAAATACAAAGAGAATTAAAATTCTATCCTCCACTGTCATCCACATGTAGCAATTAATGCAACTCCAACCCACTCTAACTCCTACTTACACCAAAAGAAGTTGATCCAGCTGATTCAAGCCAGCTGACTGAAGAGGAGGGGGATCCAGCTGATAGCATTCTTGGAAAAATAACAGAACTGCAGCTCCTTGGCTAAATCCAGTAACAGGGACTTTTTTCATTCTACTGAGCCACAAATGATGTCCAAATTTCACTAGGCCTTAATAAATCCTACTGAGTCATAAACTTACATGATAGCAAGTGTATCAGTTTTTCCCTATTTTGAACTTTGCAAGTTATTTTTGTGACAGAAAATTATTGTGTATCACACACTACAAAAAATATGTATTAACTAGATATTGCTTAGAACTTCCCTAACAAGTCACATTTTAGGTTTCTGCAGAAGTTTCAGCAGAAGAGCAATTTAATAAAGAATGCTAAGCATCTAAAGCCAGGGAGCTATTACAAAAGCATCAATGAGGCACTGAAGACAGCCATTACTAATTAAGAAAATAATTAAGAGAACATGCGTGCAGAACATAATATTTCCATACATTGTACAACTGATACAAGAACATATTATAAGCTTGATACCACTCCTGTTAATAATAATGGCTTACTATTTTATCAAGTACAGCCAAGCCCATTAAGTTACTGTATAGCTCACTGAAAGTGTTCTTCTCCACCACCAAGACAAGACAAAAAAGAACAAGAGGAGAAGATGACAGAGAAGGGGAAAAGGAATTGCTTTTTTGGTTTTCCTTACTTTTATTAATTTATTTTTGCCTTCTAGTTTTAACTACCAAGTAGTTCTGTGTAATGGGAGGGGAGCAGGAATCCCCTGGGAACTAACTGATAACCACAGTCCCATCATACACTGACATCATTGGTGGCAGCTGTAGTTGAGGTCAGCTTACAAGGATGCAAAAAGACACGTAGGAGCAACCACCACCTATGCTCTAAACAGCTCAGACAGAAGCCATGCTTCATGACCAAGCCATGGAGCTGTTCTTGCAGAGGCTCTGCTGAGCTGGTAAGCCCTGCTCCACATCACTCCAGAGAAGTGATCCTTGTGCCCTACTGGGGCAGAACAGCACATTTTAAATAAAACATAGGGGCAAGTTAAGTTTCAGTTACTTTTTGCAGCTGTGTCTCCAAAATAACATGCTCTGTAGACAACAGCACCATGGCATAGGGAGGAGGAAGGGTTAACAGTGATCCAGCCAGCCAGAGTTGAAGCCAGTAATCTGTAAAACCCCAAAGGGGTATCAGCTGCAAAAAAGACCAAAAACCACTGTGACAAAATGTGTGGAAAATCTAGGCCAGAAAAGGGGGGAAATTAATTGTCCATGTGCCAATCCTCATAAGTGCAGTCTGCTCTTCAAGTCTGGGCTCCTACAGGCACTAGTAAGTTGGACAGCAGCTTTTACATCATTTAGTGATTAAAAAATTAGATGGATTGTCAGTGGCTGGACAGGTATGAATCAGTGCATAAACAAGAAAAAGTCCTGGTGAAAATCTCATACCCTACCAGGCTTCAAGATTATTTAACATACCAAGACATATGTCATAGACTTCCAGATTAAAGCTTTCATGACCTTTACTAAATACCAGCTTTTGTTCTCTTCCTTTATTCATGTGGTGACCCATGAAAACATCAGACCTTTCTTCCGTAAACAGCAAGTGTATAATACCTGCTTTCCATTGCCATGAATGTCTTCTTTAACTGTCCCTCTTAAAAAAATAACTAAATCATCTTTTCTCTTCCTCAATCTCCTACAATATATAGCCTGAAAAATTGTTTGCTAAGAGCTACAATAGTCAAAACCATTTCATGCTAATACTTCATGCTCTGATTATCTTTTTTTCCAATGCATTACCTTAAAAAAAAATAAAATAACCTTTTCAACAATACTATATACAGTCCATTTCTGTTCTGTGAATGTTTTGTGCTTATTCATGATACTGTTCTTTATTTCTTTGGTTGATGACACTGTCATCTGTCACCTCATCTGTCATTTACATCTCATTAATATCAATTGTGCCCTCGGGGATCAGTTTTGTCATCAGAAAATGGCACAGAGGGTCTGCAAATGGAAGAAATACCCAGAATCAGTGCCAAAAATAGTAAAGAGACATCTCATCTCTCTTTCTCAGACCCCACAGATGCTCCTGTATATAATCACAGCATGTTGACATTGTTCTAGTCACTAAGGTATAAGGAAGTTGTATTTAATGATCACATTGTTTTTAATGGAAAATTAGCTAACTAGCAGAACAGCAAGCTGGCACTGACAGCAACCCACAGTTTCCTGCTGCCCAGGACCTTGCCTACGCTGAAAGAGCAGCTACTGAAGATAAGGCTTGATGATGCACACTGGGTGAGAAGCACCAGGACAGAACCACTGGGGCTACTATTTAGGTCTTTATTTCCCAAGAAAAGATGAGCGGCCTGTGATATAAGTAAATTTTCAGCAGGGCAGTAAGGGTAGGCAGAAATACCATTTCTCTGAATACCACACACACACACACACACTTTTCATTTTTACAAGCCATGAAAGTCTCTACAGTGTTATATAGTCATGCTTTTTGGAAAGAACCTAAAAACTAATCTTCCAACCATGCCATCACAGCAGTGCTGCCAATCCCACCCACTGGAAAAAGTATGGGACAGGCTGCCAGGATCATTGGACTGGCTCAAGTCTCATGACAGATATCTCATGGGCTGAACACTGCAAGTTTCTCTAGAGAAGAATTTGGTCAACTTTCCTGTAGGTTAAAGCTTTGGGGTTTGTGCATCTGTATGACTTTGGAAGACAAGGATTTAAGTAAACGCTGTGAAACATCCGATAAAACTTTGCAGCCTGCTGAGTTCTCGTACTTGTATGCTCTTCTTCAGTGTATTCTGCTGTGCAGGCGTAGATCTATCAGCATGTTCAGCTCCTCCTTTCTGCTGATTTCTGTTGTTGAAACATAGATCACAGATGATTTTCTGTTTCTCTCTGACCCTTCTCCTGGAAGCAAGTCATTCTTTTCTTTTTAGGCAACCACCAGTTGCCTTTTCTGTGATTAAAAATCTCATTTACCTTATGTATTAAAAATTCCATCAGCTTGCACCCACATAGATATTTTTTCCAAATTACACATTAAGGTTCAGTATATGGACATTTTAAAAGTTCTGATACTATTTACTTGTTCTTTGCAGTAGGCTCTGCCTTTCCTAAGACAGCAAATTCCCAAATCAATGTCCATAAATGTGGCTTGTAGGCCTCTCTAAAAATCACAGCTGTAATGGAAATATTTCATGTTCTATCAAATCTACTGTAATGCCACCCTCATTTCAAGTTGGACAATGCTACACTCACTATTGCCACATAATAAACTAACTTTTAAACTATTTACATGCTTGGTTCATTTGCTCGCAAATATATTTAGGAAAAGATCTCATAGTGTTGGCTGCTCAGTCACTTGATTAGTCTTAGCACTGGGAGAATCCTCCACTGATACACACATAATGCTGAACAGCAGTCTGTACAGACACCTGCCTAACTGCATAAAAATGAACTTCCATCCTATTTTACTGCAAATAATCTCTATCAGATTTTCCAAGAGGTATGTATTTCATACATACTCTGCTACACTTACCTACACCCCCAAAACCTTTATCCTAATTTCACTCGTCAGCTTCTGATGTCTTTATATATCACATTAGCATCTAGTCTGCCTCATCTTTCCACTTCAGCAGCTGTATATCTCCTTGTACTGTTGCAGTTTATCCAAGAGGCCCACACCTTCCATGCTGCAACATCAAGATGACCGCTCATCCAGATAATCCTGGTCAGTACTGTCACAGCTTTGACAACAGACGACTGTACCTGTCACATTAGATAAGCTATCCCATTTGCTTCCCATTAAACAGCAGGGCAATACATAGATATCATCTGTCACATGAGAAGCCTTGGTGAAAAGACAGCTCTATCACACACAAAAACCACGAAGAGCAGAAAAAGCCTGGCAGCTGGAGGCACAGTATTTTAATATTTAAAAGATTCCCCTTCTGAATGAAAATAAATTACGAGGGAAAGTCACACACATGTATATAGACGAAGTCACTTTGCTAAGAGATGGCCTATTCTTACCCTTGATCTCTATCAGCCACCTTGTTTCCATCAGAAACACTCTTAATATGATAAGAAGTTAAAAAAAGGCAAGGAATTAGATGCAAATCTTCAACCAAATGACAGGCTGTGCTCCTTACATTGTTTTTAACAGAAAATGGAATGATAAGGGTTTGAAAGTCTGTAAGCGTACTCAGAGGAAAGATGCATTAGAAACACTCTCTGAAATATGAACATTATTCACCTTTGCAGGAAATAAATTGTATGGCGGTGATACCATTTATGATGTTTTATCCAAACAGACTGATGTGAACGGTATGTATGTAAATTGTCATCTAGTTGCAGCTTTTCATTACCTAAGTAGACAGGATCCTATTACCTTAGACACTGGAAACACAGGAGCTCTTCCAGCAAAAGTCTCTGTAGCAAATGCCTGAAATAAACAGGCAAAGGCAACCAGGTAGGGTGGTGGACATCTTATTGAACAATAAGTATTCACCTATTTAATTTTGGTTTTGTTTTGATATTTTAAAACTGATTTATGTTGTGAAATATATGGATTATTATCAAATTCCAAATGAGGTGCTAAAATCATCCCTTGTGTGCAAGCAGCAATGAATTTGGGATATTTATTCTACACTTAGGAGACCTTACTATGTAAACTCACCTCCTCTACTACGTGACCTGTCCTTGCAAAGGATCAGATAAAGGAAGTTTACAGTCAATTAGTAACAATAGTGATTATTAAGGTCTGATGGCACTGTCCACCTGGTTGAAAATCTAGAAATAAAGTTCATTTTTAGAAAGCAAAACCTGTGAAGGTCTCAACACCACCACACATTTTTTCAAAATTCTTCTGGGTGAATTTGGCCTGCAGTCCATAGCTGATTCCACTCCAGCTCTCTAACCAAGGGCTGCAGGATCAGCTCAGGATCTCAGATTTTATAAGTGGTCCAAAACTGCATGTATCAGTTTATATGGCTGAAAATACCATGAGAATTTATGGCTCAGAATATTAAGTATTCTTTAAAGAGAAGTTAGTTAGAAAGTGTCAGAATTGCTATATTCTCTCTCTCTCCCTTGGTCACTAAAACTGTAAACTTTTGTCAAAAAAAATGAGAACTCTCAAGTTATTCCCTTCATTTTACCTATTTTGATAATTTTGCTTGCAGTTATTTTACTGCATTAAAGCTGTAACATTTTCACTTAGTAAAAAAATCAATTTTATATCTAGAAAAGTATTTGATATAAAATTTTCAAGAAGTTCTTTCAAGGTTTAGTTTATATTCACTTGTTAATGAGGATAAAAACAACTAAAAAAGTCCTAGGAGAACAACAAGCTTAGATTCAGGAAGTGCAATCTTCAACCCAGATTGCAGCAGCCTGCCTCAAACCAAATGTGAGTTACTAGCTTTAGTGAAGTTCTGTGCTACCACATCTGAAATGCTTTTCCATTCATGCTACGCAGATTATTAGCAATCATACATTTGACTGGAGTGTGTACATACACAAAGCCACTTAGCTTTTAACCCAAGCAATAATATCATCTCAGCAGGAAGCTGAGAGGATAGAAACATTCAAGATCCTGCAGCATCCATATATTATAGCAGCAAAAGAAATACAAGAATCTCAACAGAAATCTCTGCCTAACACCAACATATTTACCCATTAACTCTGGGAATGCAGTGAGCCCCACAGGTACAGGGCAGCATTTTCAAAACCCTCAAAGTGGTTTAGGAATTCCCACAGAATTTGGGCTGAGTCACTAAGGAGTGTTAAAAATTGCATGCAAAAAAATTTAGCCCAGGAGCATGTTTCCCACACAAAGGACTTCAGCTGGGTTCCAGCCCAGAAAAGACAGAGACAGACAGGAGTATGTGTCCTGGGAGGTAAGTGGTGACGCTCGGAAGAGAAGGCCTTAGATAAACTGAAAGATACTGCTGCCCAACTCCAGAACAGAGCAGAGAGGCAGTTGGTGTATTCAGCTGCGTTATCCTGCTTGGCTAGTGCAGCTCTTGCTGCAGTGGCCCCAGTGTTCGTTGTTTTTCGATGCCTGGAAGCAAGATGTACCTGCTTTTCCAACAGCCCTTTAAAAAAGATCCGTTGTTTTGTTTGTGCAAATACCAAAAATCATGTATACATATCATGACTCTAGGTGTGCTAATGACCAGCTAGATACTAATAACTGTGACCAATTACAGATCCAGTAGAAAACTAGATCGAGATGGTAGAATTCACAGTAAAAAGTGAATATCTGAACAAGGGTTGTTTTTTGCTTTGACTTGATATTTTGATTAATCTTAACAGATTAGCATCCTCTTCTGTGAATTGGGGGGCATTCTGTGATATATCTGTGATGGTAGTTATTACCCGCTCTACAGGAGAACTGTCAGATTCATTCCGTTTATACTTAAACGTTCTAGAGATGGAAATCCTATGTCAGACCAAAGTATTACTATTGCTTAAGTACTGTAAAGCAGGTACAGCCCTCCAAATCTCAGATGACTAGAAAAGACGCACTTTAAAAGCATAATACAAACATTTCATGGTTGGGGCTTCTGCTGCTATGCTGCTGTTACTATTTTCTCTCATTATGTAAATTCAGTGTTGATAAAAAGTTCATACTGGAAATTTCTGCTTAATATTTTAGGAACTTCACGGGTTTTTATCTTTTTTTGCTCCTTTGTTTATGTACTTGGAGTAACCATTGTCTTTTTAAAAGGATGGATTAATTTTTAAATATGAATCACACAGTATTCTTACAAGGGAGAAGAGAAATTAGTCATAAAAACAACTGTTGAATGTGTAGAGCAGGATAGCGGGGGGTGGAAGGCTGAGGTAGACACAAAGCTGCCATAGCTATTTTAATCAGCAAAAATAATACTGTGGTGGAAAAAAAAAAAAGTTAAGCCAGCTTCATAGCCAGCTTCATAGCCAGCAGAGGGAGCCAGGAAAAACCCTTAGTATCCAGAGTTAAAAGAATAAAGACAAATTAAAAAAAGATGATGCATCTTTTTTCACATCTTTTCTCCCATCTTCATCTTTGTTGAAAGTGACACACTCTTGACACAATACACATGATCAGTTTCCACTACTGCAGAGGCATACTAAACGGGATGAACTGTCTTTAAATGTTTCAGACTTACTTTCCATCAGAGACCAACAGGATTTACACAACCGACAGAGAAAATGGAGAGCTCCGCATGGACTTGGATGACTTGCCTTCTGTGCGCTTCAATCCTGACATCAGAGACAAAAGCTCCCCTGCAGTATTCTGCAGAGCTGAGCCACAAAGAGGACGCATGCACTGATCCATGGCTTGCGCTTCTCCCAAAATACCTTTCCATAGACATTTAACCCTGAATCAAGTAACCAAGACACTATACTGCACCTGAGTGGAGAAAAGATTAATATTGGATTAGCAATGGACTCCAACATTGCTGGTATTCATCAAAGAAGAGAGCAGACAATTTTAAGCCTTATTCAGCCAGCAACATAAATGATGGAAGAAGTTACTGGATAGATTAATAATATCACATAAATCACTTTTTTTTCTAAGTGAACAGACTAGATCACCATGTGTTGTAGGAAAACCCAGCCACACTTTTTTCACTGCAAGTTGTCTTGTTTACACATCTTGGAAAATCCCACCTAGAGCTGGGGAAATACTCCTTCACAACAAAATTCAGAAAAATTCCTTGGAGGGAGGAGTGGATGTCCCCTATATTGCATCACTTCAGCATTTCTTGGGTGCTCATTTTGGGCCCTGCTCTTCAGCTACATAATCACACCGGTAACTTTATGTAAGTGAGTAATCCAGAGTCCAAATGGTCTGGTCTTTCAAAGAGATGCATCAACACTTTCTGCAAGTAAGAATCAGGACTGACTTTGGGCAAATTGTACATAACTCCTTTTTTTCCAAATAAGCAAAATACTTGTTCCAGAACATCTTAGTTTTCATTTAGACCATCAGAGTAGCTCCACTAGTTCCAGTTTCACTATCACTTTATCTTGGCTGGTCAAAGACAAAGGTTTTGCAGGGAACAAGTGATGTCACAGGCATTTTTCAAATTAAGTTTTTCAGGGTTTCTGAAAACATGTCTTTCTCTAATACTGACAGGAAGGTATATTCACATTCATAACCCCACAGGTTTACAAAAAGCATTTGAAACATACCATAATATTCAGGATAGCATCGCTTGACTTATCCCGTCTGAAGGACTTTGATCAACATTAGGCACTCACAATGCATTGGCTATAGTAAGCCATGGAGCAGGATTTTTTGGGGAAACTATTATGTTATAAACAATTCTGAAGTGCCACTAGAATCAAGGAAATATGAGTGTATTCATGAAAAGGTTGTTAACAGAAAAAGTTGAAATATGATTAATAAAACCTAACTCCTCCTAAAGTGACCATATTCTTCTGTGCCCTTTGGACTGCCAGTACAAAAAGTAGAAACAGGCATTTAAAAAGTCTGTAACTTGGTTATGAGTGCACTTTGGACAAAAATGATTTACTGAAGCTTACGTCATGTTATTTTCCACTATGACACAGAATCATAGTTGTTCGCCCCATAACAGTGATATGCAAACATCTTCTGTCCCAAGCATTTGCTCTGTGGCAAGGAATACAGAGCACATTATGTTCTCAACTCTCAGAGCAACAATAGGGGAGTATTCTGCTGGCTGAGCAGATAAGAAGGGAAGAAAACTATGATCAGGAGCTTGTATTTATAGTCTTCTGTAATGATATAAATGTTGCACGTTCAGCTGCACACCTTGAATTGCAAATGCTGCTTGATCTACCAGGCTTACCCTGAATGCGAAGGTATTTCACTTAGCCCTTGCTGTTGCATATTAGTATTTCTCTTTGGTTTTTTTTCCTGAATATTAGCTAAAAGTCTTGTTAAAATGCTTTCCAATGCTGTAACAATGGTGATAAAACTAAATTATAAAGAAATACTTAGCAAATAGGTCTGAACTTCTTCTTTTACAAATTCAATGATTATAATAGTTGTGGTGGTTTTCCCTTCACAAAGTGTACTTGTTCCTAAGAGATACTGATATGTGTGCCTTACCAATGTTCTTTATCTTAAAAATAGCATTAGTAATACACAATATAGCAGTTGCTTTGGTAACTGATTTTTCCCCTTTTAAAGTCTGAATAAATAGTTGTGTAATACACATGTAAATTATCAGCGTGTATGTGATTGCACTTGGTCTGAAGCAACCATAATTTTTTCTTTGTTTCCATGAATATGCATAAATGTGGAGGTATGACATGCTTACTAAGTAAATAACTTGTGTCAACATAGCATGTTGTGATTAAAGGAGAGTATTTGGAAAACCATGATTTTGAGTAGAAACTCCAAAATTAAAAAGTGTTGTGGGAAATAAAACTTTAACTAGTTTCACTCTACTGATAACCTTCACCTTAATGAGAGTCCCAACTGTACAGGTACTTGGGAATGAAACAATTACATCATGTGTATCTTGAGCCGATATCAGTAGCAGAATCCAAGCCTGTTGCTTTGTGATGCTGAGGCAAAGCAACAAAAAGAACCAAACTTCTTAAACTGCACAAACTATCCCTGTCTGGCCTGCAGTCCGCTTACATTGCAGACCACTGATCTTTTACAGCAGCCACAGCTCCTAGCAGTGCATCCTGCACTGCACCAGGTATACGGGACATTCACACTGCAATATCCCCAGAAAGCAGATGAATCTCCCTCCAGTCAAATACAGGGACAAACTAATCATGGGTCAAGCAATTCCAACTGACTTCATTACCAAAGTTCAAATGATCTCAGTGAGAGGGAAGAAGACAATGTGTGAGCCCTGGCAAAATGAAACACATGACACTAAGCAATAACACTTCCACTGAAAAAGCACTTGTGACTAATTTAGAAATGCAAATTATGTTTACATATGTATGGGCACTTGGACATAGTACAGAAAAACTGATAAATCATGCACCTATGTTATACCTGGAAACAAGATCATTTCTCTCCCTAGCATGAATGCAAATATATTTGATCTCAACTATTATAACATCTTTCTAGCGACTTACTTAAAATAAAATACTATTTTATTACTGACATTAAAATGCCATGTTTGTATAGGAAAGATTTAATTAAAATTCAGATTATAATAATTTAACACTGAAGCATAGAACTGAATTTCTTTTACTATAAATTGAAAAGGATACATTAGCACAGACATATGTGTCAGGAATATGCCACATTATCACACTTGTGACTTAAGTACAGATTAGAGCAGATGACCTTGTTCTCGTGTCTGTTATTGAATGGCCAAGTATACCCATCCAAACACAGTGAATGCTGCCTGGCAGTACCAGAGAATGACTAAGTAAGGGTAAATATTTTCTAAGAATGATTCCTTACAAAGATGTACTCAACAGATCTAATGTTTCTAAAACCAGATGCATGGGCTACAGAGGTCAACTGAACAATTCTTATTAATTTTGGCATTAAACCCTAAGAAAAGAGGTTGCTTTTGAAAAGAGATAGTCCTGCTTTAAGTATTTTAGGCATATAAGGACAGCGGGGTAAGGAGCAACTTCAGCCTTGAAAGTCTCAGAGGCCCTTCAAGAGTGACAACACGGTAAAAAAAAAACACAAAACAGGCATAAAATTGTATAAAAAGAGGCCTATAAAAATGCTATGTTTTATCAGTGTCATTTGTAAATTGGACACAAGTAGTAGCCGATACAGCTGACAGGAGTGACATTGGGCATCAGCTCCAGAAGATTTTTAATCCTCCTGCATTGCTTAATACTAAGAATTGACTTTTTTCTTCAATCTCTGAAAAAGGCTGCCATTGACACCTGAACAGGCAATACTTCAAAATGAAAAGAATCACAGTTTACTGTCTCCAAATGCATAACCAGATATCATCAAATATCATCCTTTCTGTGGTCACTTTAGAGGAAATATGCAAATTGGTTTTCAAGGTGCTTAATTTTCTCCTTACAGGTCCATACTTACACCTTGGTCTGCGCAGGAATTTAAAAAGAAATTTATTCACTGTCATCAATTATTTCTCGTGTGTGTGTGTGTGTGTGACAGTGCATCTTTTTTTAATTGGTTTCACACTTCCAGGCACCTATGATAAAGATTTTGATGTTTTCAAACAGCCACTTCATGCAATCTGATGTCCAGTGGGACCTGCGCTCATTTAATGCTTGTTACATGTGATTGTCATGTCTCCTCAACTCCTGTTTCTAACATTCCAAACTAATTTAAAACACGCAGTGTCACCAAACTGCTCTGATGCCTTCACGTAACTAGCAGTTTTACCAAGTGAAGTACTTCCCTTTTATCACTATAGGCAGTGAGTTTCATGTGATCTTATTTTCAACAGCAAATTACTTCCTGTTGTGATTTCAACTGTTTGAAACACTCTGCAAAGAATCCTACACTGCAGGAAATAGTCCTGTTCTATTTAAATATTTGCTAGTTATACAAATTATTTCCTTTCCAAATTGCTTTGCTTTTTTTACTTTTTAAATTGTTCAGTTTAATTATCAAACTGCTTTCAAGTACAGGGTAGCTTGGGTTTTTTTCAGAATACTATTAGTTTTAAGTTATTTCTGCAAGTAATACATGTTTTTACTACATGCTTTTCAGCTCTCACAGAAGTAATTTGAAAATAACTACAGCATCAGAAAAAGTAACACCGGGATATTTAAAGTTTAAAGGATAAGGTTTAAGTGACAACTAAACAGTGATTTTTCCATTCTGATGAAGAGACCTTGTCATTTCAACCCTTAAAAAATCAAAATAGCTAAACATTTCCTTTCTTTTTTTTCACACCAAAGCCAAAGTATATTATGATTTTATTTTAAATGAGAAAGAAGATAGTCTCATGTTAGGTTACGTGCATTAAACAAGTACTAGGAATATACTTGATCAAATGTTTTGGAGGCAAATGCACAGTGACATGAGCCTAATGAACTACCAACAGCTCTGATTTGATCCAAATGACACCACTTTCAGGTTATTTAGAAAGGTCACTGTAAAAATAACGATGCATTTTTAGGATTAGCTTTGATACCTGCTTGCTCAGTAGACCAACACGCATCAAGCAATGACAAAAGCAGTTTTAGGAAAGTTGAGTAGTTACGGCTTAACTCTGTCGTTTACATCAGGATCTAATTATAGAAGGCTGGGTCATGCCGCTGGCTCTGCCTGCTTCCTCCAGCACACCAGCCCGCGGGGCTGCGTCAGGGCAGTGAAGAGGGAGGCCAGTCTACCGCTGATAGAGGCTCTCCACCTGGCAGAGGCCATGACTCCACTCCTGCTCACAAAAGGAGGTATATTCATGTCTAATTTCAAGTGCAAACATATCTAATACACCCCGGCTCCAAAAAGAAACCAAAGAAAAATTGAAAGGAATTATGGGAAGTGTAACAATCGTTCGGCATTATTTTAATCTTTAACTATTCAAAGCCCCAAACACAGACTTTGTTCACAAATACATTTAAAGAAATGCAATTAAACGTGTGAAATAAACTATTTCTAGGGTTGCCAGGTTTTTTAACACCATCTACTTGATCATCTCATTGCCAAATAAGGGAAAAGTCCACAAACAATTTTCATCCACAAGAAGTCAAATCTTCACAGAGGCTAAAAGTTCAGACTTCCAGGCTGCTTTCTAAATTACACCAAAGACCTGCATTATTTGTCAATTTATAGCAAGTTTGTCTGCTGTGCAATACAACTGTGAAACAACTAAATTGTGTAGGAGGAAGACAGCATTTTGTAAAAGAGGAGGATAGCTCTGAAAATGAATATAGAAACCTACATTCCAGAATGCAGGAAACTCCTTAATTTTCTTGTGCAGAAATTGATATATTAAATTATAGCTTCTTGAGAAGCCAATGCCCAAAATGTCATAGTAGTGTCAATACAATTCACCTTCTATTTTTTATTTACTAAGCTTCAAAAATTTAGTCTACTCCCGTTAGCTAATCTTTTAACTTCAGTCCATTTATCGAGTTTTAATCTCACAAGGGCAACAGAGAGAAGGCTCTGGTCAAATGGAATTTTCTACAAAATGGTTGGTAATTATTGATAGCAGAACTGCCATGTGGTTTTGGTATATTTTTTGTAGGCATCACCACCAACCTTTACCAAGACTATTTGTTCCTGACTTATGGCATACTGGGACTTTTACGATCATGTTAAATGTTGCTTTTTGTATAGCTGTCAGTTAAAGATTACAATTGAAACAGTTTCTATAGATGGAATGTGAAGCCAAATCTTCATTAAGAAAGAAGTACGCAATCATAGCTAGAGGAAGGAAGTGTAATGAATTTATAAAATCCATGTTTACTGATGAGTGAGCTCTAATTCTGACTGTGATAAATAATTCCAGTCAGAAGGAACGGGAAGGGTTACTAAACTGACTATAGTGCAGTATGAAAGAAAACACAGTATCTTCATTCAACAAACCAGGGAACAAGAGGGTCCTGAAAATTAAGCAAAAGGCCAAGTGATTACAGTTTTCCCTTTAATTAAGGTGATAATTTTATATGGCTGTATTAAAAACAAAAGAAGGTGCCTAGTCATTGCTGAGAAAATACTGCTTGAAGGTCAAATTCCTCTGCGGCTGCACAGAGGTCACCTGCATTTCACATAAAGGGCAGAACTGGCCCTGTGGTAGGAAAAGAAAATACCTCTAACATTTAATCTGATTTTTCCTCAGCTTCAAGATACTTAGTACATGATTATACTGAAGTTATTCCATACATTTATAAATCTGATGGGCTCAGTCTTTGAATAGACAGTCTTCCAGAAGAACTACTATATAACCGAAAAAGAAGGCAAGCATTTAGAAATGTTAGCAAGCTTTGTCCATACAGGTATTTTCTGGCAAATAAGTCACTTCATTATTTTAAAGGCTGATGAAGTTAAATGATGGCAAAAGCTAAATATCTCAAATACACAATGATTCTCCATATGTTCAGTGCAGGATTACCAGTCCTGCATCAGTCAGCTGAATGGTCTCATCATGCTGCCAAATTCTTGTAGGTTAATATTTACAACAGCAAATACCCTTGCAAAAGGATACATCTTCTACTGGTATAAATGATGAGACTGACTCCAAAGGAGTTACTCCTTCAAATGGAGTCATCTCATTCCGTCGACACTGGGCCAAAGTGAACTTTATTTCTTTCTAATAAAGGATATTAAAGTAAGCTTTGCATCTTTCCCTCTTCAAATACATGTTAATAGTGCAGTCATGTTCAACTGCAGAAACTGATAGCTTAATACAAGTTGGAAGAGTCACATTAATGGTACTGTCCACAAAATAAGTTCCAGAGAACTTAGGTGAACAGCATTATACCAGTGAAGGAAGGAATTTTTATCTGCTTTTTAAAATACAGTAATGGAGTATTTAATAACTAATGGAGATAATGACTTTTTAGTGCTATATCTGCTAGGTATCTAGCTCAGGAATATTTTGAAAACCATCTTGCCTTGCTGTTTATAATTAACTACAATCCAAAACAATCTCTAAAAAACCACCATGTTGCTTCAGCTTACTGGAAAGAAGAATGACAAGTTGACTCAACATCAATATTATTACCAGACAATGCAATACAGTTTAGCATTCTCTCTCATTTTTCCAGAAAGCTGCTAACGTGAAATATTTACACAAACATTTCCATCACTAGTACAAACAGCAGAAACTAGTCTTGTTATAAGATTTTTGGACCCCAATTTTCATACACTGAATATAAAGTTCACCTTTGGGGCTTGTCTCATGCCTCTTCATTGCAATCTCACTACTACATGCCTCTTCATTGCAATCTCACTACTACGTACATTTTCAGGTCAATGTCACTGCCTTTTTCCTGCTCCAGGATCCCATAATTCAGCCAAAAGTGGCTAGATCCTTTTTTAGTTTTCAGCCACATTTGGTATATGGGATTCTGGAGCAGGAGGGTGGCCGTGGCAGTGCACCCAAGCAGGTTGCCATACGTCCTAGCACCAGGCTGTTGGTGTAGGCCTTCTCTGCCACGCCACCCAGCATAGCCAGGTGTGGTCAGGATGTGATTAAGCATTGCTGTCACATCACCCAGCAGGCTGGCACACTGGGATCCGCAACTGCTACCTGGTCTGACATGTGAAGTGTCATGATTCCGGTGGGGACACTGAATTCTGGTTCCTTAACAGATCTGGGCTTCATGCCAAGTTCTTAATAAATCGTAATTAGGAGCTCAGATGTTGGGAATTGGTATGACGATCAGATCCAAGCAGGGAATTTGGTTCCAATCCCATCACTTCATCATGCGACTAGAAGAATGACCACCCAGCACTGAGAAAAGCTCAATTTAGCAATGCATATTGCTCAGTTTAACAAAGTGAATTGCACTTAATAATCTTCTGCTCTCAGAGCAATCTGTCTCCTGAACAATTCTACTTCATCATAGTAAACTAGTTCAAGAAGAAATTATTTTAACCTTGGCATTAGAATTCTGGATAAGATATTTAATACTCACAACTGGACAAAGAATAAGGTCACAGGAGACGTACTGTTCTGAATGTTACTTTTCCCTTTTTACAGATTTGCAATCGTATTGGAGACCTAGAAATGTAATAAGGAAACTATTGGACAAAAACGGATCCTCTCCTTCATTAGAGTTCTCCTTGGTGCAGAAGACAGAGCAGATATTAGTAAGGATAGAGCTCCTGGGCTTAGCTCCAGCTTTGAAGCCCCAGCAGGGTGTCCTCCTACAGTAAAGGATTTCTCTTCCAGCCGGCTGTGACCAAACCCCATGCCCTTTGTATAATGGAACATACAGACCAGAATGTCAGAATCCATTCCAAGAATTGTGCCAGATATCAGTTAACAACGAGACTTATTTTTACGTCTTTTATAAATGCTTATGGCATTTATATGAAGGCTTTGGGCTTTGCTGGAGAAAAGTATGAAAGAGCCTACTTTACTTTCTCCACTGAGGTTCCTTTTCTAGTTCCAAGCAGCAGGACTGCAGCAGAGTCAAGATAAAAGAGTAGGTTGTGCAGAATTAAATATTAATTTCTACCAAGTTTTTAGAAACGCCAACAATATTATTCTCAGTATGTTTGAGAAATGGACTATTTCACCACTTTTTTTCTTGCTTTACTTACACTAACCTCTTAGTGATATTTTCAATTGTATACATTTATTTTTACTTTTTATAATTAATAGATTATCTACATAAGATACTACTGTTCTTAAGCTGAGTAATTTTCCTTACAAAGTTAGTCTAATATTAAAAGTAATTTTAGACTGACTGCATATTTTGGGGGAGTTAACGTTTTCTTTTGGTAACTTTTTTAAAGGAATTCCATGTTTGGATGCATTCTGCTAACACTGAAATCAGTGTATCCTACCACTGACTTAGGTGGGGGAAATTAAAGCAGAAACGGTATTTTTGGCAAATGCCATCCTCTATGCTTGGTTTTGAGCAGGCATCTAATTTTTTTATCGGTTATAAATAGATGTGATATCTAGCAGAATCACATTCCTTGTTGTTAGCCAGCTCTTTAATAGCAAAATATTTGACCACTGCAACATTCTTCTACTGGAGAAGTTAATAGAAACCTTAGTATAGTTCCTATTATGTATTCAAACTATTTGCCAATTTCTTCTCAGCGTGTGAAAACCCTGATTTGTGAGCAACGTGCTTCATATTCTGGGAGTATCCTAAAGAAGGCAATTACTGGGTAAACCGTGGTTACGGTGTAACGTTTTCCAAAGTATAAAAGCATTAGGCAAAACAGATGAGAATAGCTTTTATTGCTACCAGAGTCTGCAAAGAGCTACCCTTTAAAACCAACTGCACCAAAGGCTGACCTTTCTTAAGGTAACTCAGTCACATTCCAGTTGGCAACACAGTGATTTTATCAAAACACCTTCTGTTTTCATAATGAGCCTCATGAATTTTGGCTGAATTTGTTTAAGTTAAATTTTAAGTCCAGGTATAGCTTCTCTTTTAGGAAATAGAGAATACTGAATCATTGGTTCTTTAGAGTAGAAATGTTCAGGAACAGATTTGCACATATCAGTGATGTTTCCCTAAGTTTTATGGACATCTACTTTCTTTAAATACCTAGCAGATGGCTCACAATCTTCCAGAAACGATCACAAAAGTCAAGCTTATAGGTCAAACCATGTTCTCTGAATATTAACAATAGAAGTAGCTGTTATTTAAAAACCAAAACCCCACAGTCCTATTGAAAGTATTCCAATACAAAAATAACATGGCAAATTAAAATACACTAACACCTCCTCAGAATTCAAACCGTTCATAGAAGAGTGGGAAAACCAAAACTCTTACAAAGGGAAGGAAAAGGTGTTAGGGTTATACAAAAAGGAGTTCAGGCAACAGTTGTTCACGCACCTTTCAAAGCAGGGATATGGAAAAAATAGGAATAAAATTTATGTTCTCAAACACAACATAATCATCTTGCAAACTAAAAACATGATGGCAAAATTCATGTCATATGATCAATGTTTATATACAAAACTCAGGAGATGAAGCTAAAATAAATCAGTGCATCTACGATTCCTGTAATGCCAAGACAACACCTTCAGCCGAAACTCAAAACTTATTAACAATCATTCCTATCAAACACTGAAAGCAACATTTTAGAAGTCAAGTTCAAAATGACTCTCTATGTTTTGAAAGTGTTTTGCGTGATCAAACTCCATAATTCACTTACAGAAACAACTTCACAGAGCTTCTCAGTTCATCAGAAATTGTGCCTGAGTTTAAGGTCAGAGGCAGTTTTCCACACCCAGCTGTGTGATTCATCCCAGCTCCACCAGGCAATAGAAAGTTTTTTGTTTTGCTTTCTTATTCACGTCTTCAGTGCTTCTTGCATCACAAAGCGCAGTATATGCTCAGCTAGAGAGAAGTGGTTCTTCATTGTACTAGATTTCAGCTGAGGAGTGGAGCGCTCTGTCATCAGGACTAAACATCATTGTATTGGTGGAGCCTGCACTGTCAGCTGCCCTACAAAGGAAGGTACAAACGTTTCTTCATCTTTGGAGCTGACCCTTTCTAGGTAAGTAACTTTCTCACACTGCATCTCCTTCTTTCTTTTCCTATTGAAACCTTCTTACTCCTTAAACGATTTCTAAATTAATTGGCCTAATCATATGTAAAGGATGGGCTGGGTACTGGAATCTTCCTGCATACAGGGAAATATCTCAAACAGAAGTGATAAGCATCACATTTTTTTTCTGAAGGCTCAGCTGAAACCAGAAGTGAGTTCAACATTTCAAGCTGGCCACAAGGTGTGGCACCCATTTTAAACTAGATGGCAATGCTTGGAATGTAAAAACAACTGATGCAGACTAAAAGACACTGTATTCTACCTGGGTTTTTTCCATTATAGATCTGATTTCTTAATGATTGGTTAGACGTTAATATTGCTGTATGGAAACATTATTTTGGAAATTTAAAAAAGTCTTTTGATGCTTTTACAGTTTTTCCCCAAAAAATCCTACATAATTTTCTTGAAAGTTATATCACTGCTACACAATTTTATGAGCTATTTCAAAAGTCTATCTAAGGTATCACTTACTGTTTAGTTCTAGGGGTAATTTTAAAAGTTTCTGTGGGACTTTGTTTAATTCTCCTAGAATCTTACTATTCTTGTTCCTGTTAAATTTCATAGGATTTTTCCACAGAGGGTTGCAGCAAAAGCCTGGAGTCAGTATAATCTAATTTGGACACTCTGATGAATGAATTTAAAGGGAAAAATTGAGTCATTATTAATTTATAACACAGTGCCAGACTTAACAGAAAATACTGATCACCATAGTTTTGGAAATATCTATCACAAAGCTTATGCTTCAAGTCTTTTACTAACTGGTTTGCTATCACAAACAAGCAATCTCAACAATTTCATGCTGATGTAGACTGCTAGGTATTTGCAATGATCCTAAAACTTTATTCTTGAAAAGATAATTTTAAAAGTCAAAATAGTTTAGCTTCTTCCCTCAAATATTTTTATAGAAATAAACAAGCAAGCAGAAAATACTTTACTGTTATCTAATTGGAAGGCATAGACTTCGGTCTGAAACAAACACGTTTTATGACTATCCAAGATGAACAAACAAATTGGGGCAGAAAGCTAATAACTTATGCCAGCATTGCTCCATGCATCAAGGATCTTATATGCTCATGGGAGGGCATTACAAAAATTAGACTAATGTAGCAGAAAGAATGAGTTTGATCTTCCATTACAGCATTATTCTATCACCATTGTTTTGCATTTCAGGCAACTTCACAACGAACATCTTCTCAAACAGTGAGAAAAGTATACCTGCTGATTGGAATTCACCAGGCTTACATCAGACCGTAAGACATTTGAAAAATATGTAGCACATGAGCAAAGCTGTATTTCCTCTGTGCTTGCTCCTTTTCGTGCAGATGGCTGTATATTTGATGAGAGCATTTAAAATCTTCTCCAACCTCTTTGATCACATTGCTAATCATTGTTAATCAGCTCCATCCCTACCTCAAGAGCATTTATAGGATTCTCTCCCCGGCATATGAGCATCATAAGGGGACCAACCTGAAGAATCTTAACTGGCAGGTGGGAAGATACTGTGAAAATACTGCGACAAGCAGCGAGAGGTCATGAAAGTGAACTCAGGATTCACAGTTTGGACTAACTCACTGCTTATGCATTCATTATTATTAACAGAAAAGTAACTAGGCAGAACCCAACTTACAGGCATTATGCATAATCTGTTTTGCAGTGACCACAGAAGTTAGCCACCTTCAGCAAAATAACCCAAGAAATGCCAGGAATGATTTACAGTACTCTTCTTCAGATATCAGGATCACAGTTTCCAAAGATGGTAAGAAATCAAAATAAGAAGTGGTCTGCAATGTAAATATTGTACTACACTCAAGGCAAGCCATATCCTGTATCTCCATCTAAAAATAAGACTATCTGCAGAAGTCTACCAGAATATGGAACAGCAGTGTTTTGTAGGAGATGTTGCAGTAGAAACTTTTCTGCAAAGTCTCCCCTTGACAACACAAGATTAGGAAAGACTTCAAGAAACTGCTCTTTGAAAACAACAGAAAGTCTTCTAGTGACCACCAGTTTCTTTCATTACCTGCTAACTCAGCTGAAAATAGGCATATTTACTGCAAAATAATAAGCAATGACAAACTGGAGGAAGTTCTATTACTGAAAAATCCCACGCAGATTTGCCTTTCCATTTGACAAGAAAGTTCACTGGTTGAGTAGTCACTTCACAATACTTTTTTTTTAACGTGTCTATATATATCAATATATAATAAAAGCAACTTCTCACATATGTGATACAGAAGCAAATATAAAAATTTTGTACTTCATACATTTTCTCCATTCAGTGTATATTTTGCGGACAAACCCCTGAGACGCAAACCCTAGTAATTCATTAGCATAACAACAGTGTATTAATAACATCAATCACATAATAAAACAATAATAGCTTAAGGAACATCAACATTTTGTCACCCATGTATCTCCCACGAAAAAGAATACTAATATAAATGCCACTGATAAAAGCATGACTTCATTCTTCTGTCACACACAAAATATCACTACCATATAATTAATGCCAGTAAACTCACAGGCTGCACTCATGCATTGCTTTTATTCCCCTTGGAAGGAAATAATTCCAATGGTTTTCATCATATGCAAGTCAGTTTTACTACAAGTCTTTTCAATCCACAAGAAAAGCATTGTTTAAAAATTCATTAAATACTGTACTTTCAGTCCAGACTCCTGTACACAAAAGCAAGGGGATTCACTGTAAGGGAAGGAGAGCTCCTGCATCAAAGGGATCCTTGCCTGTGGTTGGTTTGCTGTCACTCTGTGACGGACTGAATTCACACTATCACTTGCTCTGGCTGATGAACTGCTACTGCTTAGCGAGGGCCTAAAAAATATGCATGGAACAACTATGGGCCATCATTCATGCACACTGATATGGGAGTCTACATAAAAAATCCTTTGAAGAGGATTTTAAAAACCATAACCCAAAAACTTTTAAGAGAGTAAATAAATTCTTCTTTATATATGTCTCCAGGAAGTTATCTGGCTTCTTAAAACAGTCTTTATGCTTATGGAAGTGTCAAAATCCAACTAGAAGTCTAGAACATCAATTACAACTGAGTCCTTGTGCTTGGTCTACAGATCAGCACAGGTTTGGACAGCACATAAACAAATATAAAAATATGTTCATAAATATATTCTAGTTTTCCTCTCTCCTTCCTCTTTCATTTTCATTTGAGTGTGGAATTTAAACCTTAAACAGGAAAAAAAAAAAAAACCAAACCACCCACCAAAATACAAAAATTCTGCATTTGGTGAAACACAAAATTGCAACAAGTATTATGAATAACAACACCTTTTTTCCTGTTAATACAGCAATGTAAACTACTGTTTCTCCTTCATTTAGTAATTTATTTAAATGTCTTTTCTCTCCAGAACTGGATATAAACTGTAGGTTAAAGTTTTCATGCTGTTTTTCTACCTATCTCTTTCAATATTTTACAGATTCAGAATGAGTCAAGTTTGGATATTCTCCCATAGACTATGCAATTTAATGTCAGATGGTTTGGTACAAATAAGCACTTCTAATCATTTTACTGATACTGTATTTCTCACAGGTTGTGAAAGGAAGATTGATATTGCATTTTTGAGTCATCAAGGAAGTGTGACAAAATTAGCTCATGATAAAAATTATATTCAACAATCAAATGTCACTTCTGAGTGCAAGCTCATGCATTTAAAAGCTCTGACCTTACACTAAAACAGATGTGTTTATTAAGATACCTTCTACGTTTCATTATCAATTCTAGAGAACAACTGTGTTTCCTGAACAGAAAACCATCATTATTCATGGCTTTTTACTTGCAAACACCTTGCTGCTATTTGCATATGGGTGGAGTCCTGCTTCTTAAACGAAGGGAAGGAAGAAACTATGTAGTATTGTTACTTCTGAATACCAGTTCCAATATTCATTGCTGGGTACGAGGCCTCATTAAAAAAGATCTTGCAAAGCTGAGCTATTCTTTGTGTTCTTCTGCACAGTTAAGACCATGCATCAAAAGACAGTCCCATATCAGAATGTGTTTCGCTGGAAGAAAAAACTCTTTTCCATACAGAAGAGAATATGGGAAACTTAAAACTCTGTGATAATTGCAAAAAAATCTTCAAGAGTAAAAAAGAAAGAAATACAAGCTACTGTAGCCCCTAAACTCTGCAGCAGCGCTCTGTTCTAACAGTGTGAAAGGAGGAGGTGGAGTAGACAAATTATGGTAAATTGAATGAAGTAGAAGGTTGTAAGGGAAGAAAAAAGGTTGTACGTCTTCTGGAAGTAAAATTGCAGGAAAAGACCAGAAAGTTGGAAACTGAAAACAGAAGTGGAATGAAACCTTTATATGCTGTGTGAATCACCATTTGGCTAGAAACCAGGAAATAATTGCTGGAACAGGCAAACAGTGAAAAGCCATTACAAGACCCTCAGCAGGAAACAAGCACGATGACTTGGGAGAAGCTGCTGGACCGGCTCCGGACCATTTCCATTGACTACGCAGGTTAACAGAAAACAGTGAAAACAGTAATTAAGGAGTAGACCACAGCTCATTGTGAGGTGTCATAGGACAATGGTCTGATCTGATAAGCAACAGGAAACACTGCAGGCAAAGAATCACAAATTAACTTGGTAGGAATGAATCTGCCTAAGTTCAAAGGGTTAAAATACCTAGAACAAAAGCAGATTTTCCTCCAAGCTTCCATAAAGTCGATGGTTGCATCTGGGTTTTAAAAGGGGTACATTTTTTTCTGCTAAAAAAAAAAAAAGTGTTGGCTTTCCTTGAAAAAATGCTGATTCATTAAAAAAAACAAATATCACTAAGAAATACACAGAAGGCTTTAAGTTTTATTATGGTTGTGGATCACAGCTGTAGTTTGAGTGTATTGTACTTCCATGAGAGGAAGACTGAAGTGTAGCTCTAAGAAGGTGACAGCAGAAATAAGGTACACTGGAAGCATTTCCAAATTCAAAACTTGTGGTTTTAAAACAAAAATTTTGGCTGAGCATTTTTGGGTTTTCACAGTTTACTTTTCAGGTTTTTTTACAAAACAAAATCAAAAATATTCCCAGTAGGTTTAAAGGCAAACTTTTAGAATAAACAGCAGTAGATACTTACTTAGCTTGATAAGTACAGTTGAGTAGGACATTTCTTTGAGAAAGAGCAGGAGGATCAGATTGTGTTATCCTGGTTTTAGTCAAAAAAATGTTATTCTCTCCCACAAGATTATCAAAAGGTTAAAGCTGAAGACATTACTCCACTATATTTACAAAAGTATAATGCATAAACTTTTGCTGAAAATATCGTTTCTGTGAGGTTAGATATCAAGTTACTAGTCAGAAAATGGCTGTGATTAGGAGCCTATTGCAATGTGAATGAGCCAGCATTCCTGTCCAGTCCCAGCGCGTGGTCCCAGTAAACCCTCTTTGAAAAGACTCTGGGTGACCAGAGGTACATCTGACTGCTTGCGCAATTAATAAAAACATTCAGTCCTCACTTTTCACAAGTCTGACTTCTGGGTGGTCATTAAATATTACAGTATTCAGCCTTTGTAACACCCATGAAGACATACTCATATGAAAGAGAATTTAGCCCTCAGCCATTAACTTAATTAGTTTTTATTCTGTTTTTTCAGAACACTACCAGCATGTACAATTTTCCCATTTCTTATGGATGACACTGATCTGAGCAAATTGAAGGATCTCAGAAAACATGTATCTTTTGGTGGAAATATACATTTCTTGTGTCTACTGATGTCTTTATAATTTCACCCTCTGAAGCGATAATAGTGGTCTCTTTCTTTTCCCCAATGTAAATTAGAAGTACCCTTATTAACTCAATAAAATAATAACGGTGAAAGAGAACAAGTATCAGGCCCATCATACTATCATACTCTTGCATTACCTAAAAATTCTTCAAAAGAACCTTTCACTGTGACTGGTCTCTAGAAATTAAAGGTCTAAGGAGAAATAATATTTACACAGGATTTCAAGATTTTGAAATCTCACTTCATTCTAACTGAAAAACAAAAGCTTTGAAAAACTGTGCACATTATCACACAAAGAGTGCAAAGAAGAAGGTTAGTAGGAAATTGTATTTTCCCAGAACACTCTTTCAGACACCCAAGACTGAGTCTCTTATTAAATAGCTGTTTTGAACGTATGAAAACTTTTGTTATCCACAGCATCCTGTGGCAGAGAGTTCCACAGCTAAATCCCTTGGGTTTAAAGGAGCATCTTCTTTTGCTTTTCTGAACCGGCCTGCTACTACTTCCATTTCATGCCCCAATCTCCTCCTCACTTTTTCCATGCCACTCTGATTTTATGGACTTCTATCATATCCTTCATTTACAGGCTAAAAAGTCCTACTCTTCATTCATTCTTCAAGAGGAAGCAGTTTCATTCCTTTGACTTGGCATGCTGTTTCCATGATTTTCCATCTTCTGGAGTTCTACTGTATTTCCTTTGAGGCACAGAACTGAAACTTTATATACAGTGTTACAGATTAAAGTGCACAACTGTGTCTTTATGCACGCAGTGACATTATATTGCTTTCCGTTTGTTTATATTTTTTCCTGATTTTTCTCAATATCCAATTATTATTTTTTTTGGACCACTACTGAGTATTAAGCTGACATACTGTGCTGACAGATATCCAACTGACTGATACTCTGACCCTGCTTTGAGCAGAGGGGTTGGAGTATAATTTCTCCAGACGTCTCTTCCAATTTCAACAATTCAGTGAGTCTGTGATTCAAGCTTAGGGGACAGCAGGTGAAATATTTCTATTTTGCCACTATGCAAGATACTGGAATCACTCCTATCCCAGTGTTATGCACAGCCTCAGCAACTCCCATTCAAGAAAAATGAACACAAACTGGATCAAGCACAGAAAATCATTACTAAGATGAATGGGAAAGGCAGAGCTTATCTTCCACAAGAAAACTAAATGAACTTAGGTTCAGCCTAAGACACTGAAGCCTGAAAAGATTTATGATTGATGTCAGTAGTACATTAGAGAGCTAAATAGGGTGGATGTCTATTTAAGCTATATGATAGCATCGAATTAACAACAAACTGTCCAGGTGTATTAACCATTCTTGAAAAAATTCAAGCTAGAAAACAGGAGAAAGATTCTACAAAGGTTTTAAACAACATTTCCATCTGCCAGTGATTCTGGCAGTACCGAAGCCAAAAGCTCATTATATTTAATATGGAGTTTACTGAGTTTTGACATTTTTGTGAGCTCTTTCTTTCTTGAAACTAAATGATGGAGAAGACAATGCAATTTTTCAATGTGCTTTAGCTTTCATGGAATTTCACACTGTAATGGAATATGACACTTTTGAAATTTCTCTATCCACATTTATCTCAAAGGCAATATATGCAGTTTGAAACCATTAGTTATAGCAACAAGTATGAGATAGGCTTTCCACCAAGCCCAGATAAAACTCTTAACAATTTAATGAGGAAAGACTTCAAAACTCTGAGAACTGTCTATACTGAAAAAGAAAGCCAAGCCCACAGAAATACAGCTCTTGGAAAAAGCGATTAACGACTTAGAAACTACAGTTGCTAAATCTTTCTAAGGAGACGTGACAAATCTTTACAGCGCTAAAGCAGCAATTGTTCCATCACCTCACATGAAGTCCCTTATTAATGACTGGGAACATCAACAAATTGCTTGTCTATCAGGTCAGAAGATTAAAGACAACAGCTTGTATTTTGCCTATTAAAACAGAAGAAGAAAGTACGATCAGATTTACAAAACTAAACAGGCTTCTAAACTTGCTTTTTAAAACCTTATGTTCTTTGACCTCCCTGTTCATGACGCATTTAAGCTATACAACGGGGGGGTGAGCCTGGAAACACACTGGTCTCAGCCTTTTAGAGATGTTTAGCTGCTGATGTGTCAGAAGACCCAGTATGTCAGATTTTATTTGAGTTGCAAAAGTCAATCTGGTAGTTAGGAAGCACAAAGCATGGGACATTATACACCTCATAAAATCTTTTAGTCAGAGTATTCTACACAAAGGATTTTAAGTCACTGGCTTTTTCAGGACTTGTTAAGAACATAAAGGCATATCTGGTGGATTGCTGCTGCAATGAAATGTCTGCCACTCCATTCAGATGGCTTACACCTACTCATAAAGAGCTTTGTGTAAGATGTCCTCTTCTTCCCAGGCACAATACCCATTTGGACACATATGTACATGATGTTTGGTAGAGCATGACATGCAGAGGCAAGTAGAGTAAGGTGAGAGACTTGTTCATTTTCTGAAGAAAAAGCAACAAGATTCTCTCTAACACTTCACAGCTGAAAAAAGTTCTTTAATTTTAAACAGGACAAAAATTTTGTTACTTCCACATTTTAGAAAAATAGTGTCTCTGAGGATCATTTTACTCTTCCTTTCACAGTGCAATGGTTACTGCATTATTTCTGGAGACGACACAAGTCTCCCTACAATTCACATTGTAACTGTGATTTTAATCACTCTCTCTTACCAAGTCTTAACCCCACTAAGGGAAAGGGACACATGTCACCAGCCCCAGAGGAGTCAGTTTGAGACACTTTTTGTATGTAAATTATTTCTAGAATATTTATGTAAGACACATGAAAGTGTGTAACACTTAAATGTTTAATTACTATTATTGCAGATTAAAGGAATCTCCCTCTTATTAAGATGGTGAACTTCTGACGGGCTTTAAACAAATTACTCTTTGTGTGATGAAACAGATCGCATCCACCAGCAGTCCAGTAAATCACCATTCTGCCTAAGAAGCAATAGCAATGGCAGCTACCTTGCAAACCTTCCTGGGGATTAGAAAACCTGGGTGAACAGGTTCAAGGTAGGATAGGTTGTCAGTGTTTGCTCATGGGTCTTTTCTACTCTTTTAGTTTTATTGCTCAACAGATCTTGTTGGAGAGTCTTTTGGATACCTGAGCTGATTTAATGGGATAATTAGGTCATTTAAACTTTAGTTTTCTGATCAAAAATTTTAATTTGAAGGTGAATACATTTATCTGTCCCAAGTACATTCCCATGCCTTTTTTCTATGTAATTCTCCTGTCACTTATTGAAAATTAGTTCTTGAAGAATACACTTAAATATCCCAGCCAAAGGATCTGGCTCAATCCCATCTCATTTGATGGGAAGTCTTTCAAAGACAGCTGGAAGTAGATGGGTTTGTAATGGTTCCCTGAACCAACACCAGGTCTAAGGGGCAGCCATAGTAATGCTAACTGGATGCCATCTCACTTTTTTTCACAAATATTTAACCATGTAGCAATGCATGTTTTATATTCTTCCTCAGTGTCAACAAACCTTGAACATTAAACAACAGTCTACAAACTAATACAAGTTAAAGAAAACTTCCCTGGACTTTCCTGGCATTCTGGATTGTATTGGGTTTGCGTGGCAAGATTTCAGTAGCAGGGGGGCTACAGGGGTGGCTCCTGTGAGAAGCTGCCAGAAGCTTCCCCCATGTCCGATGGAGCCAATGCCAGCTGGCTCCAAGATAGACCCGCCACTGGCCACTGCTGAGCCCATCAGCAACAGTGGTAGCGCCTCTGGGACAGCGTATTTAGGAAGGGGGGAAAGTTGCTGCACAACAGCAACTGTAGCCAAAGAGCAATGGCTCTGCAGACACCCCAGTCAGTGCAGGAGGGGGCAGGAGGGGCTCCAGGCGCTGGAGAAAAGATTCTCTTGCAGCCCCTGGTGAAGCCCATGGTGAGGCAGGCTGTGCCCTCAGCCCACGGAGCTCACCACTCCATGGTGGAGCAGTTCATGAAGAAACGTAGCCTGTGGAAAAGGACTTATGTCGAAGTTTGTGGAAGGGACCCCACACTGGAGCAGGGGAAGAGTGTGAGAAGTCCTTCCCATGAGGAGGAAGAAGCAGCAGAGACACCATGCCATGAACTGACTGCAATCCCAATTCCCTGCACCGCTGGCAGTGATGAGGTAGAGAAATTGGGAATGAAGTTAAGGTCAGGAAGAAGGCAGGGGGTGTGGGGGTGTTAGGGGGTGTGGGGGGGTGCGTTTTTAAGATTTGGTTTCATTTCTCATTTTCCTACTCGAATTTGATTGGTAATAAATTAAACTAATTTCCCCAAGTCAAGTCTGTTTTGCCCATGACGGTAATTGGTGAGTGATGTCCCTGTCCTTGTCTCAACCCACGAGCTTTCCATTATATTTTCTCTCCCTTGTTCTGCTGAGGAAGGGAGTGTTAGAGCGGCTTGGTGGGCACCTGCTGTCCAGCCAGGGTAGACCCACCACATGGTCGGGTGTACCTGAAGACTTCAGCTGCAGCTTCACTACACTGCCATTTTAACCATCCACCTTCTTTAGCTCAAAGATTTATGATGATCAGAGACCGTTCAAAGACCATAGCTATAATGCACATGTAATCCTCAGTAACATATATCTAATAATATAAAGATGATGAATCTTAATTAACTTAGATTCTACAATTTTAATATTCTGCAGCCAAGATTTACTGACATCTTGCAACCATTAACTAGTTATTCTTGTACTAGCCTGTATGGAAGAACTAAGAGAAATTATATATATTAGCCTTGTCTCTGCAATGTACAAGAACTTCCCTTTATACATAAACGGAATCATCAGGACTCCATCATCCTAAATACTAAAGTAAATGTGGAGCTAACACTATCATCTAGATGCAACTCTACATTTGGCTATAACAATATGTGCCATATTCTACTTACAATAAATAGCTCTTCTCTTTTCATGAGCCACATCTATAAAAGTCTGGTCTTAGATGAAACAAGCTTATTTCAGAGTTATCAGTTATGGAATATTAATTTACAAAGTTAAGATTTTCACCTTTTCTGTAACTTTTGAAGTTGACTTAAGCATTAGTGCATTAAATTGTGTCTATGGTCTAGATAATTGATCTAAACCTACTTTAGCTAAAGATTACTCTTATATTAACACAAAATTTTAATTGAGTTCTCATTCAAGTGATCAAAAGTCACAAGACTATAGCTGGTGCTGCATCCATCCTCTATTTTAGCATCATCACTTCAGTTTATACCATCAGTCACATCACTTAAGGTCAGACTGTTAAACATGATGGAGGATCGATTCTATATAATACAGACCTCTGTAACATAATTTAGATTTACTCTGATGCAATATTGTAAATTACTTTTTTTTATATGTTCAAATAATAAAATTAATGTAGCTTATAATAGGGTTTGATATTATTATTCTTATGTTAATATAATAGTGAACACATTAAAATGTGACAGGATGCAAAGAATCCAGCTTTTACTACTTCACTTCAGCAGGATTAAGATCTCTGTAACCAAGAGGCAGATCAAACCCAAACCATAAATTTTACTATCTACATAGTTTAGAAACATAAGATAGGAATAAGTTCAGTAGGGCAAAATAGTACAAAGTAAATTTAGTACTGAAATACATTTTCCATAGAACAGACTGACATTTCTTTGAAGGTTTGCAACAGACACTTTATGACCCATTAGGAATCAAATGTAATATTTGTGGTACAAGTGCCTATACTGTAACATTTATTGAGTCTATTTATCTGAGATAAAATACATAGGATACAAAATGTGAAAGCCATTATAATATTTCGTCCCCATTTATTTACCTGGCCAGGATACACTATTGAATTTCACAACTCATTTATGATGGAGTCATGGGAATATGGCTATTGCATAAATAACACCCCAAGTCAAAATGCAAAGCTGTTACCATTGAAAAAGTTCAATTGCTTTTGATAGCAGTTCTTAATCTGCTCTTTCCTCACCACGGAAATATAACACATGAACCATTTATTGATCTTTGATGTCATCATGTGACCTTTAAAATGAAAAGGCGTGGACTTAAACAAAAATTCTGTTCCATAACAGATTAATGCCGTTGGCCTTTCTTGTGACATTGTTATAGCTTCCAGAGCAAGTGTTTGTGACACTGGATGCCAAGTGCTATAATCATAGCAAGCACAAAAGGAAAGAGAGGCACCACGGCTCAGAATCATTGGTTTAGCCTGTGTAACGAGAAGTAACTCTAAACAGAAAATCCTAGGATACATCTAAAATAAATTATGCTGTTGTCGGAACCAATGATTAAAATACATGAAACTAGTCATGAAATTAGTTTCCAACTTCCAGCTAGGCCATACCCAGATCATACACAACACATACAAATATATTCTAGTATACACACATCTCATAGCCAAATCACTTCAAGCTAGGAGTGATGGAACCTCCATACACAAGTGATTAAACGGACAGGCATGAACTCCATTTGGGTGCACGAGTCTTCCCGTCTTGTGCAGACAAATGAACAATAATGCTCCCAAACACGCCTGACATTTGTTTTTGAGAAATTGCGTGTGTGACCCAGGCTGAGCTGTTTGGCAGAAAGCAGTGCTGCAGGAACTGTCACTAGAGATACAACATGGCAGATCGCAATCAAAGAATCAGTACCGTGAGACCGGAGCTGGAAACACCCAAATAACTGATTCCTCTCAGTATTTTGTGAATGCAGAGGACATAACAAATTATGGATGACATGTTACCTGCGCTGAGGAGATGAGTCCTAATAATGAAGTCATATACTTTCATTTTTGCCGCCTTTTCTTTTTAATTGCACCAGTTATGTTAGAATATCCCCAGTCAGGTAACTGCTGAGTCATGCAGGATGCACTGCTGACTCATGACTGTTTCAGTTTAGTTGTATGAAAGAAAGGCCTGACAAAAATTGTTTTGGTTAAAGCTGCAGCTGAATTAAAATTTTCTACCCTAGTACTACTCACATAGAAATAACCACAATATTTAAGTGCATAACTAACTTCTTGCCTGCCCAAAAGCTCAATGAGAGATTTACTTGCTAACGGGGAAAAAGAAAAAAAGGAAAGGTATTCAGCATATCCTCAAACAACAGTCTTCTGAAACAGAAAAGGTGAGATAAATTTCACAATTTTAGAAAGGAAAGTTAAGGTTTTTTGTCAGGAAACAAACAATGTCTACCATTTATTTGGTCTCAGAATTTTACCACCATTTGGAAAGCTGGAGCAACCAATGTAGAGAGCTGTTCTTCAGGTTGCAGATGCCTCCCCAGCCATTACACTCTCCCCCCACAACTGTAGTTGACGTTCTACATCTACTTGATATTTCCACAACAGAAATAATGGGACATATGTTTTCCAGTTACAATAAGAACAATGTGCAGAGAGATGAGACTCTCAGACAACGCAGTGCCAAATACTTTTCTGTTGCAACGATGTGGCCCCACTGATTTCAAGATGTGGCTTTAAGGATAAAAGAAAGAATGGAAATGCAACTACATCACAGGCCAGCTTTTGAATGGAGAGACAGAATACAGCGGAGTATAAGCAGCATTATGAGTAACACATAATTATGTTTTAAAGCAAAACTATGAATCAAGATACTTATTAATGGAACCCCTGAATTTATTAATTTTGCTAAAGAGGTAAGCCACTAAACTGTCTTCAAAGTGGTGTTAATATAAAGGTCAGTCGGCCATTAACAGCATAAAGTATCCTCCTGCACTTTGGAGAATTCGAATATTTAGTAATGGATGTTAAAAGACAAGCCAGAATTCTTTCAGCACATTTTAGCTGAAAATTGGAATATTCTTCACATAGAAACATAACATACAAAAAAGGTAACCTTTTCACTACAGAAAATGCCAGTACTATACTACAAAACAACAGAAACATTAAATTTCTATTGCTTTTTTTGAAATGTGACTTTGTAAGCGTTGGCTAACACTGAGCAAGGATAGACACTCAGCAAATATTACAAGTACTTTTTACCCTATTTATTGCAGCTGTAAGGGATTCAAAATTCTCCCAGACAGACTCCACCTGTGAAAACCCAAACAGTATAGAGCACAGGCAGATGGGAAGCCGTATTTTTTCTTCCATGGAAAGTTTTAATCAGAGACGAAAATATTTTATTAAATTTGGGAAGGGGGTCTGTGTAAAACATGCTTTTGATTATCGGAATTGAGAACATTTGTATGTTTTCAGATTTTAAGTAAAGAAATAAATGTACCAACAAAAGTTCTTCTTCCATCCCAAAAGTGCTATTTAATTGAAAAGCTATTTTCTTTCCAGAAAAGAAGAAAAAGTTTCAATGAAAAAAGTTTAGATGAAGAATGTCCTGCTCGCAACTTACTAGTTTTAATGTTCAGACAAAGAGTCTGGAAACCATTGACACTGATAAATTTGCTAGCAGTAGCAGAGCAATGCTGCAAGCTTCCTGCAATCCCCACTCCCTTCAGGGACCCAGAAATAGCTGCTGAAGTCCCAGAGTGGGTTTAGCTGATTCACAAGAAATGCAATTAGGCCAGGAAAAAAGTGCACTGATTAGTTATTTCTCAGACAGGTTTTGCTGCTAAGATTGCAGGTGAGAACTGCAGCCTTGGACAGGCTTTTGGCTTGTAAGAAACTCAGCCACACTAAAGAGGCAATACCAACTGTCCTCATTAACTGACTCTTAATCCACACGTATAAAGTAATTCGTGTTCTGCTTGAACGGATTAATCTAGGCCAAAGCAAGAGTTTCTAGTGAGCCTAGAGCACAATAAAATCCCAAATACCAAGAGAAGCCTGCAAACAAGAACATGGTTTAATACGCATTACCCTCTCCCGATTTTTGCAGCCTTACTATAGAGTTCTACAGCATTCCCAAACAATAACAAGCTATAAGTGTTAATAAAGGAAGTTTGCGTAATGGGAATGGAGAATTTAGTTACTGAACCGATGGTCTGGACCTAGTAAACATAACAAAATTCTCTGTAAAACATATGAAGCATTTTACCAACAAATTGATGAAGAACATTTCATACAACTTCTTCTCCAGTTATGTGCATCCACAACGCTTGTGTACTGCACATGTAATTACAGACCAGTCTTGGGCCACAGATAATTCACATTAGCATAATAATTTTCTGTTAGATGGAGTATACCAATTTTTCCCTCTACTCATGATGAAAATGGAGCTTGTTCTTCCTCCTCCCCTAGGTTACAGGGGAGGATTCAGAAAGTTTTAAAAAGACATTAAATGTTATTGTTATTGGAAGGTCCCAGATTTAGAATGTTTAAACCCTTGTATTTTAAAAGATTCTTACGACTGTTTTGACAAGCTACCATGGTTGCCACAGGCCTTTGAAATGCAGAAGGCAGAATGCCCTTAAGCTAAAAAAGTGCCTTTTATTTATCCCATTGAATTGTAGTCAGGCTGAGCCGAGTTACAAATTGTTTAAATTTGACATTTTCTTCATTCACTTGAATTGCTCGGGAAAATTTAGGAATATAGGACTGGAAGGGATCTCCTGAGTCATCAGATGCAGTCTGTAGACACCGTGTTATATAATACTTTTCATGAAAAATTGAGCTCCACCTTAAAAGCTGATGTTTTTTCTGAACCCACTGCCTCATTTGTAGGCTGTTCCAGAATCCCTTATAATTAAAAAAACTTCTTCTGATTGCCAGCCAGAATATATTCAAGGCCAGTTTAGACCCATTTTTTTCATAAGCAAATACTGCCCTTTAGGTTAAATAGCTCTTTTCTGTGTCTTGTGTTTATTGCCTCATGTATTCATGCTGTCTCTCAGGTTTTGTCCTCCTATGCTGAACAAGCCAAGTCTTTTTTAGTTCCTTACCCTAAAATAGGTCCTCCACTCCCCTAATGAGCTTCAGGAGCACAGCAAAAATTAACTGTCCATGGGCATCCTAAAGGGCCAGATCTGCATCGCTGCAAAAGCAAAGGCACAGGACACACTGGCAACTCCTGAGACCTACCAGGGACCCATGACTAACCTAGAGCTGCCACATCATGCTTCCTAACCCTAATCCCATCGAGTATTCATCAATAATCTCAGTTAAGAAAAGGACAAAGCAAAAGTCCTGCAGATGTGCCTGTTTTTGGAGCTCACCAGCACCACGGAACAGGGGGACAACACTGATGCAAGCTTAGATTTTTTTATTATTCAGGTATTTTTGGAATTTATAATTCTTGAAGTATTTGATCTAAGAATAAAACCAGAAAACATCAAGAAAGGTTCTTAAACATCCAATAAAAAGCCACTGAAATCAGCCTGAATTTTCCAGAAGCTCTCAAAAGGCTTTTAACCAAGTCCAATGGGGGTGTAGGTTTTAAAAGTTTAGTGACAGCCTATACAACAAAATTAACGAGACATATGTCCACACAAAAATATATTATGCAAAGATCAGTGTAATCATATCACCCATGGACTTCATGATGGATACAATAACAATACTTCTGGAAAAGAAGTGCGAAAAATACAGTATCAGTGATGAGAAAGAAAAAAACCAGAGACTATGTAATCACATTTGGTAAGTCAGTGTTGATTTTGATGTAAAAAAAACACACAAAGAAAATTAGCTTGAGTATTAGAAAAAGCTGCTTATTTGGTAGAGCCTGGAATCTGCAAAACAGCAAATGTCTGAAAGTTAGTAACACAAAGCACTGGATGAACAAGCCAGCGTTGATCTGAGAGAAGGAATTTTAATTCTATATCTTTGCTATCTTTTATTTCTCAGGGTTTGGCTTGTGGTTGTTGGGGGTTTTTTGTATTCTAACCAATCGCTTTCCTTATAAATTCTACTTGAATTCCACGTCTCTCTTCAAAGGAATTTCAGGATGATAGATCAGAAAGGCACCGTATCTCTTTCTCACATAGTGAAGATGTCTGATGCCCTTAAGCATGGTGAGAAGCCTCAGTGCTGTTCCGCCATTTCTCATCTAAGTCCATTGCTGAGAAGCACTGGAGAAAGACCATGAGATCAAGGGAATCAGTGCATTTGCCAACCTGAAAGGTGAATACTCGTCAACAGCATTTATGAATGATTTAGTATTCAGAGCGCACTTGGGACTCTTGTCATGTCATCTATCGTGGACACACACAAAGAAAGACACATAAACTAGAAAATTAATCCTTTATATCTATTTTTATCAAGTACAATGTGTCATTGCTGTGGTTCAGCCTAACTTTACAAAATACATTTTGAAGACACCACAGTAGAACAGCAATACATTTTTCCTAGGCAGAGACTTGTTGCTTAAATACTACATTCCAAAGATTAACCTAGGTGAAGGATAAAGTTGGTACATCTCTTCAACATACACTCACTTTTCTTTCCTCCTTGGCTAGTTCTGAAATCCACAGCAATGAATTACCTCTTAAAAAAAGAAAAAAAAAAAAAAAAAAACCCACAACAGAAAAAGAGTAATGTCTACTGAAAACAGAGCTGAGAGTATGTAACAAGAGCCTTTAAGGCCACCAGGTCTTGCACAGCTTTCAAGACCAATCACAGGTCAAAGGAGCAGTAGTTAATGTAGCTGATTATTCATTTGATTTAGAACTCCTCCTGAGTTAGAAGCTGTATTTGTTAATTGCTCAGTTTTGCTGTAAGCCCCAGCAATGACTACTCAGATCTGTAGTCTCTGTCCTCTGACAAAAAATGCAGTTTCTTTTTGTAACTTCACATTTTCTCTGCTGTCCTGGTATCTGCTGGGTTAGACCTACTAGCATGTACAGTGCTGTCTTTTGGATTAGGTTGAGAATAATGTTGATTACACACTGATGCTTTCAGTTATTGCTAAGTTTTGTTTATACTAAGACAAGGACTTCTCAGTGCCTCATGCCCTGCCAGCGAGGAGGCTGGAGGGGCACAAGAAGCTGTGAGGGGACACAGCCAGGACTGACCCGAACTCTTCAAAAAGATATTCCATACCATATCGTGCTCATCATGCTCAGTATCAAAACTGGGAGAAAACTGGCTGGGGGGTGCTACTTGGGAACTAGCTGGGCATTGGCTGGTGAGTGCCGAGCAATTGCATTGCTTTTATCATCATCATCAATCATCATTATTATTATTACCATTATTATCTTCCTTCTCTGTCCCATTAAACTGTCCTTGTCTCAACCCATGAGTTTTCTTACTTTCACCCTTCCGATTCTCTCCCCATCCCACTGCAGGGCAGGGATTAAGCGAGCGGCTGTGTGGTGCTTAGTTGCCAGCTGGGGTTAAACTATGACATCTGTACATATATGAAATTTCCCTCATGCCAGCCTTTACTCGTGAGATACTATTGAGAGAAAAGACTATTCTTTGATCTGAAAGGAGATAGCTGAATGTATCTACTACATTTGAAATTAATCTTCCTTGCTACGTTTTTGTAAAGTACGTTTTCTAACTGTCAAGTGGAGATACTGCTTTTAAGGGTGCCACCGTCCAACACAGTTAAAATCAGTAGCATGTTCTCAGGGCTGTGTAAGGCCAGCTCATGAGTTACTTCTGTTCTATTAATCCTGTGAAAGTAGGGGCAAGATTTGCCCTGTTAGGAATTTTACTGTCCAAGAAGGTTACAGTTAATGACGATACTGAGGCATAATCATGGATTTTTCAAGAGTAGACAGCTGATACACATAACTTTTGGGCTAAGCAGACCACCACTTAAGATGACAGAGAAGTTCTGGTTTTATATCCACCAGTATTAGTCTTTTGAGACTGCCAGAAAATGCGGCTGGTTTTGTGACATGGGTAACAGTTCATCTAGATCTGAAACTCAAGACTTCAAACATATTTCACAGGCATATTTTCCTTTTCTAGTTGGGAGCAGACTACTTTTTTTATGAGCCTTCCTCCACGTTAACTGCTTTTTCAGTCTTTCAATTGATCGCATGGGTAGTCAGCGAGGAGGCAGCTACTGAGCACAACCGGCTGCATCAGAAGGAGGCAAGGGCAGCTCTGTCTCTGCCACTGTCACCACGTGACAGCAGAGCCACGGAAGCAATCACATGATTTACACAGCAGAGTCCACAGCCCAGCTTGTCCGTCACCTCCAAGAAGTACATCAGAGCAACCAGCACCATACCCACGTGCGCTGCTGGCCACAGTGAGACATCACGGGCGGGTCAGCGCAGCGTTTACAGACAGGGCGGCACGGGGGTGATACTTGAGGACAGGAAAGAGGTGTTTTGGGGCAGATGGCACGTGTACGAAGAGACAACTGTGTTTTGGCCACTGCTGCTAGCCACTGTGCACAGCTATGGCTCTGACCCGGAAGCAAAGCAGCATTTTTGCCATAGGTATGGCTCAATCAGTGCTGGCGCTCAGCATCTGACCACAACTCAACGCTTGTGCAGATGCATGGGAAGGTGGCACACAGTATGGTTCAGGTTGTGTGGGACAGTAAGTACAGCTCTCAGTTCAAGCACTGCCTCTGCTGCTTTGAGGAACCAAGGAAACTACCCCTTGTAAGAGGCCTACCAAGTACTGAACCCTCCAAGAAACTCTTGGTCAGATTGCAGCTGGTGCTAACCAAACAGCGCCAAGATTGCTAAGACAGAAAGAGTGACCAGGCACATTAGCCAACTCTACCACTTTCTGAATATAAAATGTTGGCAGGTACATACAAGAATCATCAAGTAGCCATCAAACAATCATGTCCTTGGGTTACATTGCCCTGTAATGGACTTGTATTGCTGACATTTTGGAAAAGTTCAAGAGTCAGACTTTGAAATAGCCTGAAACCTAAATACAACGGCGTATGAATGAACACAAAGATGTGGAAACCAGACTTTGTCCTCTTAGAAATGAAAAATACCCAACTGCAGGTGTGTTTTACTAGCTGAAAATCACATTTCAGGAGTACACCAGGACCGTAACAACCACAGGCAGTCCATGATTGTCTCATAAGTTTACTTGCCTCCTGCCTTCCTTCAGCTGAAGGTGCCCTGGTATTTGTACACAGCCCGGTGAAGAAAGAACATACAGCAATGCAGATAGCAGAAGTTCTAGCACAGGATACATTCTGCTACCACCCTTTTTAATTACTATTTGCAGTTCAAGGCTGCACAGATTACCTCCACCCACACAAGGTAATTTGAACACTTTTATTTTGTATAACTATGTACTGACATGATGTTAACAGTTGCAATTTCAAGGAGTAAAATCCTTAGAATTGCAGTTACAGATCAAGCAGAAAAATCTTACAACTTTCCCTCTGGTTTCCTACAGTCACAGAATAGCTGAGCATTGAAAGGACCTCGGGAGGTCATTCAGTCCAACCTCCTTCTCAAAGAAGGGCTAATTTCAAAGTTAGATAAGGCAGCCCAGGGCCTTATCCAGGTGATTCTTGAAAATCTCCAATGCTGGAGATTCCACAGCCTCTCTGGGCATCTGCTCCAGCACTTAACCTCTCTCATTATGTTTGGTTTTTTCTTTCTGTCCAGTCAAAGTCACCCTTCTTGCAGCCTGTGACCATTGCCCCTCATCCTTTTGCTGTGCACCACCTAGAAAATTGGGCACATTCTCCCTATTACCACCTCATAGTTCCACTTTTAGACCCACCTTATGCTTCTCTTCCCTGGACTAAACAAACCTTTGTCCCTCAGCCCCTTCTTCCATGAGGTTCTCAGTCCCCCAGCCATCTTAATGGCTCAACAGCTATCACATCGTATCCCTTAGCATGTAGACAAACTGTACTGCTTTCCATCAACAAGGCTGAAAGGGTTGAAAATGATCCCTACGTAGCATAGTGACATCAGGTGCAAGGTCCCAGACTCTAAGTCAATTTAAAATTTGCATTAACCTCACTGAGGCCAGGTGCTCACCTAAGACATCTGCCCTTACTGCCAGAACAGAACTAAAATTCAGTTCAAGGGACTAATAGGGTGGAGACCACCTGACAAAGATTTCTGCATTATAGAGGAAAACAAAACAAAAACAGTGATAGGGAATTGGGCAGCCATTTTCACAGGGATACTTAGCTGACACATGCTCCGAAACTGTGTTATTAAAACTAGAACAGATAATTATATGTTTCATTAGCCAGAATTAGAATGAGAATGGACTGGTTTGTGCACAAAAAAAGTGTAACTCAGAGGCTGTCCAAGATAACAAAAAACAAACCAAGATTGTTATCCAATGATATCAATACCAATATTCTGCACTATGCCTTGTATGAAAAATTATCTGTATCATATACTTATAAACAGTATGTTGGATGAGCTTACAAGTAAACAAAATTCAGCTCTTATTTCCATACAGTAAGCTTAGATAGGCTTATGTGGTTTGGTCCCACTGTTTAACAATAGAGGGGAACACCGAGTGACACAAGTCAATGAGAATTACAGCTACAACTGACCAGAATGCCAAGCTGAAACAAAGACACAATTTCTGCTTTCAGGAAACTCTGAACCAGAAGTAACATGTTGCCAAGAGAGCAGATGAAGAAGTAAAATTAATGCACTATTACAGAACTAAAATAACCCAGAGTAAGACTAAGTGGTGAGAGGTGAGATGGGAGTAAGTCCTTCGGTTCCTACCGATACGTGCTCTACCTCCAGTTAAAGACTCCAGGCCAGAATTTCAGGCAAGGTGAATTGCTGCTGCTATACTGAAGTCATTACTTTAAATCCACTGAATTGTGGCTTTTAATATGCTCCAACTTGCTTTGCTCCAACCAGACTGTGAGGAAATCTGGATTTGAGTGAAAAGGTACAGACCTGATTCTCATCTCTACACAGGCTTTACAATCCCCGATTTTTCAAGAATGTATTTCGATTCACACTGATAAATGAATTAGTCTTTCAAATTAAAACTAGGCTTTTTCATTTGGTTCTTTTAACTTACACTCTAAGTCAGTTCATTTCGGTTTAAGAAAGCCCTATTGTGGAGGCTGTGGACCAGTCCATGCCTACCACAGGTGGGCTGGCTGCCATCTCATCTCTACGCTATATGCCATCTGATACACTCTGTTAGAGACACTAAAGAAAAGTTTAATGGTTCATTATTGGTAAATCAGTATTGCAAAGGGATTCAAATTTTTTAAGTCATTCTGGTGCAAAAACTAAATAGTGTTACATTCCTGACAATTCTGAAGTTGAGAATGGTTAATTTCTAAAAATAAAAATGAGAGTATAAAAATTAGAATAATGTCTAACACCAAGTTATTATCGTTTTGCAAGTTCTTTGTCAAAAAATGTGTAAGTATGCTTTTGAAGCACACTTTTCCTGGAAATAAATGCAATGCAAATACTAGGTCCCACAAGGCCTAGTTTATAGCCCTTACGCTAAAAAGTAGTCCTAAGGATTAGCATAGTTAAGTATGTACTATAATGTAGAGCCTGTTGTATATTCATTCACAGTGGGTATCATTCTTTTCTTAGAGACATTACCAAAGCCAGCAACAGCCCTTGTATGTAAATGGAGAGCTCCACTAGCTTGTATTTAAAGGCATCTATAATAACAAGTAATTAACATGCATGATACACTTACATATTTTTAAAATGCAGACTGTATGATAAGGCACTATATGACACATATTATTTCAAAACATAAAACATCTTAGCAAAATAAATAAATATCCTTTTAAAATTTAGCTCCCGTGCTCCTAAAGAAAACCCTTGTAAACACATACATCTTTAAAAAAGGGTGCCATTAGTAACTCTAGCTAACTCAGCACAGAAGGAATTTCTGAATGCCCACCAGAAAAAATTCATGCTGCTTCTCCCTGAACTAAAACTGGCTTTTCCCATTATGTCAAGATCTAAAAGCTCTTTGTTTTAAACTTCTGGGCAAAAAGTAGCTAATCCTTTACTAGTTCATAATAATATTTTGAGCTGTGTTATGATACTGAAACACAATATACATGCATTTTTTTTGAGTGAAATCTAACATAATTTGCCAGGGACCAAGAATCTTGTAACTGCAAAAGGAAGTCTCTCCTTAAAGAAGGTAATCAGAAAAAATGCCACAGGTAATCCAATTAATCGCTGGAGCCAGGGCCTGAGAGTTGCAGTATGGATTTCATACCTAACTCTGCAATTTGTCATGACCTTTAGAATCATCAAGTCGTAATATAGTTCAGTTTTCAGATCACCATGTTCAAGATACTAATAAATTTCTAGAAAGTATTTTGAAAATCTCATAAAAAATAAACTGATCAAATTTAGCTTTATGAAATTAATTTAAATATCCATTTAAACATAAACAAAAGGGTTTTTGCTGTAAGGGTGGTTGACCACTGGAACAGGTTGGAGAGGTTGTGGAATCTCCATCTTTGGAGATATTCAAAACCCAACTGGAGATGGCCAGGAGCAAATGCGCTCTAGATGGCAATGCTTTGAGCTGCAGGGTTGGACTAGATGATCTGCAGAGGTCTTCTCCAGACACCACCCTTCTGAGCTTTTCTAATAATTGTATGTTTTTAAAACACTTTCAGTGTATTCCAGGGTTTTAGCTTGTAAGCCCAGAAAAATAGACTTGGAGGCACTTTCCGGCTTCAGGCTCCCCATCCTCGCAAGTATTGACATTGTGTAATCCCTTCCACAGATGGATCAGGCTCCATATCACCTCTTACTAGTAAGGAATAATTCTTTTCGTTTTCTGAAACATTATGTGTCCTTGTGTAGTTTTGCAGTCATTGTTATAATCATGCAGTGGTGTTCCATTTCATCATGCAAACCTCGTGAGCAGCCTAGCTTTACAGAAGTGGTTTGTGAGCAGCAAATAGAGACATACAAGCTGAGTCCTTCATTAAAAGCCACAAAACATTAACATATAAAATTATACACCTAGGTGTTAAGACCCTGCATATTTGTGTACTTGTAGATATTGCTAGTTCGGTGCATTTTTACAGAGCACAGTTTCAGGGAAAAAAATCCATTAGCTTACTAATGTGCTGCAATATACTGTGATCACTCTGAATATTACATACACTCTTATGCGTAAACTCTACTGAATTAATCAGATGTCTTCCCTTAAGGTAATCTTTCAGTCAGCTAAATCTAACAGTGTTTTCTATCGTCTTGCTATTTATGGATTCTTCATAATGACTCTAATACATCTTGTCCAGATAGTACTAATAAAACGTATCCTGACTTCCTTTAATTGGCACTTTCAAGTTGGCAAGTTTCAAATCCCATGTTGCATTACAACTTGTATCGTTCTTAGGTGTTCACACACCGTCATTTGCTGCTTAACAGAAGAAACCACTTGAGCTATCCACTTCACACTTCTATTTCTACCCACATAAAAATAAGGCCACAAACCAGTCTCTTAATACTGGACTCTTACCTGATGTTCAAGATATACAGGAATATAAGACAATAATGTGTGCAATTTGCTCCTGCCTGATGTACATCATGATTTCCTAAATCTGTTGAAAATTCAGCTGTTGAGCCATCAATTTTGAAAGCTCTGTATACACAAGAGTTCCCATATGAAATTGACTTCTACATGATCTACGTTTTCCCGTTGTTTTTTTTTTTTTTTGCCTTAGTCAGAAAGTTCGCAAATCTTTCAGCAGGAATGTTTTGGCACCTTCCTATTATCTATGACAACATGTCAGGTGGAAAAATGGCATTTGCAAACAAGAGGGAGCAGAATATGGAAAGATGTTATTTTGGGTGTCATTGGGAGGTACTGTCAAAAGAATAAATGTGCTCAGTCAAAGACAAAGCTATCTTAATTTTCAACATAAGAAAAGACATAACGAAGATTAGCTTCAATCCCTGTTGCCAGACACAGTTCTAGTTTCATAAAATAAGATGGTGAATGATACAACTGTATAGCAAGAGGCAAAAGGAACCAGAAAAAGGAGAGATGAACAGGTGTGGAAGGCACCTAAATTCACAGAAGTTAAAAGAATACTTCCAATCATTGCCATGTTTTTTGAGTGAGGCCCTACATATATCATTTATGTTCCAGAACAAGTATGTGTCCTGGTAAAGCATTTTCTATAATGGCTGCTATGTGGCTGTGGTAATAATCCACAGAAAACATACCTTTGCTGACTCACACCAGAAACCAATTCTGAGCCACTTCTGTCTGATGCAAAGTCTTAGTCACTACCAGGTTTTCTTCAGTGACTGCTCTTTGGGAACACTGCTTGTACAATTTTAGGGAAACATTTTTTTGACAGTGAAGCCTCCTCTTGCAGGTTAACTTCTGTACTGGCCTTTTCTGCTTGTGGTGGTGTACACAATCTCTGTTTCCTTCTGTGACACACCATTCTGTGCTTTAATTTTTAAGGCAGATTTTCCTCCATCTCTCTTTCTCATGTGATCTCAGTCTGTTAAAATGACTGCAGTAAGTTGATCTTCATACTTGCATGGAGACCTGTTAAAAACAATAGATCACATGAATCAACTCACAAAATCACACCACACATTACACTTAATATGAAATATTTCCCATGGAAAGTAACTGACCAGCGAATATGTGCTAAGCAATGGGACTTCCTTATTTTCTAAGTCTAGATGAATAATGACAAGTATATACAACTACATCATATGGATTCCCATATGAAGTATTAACATACTGATGTCTTCCTCCATATATCTTAGTTGTCATCCATTTCTTCATGCATCCTTGGTCAAAGTTTCATTTTCCCCCTTCCCGAAATAAGGCAAAACTATATTTGCCATACTTAATAGAACAGAACAGAATCATGAAGTTGTAAGAAGTACAGATGATTTTCAGAACAGCTGCCACTTTCAACCCTAGAAAAGTTCTGTTCCATGGCATACGCTGGACACCAACAAACAAACATTTCTTTGTTTTTTATATATTATTGTTTCATTATACTGTGGTATTTCAGTTTCTATTTCAAAAGCTTCCTCTTGATGATAAGTAATTGCATGTTTTAAGATCCAAAGAAGGGTTTGGAGGAAGACATTAATTTAGCATCAGAATCAAGCAATCACAACTACTTGTTTGCTTTCAAAGACAGCGTGGCACAGAGTAAAGCATATTGGGCTTTTCCCAAGTCTACTTCTTCTTGCCACAAAACAATGTAAATTAATTCTTTTTAAAAAATGGCACCTTCCTATTTTCCTTTCATGTTCATTTATTCTCTAATTTTTAGATACTATATGTATGCTAAGGACATCCTCATCTTGTTTTGCAACTCCTAGTTGACTTACATCTTGGATAATTTCTCCGACAAGTTTCCTGGGGTATTTCAGTGCTCTCTGAGACCTAACAGGTGAGTATACAGACATCACAGCACCAAGCCCTAGGAAATCCATTATCCTGCCTATCACCCCGCCAGAACAGTGGCGTCATTAGTGACTCTCCTCTTCCTGCTGCAGCTCCGCACCATTTGCTGTCAACTCTCTCTTTATGAACACACTAAACCACTTTCTTTCATTTTTACCCTCACTGACTTTTTCCACGTTCTGGTCATCCTCCCTTCTTTGGTAAGGGATAGACATCTTGTTATTTTGTTCCCTGCTTTCACTTCCAGTTGCTGCTGCTGCTAAAATACTCTCTTTTGCCACTCATTTCACAGAGCCAAGGCTTTGCACAGCTTTCCCCTTGCATTCACCTTTAGTTCCTTGTCCTTCTCTCCTTCCTCTTACTCGTGCCTCATTTTCACCCTTTTCGCATTTAATTTTCATACCTTAGTAAAGGAATTCTCTCAATTTCTCCATCTACCAATTTACTCTCACCTGTCATTTAGCTTCCTCTTCAAGAGACAATGCAGTCTTTTACAGTGACTTTTCATAGAGCTTGCTGCCAAAATGCACTACTCAACTGTACACTCCTTGGGGGAACTGTATTATTGACTGTACAGTACCTACAGTAGTTGCATAGCACTGGACAGACTGACTAAACAATCAATAACAAATCAATGGTACAGCTATGACAACAGTATTTTAGCTCTCCGAAATATAATCGTTTCAATTTTAAGTTTCTTCAGTCTGAGAGATAATTCCTGTAATTAAAGTAGTGGAAACCAGAGCATCCACCAGACCAAAAGAAGTGTTCAAATGTGACGTATCACACTTGGAATGCCTCCCTTGCTTGCATTGCTCTCTTGGGATGGGAAATAGGAGAAGGCGGCAAAACAATAAGAGTAATGAATAATCACATATTTAGCAAAAACATTCAGTTTAGAGTTTGTAATTTGTACAAAAACTGGATTTTGCAGCAATTTCATTTCAAAGTGAAGATATTTCCATTTTCAAGGCAATTGCAATTGGAAAAATATGTATTTCCAGAAAATCTGTTATTGGAAACTTAAAAAAAAATGGTAGTAAGTTTAAATATTTCTATTTTTTCCAAAAGATTGAAAGGTATATCGCATGAATTTGTGAGTTACAACAGAGACCTGCTGGGCAAATGAAGGTCACTTCGATTTTTTAAAACATAAAACCTTGTTTTCTGCTAAATGACAGTGAAACACACAGAAACCACAATCAACTTTTCCTCGGTTTGACAATCACAAAAGTCCTCTTTCTGCTCCTCACTATTGACTCACACACCACTGCATCCCAAGAGACTGTGTACTCTAAAACAAGGAATGAGTAATCAGGAAAAAGATGTTTCCCCTCTTCAAAGTATTCACTAAAGCATTCACCCTTTCAAAACCTCCAAACTAATATTTGTTTGGGTTGTGAATCTTACAGCAACAATATTGACCATGTTAACATGATTTAAACACTTTACAATGCAAATGAAAATTCCTAAAATATAGATCAGGTCATGGAGATGTCTTCCAATATGGTGGAGGGTGGGTTGTTCTAATTTAAGCTGCCTGAGAGCAGGATAACAGCAAAGCCCAGAAAGAACAGTCAGATTATCAGACCTGTCTCAAAAGAAAGGACATATATTCTTCTACAGCTTGGGAAGGGATGTTTTCTAATTCATTCAAGGCACCTTTGGGAAGAGTTGATACTATGAAGAAAGCCAAGGGTTTCAGAGGAGGAGTGTTTTAGAATGCATCTGAAAAATGACTCACTGGTTTTCACTGTCTTTTTTTCACTGTTGTGGAAAGCAGCAAATTAGTAGGTGTAATAAAGCGAACTTTGAAGATAAATGTATTAAAATGTCTACTTATCGATGGCATATTCTGCTCAATGAGAACTCCAAAGAGCTGATTTGCTACTGTAAACAATAAAAGTCACTTTACAATAAGACAAAATAATTGATTTATGAAGAAGAAACCATGGGGTGTGATTATTAAGTAACGTTATTTCTTGGGAATTAAGAAATTTTTGCTGCACTAATTACTAAAATTGCTAAAGGCTTGGGTAGTTTACAGTATTTCTTAATCCTTTCAACATTTTACTCTTCAAATATCAAATCCCAACAATCCAAATATCGCTGGCAAATTGAAAAGCAGAGAACAACCCTCCAGTTACTTAAGATAAAAAAATAAAAAACAACAGTTACATTTTATGTAAGCAGAACGGCTTGTCCTTAGGAATTCAACATTATCACACCACCCAGCAGCCCACACAAACCATAAACATCTTTGGGCTCCAAACTACCATAGGATAGTTTTTATTGAACTGTAAGTCAATACTAAGCTGGTTAGCTGGCAAGCTCATAATCACTAGAGGTAATATTTACAGTTCAGGAGATGGGGTCAATCAAGAGCTGGATGTGCATGTGTTATTTCCTACTTTCATGATAAAAAGGGACAGTGTTCAAAATACCCAATATCGATATTTCAAACAGGAAACCTCTGAGTCAGAAGACTCTTCGGCCTCACTCCGCTCGGCCCGCACCAGGATTTTTGCCATAAATGAAATTTCAGAAATAATTCAGCACTTGATACCAGCGATATTCATTAACCATGCCAAGACTCACTGTATCACACTCAATAACCGGCTCCAACTTGCCCCTCAGGTAACAGTCTGGGCAGCGCCAAGTTCCATGTTAACACGGAGTGTGGTGTTACACAAAGGATGGAAATCAAGAGATGAAAAATGCCAACATGATGAAGACAAACGAAAGCCACCACCACGGCAAAGCCAGACTGCGCAGCACCCAGCATTACTCCCAGACTCCAGGGGAATGACGACCACTTGCCAGCCATGAGGGGAGAACACGGCGTCTAAAGGCCAGTAACAACTATGGCAGGCTGGCTGCGAAGCCAAGGTGGGAAGGGCTGGTCAGAGCAAACCCTAACGGCGCATTTCGTATCAAGAAAGAGTATCAAGAGAATGCTCAATGCTTCACTGGGAGAAACAAATCCTTCACAAACACGACTTGATATTCCAGCAGCCTCCAGAGAGCACAGCCCTTTGCTTCATGGTGGCTGTGGCGGCACGCTGAGGGCCCTTTGCCTCAAGACTCCATCATGGCCGGCGGGGAGAGGGGCTTCCTGTCACGATGAGCTGGTTTGTTTTCACTCATGGCCAAGTTGGTGGGAGAAAACCTTCTCAACCTGGGACCTCCTGGGCAGGAGCCGTTCGACAGTAACGGTGGCTAAAGGCAGGTGGGAGGTCTAGACGCTGCCCAGCTTACTTGGTGCCATCTTCACATGGTGCTGCTTGCTCAGGTAAGCCGCCATGCTGGGCCGTGAGGATGCCAGCGGCCATGGGGCGGCCCTTCTCCTCAGAGAAAAGGCCCAGAAGGCTCTAACGGGGTAATGGCTGACGGCTCCGCACCGCCCCGCATCCCACAGCCACTTCAACACGCCGCCCGCCCGCTGCCTCCCCATGAAGGCCAGGTGGCGGGAGGCCGGTGGCTTCCATTTCCTGGAGAGGGCTGGCTAATTTGCAAAATGGCTGCAAAGGGAGCGGGAGAGACCTTCCCTCGCCAGGCGGAGGGTGGGCACTGGCGGGGGCCAGAGGTGGCCCCGAAACCCACCACCTGCCCCGGGCTGCGCCTCCTCGGGGGGCTGGCGGCAGGCTTCCCGCCACCTCCACTTCCTCGGCGATGGCCATGGGGTGGGTGGGGCGGCCATGCGGCGCCGGGGGGGCGGGAAGGTGGCCGGCAGGGCCGCCCGAGGCCGGCGGCGGGGAGCCAGCCCCGCGCCCGCCTCTCCCCGCGGTGACCTTGGGCGGGCGGCGCGGCCCTCCCCGCCGCGCGGCCGCTCCTTCCCCCCTCCCCCCCCTTTTTTTTTTATATTTTATTATTATTATTATTATTTTATTTTTATTTATTTATTTTGGCCGCGGAAAGAGTTTGAAGCGCTCCCGGCTTGGAGCAGGGAAGGAGGGGGGGGCGAGGAGGCCGCCCTCCGAACGGCCCCGGGACTTTCCCTGCCGGAGGGCGTGAGGGGACCCGTCCCGGTGCCCGTCTGCCCCCCGGGGCGGGGAGGGTGGCGGCGGGAGGGCGGGGGGGGCGCCGGCCCCGCCGCCGCGGGGGAGACGCGGCTCTCGGCGCTGTGCGCCCGAGCTGCTGCTGGTTACGCCAGCCCCGCCGCCTGCCTCTCTGCCTCTCCTCGCCTCTGATTCTGCGCACAGCCAGCCCCAAAGCCTGTCATTCTGCAAAACACAGTTTACTCAACAGAGAGAGCGAGTGGGGGAGCGGGAGAGGTGGAGAGAGGGAGACGGCGCGGAGGAGCTCAGTCCCGCAACCCAGCATGGCTTCAGGGGACCTTTACGAGGTAGCGGGGGGCCGCGGGGCGCCGCGGGGCGGGAGGGCGGCGGTGGGGTGCCGGCCGGGGCGCCGCGGAGGGCAGCGGTGGCGCCCCGGGGAGCCGCTCCGCGGAGCCTTTTTAGTTGCCGAAGAGCGGAGGAAATCGCCGAGGGAAGGGCTGGGGTGGGGGGAAAAGGGCTGGCGTGTGTGCCGGCGGGGGAGGGAGGGATGGAGCGGCTCCCCTCCCTTCCCTCTGCCTCTCTCTTTCTTTCTCTCTCTACTTTCCATCGGGCTTGATCTTAGCAGGCCTTGCAAGAGAGAAGGAGGAAGGAGTGAAGGAGAGCGAGAGTTAGCGGTAGGATGGGGAGGCGATCGCAGTGTGATGAGCCCGGAGAGTGGAGAAAGTCCAGGTAAAGTCATAGGCGCTCTGGACGTGCTGAATGTGCAGATTAGTGCGAAAAAATGCGCCTTAGCGCTGCCGGGAGGCGCAGGGATGGAGGCGGCTCTGCGCCCGCTGTGCAAAGTGCAGGAGCCGGCGCCAGGTTGCTTCACCTCGCGCCCGGGGGGCGGCGGGGGCGGCGGCCGGGCCGGGCCGGGCCGGGCCGGGAGCGGGGGGGCCGCGCTGCGCCCCGCCACCATGGCGGACGGCAAAGTTTGGCGGGGGCCGCGCTCCGGCGGGGCCGGCGGCCCGGGGTGCGAGGTGAGGCGGGCGCCGGCCCCCCGCAGCCCGGCGTGCTGCCGTGCCCCGGCCGCAGCGGCGGGGAGAGCGGCGATGCGGCGGGCGACGGCAGCCCGGGTTCCAGGTCGGGGGGGAGGGAGGGAGAAAGGAGCTGGCAGGCGGGCGGCGAGACCCAGCCAAATTTTGACCTCAGGCACCCAGTTCTAATGCCCGAACTGCGAACAAGTCTAGCCACTCTTGCCGTGCCAGGGCAGGAGGTGGGAGGGAGCAGAAATGAACAGTAAGAAGGACTGGACCCAGCCAGCCCCGGTAAGCAGAACCAGGGTGGCTGTCTACCATCCAGGATAAAAAAATGCCAAACACAACTGGCCATCCTGCGCTTCTTGGTCTGGAACATCTCCTCGGGCTCCGCGTTGCCTGGTGAAATGGCCAGTTGCATTGTGCTTGCCCAGAGCACACAGTTGGAGGGCTAGGGCAGAACCGTCGCTTTCCAGTTGGAACTGGGTGCCGATGATTAGGCACGGCACAACCATCGGGGTGTGCCTGGGTGTGGAGCTGCTGCTGCTGTTGGTTGGACATGGTTGGACTTACTCTCGGTTTGATGATCTTGATGATCAGCTGTAGGGTCTTACGTGCAAGAAGTGGAGGATCTGGCAGGTTGCACGTCGACAGTTTTTACTTTGTCGTGGTCTTTCAAAGTCTTTAACAAAGGTCGTAGATAAGCGATGATGTTGCGCTGTTAGGACTGTATTTTGCTGTGTGGGACACAGACCTCCACTGAAGTGAACGGCAGTTGCGCCTTCCTACGTTGTGTACATGATGATTTGAATAGTATCATTGACCTTTTTGCGATATCTGTCATTCATATTACTTTGCAACTGTAAGGATACTGCATGTCAGCTGTATTGCTGTTGCGACTCTGGAGTAACCAGTGGGACTTCCGTGAAGAACAACTTTGACCCAAAAAAGTTAGCAATACGATTTTGTATTAGTCATTTCTGGGATGCATAGGGGTTCTTTGTCTGCTGTTGTCCAGGTTTTCTTTAGATGTTTGGATTAGTTCTAGAAAGAAGTAAAACTAGTACCTCTTGGGCTAATGGTAGCCATGCTGGTTTAGCTCCTACTCATCATTTACAAATTCTACTTTTTTGTGATCTTTGTGTTACTATAAGATGACAATGTTTGGCAGTTGGATGTGGGCTGTGCGTTGAGTACTACTGCGCAGCATACAAGAGATGTTCCTCAAGTAGTAACCTGGCATGTAGCTGTTCTGTGAGAGAGCAGACTTACAACCCAGTTTGCAGCCAGTTTTAGGCCCAGTCACTTGGCAGGCATTTGCATGGATGAATGTGAATTGTTAGCGCTGCAGTTCAAAGCCTCTGAATCACTTCCTTTCTTTCTTAATCCATTCAAACTACTTTTGCTTATCATTGTAAAATATGGAAGAATTGTATCCACCAGAACAGGTAGGGGGAAGAAGGGTGGCTCTTCATTGCTTGCTGTGTGAGGTGTTTCGAATATGGCCTTCTCATGAGGCCGGTCGTGGTGTAAAATTTTCATCTGCATGTTGGACATGTTGGCAAAGAGTATGTGCAGGGCTTTGGTTATCAATCGTCTGCATTTTGCATCTCTACTGCAAAGTTCTCCATGACAGAGGTCAGAAGAAATGTCTAGAAAGCTGAAGAGGTTGTATGTCTAGTAGGTAGCAAGTGTGTAGATGGTAGCAGCTTCATTTAGAACACGGCTCAGCTTTGCTTTCCGGCTCTTTCCCATCCCAGAAAACCAACCGTATCAAAGGGACCTTTAGAAGGAAGCTCTTACAGCTCTGATGTCCCACACCAGTGAGCACGTCAGATGAAGCGCTTTATACTTTCAGAGCCGACACCTTTGTTCTTACTTGGATACGTCATTCCTTTTTGTCCTCCTGAACAAGTAAAACTTTATGCAGATGGCAGGATGGCCATTAAAAAGTTTCAGGATTTTAGCTTGAAATAGTTTGGGGCTGTTTGTGTAAATAAATAATTTGGGGCTTATTGTGACATTCCAAAGGTATACTACGCTCCTGATTCCCCTTTGACTCCATTAGTAATAACTGAGTCCTTCAAGGATTCTTACTGAACTTCAGTAGATAAGACAATAATTACCTCTGCAATTTGGAGTGTTTAATATTGGCTGCAAAATTATTTTTGTTAGAGCAAATCATGATCTAGGAGCCATGATAAAGCACATTTAAAAGTACAGTGTGTATTACCTACACTAACTACTCATGTTTTGGTGGCATTCAAGAAACTTAAGTATAAAATTGTAAGTTTTGGAAACAGATGTGCATATTTACCCTGTCAGTTCCTTCACTGACAGTCAAGTTATTTTAAAAGGCTTTTCAACCTTTTAAAGTCAATTAATTTATCTTTATATTGAAGCAAAATAAGATCACAGACAAAATAACCACAGCATTTGGTTAACTAGGTACCTTTTTCTATTTAGAAATGGCTTCTAATAATCTGAAATACCTCCTTTCTTTTAGGACTGTGAAACAGGTACCGATTTATTCTAGAAGCAAAAGAATATCCACTGGGAATTCTGTGTTTACTGGTAGTCAGTTCTAGATTTGTGTATTAGAACCAAGAGACTTTACATCAAAAGAGTTACTTCCATTATATGATAGAAGGTTGGTGTTAGTTTTGAAGGTTTTTTTTTAAGTAAATTTTTTTCCCTTTAACAGTAAGGAACACTTTATATATTTTAGTGTAATTCTCAGCCTATATAAAATACTAGTTTGGCTTTGCTTGACTTCCATGTGCTTATGACTTCAAATTTTTCTGAGTGGGTGAAAGAGTCATGGAATATTCCTTTTTTTTTTTTTTTTCTCATAAGAGGGAACCTGTTAAATATTAAAGAACTATGGTGCATATTCCTTAGAGATAACAAACTGAAAATAAAGGACTGGCAAAGGAGTGTTCACAGTGGCCTTCAGTAATTTTGTTATATACTCAAATACTCTGTTGGATGTGTTGATAGGAAATCCTCATTAATTTTGGTAACAAATATAAAGGGTAATGTATTTACTCTTAAATGCCAAGTTTGTGGATTCACATTAAAGTTGTTGTCTGCCATTTGAAGTAATATTTTGTATTTTCCATGCACAACTTAGTTCTCAAGTTATCTGAACCCAAATAGTTCTCTCACAAAAGCTCTGGTATTAAAAGTGTATGAGATGGCTTTAGAGGGGAGAAAAATTCAATATGAACAGTGTACCTAACTTTATTTTTCCTAGCACAGGGCATCCCATTGACTGCAATAAAATCCTCCTTTATTGATGAATATATGAATCAGTTATCAGTATCACAGAGATGCTCATGAAGCTGACTGATGCTTTTTTTTTATTTAATATTTTGGGGGTTTATATACAATGAACACAATTAGACATTCAGGAACGATGATGTTGACATCTAAAGTCTTATTTTAACATTGTGTCAGATTATATTACAACACCTTAGGTAAGTGATCTAAAGATTATAGCTAAATCTCTGGAGGGGACTGTCACATGCATGTAGTTCTGGATCACAATAATAAAATCAGTCTTTAAAACTCAGCAGTTTTTGCATTGAAGTGTTGCTCTTTGTGGAAAAGTGACATTTTAAAAAATGGCATCTTCTCACTGAAATGATACAATGCCCATGGATAGGAGGCTTGCTCACCATAGTGACAGGTTTCAATTAAATCTTAGTCTGTTTATGCAGCTGTGTAAGAATGAGCTACAGTTTATTTTAGCTCACGTAACCTACCAGAAAGATAATGTATTTCCAGATGAGTTACAACATCTCCCATTTATACCTGCACTCAGGTACCAGCAAAGTCAAAACTTGAAGATAATAATGGCGCTGTTTGGCCTGCCGAATCCTTATTACATGTGGAGACATGCAAATGGGAGAGAACATGACTGAACTTTTGGATGCTAGTTTTGGTTTGCAGATGCAGTTAAGAGAATCTTTGTTTTACAAAGTGAGGAAATGCATTTTTGAGCATTGTGGCTTTCCATCTTGCATCTCTTTCAATGAAGTCACTTTTTAGAAAAGACTTACTTAAACCTGCTTATTGAACTGGAAAGCAGAAATTATTTTTAAAGTATTTCACACATGTATCTTCTAAGACAGAGGTCACTTGCAAGAAGATGGTATGTCTAAGTAAACGTTTCCTATTTCTTAACTTAAATCAACCTCTATTGATATAACAGTTCCATGGTGAAGGAACAAAACTGATTTCACAAGCAGAAAATAGTGACTGGAAGGAGGATCTGGGGAATATAGAACAGAATTAAGCACCTACTCCTGTAGCATGGCAAGGCATGGATGCAATGCTGATTTCAGTAGTACCGGGCTTGTGCCCACCAGCTAAGCAGCTGGTCATCTGTAAGTAACATCTTCTTTATTTGGATTTTTTAGTGGAAAAGCTTTACTAACAGCTGTTTTGAAGAATCAACTATTTATCTATAAATGGTCGTTGATCTATTATCAAGATCAGTATTTAGAAGACACCTTATTTTGAGGACAGTTGACCTGTAAGCATATTACCCTTAGTCAGTAGAATCAAGAAGTCTGGTTGCTTGATGAAAGTTTTCAGGACTCTATTCTAAATGAGGTGTGATTTGCCACACAGACAATATTCTTCAATCCTAAACTGGGCAATCATCTGGACAATAGATTAAACTGAGATATAGACCGATATCAAAGAGTTAACCCCAGGACCCTTCTGCCCAGGTCTTTCTAGATTAGAGATACTGAGTGAGTTTCAAAAGTGTAACTGGATAACTCTGGCAATATTCATTATCTTGCTAAGAAATTCCAGTGTCCAGCCGCATATGGAACATTACAGTGCACATAATGACTGTCTTGTTTACCTACAACGTCACTCTGTTACCACGATTCCAACTTCCTCATTACATTGTAAACTCTTTGGCATTTGGGGGGATACTGAAAACCCATTGATTCTTATGGATGTAACAGTTTTGTTACAATCTTGATTGTTTTATCTGGATCAAGTGTAGTTTTACCTCAAGGTACATGTCATAAGCATAGTCCTGCTTGGAAGGGCTACTAAAAATATACTCTGTATCACACTTGAAGGCCTAAGCATTTGCGGTGAAGACTTTTCCACCACCAAAGACACTGAACTGAACATGCTTCCCTTTATTGTTCCAGGTTTAGTGTTCATGCCTATCCAAAGATTAAAATGACCTAAGTTTTTGTAACGCTTTCTGAATGACAAATACAGTGCTCTACTTTGGGCTGGTCTTTGATTCAAAATGAAAACCCAGCAATAAAGTCATTGTTTAGTAATTGTTTCTGAAAGCTAAAATATTTGGAGAGAGACAGTTCAAATAATGGCAAAATTTAAATGTGGTCTAATATTGAAAGAAATTGGCTAATTATTTTTTTAAAATCAATGGAGTAATTGTGATGGCCAGCTATGTTGTAAATAGCATTTCTTTGTCCATTCATTTGACTTTTAGCAGTATTACAGTTTCTTGGCTCTGTACATTTACATCAGTGCAATTCCTTTTTGTTGTTCCTCCTTTCCCATATATTTTTCAGACAATTTCTGCAGAACATTTTATGACACTGGCAAAAAAAATATTAATTAAATAGTTAACTGTTCCTTGAGATTAAACTATTAGAATATAATACATTAAACAATTTAAAGTGACATATTTGCAATGTAGGGGCAATTAGTAGTGAGGTATGTGAATGCTGGCTTGCTTTACAGTCATGCGAGTAAGAATATTCCATTTTTGACAAAAGGCAAATCATCCTTTTGGCGTGTTGAATAACAATGTCACACTCATTGTTATTATCAAAACTTTAGGCTGGTAATATTGCAAAGCTGAAGGGAAATACACTTCAATTGGTTTTCTTCTATTACATAGAGAAAATGTAGACTCCAATACTATTTCAATACTATCTCATTATGAGTCATAATATAAAATATTGTTGCAAATCTATTGGGTCTCTCAAAACTTTCACAATGTTTTGGATTTCACAATGTGTAGGAAAAAATTATTCTTGTTGCAGCTTACTAAAGAAGGTGAAATAGGTTGACTCCTGCAAAATTATACCAGTAGCATCATGATCAGTAATCTACAACAAAACACTAAACCAAAAACAGCGTGAACACATCTGTCAGAAAGACACTTTTCTTTGAAAATACCAGTTGCCCCACTTGGGCTGTGCTAGATTTCTCACAGACCAGCCAAAAAACTCACAGCCCATTCCTTCAGAGGGGCAAAACAGGAACAATGAGGATACTTTCTTCCATAAGGCACTTCATTTATTTAGATTTTGTGGGGTTTATGTGATATCATCTTACAATAATGTAATCATTAACATGTGCTCTGCACCCAGCGGATTAAGAAGGGATACAAGGGACTACACACCATGAAGTCTGAGTTCCATTGGATGCAAATCAGTAGCACCTATAAAAAGACACAGAATTAGAAGATATCTGTGAAAATGTCTTGGTTTTGAGAAGGGTTAACATGAATTTTCAGTGGAAAGGCACATCTCACAGAACTGTTAGTCACTATCTGGATAAGAATGGCTCTGCCTGGTGTAAATGGATTTTCAAAAAACCTTCTTATATGATCCCACAGGAGCAGCTGCTAATGAAACAAAGCAGTGGTCCAGAAGGTCGGGTCATCTCTTAGACTGCCTGGTTCACAGCAAGGAAGCAATGAAGGGTGGCTATGATAGAATTTCCAAACATCAGTACTGGGACCTGTGTTGTCATCAATTATTGGAAAATAATCACATTTATTGCTGCTAAGTTATAGATGATTATTAGCATTGTCAAGAGAAAGGTTGACAGTGAAGACCTGGATGACAGCAGCTGAAATTCAGTGTTTATAAATGCAAGCTAATGATCAAAGGAAAAAGAATCCTGATTATGCATGCATAACAATGAGCCCTGAAGAAGCCATTACTATTCAGGAGAGATCTTGGAATCTTTATGGAAAGTTTTTGGGTGTGTCCACATTAGTATTTTATTTTGGATCAGTTGTGTGCTTTTGAAGTGAATCTCCCTGTGATCCCCGTTTACCGCAGCTCTGTTGGCATCACAGAACTGTCTTGGAGACCAGTGACCACACTCCCTTCAGATGAAACTAGACAAGAAGATGTGTTGCAGCTCCTAAAGGGTGTCCGGTCCATGGGACCAGATTAGTGCTTATCAGAGGTAAACCTCAGGCAAACAGAATTTTGTGTGTTATTAAAAAAGCAATTGAGAATGAAACAGAAGATGATGATCATCATCATGTTGCTGGGGAATACTGTTGTGCTTCCACATCTGCAGTACTGCACCCATTTCAAGAAGAACACCGAGGTAGAAGTAATGCAGAGAAAGGCCAACAGGGTGTTGCACGGTATGGAATGGCTGTCAGTGAAGAGACACCTCATAATAACTTTCTGGCTGGCAGAAGAACTGATCAAGGAAGATATGAATGGTATGGAAAAGACAAATGGGGGATGATTAGTTAATTCTGCGCTGAATGCTATTTCTCATTGCGCAAGAAAAGGCATGCTGCAAATGAAATGATTAGGCAAATGAAGTACTTCTTCACAGTATTTAAATCTTGGAACTCGCCGCCATGGGATGTTGTGGAAGTCAGAACTGTAAATGGTTTCAAAGAATGGTAAAACAGCTTCTTGAAGGACAGATCTCTTTATACCTTTCTGCACAAAAAAAAATCTTTAAACTGTTAATCACCAGAACCTAGGGGTATAGAGCAAGGGCAGCCCTTACTCTACAGATGCTGTTTACTAAGCACCCAGTACTAATTTCTACTAGATTATACAACATAGTGAGCTAAATGGACCTTTAGTCTGACCTCGTATGGCAGTTCTTAGTTTTGTACTTACTACAGTCATTAAACAAACATAGGTATTGACTAAGATGTTGATACGGTCTGCAGGGATCACAAACATACTTGCCTTACAAGTTGTATTCTGGTATTCTAATTCCTAATCACTGTCAATTAGTATCCTTGCAAAGTAAAGGACAAATCAGAATAGTGGGTTCAGATTCCAACACACAAAAAGTCAGTTTCTGTTTCAGAGACCTCACAATCTAGACTTCTAACAAGATGCAACAGGTGGTAGAAGCAAACAAAAAAAGCAGAAGAAGGAAGAAGGTGATGAAGTAACATTGGATCAAACATGCATAATAAAAATGAAGTTTTGGCTCATTGCTGTAGCCCTGGCTAGTAACTGGGGTAAAAGGGATGAAGGTAAACTAGAAAACATTTGAGTAAATATATGGAATGAGGCAAATGATTAAGTCAGTAATATTAGAAAGTTATATTAATGTAATAAAATGTTTCTAATGAACAAACCCAGCTTTCTCCTACTTCTATGAGAAAAGCATTTCAGCATCTAAAAGGGTTTATCCACAGCCTTTCTATATTTACATTTTTTTATGGTCTTCATAGGCTTCCTTAACGCTGTACAGGGTTGTTAATACACATTTATCAATCTTGAAAGGCCTTTCCTGAATATACGTTAAAAAGCCACTAACTTTTAACAAACGCATCAAGTTGCCATCATGTTGGGGTTTTTTCCAGAAATCATATTTACTAAACAGTCTAATTTCTAACTAACCAGCTCAACTTGTCAATTTCTTTCACACATACAAAATTTACTTTTTTTTACATCACCTTGCAGTCACTGCAATGAGTAGCGCTATTGTAAACTGTTCTCAGATGTCAGGCGAACTACAAAGGAGAGGGCTTTGCTAACGTATCTTATTAGTCGTAGTAATAGAAGAGATACTACAGAATAGTTTTTTTAAAAAAATACTTTTTTTAAAGGTTTTTTGAAAGACAAAAACTTGTTTGTCTATGCTAATGGATATTCCTTTAAATGTTACGCAGTTGAAATTTGCTCTAATAGTATTTTTGAAACCACTAAATCATTTCCCTTTTTGGAGAAGGGACTGTTTTGCAAAATATAAAAGCACATTATCACATTAATACACCTGATGAGTTTGTCTTTCATAAATCTTTTTGTGATAGGTTTCAGGTGTTTTAGCACAGGAAATCTGACAGGAAAGGTGCAGGGGAATTGCTGCTAAATATGGTTCACGTGGAAAGAAAATGCACGGTAGTGCTTGCTAGGCTCCTAAATGGAGCCTGAGACTTAGACTGCAGAGATGTTGATCACAAAGTTTTCTGGTGATTAATGTAAGGGAGGAATAGTGGACTCCAGTGCAAATGCGAGCGCATGAATTTAGGATGACAGAGCATGAGAAGACCTTCGTGGATGAGAATTGATTGAACTTACCTCTACCTAAGCAGAGGAAGTTGCAACCTTTTAGGTTTAGCAATGGTACAATGTAACAGTATAGCTTCAAATTAAATCAGAGTGTGATTAAGTATCAAAATCCATACAAGGAGGATGATGGAAACTTTCTGGATCTCAAATTATGCACTAGGAATTATAGGGAAAACTGCATTTATGTACTAAAATGCCTTCACGTGACTCAAGGGGAAATAGCCCAGAAGTTCTTGAAGGGGTAAAGAGTGGCTGATGATGAGCAATTAAAACTTGGTGATTCGACTGCAGTAACTGGAAGCAAGACTGTAATAGGGTCCGGGTGCACAAACTCAAGCTTGTCACAATCCAAAAATATGAAAAGTTGAAAAGCAGCTTCCACTCCTGTGTAATTAAACATTGCCACTGGTTCATCATTTTCATCTGTGCTGAAAAGTCAGAACTGATGTACTGTAACAGTCAAAAAAGGAGATGGTAGGAGGTGATGAGGCATCAGACAACAGATTAAAGGGGGAGTGCCAAGGTGGCCTTGTCATCTCTCCCTGCTGACTGAGGCCTATGCAAGGAGTATGTTGTACAGCATTTATTAAGTGGATCAAGATAACAAAAATTCCAAGCTCCAAGGAAGACATGCTCCTCTTTTTTTTTTTTTTTTTTTTTTCATTGTACTTGTCACAAGCTTTGGATTATTATTTTCATCCATCTCTCATTATACTGATAGAACACTGAAGAACAGCATGGCTCAGCACATGGACTGCCTGATGTAGCTTATAATCTCGTATGAACTGTTCTTGCTGCCTCAGAAAGTTTCAAGGACTGGCTAAAAGAATTGGTGGAAGACTGCTGCTTCTTCCAATTGAATAGCGCGGCCCCTAGCTTGGTCATGAGCGCCACAAAAGATGCCGCATCTTTTTCCTGGATTGTTTGACCATCCTACACATTGGCTTTCTGACATGACATTACTTACGGTATTTCTAGTGAGTGCCGGTGATACCACATTTCTCGCCCTTAGAAGTAGTATCAAGTATTGCAGTGTGTGCATGGTTACCGCTTATTGACAAGCTACAGTGGGCAGTGATTTGAATTGTTCTGCAGCTGTGCTGCTGTTATTTTTTGTGCTTCATCCGCTCATATCAAATACCACTGACAACCTGCCCTGTTCAGAAGAGAAAGGCAAGTCTCCTTTTAATGTGAACTGGACCTTCTATTTGTACCATGACAGATGCAGTTTTCCTCTGCAGCTATTAACTGCTGCTCTTGTAGCCTATTTAGTATAAAGGGAAAAAAAGTCTTGCTTACTGGTCAATTAAGATGTGTAAACTACTCTTTTATTTAGGAGATGTAATCTGCATTACTGTTACATCTTAGAGTATCTGCCCTTTGATTTTCTATGGTCTGTTTCAAGATATGTGTCCAAAGTACTGTTGACAAACCAAGGACAGCATTCTATAATGCTGCTTAACCTGCAAGCCACAAGGCAGAATTCCTTGGGTAACTGAAATAATTTCTGTCTTAACATAATGCTTTCTGTAAAATTTTTAGATTCCTTTATTAATTCTAGGGTTTTGTGCAGCTCAGAACAGCTCTAGCAGAACTGTCCCTAAACATCTTTCTTTCTTTGTGTCCAGCTGCTATTGCTCCTATTTCCACCAAAAGGCAGCCATTCTAAGATCACAAGCATCTCCAGTAATCAAAAGTTGCAGTCCAGTGGCAGTTGGTCTTTCAAAGTGCAGGGTTACATGCCGAGGATGTTGTTTAAAACTGAGAATCACAAAGGTATGTTTTGGATGTGTATTTTAATGCATACACTTTTACAGGCATCGAAGGGATATCTGGGGATTGCCTACAGATATTTAGTATTTGATATATCACTTATTCAAGATTTGGAAAGTACTTGAGTAGTAAGCCTCAGGGTTAGCAGAGGAACTGCGTGATAAGCCTTAGATCTCACAGAAGAACTGATACAAAGACCTACCTTTTCATTCCCCCTCTGATTATACAGCAGTGTAATAGGGCTTTGCAGCGACAAACGCAGTGTAACTGGGGGAGACAGAGGCTAAACCAAGGATGGTTTACAGTCACTTCTCTGGGTGTGGGTTTTTTTTCTTTCTAAGTGACTAGTCTTCAGCTCCATTTCTGAGAAGGTTACTTGAACCTCTGACTCAAACAGAGACATCTCTGAATGGGGTAAACCAGTAGCACTTCTGGGACAGAAACTGCAGACTGTTAGGAGCATGTTCCCCTTTGCAAACATGGTGGCAGCTGCTTTCGATCTGTGGTTTCTTGCTGCTATTGTGTGAGGGAATCACACTCTCTGAGTTTCAAGAGCCACAACAGAGAGTAAGTAAAGCTGTGGCTCATTTAGGACTGGGTGTTATTTTAATGAGCTTAATAAATCCTATATAGGACTGAGAGTTTCTTTAGAGTTGCCAGTCCTGCAAAGCGGCGCTCTCAGGCTGACCTTTAAGTCATATACACTATAGAGCTCTGAAAAGCTGCACCAGTTCTATGCTGCACCCATTTCAGTAACATCAGCATCCCTAGTGCAAGTAGCTCACCTGCTTTAGCAGCCTTTTTTGGCATCAAGTTGATCTGACTTCTCTGAACAGAGTTTAAATGACATGGTGCCGCAAATGGCTCCCACTGCCCTGGGTCACCATGTTTGCAGCTGTGCACAGAAGTCTGGGAGGTCCATACTCATACAGAAAAAAACGGATTTGCTTGGTGAAATAAGAACTCACGGAAGCTAAGGAGTTGGCATTTTTGTCAACCAGACTCATCACATGATTAAAGCTGAAACATTCATGAATGTTAATATTGTTCTTGTAAACCACGAATGGCAAAGATTCGTTTCATGTGCAGAAGGGACACTGACCTTCAAAGGGCAAAATTCAGTGCAGCACCATTTATCTCATTTCTAGCAAAGCAGGGTGGAAGGAGATCTCCCAAGTTATTAATTCTACAGTCGTGGCTATCAACTCCTCATCAGCCACGTCATATAATCACTGTCATCAAAAGAAATGGATGTCTGTAACGGATTCAGTCTGACAATAAGCAGTGTTCTCACCCTGTCCTCCTAAAGTTAAAGGTTGCTTCTGGAAACTATTTCTAACACCTATGTCCCATAGTGGTTAGGACTGAAAATGCACTGGAGGAAAGACTCAGTCAGCCAGCAAACTCTCAGGCCTTCTCTGCAGAAAAAACATTCACCATAGAAACCTAAAAATTACTCAGAGCGATGAACTGGCATAATTTTAAAAATACTATCACACCTATTATCTGGCTACAGTGCAGTTTTATTAATGGGCATATATCGTAAATTATATATTCTTGGACAGTCTATTTTGGAATCCTTAAACTGTAAAAGTACTTCTATAAAATTATTCCAGTGCGCTTAAGTTCCGAAAGCTGATAAATATGGTAGATATACCAAGAAAATTAAAAGCCCTAGGGCTAAATATTTTTATAAAAGTCATTTTAAAAACAGAACTTCAACTAACCAAGTTGACCTTGCTCGTTACAGTCCTGGAGGTTTGGTTGTGCATAGCTATGATATAGCACTGCTTAAATAATGTATCAGAATCTACCAGTGGTGTAATGCTTTGTGACTTCTGTTAAGACAAAATCTATAGCTTTTGACTCAGATGGTTAGGGTAATGTCTGATGTGCTAGGTTCTGCTTTCACTTGCAGGAACATAGTTTAGGTATATTAAAAATATTAATGCTATCCTACTATTCGGTAAAACTATCTTTCCCTTCCTTTTTTATGAAGCCTTTTGAAAAGGTTTTCAGATATTTAAAACCAAAGGATACCTGAGGGTCTGGCCCTTAAGTGAAAATATTCACAACTTGCTGGAATGCTCATAGTGCAGAAGGCTGTGGCTCTTTCAGGAAAATGAAGGCATCCTAGAACATGACAGGGTTGCTGTACCTTTCCTTATGATAGATCTATGCTGCTCATTTTTGTGTGTGTGTAGCTCAAGAAAGTAGTAAATCTCCCATGCGACATACAGATAAGGCAGTCACGCTACCAGCAGGGACACAGAATGTAAGCAATATGTACAGTGATTTCAAGATCATTCCTAATCCCAAACTGCTTGTTCCACTCGAAGGCGCTAAGGCACTTCTGTGTGCTCAGCCCTGCTCCATGCTCTTCCCATCCCACCCCCTCGTGCTGCTAGTGGAATTTGCAGGATGTTGCTGGCTTTGTCTTTGGAAAGTCCTTTGGCAGCCCTGCAGCCCCACCGCCCATCTCCGGCTCTCTGGTACCCGGCTGCCTGGAGAGTAAGACAGGTTGTCCACAGCTGAGTCCACGGAAAGCTTTGCTTCAAAATTAACCACAATATGTACAACTTTCATGTAGGCTACAAAAGTATTACAAGGACAGGGAAGTGTAGCTTATGTACTTAAATCAGTGAATGAAAATCTCACTCCTACTCAGCTGCCCTGGACCACTGAGCTCATGTACCACTAATGCAAACTGCTGACTGAATTTACCCCACGGAGTTCCCTGATCTCTGAAATGCAGAACTGCGTTATTTTAGTAGGAATTGATTCACTAGTCATGAATTTCATTTGAGAAAATCATGTAATTTTGGGTTCACTGTCTGCTCTAAAGTGACAGCAGTTCTTTTACATACCCCAACAGTCTCAACAAATTATTTAGTAAGTTTGAGGTTGAGAAGAAAATACAGTTACTTCTTCATTTCCCACAAGGCAGTTTATGCTGAATCACTTGTGCCTAGTGAATGGTTTCTCAGGTCAGCAAAGTTAACTCCTTTCTTGGTTTTGGGCACATGCATCCAAAAGATACCGATCCTTTGGAGAGAAAGACTTGAATGTACTTTATTATGGTAAAAACATATACAAACCAGTAAACTCAAAGTATTTAAACTCTTCCTTTACATTTGGTTAGCACTTTATATGTCTGCTTTCAGAACATTCCTGAATGTTCTGTTTTAATTTGCTTTATTAGTATTTTTGAATTCATAGCATGTGGTTTAAAAAAACGCAAATGCTGAAAAATTTATTTTTTTAAAGGTAGAATATTATTTTTTTACAGCATGTGTAACTTCCATATATGACTTCTTTTTAAAGTTTTGTACTTGTACAGTATTATTACTCTAAATAAATTCAAATAAATACTTAGCACTTGAATTTTTCACAAACAATAGAGGATGTTGTTGTCCTGTTTCAGAAAGGGCACAGATTTATGCGGATGTAAAGCAGTTTGGAGACAGATGTGGGTAATTATATAGTTGTATGCAGTGATCCAGTATAGCACAAGGAAAGACTGTTCTTTTTGTCCATATGACTGAACACAGGGGTACAGATTTAAGACAATAAGTAGTAAACTTTTTGCATAGCAGGAATAAAACTGAGGCACAGAACTGAACACTGCACAACTTCCTTACATCTAGTTTTTCGTTCTGCTCTAGTCAAAATTGTGCCACCTTTAAAAGATGCATTATTTTTCTAAGCAATAAACCAAAGAAAATAAGTGACTTACATTCGTCTGGTGAATGCGGTTGTTATAGTTCTGCACTTCATAAAAACGTTCTCCCTGAAAATGATATGAAAAAACGTGAATTCAAACTTTCAAACACAAGTGATGAACCCTAACACTTAGGATGAAGTTTTAGAATATGGCTTCTGTAGCAGCTACAAATTTTAGACACAGCCATCACATTAGCACCCAAATTTTACAAAACTTAAATATGGAGACCATCTGTTCAGTAAGCTGCAATCTACTTAGCTAATTTCATTTTCCAAACCTTAAATCCTGCAAACAGATATAAAAGGCACCAGTGGCTGGAAGTTTACCCTTCATAAAGTAGAAACGAGATGCACTTTTTAACATTAAGGTTATAGCACAGTGCTATTTATAGCACTGAGAAAGACTCACTAACAGCAATGGTGCACTTTCTGTGAATCACTTCAAATTAAGATGCAATGATCTTCTAATAGGTGTGGTTTAACTAAATCGGAATTTGGGGCCTGGTGTGGAACTGCTGAATGAGAAACATGCCTGTGTAACCCAAGACATGCTAGATGGATATAATTGTCCATTCTGGCCTTCCAATCTGCGAATCTGAGCCTGTAAGTAATGTCAAGAAAGACAAACAAGCCTGGGCCACGATACTGGAAAGGAACATACGTTCCTCATAAATGGAAGTGGCGCTGGTACTTCTTCGGGTGCCATAGTAATAAAACTTACTCTAGATCTGTATTCTAGTTTTATTCTAATTTTTTTTCAAAATGTTATCAAGACACTAAAAAGTTTTAGAGCCACAGAACAATTATTTGTCAAATGGGTGACACTGAAAGAAATTTTGTCGTATCCTATGTCATTCACCCTAGAAGGTCACTTTTAGTTTACTAGTTTTGTATTTTTCATTTTTAGACTATACTATGCAATAAACACCTAAAATGCTAGAAAGCTCAAGCTCAAACATGCAGTCTCTTTCACCATTATTATTAGAACATCTGATGAACAGGATCTTACTAGCTTTTTATTTTAAACAGTGGTTAAAAATCTATAGTTTTGAGAAAGGCATGGGGATGAACTGTTCGAGAATGAGTTCTAGTGTGTGAGTGCGTATCACTCATGTAGTAGTACTTTTCAGTACTTTTTACTGTTACAAATAAATTATTTCAGACTCTAATTCTTTAGAATTATAAATTTTCTCACTGTACAGGCAGTGTATTTAGATTATCATTGGATGCCATTCATTGAACAAAGCCCACAGTTACTTACCTAACTAGATCTCATGTTCCTGACTTATGGGTCCTGTAACTAGACAGGCATTAGACAGGGGAAAGAACCTAGATCCTAAAATACTAACTCTAGGGTAGAAGAAAGCCTAAAAAATGTCTTTGCTCTCTAAATGTCTACCATAAAAAACCTGAAGCCAAATAGCTTTTTATGTTGAAGAAAAAATGCAATTATGTTCCTTACGCAATGCTGAAGTAGCTTATTTATTAACTTGGACAGGGCTCTCCATTGCTAATACGTATAGTATTATGAAGTGTTTAAAAAATAAGAAAGTACATCATCAAACAACTGAAAGTGGAAAATTTCAGACGTTTTCATTATCTTGAATAAAACATACTTGATATTATATGGCCATCAGAGGAATTTACTAAACACCTCAGAGTGCTCATCTGAGTAAGGAGAATTTCCAACAAGTAGGAGATGTACAGGTGGTTCATGTACTTTGTTCTCCCTTACCGTCATCTTCAGAAGACTTGCCATTTAGAGAGAAACTGAAGAACGATCCATTCATTTTCCCCCAGTGGCTGTCATCTAACTAGCATATATCCTTGCATGTGTTGTAAAATACTTGATTTCCTTTAGAAGTAATTCACAGGTGTGAACTTGCCTCTTAAAATCTGCACTGTTTGAAATTGTGTGCATTAAAGGAATCAACAAGGCACAAATTGTAAAGATACTGTAGCATACAGTACTGCATGTGTTGTATTTGCCCTGTACTGCACGGTGCCTATTCTGAATACCGCATGTGGCGTTCAGCAGCGAAGGGCAAGGTCTTTCCCAGAATGACGTTGAATTTCTCTACTGCAAAACTAACATATTTGTCTTTCGGGTGCACTAAGCAGTCATTAGCCCTTACCTGACACACACTCTATACTAGATTTTGGTATTAACATATTCTGACCATTTAATTGTAAGAACAAGTAAAACATTATGGCACACTACATATTAAAGGAAAGTGCTCGCTGCTCCAAACTCTACCTGTTACACTGTTAAATAATAGTAATGATCATTAGTATCCATTTAGTAGGATAGATTTGCATGGTGCTTTGTAACTATGAAAATAACATTTCAGAGTAGTAATTGGAGAAGTACATACTCTCTAGGGAAATTCTCTGATTATTTAAAGGCAAATTGTCAGGTTTTTTAAATCCTTCTTTCATGACCGCCTGAAGTTTCTTGGTTTTTTAGAATTAAAGTAAAACCTTTAACCACGTGAATATCTTCTTGAAACCTTCAAAGCATCAAGACATAAAATAGTTCCTTATTATTATTATCTAGAAGGCAAGTTCAGTTGCATTCTAGATACCCTATTAATCCCTAAAAAGTTAATATCCCTAAAAATAGTCCAAAAGGATGAGGTTTATGTTCCTTCATTAGGCTACAGCTGGCAAGCACAATAAAAGTAATATTTATGAGTATTTCTGTTGAAGTAGTAAGACTATAACACTCCTCCATCATGTGTATTACTATTTATTTCTATGTTATTTTTTTCTATGTATGCCTTTGTACACAGCTGCTCTTTGGGGAAAAAGAAAGGTGGAAGTGTGATCAGAAAATGATTATGTAATTCCAGAGCCACCTAATCCAGGTGGATACTTTTTCCCAGCACAAGGAAATGTGTATTCAGCTTAGGAGTCTCTTACCCCTCCCTAGCATGCTAGGAACCTCTCTGTCTTGTCGGGACATTATACTGCAGAATCTGCTACAGAACTGCTAAATACAAGCAGCAGCTAGCGCAAATACTAAATGCAGATATACAGCACAAGTTAGTCTTGCAGTTTTTTCCTATTTTTATATTGCTCACTTGGCTTCAAAACACATTTGCTTCATCAAAATTTTCATTTTGGAGACTGCTGTACATAAAAATTATTTCAATGCACCTTTCCCATCTTCAACACCAGGTCTGAAATCACTTTACAGACAGGGTGTTCTTTTCAGATAAGGCACATAAAAATGAAGAGAACAGCTGAGGTGGTGAGAACTAGAAACAGAAACTCAGACTTTGAAGCCCCATCTAAGCATCCTGTCCTGTGGACCATTCTGTTACTCTTTTAGCACAAACCTCCAGGATAGGTACAAGAACTACAAGTACATTTTTATTAGCATGTTTCCTCTTATCTTTGTGGTAAATGTATGCTGAGTTAGCCATCTTATCCCTGTCTTTAATTCCTTCATATTGGATGAAGAACAACTCCGTAGCTGCTATCATGGAGCATACACCAACTGGTTCGTACCAGTTCATATAATGGTTCATACCCCAACTTGTCACATGCCTTGCTCTGCTTATACCATAAATACTGAATGTTCATAGAAGCACTGAAAATAGGCTGAATTCACAATGTATCTCATATCAAAAAACGTCCATTTGATGACTAAGACAATCTTTTTAACCTTGTGATTGGCTGACCTTGGTCATCCAACCCCTCTCTCCCTTGTACATCTCGGAGAGTAGATTGCTCTTGCCCTATGACCTGAAAGTCAAGAAACCCTGACGGTATCGGGTCAAGGAAAGAAGGAAATTCAGTACTGCTTGTGGGAAGCTCCCTTCCAGCTGCCTGGCAAATCTAAGCTCAGCTTAATTCAGTCAGTTCATACACCCACTTCCACAGATTGCATAGAGCTCGGTTTTCCAAATGGAGCTGCTTTTGCAAGTGGGAAAGAATTAATAAAGATTTTTTAGTAAATATTTTAGGCACAAGTTACGCATCGTAGAATCATAGAATAATGGTGGTTGGAAGGGACTTTTGGAGATCACCTGATCCAACCCCTGGCTTAAAGCAGCACCAACTTAATTAGGTTAGTCAGGGTTTTGTTAAGTAAGGTTCTGAGTGTCTCCAAGGGTAGATATTCCACAGCCTCTCTGGACACTTGTTCCAGCATTTGACTACATGTATAGTTTGTGCTAGGGATGATAGTGAGGACATCAGAAGATTATTATGGATTCCTTAGAACCAGAAGAGTAATTAGGTGAGAGATTGATAAAGGTCTCTATCAACTTATTAGCTATTTGTTAAAACTCCTGTTTGTAATTTCATAAACCATTTGCCAGTGGGATCTTAGTATTAAATGTGACTCAGAGGTTTCTTATCGTAAAGTGTGAATTTAAGGTTCCATTCGTATCTGGAAAGCAGCATGGGTGCTGGAGCACCAATGTGTGTTGGTCTCTGCACTCACCCTCAATTAATAACAAGCAGACAGCTGCAGCCTTCCACAGCTTCAGTTTGTGACTGGCATAGTGCCATGCAGGGAAGGTACACTACCCTAGTCCCAGTAAGACAAATGTGGGGAATAAATCTCAGAAATCCTACATTTATTAAAATATAGTGCCTCATCCTACAGAGGCACATGGATCAAAGCCCTCTGCCACATCATTGCTGTAAATGCATCCAGGAGCAGCTGAGGTATTAACACAACCGCCAAGTTAGGAATCTGACTAACAAATACATGGAAAATTTCCTCAGTAATATATTCACTACTTACATATTCAATACTGCTTCGAGTACAGACATTTCTAAATGGTTCCTCAGCTTCATCAGAGTTCCAGTCTCGGTCTGATGCTTGATGCATCTGCATCACCTATCCAACAGAAAGAGAAGATAGCCATCAGCATGGAGATGCGGCACATGCTTCCACGGTAACCCTTGGAGTGATCTGGCAGGCATTTTTAGCAGGATGGCAAGATCTGTACCTGTCCACCAGAGAAACCCCAGTGTGTTCCTTGGGACCCCCCTGAAAGGAGTAATGGATTCCAGTCGATAGCAACCCCTACAACTGGAAGTACCGCCAACACTTGGCTGAAAGCCTATCATCAGGTATAAGAGCGATCTAAAAGAACTATGGATTCAACATTTAACACTTCCTTAGCTTGTGTGCATTACCAAGCTGAAACAGGACTTACTGAGGTCAAGGAATGGTGACCATCTGTTGCCAAAGTCAGCTTTCAAGAGGACTTAGAGCCTAAGGACAGCAGAAGGGCAACCTGTGGTTGTCCCCTCCGCAGCATGCTGTTCTGCTAGCAGCTCCCAGGGGACTCTGCCATTGCCAGAGGAGTTTCATGGTAGCGTGCGGCTGGAGCCTGCCGGCAGTGTGGTGTAGTCAGTCTGACTCACTGCAGCCATTTATACAAGCACAAATGTGTTAGTGCCTTTCATCCACACTGTAAGCAAACATCCTCCTCACACACAGTCCATCTAATTGCTGCAAAACACAGTCTTATGTTAAATCAATGAATATGCTCTTATGCCTTTGCATCTACGGTTTAGAGCACTGTCCCCACTTTTTAAATGCAGATTTCTAACTGGCTGCAGCTCTCAGATACCTGATTTGAAATGCATCCGCCTAATGAAGGCTTACAGCTTGCTTAACTGCCTTTACTACTGTCTTTAAGAGAGTTTGTTCCTTCCAGGCACCAGTAGTAAATTGGTTTCATACTGGACAGAATTTGGATCTCAAACACAAATCTGCAGTGGAAACCAATGCAGTAACTGAGGCCAGAATCTGGGCTACTGACCCTGCTCATCTGAATGCTATTTTTGAGGGGATAATGATGTATTATTCTTCCTTTTGGACAATTATTCCTTCACAGATAATTTTTGAAATTTCATGTGCCATTTTTCTGTGATGTTGCACTGGTATCCTGGATACTTCCTCATAAAATTCTGTGCTCCTATCATGCCATTATAGTTGCCTAAAGCATGTTTCTTTATTCTTTTTTTCTGCTCTACCTTTCTTTTTGGCTCGTTCCCATATTCTGCCATCACATTAGCTTCATTTGTGTAACCAAGAAAATGAAGAATTCTACTGAATTCTGAAAGAAACCTTTGTGTTTCATGACTTCTCTTATTATCCCACTACTTTACAAACTGCTACTTCAGCTTTTCACTTAAAGGATCACCCCTCAACCTTCTATATTGTAAAAAGTTACCTATTTTTAGCCCTTTCCTTCTAAAACCTATCCCTGCGTGGTATTATTCACAAATTTGACTGTTACTACCTTTGCTATATGGATGCTCCAAACCAATTGCTTCCTATTCTAGTTTGGATAGAAAGCATGAAATGGATATAGGATTTATCCTTCTGACATTTCCTTATCCCTGTCCAGGCATTAATGTAACACAGCGAGTTCATTTTCTTCTCCCTCCTCTCAGTGGTGCGGGAGAGATTACCATCCTTCTTCACATTCGGGTGTGTAAGCTGGGAATTCTTTCTGACTTGCTGCTCTGTCAAATGTGTATTGATCATTTCAAAAATACCTGCATCTCCCTGTGTTACAGTAGCTAGAAAACACATAACTTTCACCGGAGATTCTTCACATACCATACCCAAAAATTGCTATTCCACATCCCTTATCTTGGAGTAACTACCTAATACATGCTGTAATTGTCCATTTGTCCTGTTTTCTAATACAGAGCCTTACTTTTATCAAGCTATCGTTTCAATCCAGGGCAGGCTCCTTGAAAATACCTGCAAAGCCATTACATTGTCCTCTTGCAAAGACCCCTGTAAAACTGAGTGCAAAGACTTTGTTAAGGAGAGCTGTTGTACAATGGCCACTTAGGCTGACCATTAGCGCCTTGTTAGCCCTCTGAGTGGGCTGTATCCGCCTGGATCTCCCTGGCCTGTAAGCTTTGCAAAGCCAGCGAGCTGCCCTCGGACAGTTCTCAGTTGTCACGCTAAGTTGGTAAAGCCTCTCTGAACAGCTGAAAGCTCGTGCTTACATAGCAATCCTAAGTCCTCAGCACCCAGGGAAACCACCAAGTGACGAACAGCTCCCCAAAACCTAGGCTTGCTCTCTTTCTGTTCAAGTTTACCACTTTGCTGTAAAAGGGTTAAGCAAATATTTTTCTACCTACCACACAAGAACATGTGGTTTATTTTATGACAGTTGTACCAGTAGCATTTGTAAAGCAATGAGTCACTGAGTGGTAGTTCAGCAGAGTAATTCAAATATTTATTTATACTGTATTATAGCTGAACCTTTGTATTTTTTTAATGTGGAATCTTCACTTCTGGCTAAGCTTTGGGATGGATGTAAAAGTGTTGCACTGAAGTCCTGGCCTTAAGTTGAATCTGAATGAGGCCCATATGGTGGAGAAAAAGACTGAGGGCAGTGTACAACAGAACACAAAATAAGCTAGAACTGAACAAGGTAAACAGGAACAAACTGTAAATGAACGTAAAAGAAAACAGCAGGTTTTTTCCTAATGATTTCAGGTGCAGCTTTTATGTAAATTAGTAATTGCTTCCCACATTTCTGGACTTGCTTTAATGTTGGTGAAAATCACCTTTAGTGATAGTCATATTTTTATTTATTCACTACTGCTTACACATTTCACATCTGTTTGGAAACATGAGTATTTTTAACAAATTCCAGGGCAGTTTTACTAAAAGAACTGTGATATGTTCCCATAAACACTGGTTTGCTTAGAAGCCTCTTCAAGTCCTGCTCCCATTCCTATAAACTGCTTTTAAAATAAAAGTAAAAAACCTCACGGTTTAAGTCCCGGGGACTCCCACTTGGATTTTACTTGCATCTAAGTAAAGGGGGAATAACTCTGCTGAATTGCAGTACTGTGAAGGAAGCATAGGCAGAATCAGGTCCTTAACAGGTTGTGCTGAACTTTGCTTTTCTGATAAACATACATGTTTCCCCTACACATTCTTTCAGACAGTATAAAATTCAGACAGTATAAAATTCAGATTCAAACTGGAGAATCCCATTGAACTGAGCCGAGAAACACGTGAGGAAGAAGTCCATGGTATTAGAAAGCTGAGAGCCATACATGTGTCCAAAACAGCCAGCTCTTTGTAAAGCTCAGCAAAATATTTTGTCTCCTTGAATTTAGATTTCTCGTTCATCTTTTAGTCTTCTGTGCTTGTCACAGAGACAGACTGTACAAGTACAGTTCTGCTTACAGCAAACTTCATGCATGTGTCAATTCTCTTAGATTAGCAGCATACACTAACTGTGTTTTTAAATTTTGCTTATGATAGTAAATAGGAATAGCATTTATTTTTTACTTTCTTGGTCGACAAACCAAGAAAATTTCTGTTGTTTCTAAATTTAAACTGTGCATTATAATGTGCAAAACAAATCTAGCAGTATAGTAAAATCTACCAGCTGTACTTTAGTACTGAAATAAAAGTAAGCATTCATCATCAAATTCGAATGTTTGAGAGAGCATTCTAACAGATTCATTCTGAAATAAGTGGCACTAGCAAGTTTGTAGAGGGTGTGTGGAGACCTGACCACTTTTTAACATAAAGGACACCAAGAATTTGGTATGCCCTGCTTCTTGCTTTCCTTTCCTTACGGAATATCAGCATGGAAATATAATAACGAACTGGTTTATTTTACAAAAGAAACCACAGATTTGATAAATGAAATGCATCATTATGCTTTAAAATCAATAGACCCCACCCCGTGTTCTTTGGATTTCCACATAAGTTGTACGTGTTGATTAATGTTTGTAAGTGAAAGGGTTAAACCATGTACGGAGGAACAGCCCTAAAGAGATGGCTCCCACATTGCATTCCCAGCTCTTTTGATGACAGGGGTGCACACGTGGACTGCAAAGGGAAAAATCCTGTGCTTCCTCTGTATAAAGAACATTGTCAAGATTACTTTAACCCACTGCTAAAGAATGCCTTTTTTAGTGCGGATTTCTTGCACCTTTGAAAACTGCCTTGCTTTCCAAATGAAAACCTAAAATATTTTTTACAAAATGGTTACATTGAAGAATGAACAGCTGTTTGCTATGCAACCTATCAGCAATGAGCCTGGGGAAGAAATATGTTCTGTATTATGAACATAGCCAATATGAAAGTGTTTATATGATGTAATTGCCTACAATGACGGGGACTATACATGTTGACCAAGAAGTCCCTTCCCCCTATGTCATCTTGTCAATTTTCCTTTTCCAGCCCTTTCCCAAGGGACAGTATCAGTCTATACAAAAATGCCCTTCTTCCAGTGCAAGATTCTTGTGTCTACTAGTATTATTATTCCAGTTTGCTCCAAAACCCACAATGATTGAGGCGCTTCCACCACAGGTATTATTTACATACATACACTTAAATATCCTAATAAAAGTTAGTTATTTAGATTACATCTTTAAATCTATAGCAAGAGAGGGAAATGGCTTTAACAGAGTCCTGACCAGGTGAAAGCTGCTGTAAACAAAATGGGAGAAGGGCACAAAACCAGGTTCTGTTAGTAGAATCAGCAACAGGGACAGATGACATCAAGGGGAAAACACAGCCCTCGTGTGGAACCAGGCAGTTGATGTGGCATCAGGGCAGTTTTCAGCTAGTAAGGAACAACAGAGACCAGACCAGAATTCCAGGTTCAATGAGACTGAATTTCAGAGAAAGGCGGGACTTCCAAGAAAAATGATGTGAGGTCATTAGAGATGAGTCTACACGGAAGCTGCGGCTGGCTCTTTTTCTGCAAGCTTTCAGCTAGGGCTTCATTTGATCTGGACTGCTAATAAAGGCAAGCTCCTTCTTCCAGAAGACTCCTTACACAAAGAGGAAATCACGTTGCTTGCCTAAGCGCCTCAACTGAATCTTTCAGTTTCTTTAAAACACCTGAATGCCAGAGAAGGTAACTAGCAGTGTGTACTCATGCAGGCAAAATGCTGCGTCCGGAGAAGTCTCAGGAATGTGAAAACACCACTTTTAGCAGTAGTTTCTAATTGCCACGTCACTACTGTAACATACAACTAACTTGCAGTGGTTTCTGGGTTTCTACATAAACCTGGACCATGGAGTCATGTAGCTGGAAGCCTCTACAGCGTTGCTGCCTATCAGGAGCGGAAGATCAAAGATCCAGCCTTACGTACAGTGAGCAGCAGGAGCTTTTACAGCACGCAGTTGTTCTGTTGTAAGTCTTCGCAGTTGTTCTGTTGTAAGTCTTCGTATGTATGTGTTGGAGGACGTACACCTAATGCGGTGGTTTGCAACCATGCGTAATATAAGGCTTGATGAGCTTTTTCCAGTGAAAATGCGGAACTTTGGGGATTTCCCTAGCAAGTTTAAGACCTCTTTTGATTCTAAGAAGGTTGTAGAAAATTAAAAATCTATATGCTTAAGAAGAGAAAAAAGGAACTGAATAAAAAGCAGTGTCTTCTTGACATTAATGGGGTGTTCACTGAAATTCCTGCGAAGATGTCATTTGATGTTTTCCCTGTGAATAGTTCAGATGAGGAATGTCTTCTCTTTCATTTTTATTACTATCTAGCCCTTTCACTTTCATTTTGACCTTCCAGGTAACTACACAAATTCGCTGCTGGGAGGGGGTGGGTGTCACTAGCTGGCACATTGATTGGCCCTACGTTTTAAACTGTGGGTCAGATTCTGAAGAGAGACCCAGCATCCATTCCAGTATTATTTTTCTAATGTGAATACTGACTGCTTCACAAGATACAGTGCCATATTTTTTGTACATCTGGAACAAATGCTCCAATTACCAGATTTTGAGAATTTAAATACAAATAGAAGAGGAACACAAATAACTTACAAATGCAAGCAAGCAAGAGTGTTGCAACTAATGAGACACATTATTTCTAAGCAGAGGTAACAAAAAGGAGGAAGTTAGGGCAGTCATGAATTTTTAGAAGACAGACATGTTGAATCAGATGGCCTTTATCTCTCTCAGAAATCTTACTGCCTTTCTTTCCTTGGCACTTCCTTCAAATACCCTTCCAACACCCTGAGGCACAACATGGGACAAAGGCCTCCAATGAAAAAAACACATAAACCAGTGCAAGTCCTGTAATTTATAGTAATGAAAAGCAGTTTTTCTAGTGTATGTCATGAAATCAGTCTGCTGCCCTGTACAGTACACTAACAGAGACCATCTGAGCATCACAGATTACAGTTTAAATTGTTTACATAGGTGCACATGGCAAGAAGAGGAGATGACATGTACTTATTTTGGAAATCACTAAGTAGACAGGCAGTCCTCCAAACCTTTCTGGAGGTTAACTGATCTCCTGGAAGCTGTCTTCTAGGAACGTAAGGATTTTTATTTATGCTCTTTAGAACTGTGAACTGTAAGATACGCTGTTCTGACTTTACAGTTATACCTGTAGAAAAAATTCAATAGGAATTACCCTCTTTTAACTTAGCCTAGGTGGACGGTTGTTTGGTGTTTTGGTGGGTTTTGTAGGGTTTTTTTATAAGTGGACGGTAACACTGCACTGTTAAATGAGTGATTTTGACCCTGAATCTTCTGTGAAGGAAGATGTGTATTGTACCTGCATATATAAGCACAACACTAAGTTTATTAAGCTCTACATATTTGTACTGTAATTGATTATTATTTTTTTTTATTTCACATTGTTCAGAATACAATTATTTTTCTTTTTTAAAAAATAGGCTTTTATTATGATTTTCATCCTAGTTTGTGCAGCTGTGTATAGAGCTAGGTTTAAGGCTAGTTGGAAGATAAAAACTGTGTTTGTTGCAAGTGCATTTGCACAGATGCCATGGTCTCATTCTATCGGTTCTCTTTAAACACATTTATATGGTGATATATCAGCACCTCAACTCATCCGAAATTAGACAAGAGGGGCATATAGAAAGAATGTAGAAAAAAGGCAAGTAATGGTGTATGTCAATCCTAACACTCTCTTAACTGTTGATACACCTGCAAACTTTGTTTGCAGTCATTTCACTTTTAATAAATTTAATTACTTAGTTTTCCAAACCAAATATAGTGAATTCAAGGATGTGGCAAACTGCATCTACTAAGGTCACTTTTGGAAGATGTCATTCGGTTCTTGTTAAAGGCAGAACTGAGGGGACAAATGGAAAATCAGACATTGAAACCATAGATATTTTTCTGCATATTCTCAGGACTGTGTTTTGCTTATTCTAGGGAAGGAATGAAAGTATTATTTCTATTAATCACTAGCTGTCACAGAAATATTTCTCATTAAGAAAGCTCATATGAATCTGTGTAACCTTAAGTAAATGCGAAATATTATTACTTTATATACTACCCGTTAAAACAAATATTCATCATTAAAAAAACAAAGTAGTGATGTTTGTTATTACTGTGGACTGTGAATAGAAGGAGACTGGGACAGAAAGTACCAGGTGTGGGTAAAACCCTGATATTTATGCCTACACTGAAGCACTTCACTGTATGTGGTGAAGGAGCACAGTGGCACTTTGCGGGGAATAAGTATCAGTGAAGAACTTAAAGCCCCGAGAAAGAAAAGGGACCATGTTGAGAGGTCAAGTACATTCGATGCTACCCTCAAATGCATTCAGTAATGAACAATGAGGCAGTAATGAGGATGAGGCAAATATCTACTCAGACTTTTTATGCATCATTAGTCAAGACAGTGGGTATGATGGCTGAACCAAAATACTCAAGGAAAACAACTAATTTTGGATCAAGCCACATTTTTTTCATTTTCTCCCCAGCAAAACAATAAATTGAAAAGAGGGTTGACCAGAAACAAAACATTGTCTTCAGCTTATTTAGTCCCTCTTCATTTTAGTTTTGCTACATAAATTAGAAGTGAAACATTGACAGTTTTGTTCTGAAAATCTTGTAATGAAAAGCTTAGTCTCTCCTAAATATATTTCCTTTCTGAATGTTTTTTCTAAAACCATTTATGAAATTTGACCCAATTTCATAAATACTTTTATTCTCCCTTCATGATGTGTTGAACTGGTTAATCACATTCTCCATTGCCAGTATTTTGTTTCCCGGGAATAAAGACCACTCATGTTTTTATCCTCTTAATTGAAATGCGTAATGCCTCATCACCAAAATATTTGAATGTTTTCCATATTAAAAAAACGCTCTCCACAAAACCTCTTCCCTTCACTTTTCCTGCATGTAGTAGAACAACAATGCAAAAATGAGAAATCAGTATAGTTAAATTTAAAGATATGTGCATGAGTGACAAAAGCTGAGGTTGAAGAGATGGTTTTTGTACATGGTTCTGAGAATGGCAAAGTATTTGTCCTTCCTCAGGTTCTTCCTTCACTGAGCAGGTGGAGGAATGCAACTGGTGTAATCCCTCAAAAGGAAGACAAATTACTCCAAGGTAGCATCAGCCTGACACAGTCTGTGTTCCAAGTCCAAATTCCTGAATGAAAACGGGAGGGGAAGGCATGTATTGTTTAGCTACTACAGACGGAATAGCACTAAACCAAATTCTCTACAGTAATGATAGCTGTGGTCTACTGAATTTAGCAGCAATTTCTTTTTTTCCTCAGGACACATACATATATATGTGTGTGTGTGTATATATATACGTATGTTTTGCTCCTTGGTAGAGTAAGCTGCAGTAATTAAAGCAACAAATCCACCAACAATCCACACACCTCTACAGAGTTCCATGGTTCAAATGTACAGTCTTTCTGGCTAGCCCCAGACGGGAGGATGAGAAGTATTTTAAAGCCAGAGATAATTTGGATAGCTGCTCTCTATAAAGTCAACAAAATCATAAGTCTATTAGTTTGACATTTGAAAGCCACACACCCCAAATGAAGACCAAAAAAAAAAAAAAAAAAAAAAAAAAAAAAAAAAAGCTGGTCGGTTGTTTGGTTTTGGTTTTTTTTGTGAGGACTTTTCCCTCTTTTTAGACAAACGATTTCAGACTTGCCTGGACTGAGCTGCAGCTAATTGTTTTGCCATGCTGAGCAATCCTGAAGGGGACTGTGCTAAATTCAGAGTAAAGAGGATGCCTTGTTTTGCTTCTCTGGTGGTTCTATGCAGATATTTGATAAGACAAAGCACAGGAACAAGCTGTTTGGGATGCTGCAGTCGAGTGCCCTGGAGATGGAGTAAAGCTGTCCACTATGACTTAGACACAGATATCTTAGCACAGTTCCCACATAAATGAATTGAGATAGAAGTATAATGTTTAGTTGCTAATTACATTTAGACTCCTTTGGGGAACCCACCAAGATTTCTATGAATGTACAGTTCCAGCCAGTGAGCAGACAGAATTAATCCATTGGTTTGCTCTAACAGGGGACCTAAAAAGAACAATTACTTACACTGCTGTGATTGCCCTTCTTCAAGGTTAAATTCTCCATACAGATTCCACTGTTGTTCACATCAGATGATTTTTATTTGAAGAGCCCTGAAAGCTATTACATTAGCTATCCACTTATTTATTTTTGCTAAATTAACAATAGTGCTTTTGGTTAATGATAACGATTTATATTTTTTTCATTGGTGGCATCTTTATCCTTTATAAGCCACATTTTAAAAATATAAAAACATTAAAAAAATCGGAAAATAAAACTTGGGAGAGACTTCAAAAGGTTTTCTCATCATAACCCGATTTTCCAGCAATGACTTTTGATGACAGATGTTTGTCTAACAAAACCTGTTTGTTCTAAAAACCCTCCATACCTGCCACACATTACCTATTCCAATGCTTAATTCTTACTGCCTTTACAACATTTTTCTTAATGACTTGATCTGAATTTCACTTGATGCAATTTAAACTCATGATGTGCGTCCCCTGATTGTGCTCGGGTTTTCATACGCCGTCTCCTTCTAGTTGAGACGCTGCCAGTGCTGAGACAGCACAAAGATTTCTTCAGTTGTACCGTCCATTTTCCACAACAGCATGATACTGTTAATTCTCATTCAGTTTGTAGTCCCAATACAGTCCCTTATCCCTTGGTGCGGAAATGTGCCTTAAACTGACATTCTCTGGCATAGGTTCATCAAATTCATTACTTCTGCGTAAGAATCCTGCCTTTATGCCTTTCGTTTCCTTTTTTTTAATTAGTGCACTCGCAATTTTTGTGTATTTACTCAAATACTGCATTCATATACATATACATGTACAAATATACATATTTGTAAGTTGGAAGTAGCAAAGTGGATGCACACTAATGCAAGTAAGATCTCTGGTGTGAAATACTGTCATTTGTTATAGTGAGTTCTCTGTTCAAGAGAGTTTCCAAGACATGAAGAAATATGGGGATGTTCATAGGGAAACCATGTGTGGATTGAGGAGAATGATCAGGAACTGACGATGTAGCAAAAGATGCAATATTTAGCTCTTTCAGACAAGAGGTAGCTGAGGAATGTAACAGTAATAATCTCGTTTTGCAACCGGATTCTCAAAAAAATCATACATTCATTAACACTATGGCTATTGCAGGTTCCCCGATTAGACTTGACCAGGTGTTTATGTCTCTTCCTAATGTTTTCAGAAGGGGAAATGGCCTTGCTGTCAAAATACCGCGTTCCTCTCCTGCACCGCCAGGTCTGTTCATGGGAATTCTTTGTCGAACAGACACATGTAACACTGATTCCTAAACGTTACGTCAAGCAGTTTGTACACACATCAAGTAGGTTCTCCTCAGCAGTCAGCATGGTCTATATACATCCAATGGGACTGCATCCTATGAAAATAAGGTAAATTTAAATCTGTAAAATAGATTGCCACATTTTGGCTAGCTTGGTTAGGCTTTCCATGTCAGTGCATATCTTAGGCATTGTATTTCAGGAGAATCTTACTAATACTAAGGTGCCTTTACAGTGTCAGGGAGGCCTTCCTAGCTGTAAATGAAGAACATAATTTTCATGACCAAACTATTTTTCTTTCTAATACAGTATTTTTGTTTTTTTCTTTTAGGTAGAGAGGATTGTAGACAAAAGGAAGAACAAGAAGGGCAAATGGGAATATCTCATCAGGTGGAAAGGGTACGGAAGCAATGAAGACACCTGGGAACCTGAACATCATCTATTACATTGTGAGGAATTTATTGATGAGTTCAATGGACTACATGTTACTAGAGAAAAGCGATCGAGACATGGGAAACAGGCCAGCGCTCCAAAATTTTTGCGGGAAAGCCGAGGGACATCTGTTGAGAAAATGTCACATAGACCTTCTGAATCTGGGAAGTCTAAAGGGTCAACACACAAAAGAAAGAGAATTAATCCATCTCTTCAAAAACAGAAAAGAGGATACGCAGCAAAGCCAGCATCTGCTAATGACAGGGCTGCTAAAACTGTGACTTACCGAACTACTCCCAGCGGTTTACAGATCATGCCACTGAAAAAGCCACATAATGGTCTGCAGAACGGAGATGGCAGTCATGAAAAAGATTCTAGGCATTTTGGGAATGGCTCACAACAGCAAAACGTGGATTTAAATGATCACGAAGGAGAACAAAATTTGCCCAGTGTGTTGGAAGTTAGTAATGATTCACCTGTTGTGAATGGAATTGGTATGTGATTTAAACAGCTACGGTCTTTCGGGGGGCGGGGGGGGGGTTGTGTTTAATTGCGGCAACTGCAAATAGAGAGGCCACTCATGGAAAAATCATTGTCACGCTCCACAAGTGATATGGAGAGAGCGTGAGGTTTCACACTCTTTCCAAATGTGTTATACCATTTTTTTATCAGTTGGCTGCCCTCCTTCTATTTCCCAAGGAGTGACATGAAGCAGTGGGGTTTGTTACCTGCCTTTGCAGTATAAAGTCCTTGTGAGGAAATGATGACAAGGCACCGAGTAGGAATGACAGCTGAGATATGTATAATACTGCAGCTTTGATTTTGCGTATGACCAAGTCACAAATCACTTCTCAGTTACTTGTGGGCTCAGACCCAGTGGTCTAGAAAGATCAGGATGATTTTAAAAGCAAAATCCATACTGCTGTTGCTAAAGTATCCTAGTGGAATGGCTGAATACCATTCCAGTTCCTCAGTATTAATGCTCGTCATATTCAGGAGTACTCAGAACTGCCAGGTCCTTGTCTCTGACTGTGACTGGATACATCAGTAGTTGCAAGACATACTTGATGGGAAGTTACAAACAGCCTCAAAATAAACAAGAAGAAAGAGGAGACATTTCTTTCTGATCCTCATAGTTACCCAATAGCTTAGTTGTCAAAGAATAAAGGTTTATGTTCTTTATAGATGCTGTTCAGCTTAATGCAACTAAGTAGCTCCTCATTATCTATGTGTGTCCAATTCTTTGAGGTTTGGGGTTTTTTTTCCAATTTTTTCCAATTCAAAATTCCAATGCAAAATTTAAAGCCTCAGTGGTGCTTTGTGGCAGTAATTTCAGGAGTTAACAATGAGGTGTACATTTTATTTGATCAGGTTTTGGGGTTTGTGGGTTTGTTTGGGCTTTTTTTTTTTTTTTTGACCTTTACTTTCATTGAAGAAGTTCTTGTCCCTATACGAAGAGATAAAGTGGAAGGTATCCTGTCAATCATTAGGCAGCCCTAGCTTTTTTAGCCTTCCTACCATGTGGAAGTCTTTCCAGATTCCTAGTAGTTTTCCGTATCCTCTTGTGCCTTTGGTGTGTGGGGGTTTTTTAATACCTTTTAAAAACAGCAGGAGCTGTTCCAAATGGTTTCCTACTGCTTACTGATATAGTGGCGATACAACCTTTTGAGTATTATTTTTTTCTGCTGTTACACACTGCATAAAGGTTTGCATTGAGGATACACAGTTGCTCTTAGGGTTTTTTTCTTTGCTGGTTACAGTTAATTTAGAACACAGCTATATGTATGATGCTTTTCATTATGCATTTAATCTGCTTTACTGTTGCCAATTCACCTTTTTCTTATGACTCAGTGAAGCTCTTCAAAATTTTGTTCTGGTTTTTACTCTACTTATTTTGTATTCCCTTCAAATTTTCCTCTCATACTTCTCTTCCCAGTTCATTAATACGTACATTAAATAAACTAATCCTTCTGCAGGTCCTTGGGGCAGCCAACTACTAATCATTTGACATGATGAAAAGTAACCATTTGTTCCAATTATTTATTTTTATTAGCCACTTTCTATAGCCCATGATAGCACTCATTTCCTTAACAGCTTCTTGTGAATTGCTCTGCCAAAAACTTTTCAAAAGTCAATATAAATCGTATCTCTTTGCTTTCCATTTTCCACCCTACTGGCAACCTAGCAAATGCTACTTGATTTGGGAAGTAGGACTGACCTTGCCCAGTCTAGTTGATTACATTCTATAACTACCGGGATCTTTCAAGCCAGGCATCAAATATCTTCTTACAGACTCCCAAACCAGCAAAATGCGTGGTCAGCTTTAAATGCCTACGTAGCCCTGCTGATGTCAATGACACCTCAAACTGAGAGCGCAGGCTTCTGTATTTTGATGACTTTGAGCTCATACAGGAGTGCTGACAAAGTTACCTGCTTCTTTAAAAAGACTTGCGTATCTAGGTACAGATGTGTATAAAGTTATTTTTCTTTGCTTTCTTACTGTTTCTAATGAAGTTTTTTTATCATTTGTTTTATGTTATTCGTTGGGGAAGTTCTTAGACAAAATGTGTCTTTAAAATGCATTAATTCCCATATTTTAGAATCTCTTTTTTTAAAACAAAAAACAAAGGGCCACAAAGAACTATGAAGTCAAATAAGTCTTTCATTTCTCCCCACGAGAGCTAATGAATGGCATCCATCAGCCCCTGTTTGAATAATCCCTGTAAGAGAGCTCTATTTCAGTAGAAAGCTGCTTTGCGTAAGCACCCAGGTGTTCTGCCATGCACAGAGGGCTCCTGGTCTAACAGCTGATGTCTGCAGCTCCTTGAAAAAGTTCCTTTATGACTGTTTTTGCATTCTCCAAATCCACCGCTTCTGTATTTTGCTGTCCTTTCTCCCTTGCATTCTGACCTCCCTGTAAGCAAAAGCAAGCAATCTTTAAATCTCTACCTGGTTCTCATCTGAAAAACCCATAGTCAGCAGCACTCCCAAGGTCAGAAATCCCTCCGGTCTTGCTTTGTGATACCCAGCGCATTCACAGTGGAGAAAACCACAAAGAGGAGAGATGAGGCTACCAAAGTAAGAGCAGGCAGAAACTGATGAAGAAGGGTCAAAATAAAAATACTAGCTTTTTTTCCTAATATTGCCCTATAAGTTTGAGAGAAGTCACATTTTCTGATACAGGATTTTACATCATTTGAAATGTCAGATTGAAGAAACTTACACTACTCTTCAGCAAGTCCAGCAATTTACTGAACTCCATCAGTATTCACACTCACAGGGAAGCAGCCCAGAAGATGCCAATGTGATTCTGCCATGTGTCCTGTTATATCCCAAACTCATTTTAATTGGGATAGATGTCACATGAAAACTGGTCTGAAATTTTACAAATTCCAAATAAAGAAAGTTTCAGGGGAAAAAAAATGCCAATTTGTTGTATAACAGAAGTTTTGTTCCAAACATCTTGCGTTTCAAAACTTTCTCCAAATCTGAGCCAGGGTCCCAAGGCTTTGTCCCTTGAGACCGGGAGCAATGTGGCAGTCTGCTTGGCAGCGCTCCCACGTTTAGCTTCGAGGCGGCCAGCTATGCCAGAGGTTTCAGGCAGTCTGCCACAGAGTCTGCGAGTCGAAAGCGCGGCATGTCCCATCAGCGCCCGCAGGGCTCCCGGGCACTATATGCAGAACACAGAGGGAACACGGAGGACCTGGGTTTGGCTCCCAGAAGCTGTGGCTCCTGGGCAGCCCCATGCAGAATCCAGTGAAGCTGGCATTTGTGTCAGCTTTGAGATTGCCTGTATGGAGCCCAAATGAATGTCAGACTCATTTCACAGTGAAGCGTAAGGGTGCACCAGTCGTGTGTGTAGAAAGTTTAAGCTGGGCTTGAGATGAAGCCTAGGTTCAGAAAACTCAAAAATTCCTCACAACTTGAAAACTCATTTATAGGCCCAGCTCTGCTGCCAGTGTTGGCCTGTAGTTGAAGGCCTTCAAAACCCATCAACTTGAACCAGTATTCTTTCATATCATAATAATGTTTAGCTACCAGCATACTGAACCAAGCAATATAATTAGTAACTTATAAACTATAACTAATCAAAAAGTATCTTCATTTGTTTGTCTGTGGCATGCCATTTCTATTGAAACAAATAATAGCTATTTGAAAATTAGGTTTTGATGACTCCTTGAATGGAGTTCCACCAGCCTGTGTTTCGTTTTGTGTAGACATTCACTCGGGTACCAGCGTTTCCTGATCAACCTATAGGTAAAACTCTCCCCAGTAAGCTATTTACCCCAGAAGGATGGCTGTATACCTACAGATGTATGCACAAAATCATATATGCACCCCTGTGGAGGCCTGGAGCCTTGCTGAAGTTGGGAAAGACCTTTCCCACCAAAACCTCTCCTCTACCTTCCACACATCCTGTCATAAGGAGAGTAGAGTCATCTTCACTGACAGTTATTTAAGGGTCTGCAAATTGGAAAATGTTGAAAAAGTCTGTGGGACAACATCCAGTGATGCTCTCAGGAGTTAACAGTACCATTCTTTCTGATTACATATATCGTCTTCTATTACCACATTTCTCTTTCTCTCCAGATATTGTAATTGAGAGTGATTGTTTTGTCAAGTTTCTTGACAGCATCAAAAAACATTCCCTTTTAATTTTGTCTCTCCTTTTTCTACATCACTCTGTTTCTGTACCATCTGCTGAAGAATTTTTGCTTGTCACGTATCACTAACCACTGTTTTTCTCCATTAGGAAAATCTTTGTAGTCTCATGGTGCCCTTAATTTAAATACTCTCTGTGAACTTAGTCACTGCTTCCTCTTGTTTTTTTAGCTTGTTCTGTTTTATTTATTCTGGAGCAATACTGGCAGTAAAAGACAACCAAATATGCTTGCTTTCTCGGTTTGGATAAAAACTCATTGCTTTTAGATATCTTACAGATGCTCCTTTAGTGAAGAAGTCTGAAATTATTAGTAAATTATCAACAGATCACTGCTTTTAAGTATGCACAGTATTAACCATTACCCACAAGAAAGACAGAAAGGAGACAGAAAAAGGCTATGGGGAAGACTGAGGAATGCCAAGCTGTTTTACCAGGAAGAGTAAGGCAGCATGGTTTATTTCACCTAGAAAAATTAAAGCCCTAACTCCATGATCTTTTTCATTCAGCTTAAATGCTTGCTGCTCACAAAAGGAACAGTCCCACTCTCCTTCCCAGGATATCCTGATCGTTATTCCCATCCCTTCCCCTGCACCTGTTTTAGTACTCTTGAGGCTACAAGGCAAACCTGATCTGTTTGAAAATTAACAGTTTGGCTGGGTGAGTTTCCAGCCAGAAGAGTTCATCTGGTCAGTTGACTACCTGCATGCTAGTACCAGCACAAGGATCACTAGGTAGAGTGGTGGCACAGAGCCACTGAAACTGTGATGAAACACTAAGACAAGATATATCTGAAAATAACAGTAGCTTGAGGTGTCCTCTTGTATTGGATAGCAGCAGTGGAAGGAGATGGGGACATCTGAATCCTCCAAAGCGCTGAGTGATCTGAGGCTCATTGCGATCTTTTCTCTCTTCCCTTTCCTACTCTCTGACTGCCTCATCTTTTTAGACTATAAATTTCTAATGTTTTCTGCAGTGCCTAGTATAATGGAGCCCCAGTCTCAGACTCAATCTGGAGTCTTTAAGCACTTTCTGGTACCAACAGCAGCAGCAGTAACATCATTGCAAGTTGTCCCCTTTGACAGTAGTGGAGTGCTAGAGAAGACCCAGGGACAGGCAACTAAACCGCAGAGGATTACAAGAATAAAAGAAGGCTTCAGTATGGAGAAGGGGAGGCTGAGGGGGAGTGTGATCAAAGTTTACAAAATCATCAAGGCCTCAGATAAAGTGAATGCAGAACTGTCGTTCACTAAACCCCTCAACAACAGAACTAGGGACCACTCACTGAAACTGGTAGAACATCAGATAAAAGCACAGATGAAAGAAAATTCTTCTCTGTGTAGTGGCTACACAACTTCTCCAACTCATACCATAGGAAGCTGTGGAGACAGGCAGCATCAACAGGCTCAAAAGGGGATTAGAGAAAGCCTTGAAAAGGTCCACAAGCAAATACCGAAGGAAACAGGAAGGTTGAAGCCTCTCATATTCCTATACAACACTTAGGGATGATACTAGGGCAGACTGCAGAAAGTGGCCCAGTTTGCATTTTCTCCTTAAGTAGCATCCTTTACTGCCATTCCTGGAGGATGATTAATAGATGCACCAGTGGTCTGGGAATATCTCAAGTTCCCTTAAAAAATATTGAAAGTGCTGATTAAAAACAAGGTGATAATTAAACTCCCACTAAGGAAGAAGTATTTTCTCCCCTTCTGCTTTCTTTTTGTACTTAGACTGAGCATCAAATACTCACTACTAAGCCAGTAAACCACATTTAGAGGTACTGTAAGCTTACGTAATTTGTGACATCCTTCATTTGTTTTACATGCAGCAAGATTGCTTTGAGAATGTCTCTTTTTTCCTACGTCACAGTCATTTTTCATCTTGATATATTAAGGCAGTGTTACCCTTGTGTGCATTAAGCAGGTGCTAACTATTAACCCTCATGCAGAGAAAATCTGGGTGCTTTGGTGGCTCCAGAGCAAAGCTTCAGTAGCTCCATTACATCCATGCAGCGGGCATGCAAAATTGGCCTGGTTTCACATGAGTGTTGTCTTTAGATTTTGCTGATCATTTTTTCCAGTTTATCAGATTAAACAAGATTACAGGGCTGTGCTGTATATACTACTGAAACAACAATTTACCCGCTATATGTTGCTCTGTTAATCATCTATTCTTGGAAATTACACTTTTCCGTTTCTGTTTCTCTTATATGTAATTTAGATCTTTCCTCTGGTTAAATTTATGTCTGCTGGCGTGCAGATAGTTAAAATATAGTGGTAAGATCTTTAGTTTCTTACATCATGTATTTAATTTACATCCTGGATACATTATTCAAACAAAGGAATACAACAAAAACATAAACAAAATTATTACTATGAGGCTTTTTGTTGAGCTTGATAATTTGTGTGAATTAATCTTCTGCTATTCTCTTAGCATCTGTATTTAAAATAGATGAGGCATAATCTTCAACACTAGGTTGATAATCAGTACAGGTAGTCTGACACTTCTTCCATTCAATGTTCATTTGTGCCTCTGATTTTGTAAGCTTTTTGCACTTTTTTGTGAGACTGAACTCTTCACATCTTAGTAGTTTATTGCTGGGTCAAGCAACATAGTAAGGACTGAATAGATAAAAATGTAATATTTAAAAGTCTGTCTCAGTCAAATAAGTAATTTGTTGCAGTGTATTATTCCCAATGACACTAGTTTTCCATTAGTAATTTCTTAAGTTGATTTTTGTTTGTAAGAATACATGTCAAAATATATGCAGTTGCAAAACCTTATTCATAATTTTTAAGATACAAGCACATGGTAATTTCTGCACTTGTAGATAAATCTTGTCAAGAAAACAAATTTCAAATTCTGCTGGCTTCAAATTACTTCTTTTCAAATTGATGATCTAATGTAATTTGTCAGTGTTTGCATTGCACCAGTTGAATCCTCCATTCAATATAATAAGGTGATGCTTTAGGTATCTCTTAATTTAACATAAAAAGAGGTTTATGATTGACTGAAATAGCTGACTTTTTAACAAACATGCATTTCTGTGTGTTTGTACACATAGATATATGTGTACACGCATGCACACATTACATGACAAGGCCCAATGACGCACCAGTTAAATACTATTAAGCACTCTATATATCTTAACATTATGTATCGTAACTGCAGGGTATATATACAGGCATTTCACACACTATGAACAATCCTACAGGTCACTTCCAGCTGTGGGGTATCAGGAAATTCAGTTACCAGCATAAACGTTAAGTAGAAACATAGCTAATCCAGAGTGAAGGTAAGTGGTTTTGGTTTGGAGAATAATCTGTTACGAATTCACCATTCAATTCTGTTCCAACAGAGCACTTTTAATTGGATAGTGGTCATTTAAACGATACAATTTAAATCTATGTTCTAATAGTCATGTCATCTGCCCTTTAAAAATTCCTGGCTATTTGATACCAGAAGCTGGAACAGGTCAGCTTTGGCAGGAGTAAAGAACAGAACAAACAAAGGTGTTTTCATTCAGCTCTTTCTTGGCCTTTCTTAAATACACCGTATTGTGGGCTCATGTCTATTTAAACAAAAAACAGATTTGGAAACTATTCCAATGAACAGAGTGACTTTAATCTCTGTTCCTCAGGAGCCTGTCTCTGCTTTACTTTCAATGGCAATAGTGTGAAACATCTGCAATTAGAAAAGGAGTATTGCATAAAAATCTTGTACAGATATTTCCACCATTCTGGCTCAGCATTGTTACCAATCATAATATATTGCCTATTACAGAAGAACTGTAAATATAAACAAAGTAATAGTTTACAGTTCATACACAGTGTAAGTCAGAATAAACCGTCTTTTAAAACTGACATACTTTTAGCCTCATTTGTTTTTAAGGAGGAACTGTATCATGTCAGTTCCCTTTCTTTCCTAAGCTGGATAGCCTCCAAAATGGCATCAGCATTACTATTTCCTATGTACAAAGTCCAATATTAATATCATACCTGTTTGTCAAAAGGCAGTAATTACTGTTCCTGTAAAAGGTAATGCGCAGACGCTCGGGATCAGAGCAGGGGACAGCTAACTGCTACTTCTAACACCAGCCACAAGGATACGTGGAAGAAAATGCCAGTTGTGGCAGCTTAGTAAGAACTCCCCTGACTTACTGTCACATAGAGGTGTGCACCAGGTGTGTAGTCACGTTGTCCTTGGAATCTGGTCATGACTTTCTGGTCACCATAAAAGGAAGAAAATGTAACTTCAAAAGATGGGATTTGGAATAAACCTGTCATGTCAAGTTTTTCCAAAGCTGAATCAGAACCTTCCTATGAATTCATGGATCACCCCAAATGCATGTGAAAGACTGCGGTGCAGTTGTTTTCATCTTCAAAGCAAAACTGATCCCATTAGGAGTACCAGTCCTACGTGCTACAGTTCATTAGATCTAGAGGTTGTCTGATCAAAGAAGAAAAAGTACTGCGTGTTGGAATATAGAATAGGAAGGATGGCTTGAGGCCAAATTTGGCTAGCCAGGCATATTTCTGATTTACCAAATTTATCACATAGAGGCTGTTGTAAATACTGAGCTAGAAAGTATCACTCTATTTCTTTGAAGGCATAGACATAATTGTGCTTTGATTCTTTCCATCTGAAAGGTTCTTCTCTGGCCAATGGAAGCTTGAATCTACACAGCACTGTGAAAAGGAAACTGGATGGAGAGAAAGATTATGTCTTTGATAAGAGACTGAGATACAGTGTGCGTCAAAACGAAAGTAACTGCCGGTTCAGGGACATTGTAGTCCGGAAAGAAGATGGTTTCACACATATTTTGCTGTCGAGTCAGACTTCAGATAACAATGCACTGACCCCAGAGGTAAGCATGTAGCCATAAAAGCCAAAGAAAGCCATCCTAATGTGTGGGTTATCTTGGAAACACTACACTTGAACTGGATTTTATGTATTTTTTTTCCTAACTGATTTTCTTAGAAAAGAAATATAGAGTTCAGATATATCTAGCTTTTTCACACTTGGGATTCCTGTCAAAAAGAATGCAATAGAAATTAATTTTTAATTTACATGTCTGAAACTGAAAATTAGAAGTAAAGAAAGGAATGGCAGAATCGGTATTTCCAGCATGGATTGTGTGAGTCAGTTTTTCACATGTTGAAGTTACTGATATTACTATCCTTAGGAGAAATCTGGTCCCTTTCATTTTATTAATTTAAACAGTGCTCCAGTTGTTGCATATGGAGAATTTCAGGCTATATCCCGAGACAGTAATTCTAAAAGTACATCTTGATCCCTAATTGCTTTTTCTCTGAATCACTTTATGAGTCCTTATTTATGAAACCTTAACCAATTAGGGGCTCTGTTCTCAGCTGAATTGCTTAGTTGTGCAACATATAGATTATATTGATGAATTCCCTTGTTCCAAACATCATACACTTAAGGTCAGACTTGGACTCGTAGCTTGTACTACTCCAGTACATACATGAGTCGCTGGAAGGGCTGAGAAGCTTTTCCTTCCATTCTCTGTGATCCCAGCATAGTGGACGGCAATACCCTGGTATACCTTTCCCATGTCAGAACAAAAGGGGTGTCAATAAATGCCTGCATCAGGATGCATGTCCTGGAGAGCAGAGAACATGCCTGAGCCCTGTTCCACATGGGCACTACTGGCCTGATGGAAAGGGGCTACCATAGACCAGAGAGGAAGCACCAGGAGCTGCCTCCCGGCCCCAGTTTTGCCTGTCGGAGCATCCTGCAGGCAGAGTTCCGCCACGAGCTGCCCACAGTGTGGCAGATCTCTGCCTTTTTCTGCCCTGCAGACACGCCAGTGCAGCTCTGTCTTACACAGTAACTTCAACATAAGAACGTATGAAATATCAGTTTGAGCACCATCTGAGGGAAAAGTAGATTGTAGCTTTGAGGAACTATTTCATTCAGTAAGAAACTGAGTAACTTTGAAATTAATTACATGTAATGAGCGTCAGATAAAACCACGGTCAGGTATGATGGGCCCTAAATTTGACTCCCCTTCCCAAATGCACACCTACACATGGACATTAATACACAGAATGATACTAAATAGTTAAAACTGATGGTACATACATTTATCACTCCTAGTTTTAAAACTATATAATATTTAAAAGGACTGTCTTGTAAATTAACACAGAACACCAAACACCTGCTTTTAATACCAATTCCTTAAAACACATTCAATTACCTGAAATCCATCATTCCATCCATGTATTAATTACCACTAATTGACCCTGCAGGTAATTTAACTGAAGAGCTCAAGGGCCTGAAAAAGTATAAAATCAAGGCCTTACTATGCTCAGGGTGAACAGACATACCTTTACGTTGCTGGCTGTGCTGTTCCGCATCAGCAGTGTTCAAATGCTCTAACCAGTGAATTAATTCAGGTTCTTCAGGTCAGCCAAGCCAATCCGTTTCATTCTTTGAAAACTTCCAATATGCTGGGAACCCACCTCTGTGGAAGAATAAATGATAAGCATATAACAGTTCTTTTCTTGCATCACCAGTATAGACTATTTCTAGAACCTTTACTGAAGCTTACTCAAAAATACATTTTAGAAAACCACATTACTGACCAGGATCTGGATGGTCAGGAATTAATCAAGGTAATGAGTTCTCCACACTGAGATTGTCTGTTTAAAACTCATCCAGGCTGAGAGCAATTGAAAGCTCTTGCCCTCCAAAGGCTGCTTGCTGGCAAACATGAAACAACTTCTTTGGCCTCGCTCCAGGCTGCTGCCCATGATCATTCACACCACAAAACCCAGCACCTCCAATATTGGCAATTCCACATCCTTGCTGGCAATTACAGCTAAAAATCCAAGGAACTGAAAGGACTATGTTGAATGCCTTGTTCCTGCAGTTTGTCACCCATAGCCATAGGTGAGACAAACTGACAGAGTATTTTAGGGACATTTACAACTTTGTCAGTTTTGATGCCTTTTATCACCAGTGAATAGAAAGTACAAATATGAAATTCCTACAGAATGAAGAAAGTGTGTTTCACTTTGTCAAAAGAAATGCTGACTTTGAGCTTTATTAAACATTCAGTAAATTATGTTTGCCAAATAGTAAATGATTAATTTATTCAGAACAGGTCTACTTGGTGTGGTTAAAATAGTGGTCTGGTTATTCTCAGCCATCTATGTTAGGAAAAAACCAAAAGGTGTGCGCTGCCTGCCATCATTACAAAATTAAGTTTATACAAAATCACTCTCACCCCTAAACAGCCCTTTGTGCTTTATCTTAATCTTCAGATAAAATTTAATAGTTTCGTTCAACCATTGGCCTCTGCTATTTATGCCAATTTAATTAACATAACAAAGAACTTATTTATACCAAAAAGAAACACTTGAGAAGTCTACCTGAATCTTCATCCTATGTTTTTTGGTAGCCACATCACACCTGTGGGTTTATGCAGGCGATTTTGGCATGAAATGTGCTGATGCGCCTTCCAGCACCATTTGCACTGATTGAACTTGGCTGAGTGCCACTGTACTAATGGAGGTTTTTCTACAAAAATGTTCAGGGCACTATAGAAATTCTTTCTTATGTTTTACAAGACCTTATAAAACTTCCAAGCCAGTGTCACTAAACAGCACAGCTTGTTTTTATTCCAGTGGCTTAGGCTTGCTACTTTTAAAATTCATTTTAAAAATAGATAGGTAAAATATTTCATCATTGTAAATTCCATTAGGGCGTTTTCTCTCATGGGTCCTTTGCTGCTTCTGAAATTTGTTCTCGAATGCTGCTGCTGCTGTTTTAACTCAGAACATTTCAAGGATCCAAATTCTGTTTTAAATTTAAGATTAAATGGATCCATCCACTGGTTTTACTTTATACTATTAATGGAGCTAGGAATTAATATTACTCTGAAATAAAAGCAAAACATTCCCTAAACAGCTAATGTTTCCATTGAGGACCTATACAACTACTTCAAGTACACTTCTTATACAAAAGAACCAGGTTTCAAATTTCCAGCCGTGAGAATTACAGGGTTTGAAGTTCTGCCAGGCGCATTTTGGAGCACTGGGTTGCTTTCAGTTTTTCCACTTACAACTTTTCCTAACTTAAAGAGAAAAAAAAAAAAAAAAAAAAGGCAGGTACAAGTTTACTGCTATCTGTACTTTTGCTCTCATACAAAGATAAACTGTGGGTCTTGGCCAGTTCTGCCTGAAGCCAGCCTTATAGGTTCCCAAGTCCGTCCTTTATCAAACAGAATCTGCTTGCACAAAGTCAGTAAGTAACAAAAAGCACATTTATGTAAAAATGGGCAAGTGTGGAAGACATTCTAAGAACAACTGAATGGCTTTAAAATTCTGTTTTACTGTAATTAATATTTACAGATTATTTACCTTTAAGAATATCAACAGAGATTCAGAGAAGTTACCTTTTTAAACTACTATTTCTATTTATATGAACAAGTGACTTCTGTTCAAGACACTTTGTGTAATTACTGTGATCAATTCCCAGCTCTCTGACTTCCCCAGAATGTAAGCAATATTAAAAGCAAAGGGCACCAAATGCCTTTTAAAATTTCCTACATCCAGTGAAAGGCATTAAAATAAGCTCTTAGAAGTTTAATGAAGTTTTAAAACATTTTATGTGTATTTTGCAATATAAGGTGTCCTGTTAAAGAACGAACCAGCTTATTTTCTTGACAGGATTAGAAAAATAAGCAACTTTGGAGCAAGTGATAATTTTATTATATATTTGGGTTTCAATAAAACAGTAAGTGAAGCATTAGGCCTGTTCTAAATTTGTAATTTGATTATCATGAGCTAAATAACTGGCCCATTCTGTTTTGTAAATGCTTCCTCAGAAATTTTAGTCAAACGCACTGGAATAGAAATACTGTCCCCACAACTGAAAATTAACTAAAAGACCATGAAAAAGCTAATTTAAAAAAGCATGGAACTGGAGAATACTGCAGTGGAGCCCTGCAAATAGTAATATTAGATCTGGTCCACTAGAGAAAGTAAAATTTAATTGGACAAATGCCACAGTTGTACCAAAATGAGGGAAGGTTTAAGGGTTGTGGAAGAGAGAAAAAGAGTATGGAATCTGACAAAGAACTGTAACTAAGGACACATAGTATCTCTGTATTTGCAAACGGAATTCACTACTGCATTAAATGGAAATTTGTGCTCTGAACCAAAATTATATTTACTTTACAGTACTGCAGTTTAATACAGTTCTGCAGCCCTACAGACAAAGCATCTTTTTAATTTTTATTTTATTGTTAGTAGCTTTTCTATAAGCGTATAAACACCTGTAGAGAAATACCCATACCCAGATAATCAATGAGGAAAGGCGTGACACCAAGACATTTGGAAGCAACAGTGGACAGCGGGTTGGCTACAACTGTGCTGAGTGACAAGGTGACCAAGTGAATTTTGGTCTGCACCAGCAAAAGAATCATTGCATAGAACAAGGGAGTGAGAATTGACTTGGCTGGCACTGGTGTATTCCAATGAGCCTCTGAGTACCTTTGGATGACAAAGTTAGTTCACAAATATTAAAAAAAAAAAATAGCTCTTTGGAGCCTGACAACACCGATACATTATCGTTTCATGGTTTCTGATACTGTTTTATTTTGCTAGAAACCAGTGGAGCAGTGGAACTAAATTTCCACTCCTGCTCAAAAATAATATCTGAAATACTGTCAAAGCCTTCCCATTTTCAACCATAGCTGAGAAATCGATTCCTAATAACGGACTTTTAATGTCACCCTCTTCAAAACATTGGAAAAACAGTGATAGCAGAATCTTGTTTTTTCCTACAAGTAGTATAACCTCTGCTTAAAAGTTTGGTGTGCTTTTCGATGGCTTTAGCCATCCAAATCAGTGAGGGATAAGATAAAAAAGAGACAGGTTTGTCATGGTAATGATGCGTTTGAAGGGTAGCAGTGGTAACATGAAAGAGTAGGTACATATGCAGATATCACTGGAGAAAGGGGAATGGTAAAGAAACTTGCAGAATGGAGTATTATACCATGGCATCATATTTAAAGCAACACTCCTCATATTGTATAAAAAAGTTTGACTGGTATTCCCTGATATTATTTATACATCCTCCCTAAGAAAAAGCAGATTTTGAGAACATTTAAAATAAACTAAGAGGACAATCTTGTATCCCCATGGAACTAAGAAAATCAAAATACTGTATCTTTTTCTTATTCTAACATCCACCACCTTCAGAAGTTTCTTTTTTAACTTTGAACAGAGGCTTTAGGGGTTTATTTCCATTGTTTCCCGTTTACAAAATGTGCAGGTTTGCTATGTTTTTACCGAGGACAGAGACAGCCTCTGAGACTCTGAGAATGAACAGTACTCCTAAAATCACTGATGACATTTTTGTACCTGCAGAAGAATTTCAAATATACTTCCAAATTCTGCTGCTTTTAATTACTTCACTTCCACCCACTGTCACATACTCTGTATTACAGGCATTCTGAAGTGCACTTGTAAAAGTGAAGCATCGAAAAGTTCACCACCTGCTTTCTCATGTCTTGGTCTCAGCAGCCAGTAACAACCATTTTTTATGCAAACACATATGGAAAACACACAGGTAGTGTTGCACTGCATGGTTTGAATATGCAAGCTCAAGCCTGGTCTCACAAACCACAGGATTTCAAATAAAAGGCTACCTAGAATGGTATAAACAAAACTTCTGTTCTGTATTTAGGGACACTTCTTAAATAGGGCACTTCAGAGATCTGAAGAATTTTTGGAAACAGAAAGTAGTGAACGAAAACAATCACAAGCTAAAAATCTTGGGTTTCTCTCATGTCAAAACCATATTTAATCCCCCAGCCACATTTTGCTTTTACCTAAATTTACACTAACAGCAAATCTTTCAGTACAAAAGAGAAAAATGTGACTCAACAGAACCCTGTCTATAGGAAATACTTTGACACATGAGTATGTTTAAGCATGGGAGGTGTCACACCAGATGAAATCACAGCCCTTGAAGTGAGGAACAAATCACTAAAGAGAAGAGGGGAAGCTGAAACAGCTGAAATGAATTACAGCTTACAATCTACACTGAATTGTGACCAAACATGAAGTTACCCATCAGGAATTAATAATATTTCCTTTTAAAAATTATTAGGGAAACGATTCTCTGCTCGGGTGAAGGGCCATTTTCTTATAATACCAGCAGCTCAATTCTATACAGATTTTGATTAGGTTTGATTTATGGTGCAATTAATAGTTTGATCCAGTTGTAAATCAGAGGCAAAATGTCTCTTTCAAGTGGCTTTTTTGCTTTAACATTTGTAGACTTTAACGATATCACTGAGCATAGAAAAATGAATAATATGTTTGTCATGTTGATGTATATGATGTCCTCTTGTCCTGCTTTGCTGTGGTTGAAGTCATATAAACCAAAGTAGTTGAAGAACTGAAAACTGGGGTTTGTAGATTTTGCTTACAATCTGTTGAGGTTAATAGGCTGTTGTTGTGATAACTGTGTTACTGAGGATGCAGTGATGTACACTGAATATACACGATGAAAATAAAAAAGTGATATTTGAAATTATTAAATTGAAACCAAAAATCATATGCTGGCTAGAATTGCCCATAGAACAGCCGACTCCTAAAAACCTTTTGAATTAGTAAGCATCCACAAAGCACTTCCAAATATAAAATATTTTGTAAACTCTCAGTGTTACCATTCTAAGTATATTAAAATTATATAAATACATATAATTGATGTAAGTATTAATAGTGCCCAAAATTTAAGTCTCTCAAAATCAATAAGGTTTGTAAAACTAGGGAAATGATATTGCAACGGCATGCATGTCGAATTGTTTACTTTTCTTTATCCACAGATCATGAAGGAAGTTCGGAGAGCATTGTGCAATGCATCAGCTGATGACAGTAAACTCTTACTTCTCAGCGCAGTGGGAAGTGTATTCTGTAGTGGCCTAGATTACTCATATTTAATTGGCAGGTTATCCAATGACAGAAGAAAGGAAAGCACTAGGATTGCAGAAGCTATAAGGTGACCCAAGCTTACCTATGATCTCTAAATTATGAAATGCAGTGTGTGATTATAAAGATATTTATCAGGTCCAAAAATGTTGTATATTTAAGTGTTGATTGCATTCTAATTACAGTCCTACAAATTTATTTAGTAAGAAGAACCTTGGACCTTTCCTTACTAGAAAAGAAAGCACATTTATTCCAATGCTAATATCCATAGGGATTTATTTTATTCCAGTTCTCTGTATTTAATATTTCAAATCATTCCTCCAAATTCAAATACAACTTTGTTGTTCTTTTTCCTAATTAGCTATTGTCATGTTCTACAGTGGTTCCTGAAAAGCAGATATTTTACTTGTTTTAATGTTCATCATTTTAATGAATTTCAGTACAAATGGGAATCCATGGCTTACTCATATTCTGTTGAAATAGCAGTCTGCCACTGTATTTCAGAACTTTATTAGAAGGGTCTCCACTCTTTTTCTTAAATTTAAATTACTTAATATATATGTAAATGTAGTTTTATTTTCATAACTAAAATGTGACTTTCCTTGTATATATCACATTATCTTAATAGAAATCCAGGGTTTATGACATGCAGTCTACAAATCAATCTGCACAATACATCACCAAATATTTCCATTATCCACAAGGTATACTTTATACATATCTGGCAGATTTTCCAGTATAAATCAACATTACCCCATTAAAGCCAATGGTATTTCACCGGTGTACCAGGAGAGGGTTTGGTCCCTTCCCCCCCCAATTCCTAAAAATAAGTATTCTTCTTCTGAGAGCTTTAAAATTTTATGTAACAATTCTATGAACAAATATTACAGAATTTGTTTTACAACAGATCAATATTTTTTCTATATTAATATAACATAAGATCAGCTCTACTTATTACATTATTTGTATTAATCACCAATTATCTTTGTTACAACTACTGCAGATCAGTTTGGATTCTCAGTTTAATACTTCTGAAATTCTCAAAGTAGCAATTATTTTGAAAGAATTTAAAATGCACCTCTTAAACATAATAAATTATGACATGTTTTTAAGACCCTAGCTATGCTTGAGTATCATGTAGTGATATTTAAAAAAAAGAAAAACCCTTTGAAGGACACATCCTGATTTATTATATTTTTTTAACGTAAGGGATTTTTAATAACGTGGAACAAAAAAAAAATGTGACAGAAGAAAATCAGTATTCTTGTTTGAAAACATGTGCACACTCACACTCCATTAGAAGATACAATTTTAATATTATTCATGTAAATAATGTGTAGATAGGTATTGTTATATATGTATACGTTTATCTACACACATTTAATACACAGGTGTACTTACCAATTCAACATTTACATGAGTATAAGCCAGACTATGACACTCAGTTTTTCCATCCTTGGGCTCACAGAGCACTCTTGAAATACTGGTACAGTGTACTGCTCCTTGTCAAGAATGTCGGCTTCAGGCCCACTGGAAATAAGATTTTTATTGTACTTCTGGAAACAATACTCTACGTTTTCCATTTAGCACTCTCTGTGCTTTCTGTGAACAAAGGACTCAACTCATGGAAAATATACCGTAATAAGAGTAGAAAAAAATGTACACTTCGCTTTTTCAGTGGTTAGGATGTCCTAAAACACATGAACAGATCTCTGCTTCCACTGCTTTACATCATTAGACTTGTATCAAAATGAAATTAAAACTTTGATTACCGTGTCTTTCCACTTTCTGAAGTGTGGATCTCGTATACTGGTCACAAGTTAAAACTGAAGTTTAAATATCCGTCAAGTCTCATCTCATGCGAATGATTTATTCTTTCGGCCTCCGTCCTTATCCGCTGCCTTTGGGGCTTGCAGCTAACGGATGTGTGACGCTGTAGCTTCTCTCCAGGTACTGGACATAGATCCATCGGCCTGAGCTGCCATCATCCAGGCGTGTGTCCGGCATTGCACTCCGGGAGCAGGGAAAGGGCGGACGGACAGACTGCACTGCAGCTGTGCACGTGGCCTACGGAGCCCTGCAATCAAGAAACTCGGTGGAAGGCACTCCCGGCATCTGTCTCACATCATCGGATACATAAAATTCTGGATGTGCTCAGAAGAAAACAAAGAAGGACGACCTGACTTGCTCAACTTCTTTATAGCCTTTGATGTACTTAAAAGCCCCGACCTGCAGCAAGACCTCTGCAACAACGCAGAGGTATCTGAGCATCCCGAAGTGTATCTGCTGGTCAGCTTCCCAGATACCCTCTAGCAAAACAAGAAGCCTTCTGCATGGGACACTTTTTCCTGTCTTTGAGCTTCTGGCTGTACTTTGCAAATAGTTACAATTTTAAGTCCTTTCCAAAGAACTGCCTTGAAGTGGAACAAGGAGCTTCTAGGCCAGGAACTGCTGCGAGAAATTCAGAGAAACAGAAACGTGCCAGGTTCCAGGTACAAAGACAACTCACTGAAACAAATAACGTACCAAACAGGGAACACAGCTAAGTGCTGGACACTGCAGGTTCTGTAGACCAAATGCAGACATTTGTTCCCCTCGTAAGCTCCCAAATTTGTAGCCTTCCACTCCATCCTGCAGGTGGCATGTCCCATACCCATCCATTGTACCGTCCTCTGTGCTCCTCATCCTTCCCTCATGACAGAGACTCATTGTGTCTTCTCAGTGTTCTGTTCCACTCTCCCCCCATCTCCAGGTCCTCCCTTCCCTCCTCACTCATGAAGACTTCACATTTCTTTGAACACCTCCCCTCCATTAATGTGTTCTGCTTTGTTCTTCCTCTCCATCATCTAACCGTTTCCTCTCCACATCCCTAATTGCTTTTCCATATTCACTTCCAGTCCCATTTATCACCACGTGCTTCCTGCTTTTCCCCATAATGCTGTTTTCTTCTGCCTCCACATGGTCCTCAGATCTGCTGCCACCATTTATGCATAGTTTGTTCTTTTACCTATCATTCATCACATCCCTGTTCCCATCTGTAGTTCTACTTGGAAGGCTTAATTGCTCAACCATGAACATTCTCAGAATTCTGGAATTAATCAGGTGTAGTGATCCACAGTCATTAATCAACCATAAACAACCGAAGAAATAATGAGATAAGGGAACAGCATTGCTTCTGCAAACAAAAATGAACCACAATTCTCTTTAACCCCGCTATCCTCTAGAAAGAAATGGTCTTGAAGAGACAAATACAATGTTACTTACTTCGCTCTCTTTGTCTGACTGCTGATATTCTGGTTTATTACTCACTGTGTGAACAGAATGGCATCAATTCCCACGAGCCTCTTATTTTCCCATGGTCAAAACTCAACTCATTACTAGACAGCCTGAAAAACAGAACTCATTCATTGAACATTTAATGCTGGGTCACCTCAGACTCTTCATTTTCATTTAAAATATAGCCAATGCCCTTGCACTTCAGTCCAATAAAATACTTCTCTTCAGGATGTTCTCCATTTTTTGCCAAGTCGGCACTCTGACCTGCACGGCACACCTCCTGTTCTCAGGTACAGAAGTCTGGCTCTTTTTAACCTCAGTGGGAGACCTGCAGCTCATCAAAGGGCACATTTGACAACATGTTCTTTACTAAACTCTGTCAGCAAAGATGCACTCTGGATCTAACAAATACCTAGTGCAGGAACAGAACCTCTTATTTTGTTTTGAATTTGATTTATACATGTCTCTTTTCTAAAGTAATTGAGCATTTCGTTTGCCTCCATATACTGCTGCACACTGAGCTGCTGGAGCCCATAATTTGCCCCCAATTACACTCATGCTTTTTCCTAATTGGTGTATAGGCTGTTCTGTTCAACAGATGTCTTTCCACAGTTGCTGGTAGGTAACTTATTTAAAATAGCTTCTCATTGCACCGAATTTATCATGTTCTAATTCATTCATCCAGATGAATCCAATCACGTTTGCTTCCCTGTTATTTCCCCTGGCTTCACGTTTACTGTTACGGGCACCCAAGGGCATTTACTTTGTTACATCTTTGCCGAAGACGTTGCAACGAAGGCCCAACAGATCACTCACGTTAAGTCTTGCCCTGTTCAAACATTTCTCTCTCCCTCTGACTCCCCTTTGTAGGTCTTGTTCTTTCCGCTGGTGTGCCATAAATGTTTACGATCTCCCAATCCATTGATGGGACTTGCAGTAACCTTTGACCCAGGATCTTAAGAGAACTTTTTGGAACAAAATAAATATCCAGTAATCCACCTGTGAGCTTCCTGTCTGTCACGCCACAGTATGTTCATCGAGTTAGCCAAACCAGATCATCAGAATCCACAGTAGCCATTGTGGAGCAAACTGAGAAGCGCTATGTGTACAATGAGTTACTGGTCCAGAACTAAAACCAAACCTAAACAAACCATTCTGCAAAAAGTACAAGAATCAGTGCATTCCAATTAATCAGTTCATATACAACATATACAAAACTATTTAATAACCCAGCTACTTGGAGAGATTAAATGACTAAATACGAGCAAAATTTTCCATGTGCAAACTAGAAAGCATCTTGCAATTCTAACCTCATAAAACTGGGCCGTGGTATTTATTGTGTTCATCTGTGGTTCTAATTTGTTTTCAGATTAAGTACTTTAAGCTTGGGTATCTATCTAAGTGTTTCTTCTGTATTCAAGATCTTTCTTCTATTTTTTATTTTAGGGATTTTGTAAAAGCTTTTATTCAGTTTAAGAAGCCAATTGTGGTTGCTATCAACGGCCCTGCTCTTGGGTTAGGAGCTTCTATTTTACCACTATGTGATATCGTTTGGGCAAGTGAGAAGGCATGGTTTCAGACACCATACGCAACAATCCGACTCACTCCAGCTGGCTGCTCATCATACACATTCCCACAAATTCTGGGTGTTGCACTGGTAAGGTTTTCCACCTCAAATTGCTGAAGAACTTTTCTTAAACTCATGCTCTTCTTTCTCTCTTTAAAAAGTAAGACAGAAAACAACTGTTTCTCTTAATTGCCATGGATGGAAATTAACCCTGTGGAACGTTCATCTAATCCCATCCAATTTTTTAATCACAAAATGACCTCAGAATTCAATATATTACACCTGCTATACACCAAAAAGATTGAACACAGGTTGAAAAAAGCAAACATTGTCAAGGTCATGCTAGAAAAGGGAAGAAATGCATTAGTGGAATAATGTTGCAGAGTGCTTGTCTGTATTGTGTTAGGATTGTGCAGTAACTGACCAAGATACTGCTCTCTGCTCTCTAAAGGCAATCCATAATAATTCCAGTAAGGTTGCTTAGTTTTGGCCAGTATAACAAAGCAGAATTTGCCCCACAAAATATTTCATACTAGGTTCCATGACTCTTGGCACAGTATCACTGACAGTTACTCTTGTAAAATCAGCAATACAGATTCATCATGCATGCCAGCACATTTCTCTTAAATGAAATCCATGCTGTGCTCTGGCCACCTGCACAATCCTTAAATAGCTACTGAAACTCCTTTTAAAGTGTTTTGCAGCATGGAAAGATACAAGAGACCATTTGTAAATTTAATTTTGAAAATAGCAGACAACTATGGAAATTTTTTAAGGTAATTATAACCCAAGATCACAAGTAATCTTTTGGTTTCACAGGCAAATGAAATGTTGTTCTGTGGGAGAAAGCTGACAGCACAGGAAGCCTGCAGCAGAGGACTAGTGTCACAAGTATTTTGGCCAACAACATTTAGCCAAGAAGTGATGCTACGAGTGAAAGAAATGGCATCCTGCAGTGCAGTGGTAAGAAATCAAACTCCTTTGTAATTAAATTACATTTCACAGAGGTAAAGTGTGTTCCCAAGGCTTATCACATGGTGGGTCCTCAGTTTCCACAACCATACCTGTGAGAGAAGGCTAACACAGAAAATCTCGGTAGGGATCAGTGAGGTCGTGGAGTTTCTTGTTTTTCAGGGGCAGGGAGGATTACTTCCTTTCCCCATCTTTACAAGTATTCAACATGAGTGGAACCTCCTTGCCCCAGATTTTGAAAGATGGTTTAAGCACAGGTTTCCCTCATGAAGGTGGAAGAATCTGAAGCTATGTAACTGTGCTGGGAAATCTCTGCAGGGCCAGTAAGAAAATGTATTTGCCTTTCCATTGTCCTGGCCTACTGTGTTGCAGCTGAGTCTCACTTCTCTTTTTTGCACCTGCATAGTTCCTGATTCTGCAACATGTTCTGCACAGTGCACCAGAAGGGTAGGATAGTGCCAGCTAACCTCTACTGTGAAGGAGAGGTGAGATGCAGACACAGAGGGATTTGAACACAGTCTGGTCACAGTGTATTAGAACTTTCCTTTTGTGTACATAAGAGTTGAAAGAAAATCCTTTCCTATTTTAACTTCCTAAGATTTTTTCCCTTCAGGCAGATATACTGCCATTCTGGGCACATCCTCATTTAACAAAAAATGCAGTGAAGAAAGTGATCGTGGCTGCAGTAAAACTGCACTAACTAAAGTGAAAATTGTTGCAGTTTCTTGCTGTACTTCCTATACCTGAAACTGTCTTAGCATCCCTCAGTTTCATTTAAAAGATCCTTTGTAAAAGAGAAGGTAGAGACACAGGCGATTTTTAATTAAATGAAGCGTAGATTAGATCTCACAGAAGACATTCAGAATGAAACTCTGGAAATGCAGCATAAGCTTATTTGATCATGCTGATATAAAGTGTATTATATGAGTTAGGAAAACCTCTGGGCCTTACTGTGAATTCTTCCTTCCTTCCCCGTTGTTGGCTGTCAATGAAATTTTCTCTTGAGAACTGTTAGAAAAAGTGGTGATGACTTGTGGACAAAGATGAGAGTTAAAACTGTCGAAGACTAGATTTACTCTCTGAGATCCTAAATGGAAATCGGGCTGAAGTCACAACAGCAATGAATATGATGAGCTCATCCAAGTTCACTGGAGATACCTGTTCACAAACGGACCACAAAGCCACACAGGCCCCACAATTTGCAATTAACACCATTTACTTGAGTTAAAGAGAAATACTGCTTTGGAATAGCAAAATAGTAAAAGTTACAACAGGTGTAAAACCTGTAACCCAGACAGGAACGGGGCTTAACGTGTTGACAAAGCTAAGTAGTGAGTATGTGTCTCCCTTACCATAAGCACTGTATTAGTTTACATTAAACGTTCTGCCCTCAGAAAATCAGTAATGTATGAATTATTAATGGGTTTGTTTGACTAGTTGGGTCCTTGTGAGATACATAGTGGTGTTACATATTTCAAAAAGAATTTTAAAGGATGCAATCTCAACGTGTTTAAAAATGTGTCTAGGAAAAACGAACCGAACTATGGGAGCAACCATGGACCTTCTGTTCATGCCTTTAAGAACCTGCAGCACTTACTAAGGGCTTGAGATTGGGCTTTCCATTGCAAAAACCTTAGGCGATTTGTTATGACTACTTGTATAGGCTAAGCAGATCTAATTCCAGAGCACAGTCAGAGGATGCTTGTTTTGCTTAACACATTTTATAAAATATTTAACTTTTATAAAAATGTACATAAATAAACTTTAAAAGATATTTGTAGTAAAGGCTCCTTCCTATTAATTTCTGTTTTGATAAAGAAATGATGCATGAGGGGAAAATTGTTAAAGATGATGGACATCCACATTTGGGTTTCTAGCCTCTGTAATCTTCAAGACTATCTTCCAGAAAACAGGTAGCCACTATATCACGCCTCACACGTTTTCATTTCAAGAGATCACATTTTCAACAGGGGCAAGTTCAGCTCCTTCTAGTGCTTCATGGCAGACCGTCAATAAAGTAAGGTACTTCAGAATCCCTCATTTCTTTTAAAAATGTTGGCACTAACACATAAACTTCAGAAGTCCCTAATTCTGAAAGATGCTGACTATCAGCAAGTGGAGTTATGGCTGTAATTAGATTCTAATTTCTGTGCTCAGAGTGTTAGATGGCAAAACAGAGTTAGTAGTGTAAAAATGCTGTTCATGCCATTATCTACAGTAATTCTTTCAGATTCAAAATAAAATACTGAGTGATATTTTGGCTTTAGGTATTGGAAGAGTCCAAATGTCTTGTGCGGAGCTTCCTGAAATCCGGACTTGAAGATGTGAATGAGAAAGAGTGTCAGATGTTAAAACAGCTGTGGAGTTCTTCCAAAGGACTGGATTCATTGTTCAGCTACTTGCAAGACAAAATTTATGAAGTCTGATGTCTTGGCCTAACTTAAAGAGAAAATGCTCCACTTGTGAACCGAGTCAAACATTACCTGTGTTTGAAAAGCAGAGGCAATGCATCAGTGAGGAGTTTGTGACGGTGTATCCTAATACATATGGTTGTGTCAATTTCCTTGTGAGCTACACAGCTGCTTGTAGCTGGTTTGATTTTGTGTAACCGAGAAGTAGGCAGGCTTGTTCAGTGCACGTAATCTCTGCAGAGGGCTGCATCTTTCACATTGCTCATCCAGATAAAAGTATACATTCCATGTGCTGAGAAGCACCACTGAGGCCCAATAAGGCATACCATCTGTAATGATTTATTTTGTCTGTCCTTCTTAACTTATTCTTGCTGTTGCAACACATCTGGGCTGACACAGAGGGCTCAATCTAAAAACTGGGTCGGCACGATATTTTGTAGACCCAAACACCATGCTTTAGAAATATTTTAATTATTTTTTTCTAAGTTCTAACAGTGTAATGGAAAAATTTGATAATTTATATGTATAATATGTAAAGTTAGCTTTACAAAAACTACTAGGATTTTTTTCTTTGTTGAATTTATTTAACTTATTTATTTTGTGTTCATATTCAGCTGTTTATTGATCACAGATCTTATTTTCATACTTCCCTTGACTGAATTAATGGCATCACATGAGAATGCAAACACATTTTTAGCAAAATGTGTAGAAAAATAAAGAATATATAGAAAACATACAGAATGCTGTGGAGAGTAAAAGAAGCAGCCATGTGCATGCTCCTCTATGTATAAAATTGTATGAAATAGATTCATTTGCCAGGGTTAAGGGAAAAAAAGTGGATTCTGAAACAGTGAGTCCCCCTTAAGTCTCTCTTCTCTTTCTGCCTTCTTGAGGAGCACTGAAGGGCTTGCCAACAAGATGCTTTATTTACGTTTACTATATTCCTGTTAGCCAGATATCAGTAACAGGGTGAGTGGTGCCGTTATGTGGCATCGTACTGTTTTTCAGGTTTAAACATCCCCTTTTGGTCTGAAGTCTAAAAGCAAATCCTTATGAGCCTTAGTCTAGTTGCCCGATTCCTCAGGTGTGAGATAATTTCTGCTCTGGAGGCCTTTGGGTGTGGGCCAACAGTTTATACAAGGTGCTAGGCATTGAACCAAGTGGAGGGAGAGGTTTTGTTTCGCTTTTCCCAGCTCTCCACATCTGGCCACCCCACCATCTGTTACAAGAACTTACGGCTATCCATAAAAGCAGTCCACAATAAACGACAAAAATCCAATCTGCTATTTTAGAATGTGATCCCAGTACTTTTCAGTGACACTGATTTCAGAACACTGGATCTTTTCTCAGTTCTTTCTTGCTAGTAAGGCAATTAATATGGAAATAACACAAGCATGCTCTGTGACTTCACCTGCCATTTAGTACGCCCAAATTAAAACCTCTTGAAGCAGAAGCTTTGCACATTTGTTTGCTTTGTAATTTGTGTACTTGCTCTCCATCCTTGAGCTCAGTGACTTGCTTCTTGGTTTAAACCTCTGCAAATGAGGCTGCTAGGTTTTCTCCCTCCTGGTCTTTCCATGAAGAGTTTTAACAAAGCCTTTGTGAAGTTAACAAACAGGTGATTATAGTAAACAGTAGCCTTCAACACATTAATGTAACATTTCTTTTTCCACAAATAATTAGAACAGCTGTTCTATGGCCTAATTGTACCACTGAATTTTAAGGAAATCATTACCCTAGAGGCAGAGGTTCTCATGGAAATTCTTCATTAAAAAGACAAAATCTGGCTTCTAATTAGCCTGTTTTAAATGTTTTCAAGAAAACCTTACCAAAACAAGTAACTTATTTTTAAAGAACTCTTTCGATAACTATTTGAAGTGATAGATGCACCACTTGTTTTATACGAAGACTTGCTTATTTCCACAACCTGCCAGCCGTGCCACAGAGCGCGTGCGCAAAGACTTGGTTGGCTCAAGGCCACAGGACCCCCTGCTATGCCAGTATGTGCACGTGAGTCACTTGTATGGCAGTCCCATTGAAAGGAGAGGGATTACTCAAGTGAAAACCACTCACATGCATACGTGTTTGCACAATCAGGCCTCCAGCATATGACTTCAGAAAAAAAAAGAAAAAAAAAAAAGCAATGGAAAGTACCGTGATTCCTCAGTTTCCTTTATTTCCTTTATTCCCGTCCAGAGAGCCATAACTCCTAGTCATGTGTTAATAAGATATTAGGAAGTTTATTTCAATACTGTGCTTGGGTTTTGTAGATTAATATAGAAAATTGCTCAGCAATGTGAAGGTATGCTTTCCATATGAGATTTTCAAACAGAGAAGAATCGTAAGTTGTTAGACCTCTAAACTGCATCATTTCATCTGAATTTTCAGATATCTGTATCTTAGCATTTTTTATGACAAAGGAATGGTTGAAATACATTTTCTATAATTATTTTTCCATTAAAGCAAGCGCTAACCATAGTTAACATTTTTAATTATTCATATCTATACAGTTACAGTCTAGTTTTCATGGAATCTATTTTCCCTTCAAAAAAGAGTAATAACAATGTCAAAAGCTTCTTTTCCAGTATTTAAAGATCAGAATCAATTTTCTCTTGTGTTTCTGTCCTTGCTAGGTATTCAGATATCTAGATGTACTGTACATATTAGTCTGGGTACCTTTACTAATATTCACAGTATTTAAGAGTATAAATGCAATTTGTTGTTAAGTATGTTATTTTATCCGTGTAAATTGTTTTGTACAATCTTTAAAAATCTACAGTTTTGCATTTGTAGATATTAAAGGTAAGCAATTTATTTTGTGTTGTCCTGCATGTATATTTTTGCTGTAGATAAGTGTTGCTTAGTTTACTATTTCAGTACATTTCTGTTTAAATGAATAAGCTTACAAACTTTAATACAGTATATATTTTCAGAATATAAACTTTTATATTTCTGTCGTAGGTTAGGGTATGCGTTTTAGGCAATCTTTTTCACTACTATTAACTGTTCTTTAACCTATAATATAATGGTTTGTGCCAATAGTTTTTCATTAGAATAAAATGCTCTTTTAATGTTAGGGATGAAGAGACAATTTTGGTTGGGGTTTGTTTTATTTTGGTGGGGTTTTTTTATTATTTTGCCAGCCTGTACAGTTTTAAATGTAATTTATAAATGTATTGCATTTGTGAATAAGCCTTACCATTAGGTACAAGAAATCTTTAAAGCTACATAATTGCTTATGTAGTGCTAAGGACTTCCCCAAATAATTGCTGTAAGAAAGTTAGCAAATCAGAGTACAGGGCCTTAAGTTTTTCTTGTGAAAAGGATAATACGGGTTGTTTGTTTTGAACAACATAGGTAGACTTGTCAGCATGGGCTTTGTTATATATAAACTGTGCATTTGTGCTCCCAACCACAGTAGTTTAATCTCAGGCTTTGTGTGGCTGGGTCTATAAAAGTCAAATCTGGCTAAAGCCAGCACTCTTTAGGAGACACTAAAGAAGTTTACATAAGAGACTTATAGACAATCTTATCATAGTACATTTGGGTACTCGGTATCCTAGATGTGTTCTCTGTGTCTGCCCAATTAACCGTATGTTTTAAGCCATATTAAATCTCTTTACTGCTATTTTAAATACTACAATGAAAGTCATTCACTAGCTTGCTTACTCACAGACAGAATTTCAATTTTTAGTGAATAAAAATATTATGCCTTCCATAAAAACAAAGGACCAAAGAATTGCATTATTCTAACAAAGCATTAGTTCCTTCGCCAGTGAACTAGTTTGACATTTGTACTGGAGATCAAATAGTCTCTTTCTGCTACAAACACTGCATTCTCATCCATGTCAAGTGTAAGGGGAAAAGAGGTATCCACTGACCTATTGGGAAAGGAGTGATGTTCAGCTAGGATGGCATGTCTATTGGTAAGGCTTATTACCAAACCTCTGAGATGAAGCAAAGAACCAAAAATTCACAAATTATGTCAATGTAAATTTATTTTCAGAACTTGCACAAATAATTAATTGTAGAACTTTGCAAATTAGGCCCTTAAGTTATTTTGTCAGAATGCCATGGAACAGACTAAAACAGTTTCTAATATTTGTAATGAGTACATATTATAATATTATAAGGGTACAGGCACCCCTATATCACAGTGTTGTAAATATTTTCTGAAACTGGTACAGTACTGAGGGACTTGTATCTTCTGATATATCAAATATTGACTGTCTAGATCAAATTGTACACAATTTATTTGTTGATGGTCCTGTAACTAGTGTATGGACACATTTCTGGGTGCCTTAGAAGTTGTATTTTTCATGTGTGTTAATATGCAGTATTTATACATTGTGAGAAGCTGCTTTGAATAAAAACATCGAAACTTCATTTCAATGCAGTGATTTTCAATTTTACATAATCAGAATGACAGACCCTTGTATGATATATGGTAAAGCTAATTCATGGACTCACGCCTTTTAAAAGAAAGCAGGCATACAGCAGGCTTTTTAAAAGAAATTAAACTTAAAACTGGTTTTGTTTTCAAATGGCAAAGAACAGGGCACTAAAAGACAGTGCAGTAAGAACTCTCTGAAATTATTCATCATGATACATCTCATTTATCATCTCATTATCAAATCCAAGAAAACTACCGAGAACTGTCTTATAAATACACTTCTAGGACATCTTCTCCACCGTTATTACTTCCACTATTTGATATGTGCATGTCACCTACAGCATATCTGCCCAGAACCAACTACTGCATACAGCATTTTGGCTCCACGTGAGGGAATTTGATTTTGAAGCGCTATTTGGCAGGGAGGCCAAGATTCAGCCCAGAACCCCCTTGGTGCAGTGTGAAGCTGGATCACCCCGAGGTCCTGCATGGTTATAGGTGGCAATCCTTCCATCGGGTCTCTTGTATACAAGGTGATCGTTTCGCTGTAGCGTCCATGAATGCTGTTTCCAGTCATGTATCCATGATTAAAAAAGTAACTGTAAATTAATTCTGTAATTACTGTAAGGATATTTTTCCAGGGATCCAGTGTAACCCAAGCCACCTATACAACAAGGTCTGAAAAAACAACCTACGCTTCATTCGAAGGACAACAGTTATGTTCTAGCAGTTATATTGGTTAGTTTTAAACTTGCAGACACTGTTAGTAAAAACTGTGGTTAGCTATTTAGAGCAGAGGATTGAGCACTTTAGTCTTGCTTCACCATCAACAAATCCAATTATTTATTACAGTGACTCTTGTCAGGAAACAACTTACCGTAGCCTGCACTGGACAGTAAGCAATGTGCATATGATAAACAGAGTATGATACCTTTCTTGTCTAACAGTTCTATTGATAAGTTTTGGTCTTAACATAAATCGCCAACATGTGAATTTTACTTCAAATAACTCATTTTTAAAGGAAAGCAAAAATTCTTTAAAATTTAAAGATTCACCCAAATATTTTGTCAAGTGAAGGTTTTTTAAAGCAAGATAAATGTTAGTCCTTGTTGCTGTAAATTAATATATGAACAAACTACATGGAAGAGGCATCCATTAAGTAGATATAAAGAAAATCTACAAATTTAAGCAGACAAAAGACTAGTCTATGAATTGCATGTATAAAAGAATGGGCAAGTATTAACACCACTTAGAATATAAAAAGTATTCAAACAGATCAAAGCCCTACATAAACTAACACATGCCCTTCCTCATTTTGAGTTTTGAATAATAGAAACATTATTGCATATGGAAAGAACAAGGAAAGGTTCTGAAACATGAACAGCAAATGAAAGCACGTGAGAAAACCAGGACACCATTTTAAAGACTCTGGGACTTTTAAGCAAATCAGGTCTCAGAAGTCAGACTGGGGACAGTTTGGTTGAGGAGGAAGAAGTCAGAGGGTGAAATTCTGGGCCCATTAACTTCAGGAATTCACCTCTCCCTGGTGCCTTATTTTTCATGAAACCACCTCAGAAGATTATAAAATTTAATAAAACATAATGCATCTGTTCACGACTCTGATGTCTAACTTATCCTCAATACCAATCTACAATCATAGCACGGAGTTTCAAATTGCTAAGAAAGCCAGACTAACAGCCCATTCTAGAATTCAAACCATTTGAATTGTGCTAGCACCACTTTGCTTTAATTTATACTTTTTCCTTGGTTTAACAAAATTTGCTTATTACAGCTGTAAAATAATAATAGAACCATGAAAAACCTTGTTGAATTCCAATTATTGAGTCCATCTGGCTTGACACAGTAATTTTCACCTGGAACTGTCAAAAGTACTATGGGAGAAGGAGATTTTCATTTTGGAAAGAGGAAAAAGTTTATTGTTTAATAACTTTAAAAATCCTAAGCTAAACTGTATCACCTTTCCTTATCCCTTCCTGGCACTAGTGTCACTTGAACAAACTCTGTGGATCTAAGTCAAAAGCCACTCAGATCAATGAAGATCCTCCTACTGACTCTGTTGTTTCTAGGTCAGCCTCAGTGGTTGACAGATGCCACAGCAAACTCCTTCACCATAATAGTACAGGGAATATCATGTAGCCACCTTCTTCGAAAAATAGTATGGCACTGATCAGAAAGACATAATTAGCACAGGAGACAGGGTTCTCTATCCTTAGTTGAAAATTTAACCACAGCGTCTAAGAAATTTTCAATAAAATCCAACATTTTCAATTTTATCCCTGACTGTTGTTACTAGAAAGACATGCTCTGCTGTGTTTTAACCTTCCCCAGCTCTTCAGACACATTTGTCGGCTTGGATTCTGGATGACTATGTAACATCTGTGAAACTTATTTTGTACATTGGTTATAGAAATGTGTTGGTGAACAACTATAAAGAGAAAAGTGAAAATGCTCTTTGCAACCAAGAGTCATGTTTGAAATGGGCTCAGATGTTAGATAAAAAGCTGCATCTAACATTAGGGTTTCTATACTGAAAAATGATTTAAACACTAAGTGGCAATCTTGACTTGTTAGAATTAAGTTAATTACTGTCATCTAGACGTAAGTTATTCACAGTCATCCCAAAATGTGTTTGTGATGTGTCTGTAAATAAGTGCTACATACACCACTGTCCTTCCAGCCCTCTGGTTAGCAATTACATATGCTGCCTACCAGGTTCTAGGGTATTCCCTTTGTACAAGGGGTTCATTAAATGGATAAAGGCATTCACAGAAAATTCTGCCCGTGCCTAATTATTCAAGATCTGCATTATCTTAGCCTCTCACTTGTTTATTTTGTATGCAGCTGCAGCGAGTTGTTTGTCAGGGACTCAGACTCCAAGTCCACTTCTTGCCCATTAGGCTCATAATGAGCAACAACTCAAAACTCCTGCCAGCTGAGCTGCCGAGGGATTCCCTACTGTTTCAAGGGTAAAGGTCAGATGAGCACGGCTTTGCTGATCAGCAGCAGCATGCCCACTGGTTGGAGTGCAGGATCTGGAGTCAACAATTGCTCGACCCTGATCCTCTATTTCTGAAAGCAAGCCTTAATAATATCAGTGGTCCAGCCCTCTGTGGGTTTTCCTGCCATAATGACCTTTCATCACGCCTTTGCATAGGGCTGCTCCCTGGAGTGACACCTGAAAAAATGTAAGGTATTAACTATAAAGCAACCTGCATGTTCCTTACGCCAGTGACCAGACCATCTGAAAAAAGCAATGGACAAGGTGATTGTAATTCCCATACCAGCCTGAGCACTACGCTGTGCCTAGCTTAATCAGACCAGACAAACAAGACATTCTATTTTTCATGTATTTACATGTAACAGGATAAAACAGACTTATTTTCCCCAATGCTAATGTGATGCCAGTTGGAAAGAAATATCCCAAAACATATCAGACCTGATAGGATTGCTCTTCCATACATGGCTGTAACTGGTTTGAACACAAAGATACTCTCCCTCTCTAAATGACGTTTCTTAAATAAACCCACTTTCTCAAAAAACCTGTTGAAAGATTAAACTGAGCTTTAAAGAAGTAGGCTGCGATATAGCTAATTTGAAAGGCTAAAACTTTTCCCAACCGTTTCAAGTATGAGAAAATCCAACAGCACTCTATTTGCGATTGAAGCACTTGGTAAACATACTGCACAACTGTACCATGGCTGTGTGCCAACAAAATGGTGAGTCAGCAGGCAGGGTACGGAATCAAGTGTCAAGAATGCATTTAACCCTCACTCCAGAGAATGCTTTTCTTACAAACAGAATGAAAAATTCCATAAAAAAAAAAAAAAAGGTGGAATTTTTTTTTCCATTAGTACAGGCAATTATCTCAATTTTCTTCCAACTTACAGAAGCTCTCAAATTTTACATTAGGACAAATGCTTAAGAAAATAGCAATCGGCAAACTGATAAGAAAGAGGTTCATAAACACGTTATCAGTCTGGTCCTATGATCCTTACTCTGACAAAGTAAGGCTGAGTGCAGAAGGGTTTCATGGGAGCATTAGATCTATAATACTAAAACCTGCACACGTATAAAAAGGAGTAGATTTCCTAAAGAAAATACAGCTCAAATGACCTGTCATACTCCCAAAGGAGTATCTGTGCATGCTACTTTGCTTCACAGTGTTATTGTGGAGTGTTTGATGAAATCATGAGATTTCCTAAATCATTTTAAAATTAATCCCTCTTAAGAAATTCCCCACTGAAGCATCACTTTGCATGATGACCCTAGATATTCTATTCAGAATAACAAAAAAGGATGAAAAGATCAAGGATTTAAAAAAAAAAAAATATTTGAACAATATTTGAAAAAGGTCCCAGTCTTCCACCTGAAAATTTGAACACTCATTTACAATGTTGTTAAACACTGTCAAACCAGAATGGCAGCATTTTATACCTACTTTCTTAGGTACTCCTCACAGGTGTAAATAACCACATTGGACACCTGTGGAGGAGGGGAAAGGGAAAAAAAAAAAAAAAAGACTCTAGTTATTACTTCACAGTGTTAGTTAAGGGTAATTATAGACCAGCTGTGAATTTACAGCTTACCCCCATTAAGGAACAGCTACAGCTTCCAGTTAAAGGCTGAGAACAGCTAGCTCTGCCATACCTCTTGCTGCTCAGTCCTACAAACGCCTACACAAATGAATAATTCTTTTTATACATCTTGCCCCACTGAACTCCACAGCCTGAGCCGTCTTCTACAGGAACTCAACTCACAGCCAGTAACGTCCCTTTAATGTTATTATTTGTCCTGCCCTGGATTAAGCCTGGGCTGTGAAACTATGGAGATAAGAATTAGTTTGTACAGACATCTAAAGTACAACCAGGGTAGAAATTCTAACAGTTTCCCTGCCCAAATCTATGAAAGAATTTTTCTCCCATCTAACAGCCCTCATAAAGCCTAAGCCCAAAGTTTAGACAAAACCAGTCACCTATGGCATTAAGACACAAGCCCTGCCAAACCCTGCTGCAGTGACTGAAAAGACTTTTACCCCAGCCTTCACCCCTGTCTTTCTGCCAGATGTCAGCAACCATAGCAGGGACTGCAGATTAGACAGCTGTCTCTGCAACAAAGAAGATAAATTTGAGCTACGAGCTCAAACGGTTGATCTAGGATACTTGAAAGATGGCAACCTCCCACAGAGGAACACAGCAGCAAGGAGGAGGTTATCTCTTCAAACACTGCATCCCCATTCACCATGATCTTACGGCCTGGAAATACAGAAGTATGACTGAAGAATAACTTTGATGCGAAACCAGTGTTGCTCACTGTGAGTGATTCTGTCATGGTTTACACTTGACTTACACAAGCATAAGAACAGAATAAAGTCCTACAGAACTTCAGTTCTGAACGCAAATTCCCCATGTATGCTGCTAAATTCCTCCATCTGACATTCATGAAGAAAGAGGAATGTAGAAGATTGTCAGCTTGCAGTATATGGAAGGAAATCATGACACATCTTTCCTGTATGCAGAAAGTTCTAAGTAATCTTCCATCATTATCCCAGCACTAATTCCCAGAAATCCTGCAGAGCTCCAGAACTCTCTAGAGCACTATTTCACTTTTTTAAAAAAAATAAAAATCCAGTTACAAATAGAAAATTATTTGCCCATTCT